>NC_085134.1:2020714-2694285 GCF_030269925.1 Bombyx mori
GACTTCAGTTCCGTCTGTACTTAATACCATATGTTCCATTGGGAGTGTTCTGAGGAATTGTTTGAGATGATTCCATCATCTCGTTTTTGCCATCGCACCATCTGACGCCGGAGTAGATCCATACTAGTCATCCATACTACGTGGAGCCACTGCGGTCATCCACAGTGCGTCTCGAGAGATCTTTTTTGCCACTTACCATCCGGCTTTGGAATGAGCTCTCCTCCACGGTGTTTCTCGAGTGCTATGACATGTCCTTCAAACGAGGTTTGTGAAGAGAACTTAAAGGTAGACAGCGGCTTGGCTTTGCCCTTGGCATTGTTAAAGTCCATGGGCGACGGTGACCACTAGCCATCAGATGGGCCGTGCGCTCGTCTGCCTACTAAGGCAATGAAAAATAAGATAAAATAAAGAGTAGGTTGATTTATTGAATTAAATTGAATGAGTTCTACATTGAACAGACTAAATCATCATTATTTTGGGCATTACAACCGCACCAAACCTGGTCCAGTAAACATCTCCGGTTCTATTTATTCGTGGCGTTCCTTCGAATAGACTAAATGGCTTTCTAAAATAGTATTATAGATATGCATAGTAAAAATAGGAACGGTGAATTTAAAATGTCGGCATAAATACGTAGAGAGAGAGAGAGAGAGAGAGAGAGAGAGAGTATTATTTATTGTACACCAAAAAACAAATAAACAGTGCGATACATTAAACACAAAAAAAGTACAATTGGCGGTCTTATCTCTAAGAACGATCTCTTCCAGACAACCATCAGGTGGACAAGAATCATTTGGGAACGAACTACGCGCGGTGTACCATTCCAGTGAAATACATATCCCTTTAAGGTCGATCAAACACGTTAGTGCACCTTCGTTTAAAAAATTCCCACGTCTTGCGGAATTAACTTTACGGGACGAAGACTGCACCACACGAGTGTGCATGAATTACGCTACACGCTTTATAATAATTTTTGCGCGATTGACCTGTTAGTCGGTCTTTGGTGAGGCGACAAAGATGACGGCGTTCTTTGACAATGGTAGCGGAGTGCGTAAGTTCTGATATTTCGTACAAATTGTTATTGAAACTTAAGCCATTGTTATTATTTAGTTACTGCTATTAAAAGTGATCTATTTTACTAGTTTATTTTCTGTTGAAACTTACGATTTCAAACTAAAATTACACCTTGAATATCAAAAGTCACGATAATGACGTTTAGGCTTAACTCTGTTTTGAGCATTTTTAACTATTGACTAACATTTTTTGAATTTAACAGCTATATTTTTTGTTTTTGTTAGTGAGACCGTTGGACAGCGATTTAATATTACATCTGCTTCAAGACGGAAACGATTCTGAAGTAGAAGGTATCGATGATGATGACGAATTGCCTCTCCAAAGGCCTTGTAACCCTGCTGTCATTGATGTTCCATCACCACAATTTCCAATACCGCCCCCAGCTCAACCTCAACGTAGAAATGTGGTTCAAAACAAAGCAAAAGCCAGAAGAAGACTTTGGAGACAGGAGGCTTTTAGTCAAAAAGAACATGGCTACCCACAACGCGTTCAGCCGGGTGTTATCAGAGAACCCTTAGAATATTTTAGCGACTATTTTAATGATGATTTTTTTGAGTCAACTGCGTTTTGTACCAACAATTATTTCATGCGCCACAATGGCCGTATCTTAAACACAAATGCCATTGAATTAAAGAAACTGGTAGGCATACATTTCATCATGGGATGTATCCCATACCCGCGGTTGTTCATGTACTGGCGAGAAGGATTACGATTGGATATAGTCACGAACGTCATGGCCAGAGACAGGTTCAAGACTCTGCGTTCAGCATTGCACGTCGTTGACAGTGACACTGCTCCGACAGGAAATACCAACACACTGTGGAAAGTACAACCAATACTTGACCGGGTTAAAAAAACATGTGATCGACTCGAAAGACAGCCGGGATATTTTTCCATAGATGAACAAATGATCCCTTTTAGTGGTGTATGTCCACGTGGGCTGCGACAGGTTATCAAAACCAAGCCTCGACCCCAAGGTTTAAAAGTTTTTGTGGCCACCACACATGATGGACTAATGATTGACTTTGAAGTTTATAGAGGTGCCAGCACTTCAATGGGTGACAGATCTTTGGGAGTTGGAGCGTCGATAATTTTACATCTTTCTAAGTCAATTCCAAGAGGCAGCTGCATTTATTTTGACCGGTACTTCTCGTCAATACCTTTGCTTGAAAAGCTAAGCACTATTGGGCTACACGGTACAGCAACGCTAATGATGAATCGAATACCTGAACGGAAAAACATCGATTTCAAACCTGATCGCCGTATGAAACGTGGTGAATCGCAACAGTTCGTGTGTGACGATGTCGTAGTTGTTAAATGGATGGATAACAAATCCGTGCTAGTTGCATCAAACTGCACATCTGCTGACGATACAACATTTGTACAGCGTTGGAATAAAAATATCTCTGCTTTCACTGATGTTACCGCGCCCAAAATAATCGCTAATTACAATAGGTACATGGGTGGTGTGGACATCCTTGATCAATCAATGGAGTACTACCGCACCTTTATGAAGACGAGAAAATGGACGTTAAAGGTCATACTCCATTTCTTTGATCTGGCTCTTTGTAATGCATGGCGCTTGTATAAATTGGAATGTGCAGCAGCTGCGATCCCAAATAGCAAAGTTATGGACTTGTTAGAGTTTCGGATGCAAGTAGCAGATGGGCTTACCAACACGCCTAATCGCCGAAGGAGGATTAGCGAGAGTGATGAAAATGCTGTCGAAAATGTAGTGCAAAATAATAATACAAGGTTTAAGAGAACAAATCAGCCCTCTCAAGCCAAAAAGTACGACGGCTACGACCACCTTCCATGTTTTGAAAGCATTGATAATCCTCGCGCATGCAGAATGGAAAATTGTAAAAGCAGGTCAAAGATTCGGTGTGTAAAGTGTGATGTGTATCTCTGCCTCAAAAGAGGACAAAACTGCTTTGCAGCATATCATACAAAATAAAACCTAGCTATATTATTTGTAAGACTGATTGAAACAATTAAAAAAGACTGATTGTTATAATAATGTTAGAAGAAATAAATATTGATTTTGATAAAATTTGGCTCTTATTTCCATTAACGAACACCATAATATTCAAAAACCCAATAACATCACTATCGTGCTCTAGTTCATTTAAAGCCTAAACATCACTATCGTGCAGAGGTAGTACCTGACTCTGGAGGCATTTTGGATTTTTTATTTTATTTTTTAATGAAGGCATTAAAGCTTCCCTTCCCTTGTATTAGAAAATAAAATGAAATTTTAGCAAAAAAAATTTTAGACCTGAAAGGGATATACATATATGTACACATGCATATAAACACACATACATATCTCCGTAAATATACATACAATTAATACAAAGTATTATATATAATAATTATTATTAAAAATAAAAATAAAAATTAAATTTTGCTTCTTTACACATAAATAAGAATAAGCAATTTACATACAAAAGATACTTAAAAAATACCTTTGAAACATATACAATTTAAGTAGATACCAATTTCAGAAATCTACCTTGTCACGTATTAAATTGGTTGACTAATATTTACGTAGCTCACAACTTCAAATTTTACCCGGTGCTTTCATAGCGTATATCTTGCGATGTCCAACAATGCTTAAGCTATAACAACAAAAAAAAAGTTAAGCGATCACTATCGATGATTTATATAAGCGAATGAGTTGATCGGTTTTAGTTTGGTTACATGCTGCGGGCTTGGGGTATGCGTCGAAATCATTGTGTGATTAGGGTCTTTGCATAATCTCATTATGTGTGCCGATGCGTAATGACGAGTAAAATACTGGCCTGACGTCAGTGGTTACTATTGCACATGTGATTTTAATCTGTATATTAATACGTGAAGCCAAAACTGTGTACCCCTTTTTAGGAAAATTTCGCGAACGGAGGAGTATGAAATTTTGCACACTTATAGAGAACTAGCGACCCGCCCTCGCTTCGCTTCGGAAACATTAAATTTTATTATTGATAGGCGAAGCCCGCCATGTTGCGCGCGGTACGACAATAACTGCAGGTGACGCCGCGGGGCGAAGCTAGTCTAAAAAAAGTAGCCTAAGTTACTCCTTATATCATCAGCTATATATTAGTGAAAGTCTCATCAAAATCGGTCCAGCCGTTCCAGAGATTAGCCGGAACAAACAGACAGACAGATAGACAGACAGACTAAAATTGTAAAAAATGTTATTTTGGTGTATGTACCGTATATATATTCATATGCATGTAGTAAAAAGCGGTTATTTCAATACTGCAAACAGACACTTTAATTTTATTTATATGTATAGATATAGAGAAGGAATGCAGAGTAATAATATTTTTTTATTATGCCCAAAAAACGGTGCGCATGCAAATTGGTGCGCGTGAATGAAGTGAAACTTCTTTTTCGATGTATAGTTTTTCTTTATTGCTTAGATGGGTGGACTAGCAAGCCCACAGCCCACCTGGTGTTAAATGGTCACTGGAGCCCATAGACATTTACAACGTAAATGCGCCACCCACCTTGAGATATAAGTTCTAAGGTCTCAAGTATAGTTACAAGTTAGCCCCACCCTTCAAACCGAAACGCATTACTGCTTCACGCCAGAACTAGGTAGGATGGTGGTACCTACCCGCGCGGACTCACAAGTGGTCCTACCACCAGTAGTAAATGGTAGGGAGTAGTAGGTAGTATTGTAGTTTTCTTCATTTTTCATCTTTAAATCAGATTGCTCTTGTTTTTATTAAATTCTCATACGTTCTTTTGGGAAATTAATTTTTCGTTTAATCATGACGGCCAAGATGTTTGAGGTCATCCGCTAAACGACTCACGAGTACTCTTGCTTGAACTTCAGATTGGATCGACTAGCGTGCTAATAGTAACATAAAACAATACGGCTTATACGGCTACCGAAAAAAATATTATCGATTTTCTGAGATTGATTCTTTAGTTAATATCGATAACATAATCGATTTTTTTTTATTAGACAATCGATTTGCATACGCATCGATCTCAAATCTCCCTATTTTATAAATTTAGTCAAAGCATAACGTGGTCCTACGAGAATACCTTTTTGAATTTGAGTTCAAGAACATTACGGCAGTAATGAGCTTAATGGCAACAAACTAAGACCATCTGAAAGAATTACATGAGGTATCTTTAAAAAATTCTAAATTTAATGGTACGTGCCCCATCATGAACACGCGACTTTTGCATTAGAGGCATGCATGAGACCAACGAAGTATGAACGTTACACGTACAATAAATTATGATGTAAAAATGTAAGTAAAATGTGCATATTTTTCCGGGACTCTTAGTACTTATGTATAATTTATTTATTTATTTAATACGTTACTATATGTATTTTCTTTAATAATTTAATAATAATAGTACATCGCAATATACCTGCTGTATCTTTATCTTTTCCAGAATTTTCTGAATTAAACGGTTGTCTGGACGAAATCGCTTTTAGCGATAAGACCGCCTATTGTACAAATGTATTACTGTTTTCTAAGGTTAATTGTGTTTTGGTGTGCAATAATGTTCTCTTTCTCTCTCTTTTTCTCTCTCTTTTCTCTCTCTCTCTCTTTCTCTCTCTCTCTTTCTCTCTCTCTCTCTCTCTCTTTTTTTCTCTCTCTCTCTCTCTACTTATTGAGGGCCGCATTCGGGATAATATATCAAAAATTTCTTCTCCCTACTTACATATTTACTGAAATGCGTAAAAGAGATAGAATATTTGTTACTGTTAAACTAAGATTAAAAAAAAAACACATTTGGTTATTACTCGTAGTATAGATACTCAGATAGAACTGGGGTAATTTTTATTCGGGCATGGTGCCTCATGCATGTGTTTTCGGGCACGCGGTGTATGTGGGTCTTGACGGTCCACAGATTTTGGAAGAGGACCGCGGGCCCATGGATGTTTTTGAGGCCTTAGGAGGGGGATACCTCATGAGGATTTCTTGGAAATATAAAGAAAATGGTGGGTTCCCACGTCGTTCCACGGCAGTGCTTTTCGAAGAGATTTAGTTCTTCGAGGCCGTTGAAGCCTTATTTGGCCAATTAACCGCAGACAGACATTCGGCGTTGACTGTTTTATGGTGGAAAGTTCAAAGTCCAACTCAATCCTCCTCTTTTATCATCCCGTCTTGGTCTTATTCTCTTGTTGCCAGCGCGCTATAGTGACAGTAGCGTGCGGATAGCTTCTATACCCTCTGATCGTTCCGTGCGACAGTCGTTCTTCTTCTTTTTCTCCACCTTATCCCACCGAGGGGTCGGCACAGCTAATTTTTCTCTTCCATTCTCTTCTATCAGCCGTCATCTCAACACTCACTCCTCTCTCTCTCAAATCGTCATTCACACACTCCATCCATGTCTTCTTTGGTCGACCTCTTCCCCCTCTACCTTGCACTACCATTTCCATACATCTCCTAGTCACATGTATCTTCTCTCTACGCATGACATGTCCATACCGTGCGACAGTCGTTATAAAAGATAAAATAGATTTCGATTTCAGATCCCAAAGTGTATTGATGGCTTTTATCTTTTAAAGTATATGGGTTCCGATAACCACACAATTTCAGCTGGACCGTGAACTCCTAAACCCAAATAAACTAGTCTGTTAAATACCATTTATTTATTTATTTAAAGACTAATTTAACCCAAAGTTTTGAGAACGATCGTCTTCTTGGCGTCTCTCTCTTGAATACCTAACTTACGTGTTATGTATGGACTTTAAATAACACATTATTATTGGGAACAGTCGAGCGTGCAACCCAATGGGCTGTGCTGATTATGCCATGTTTAATAAACGATAAAACCAATATGTTGAGACACATACGTGTAACGTAAGACCGGATCTACTGTTCCACCATTGAGCTCCAAACATTCTCTAGGGCAATTAGTCATTATTTACGCAGTGGGTTATTAGTGCTCGAATTTCGGCCGCATCCTAACTGATGATAGGTATATTTTACTTTAACCACTTTGGGAAGAAATAATCTTTGTATGTTTTTTTTGTTGGTTAACACTAAAGCTACCTTGCCTACCTATACTAGTACTCGAGGGGTCTTACTAGTTTCAACTAAGGTGTAGTCGAACTTACGGGGCTCAGCCTGGCGAATTATAATACTAGCCCTAAAAAGAGCAGTGCTTCGCCGAATCCACCATCGGATCGGAATCGTGACCCACTGAGAAGGGGTTTTAATATGTGACGCTCGAAGTTATTTTTTACTGGAAGTTAATTTTTTACTGGTGGTAGGACCTCTTGTGAGTCCGCACGGGTAGGTACCATTACCCTGCCTATTTCTGCCGTTAAGCAGTAATGCGTTTCGGCTTGAAGAGAGGGGCAGCTGTTGTAACTATACTGAGACCTTAGAACTTATATCTCGGGGTGGGTGGCGCATTTACGTTGTATATGTCTATGGGTTCCAGTAATCGCTTAACACCAGATGGGCTGTGCGTGCGTCCACCCAGCAAATCAATAAAAAAAAACTGAGACGACATAGGTACATAAGTTTCGCTTTACTTTTTATTTATTTATTTTTCTTGCCCTTGTAGGCAGACGAGCACACGGCCCACTTGATTGTGAGCGGCTACCGTCGCCCGTGGACATCAGCAATGCCAGAGGCAAAATCAAGCCGCTGCCTAAAACTTCACTTAAAAATTAGCATTCGGCATAGGACTCGTATCGACACAGTTGCGTCATTCGATTGGACTATCCCCGTGAATGACATACCCATTTCGGCGTAGACGCTCTAGGAAAAATGCAAAAAGATTGTGGAATTATAATTAAAATCATCCCTGAGTCATTCTTCACCAACGCAACCAGGCCACTTACAAAGTTTCCACATAACCAACTCGAGTTAGCGAACGTTGAAATGATCCTATCTCTGTCCACGTTGCGGAACGAACGCGTATTGATCGTAACGCTGTTTGATTGTTCAATTATCGTGTTTATACTATAAACCCCCTTGCTAGACATTCTTCTTCTTCTTCTGAACGGTCGAATGACTACTTGAACGGTCGAAGGTCACTTGAACATCTCATATAAGAACGGTCAATTATTATTCGTTCTTTTTCGTCTTTTTGTATGTCTGTCTTTTCAGAAGTCATAAAATGTACTGCCTCGCTGCTGGTCACGTACGCCCTCGTTCCATTTATTTTTGAATTATTTTCAAATGTCTGTCTTAGTCTGTCTATGTCTAGTCATTATAGGTTTTATGTCCTGTCAAAGAGGTTGCACGCCACGACATCTTCTATATCGCTCCCTCACTACTGAGGATCGCGACCACATGTGACGTTCTTCCACTGTGTTCGATCATGGGTGGCGTGGACCGCATGGTACAGATTACCACCAAGTGCTTCTGTTACTAGATCTGACCATCGGGCTGGTGTTCTGCCCTCGGCGCGCTTGTCCTCTATGCGACCCGCAATTATGAGCTTCTCTAGTTCATGTCTGGGAGACATTAGACCGCTTCAATCGTCTGTGCCCTACTAGCCCAAGAGCCCATGGGCGAATACCTGTTGTATTTGACCAGACCTGACTTTTTGTACATTGAGACCCCTATACCTACCATGCATGAGGTGGGGACTCACTGATGTCTTTTTTTTATATTTGATTTTTTTTAAATGTTCATTTTTACAATGAGTATTATAACGTTACAATTATTGCAATATTGAAATGCCCGGAGCGAGCAACTCATTCCCACTTTGTGCAATCTTCTAGATAATCATTGACTTTATAGTAAGCTTTATTGCACAGATGTTCTTTAATAGTTTTCTTAAACCTATGTATATAAATAACATTGTTAAAGAGTATTGAGTCATCAGCATTATCTCAGCCTGTCCACTGGCCATTGCTGAGCATATGTCTCTCCAATTGTAGTCCAGTGTGGCCGGCCCGGTTGACACTTAAATCTATTTTAGTGTTTGGGTGTTTCTTTTTTTTAACTTTTTTTTTATTTTATTGTTTAATGGTTTGGATGAGCTCACAGCCCACCTGGTGTTCAATGGTTATTGGAGGCCATATACATCTACAACGTAAATGCCACCACCTATCCTGAGATATGATTTATAAGGTCTCAGTTTTTGTTACAACGGCTGCCCCACCCTTCAAACCGAAACGCATTACTGCTTCACGGCAGAAATAGGCAGGGGTCCGCGCGGGTGGGTACCACCAGTACCCACCCGCGCGGACTCATAAGAGGTCCTACCGCCAGTAATGTTTTGAAATACAGAAAATTCTATTTCGCTCCGACCGTTTCAATATTATACTCGTAATCTAGGATCTCGGTAATTACTGTGTTAGGATCGCGTGTGCGAAGCTAAAACATTTTGTTGTGTAATTGATCTCCGATTTATCGAAAGTGACGTTTAAGTGGCTGTCGTAGCGTTAACTATGAGAGTTCGTTAACGTGAAGCGATGCTTTTGTTAGTGTTATCTATACTAATATTATAAAGAGGAAAGATTTGTTTGTTTGTTTGTTTCGAATAGGCTCCGAAACTACTGGACCGATTTGAAAAAATATTTTTCCATTAGAAACCGACATTGTCCCTGATGAACATAGGCTACTTTTTTTTTTTTTGGTTTCATGTGTGTTTTAATGTTTCCGAAGCGAAGCGAGGGCGGGTCGCTAGTGTTTGTAATAAAAGTTAGTGTGTCACTGGCCGTCTTGAGTATCACTTGTCCCCATACGCGCTACACAACACTGGCGACGAGGTACCCACACTAAAAAAAATATAAAAAATGTTCGAGGCTGAGGAGGCGAGCTTGGAGCCTCAAATTATTAGGGAGCCCAGGTTTCCTAAACGTAACCGTTCTAAAGTTAATTATAGACAGTTTTACTAAAATTGTTATGGGATGTAATTGTTTAGTTATTATGTATTAGTTTTAGTTTCGTTTAGTTATTGTTACCTATACGTCTTGAATTGTTAAGGGAGGAAATGTTATGTTTGTAATAAAAGTTAGTGTGTCACTGGCCGTCTTGAGTATCACTTGTCCCCATACGCGCTACACAACAGTTAGTATCACAGTTTAGTTTTGCAAGTAATTATGCTTTGGGATTGACAACGGATATTTGAACAAAATGACAGAGGCAAGTTTGAAGTCGTCGTCGCCTAAAGGATAAGACGTTCGGTGCATTCGTATCTAGCGATACAACGGTGTTCGAATCCCGCAGGCGGGCACCAATTTTTCTAATGCAATACGTACTTAACAAATGTTCACGATTGACTTCCGCGGTGAAGGAATAACATCGTGTAATAAAAATCAAACCCGCAAAATCATAATTTGCGTAATTACTAGTGGTAGGAAGTCTTGTGAGTTCGCACGGGTACCACCGCCCTGCTTATTTCAACCGTGAAGCAGTAATGCGTTTCGGTTTGAAGGGTGGGGCAGCCGTTGTAACTATACTGAGACCTTAGAACTTATATCTCAAGATGGGTGGCGCATTTACGTTGTAAATGTCTATGGGCTCAAGTAAACACTTAACACCAGGTGGGCTGTGAGCTCGTGCATCCACCTAAGCAATAAAAAAAAGTGCTGAAAATTATAAAAAAAAAATCTTAAATCGATTGTCAAAACAAACATAGTCTACTGTTGTTCCATTCGAAGTAGTTCGAAAAGACAGTTTAACTTGTAGATAAGTAGATATATGATGAATTTACATAACAATTTTCAAGATTGCTTTCGCATACACATCAGCATATCAACGGCGAAGCCAAGTTTGGGCTACCGCTAATGAGAATCCTTTCAAACTTGTGCGTCTAAACTATGATGACAAATCGTTTTTTGAGCGAAACACGACAAATTACAAATAACCGGGTTATCGAAATGCAAAATCATCGCACGTTTGATATGTAAGAATATGTAACGTGTGCGATTTTACCGCTTCGCAGTTCGCGCGTGTGTGTCGCGTGAGCTGTTTTAACTTGTACGTCTTGTTGCTGTGTGTGTATTGGACACGCGAATATCACGATAAAGGAGCTGTTCATGTGGGAGACTTGTGAAGCAGTGCGATATATAGAATAGATTTTAGATTCACCGAATTTGTAGGTGAGCTCATGTGGCTCAAGCTTGACGTCGTTGCTAACACTAACCCTAACAAGAGCAGCACTTCGCAGAATCTACCATCGGATCGGAAACGCGATCCACTGAGAAGAAGATCCGGTGAGAAACTCAGTGGGCTGTGTCTGTGGGTCAATTCACTCGTCGAGTCCTTCGTCGCAAGCGACGGGCACGACGAGGTCGGTGACCGGTGCTTGTGGTATCTAAAAGCACCGTTAGTGGACCGGGAGGATCCGAAATGACGTGACTTGGCCACGTCGACTGTTTACCATTCGGTCTGCAGGAATCTTTAATGCTTTCGTTACATGACTAACAAACTGTAAATTTTCATTTTATTTAAGGTCCTCTTACTTAATACTTATCTGGATTATATTCCAGTATGATAAAGGCTTACATTCGGCGAGAGTTACAACATGTCGTTGTTGTAACTCTCGCCACACGTAGTTGGAATAGCTCACTAGGCTACCAACAATTAGATAGGGGAATAAACAGCATATTTGCTCAACAGCTCTGCGAATGCCAAGAAGTGGGAGGTAGAGCTGGCCACGTTGAAGAGTAACAATCTTCGACTGACGGCCGCCCTGCAGGAGAGCACCGCCAACGTGGATGAATGGAAGCGTCAGCTGCACCAGTACAGGGAGGAGGTCGCCAGGGCGCGCCACTATGCTGGAAAAGGTATTCTCATCGAGCCGGTATATTTTAAAACTTAATATAGAAATGACGTGTGGATTTTTTCGATACGAAAATCTATACTTTTTTTGGTTGACTGATAGAGAATGCCTTGGGCATTGAGTTCGCCAATGTAAATTTTACATGAAGTGTAATAAATTAATAAATACACTCATATATAAATCTACAGTGGTTTATACGGATGTTCCGTTATAACTACTGAACCATGCATCCGATTGACTTGGAACTTGGTATCCATGTAGAAAATACATGTACTTAATTGATAGGCTAATATTGGTCGCGATTCCGATCCAGTGCTAGATTCAGGGAAGCACTGCTCTTGCTAGGGTTAGTGTTAGCAAATTCTCTCAGGTTGAGCCCGTGAGCTCATCTACCTGTCTTCGCGAAGTTGGAATAGCCCCATAGGCTATCAGCGAATAGGTAGAAAAAAATACTGTAATGCGCGCGCGAGCGCACGGCCCACCTGATGGTGAGTGGTTACCGTCGCCCATGGACTTCAGCAATGCCAGGGGCAGAGCCAAGCCGCTGCCTACCGAGCCAAGCCGCTGCCTACCTCACTTCGAGTAGTTCCGATTACTGATTGACTGCGTGCCATTCCTACAACGCTTTTATAGCCGATACCTCATCTCTAGAATTATCGAGAATATTCCACACCTCTCTAGTAGCAGTTTCCGCTATCTGACAATAGATGGCGTTGTGATTCTCGAGCGTTCTGGGTTCTACTAGATCCTTCGATATTCGTTCGACTATTCGGCGATAGATGGCGTTATTCGAACCGGCGTAACAATACATTGTATCCGTAGCAGGGGACGCGAACGAGGTTGAACAGCTGAGGCAGCGCGTGGCCCAGCTTGAAGCGGAGCTCGCCCAGAAGAACGAAGAGCTCGCTCAGATCACCAAGTCCAAGAAAATCGAGCAGGTATTCAGTTTTGTATCCGACAGACAGACGTGGCTTTGAATTTGCACAGTTATAAGGCAATGAACTTTTGGCCAATATCGGCCAAGTGGAAGTCTTCCCGCACAGTTCATCATTTGCATTTCAGGAAGTCAGCGAGAAAGCAAAGGACTGATATTGTGACTGAAGGGTGTTCAAACCGAAACGCATTACTGCTTCACGGCAGAAATAGGCAGGGTGGTGGTACCTACCCGCGCGGACTCATAAGAGGTCCTACCACCAGTAAAGAAGCCAAGTGGAAGTCTGTCCGCACAGTTCATCATTCGCATTTCAGGAGTCATCGAGAAAGCAAAGGACCGATATTCGAATCTGACAAATGAATGATTTTCATCAATTGTAATCTGTCGACAGGACGCGGAGGCCAAGTTAGCGCAGAGCCAGCTGGAGCTAGCCATAGCGGCCCAGGAGGGGCAGCGGCAGGTCGTGCAGGCCCTCGCCGACCAGCTCGCCCGCCAGCTCGAGGACCTGGTGAGTACACTGCAGCAGCGCTATTGCAAGGCCATTCAAATATTACGTAAGCCCTATAGGGGGGCAGAGTAGTCTTTGCTTTTTTTTATGACAGTCTAGAATATGGTGATTACGTCAGCAGTAGTTATTTACACATATTGGCATTGCTTGAAAACGAAACGCATTTCCGGGGATTCCCATAAATAATGAATACGTTTAGGTACTCGCTTGGAACCGATTAGGGGAATTGTCGCGCGCATATAGTGTTCTATCCTATGTGTTCTATCCTAAGTGTTCTATCCTAAGCTTACTTTCTTATTTCTAGATAATTCTAATTCTAGTTATAATTAACTGCAGCTCATGAATCATTAAAAAATTTGAATACGGGGGGGGGGGGGGAATAGAAAGAGAGAGTTAGAGTGAATGCGTAGCAGTCGAAAGATGAAAAATGAAGAAAACCACAATACTACAAATCGAAAATTAAGTTTCACTTCATTCACGTGCACCAAGTTACACGCGCACCGTTTTTCTTTTCCGGATCCCTTTGACGAGACGACGCGATTGCCACTCGCATTGAAACTCACATTGTGGTTCTCCTTGCGTCAATAATCCTCAATGCTGATGATCGTGGTCTCCTATAATAACTTTCTCCCGCGCCAGCCCTGTCTATCCTCAGCCCTGATGATAGCATTGTGGAGGTGTTGAGAGTAGAGCGTAACTGCTGGAATTTCTGCTTCCGTCAGTTAGTTCTTTTGTCGTCTGGTTCGTGCCCGTCTTTAAGGAAGTAAAAAAAGTACTGCCTTTTTTTAACTCTTGTGAATCCATTTACGGATACCCGGTCCGGTAACGAACCGGGTTATGTCGGACTCCGGTGCCTCCTGAGAGGAAGAGGGGGACGAGGATGGCCAAGGTCCTTCAACTCCCCGAATTCCTCGTAGGAGACTACGCCTTGAAAAAGCAAAAAAAAAAATTCTGCCTTCCGCTAGTCACGTACGCCCTCGTTTCATTTCTCTCTTAGTCCGTCTGTCTTAGTCTGTGTCTAGTCGCTGTAGGTCTTATGTCCCGTCAAAGAGGTTGCACGCCACGACAGCATACATTGCCTGTTACCGCCAGCTTTTCTACATGGTCACCTCTCTTTCTGGCAATGTCCATATTGAGTTGAAAGTCTCAATGTTATTGCTGCTCCATTCCATAAACCGAAACGAGAAACAGCGAATATTATTAGCTCTTTATAGATTTTATTGGCATATATCTAGCGCGTAGCACGAAAGGAGCCTCTGGGTCTGCGGAGGGACTTCGGTTCCCTCTGTATTTTGTACCGTATGTTCCATGGGGAGTGCTCTGAGGAATTGTTCGAGATGATACCAGCATCTCGTTTTTACCATCGCACCGCCCGCCACCGGAGTAGAGTTCATCCATACTACCTGGAGCCACAGCGGTCATCCACAGTGCGTTTCCAGAGATCTTTTTTGCCACGTACCATCCGGCTATGGAATGAGCTCCCCTCCACGGTGTTTCCCGAGCGCTATGACATGTCCTTCTTCAAACGAGGCTTGTGGAGAGTATTAAGCGGTAGGCAGCGGCTTGGCTCTGCCCCTGGCATTGCTGAAGTCCATGGGCGACGGTAACCACTCACCATCAGGTGGGCCGTATGCCCGTCTGGCCCGTAAGGCAATAAAAAAAAAAAAAAAAAAAAAAGGACCATACTCCGACAGCTCGTGTGATCTTATTAAATTTCGATGAAAATAGCCTTGTTTGAAATCTTCGTATGTCTGTGGCAGTAACATTGAGCTATTTGTAGCTTGTAAGAGTTTAGTTTATCTATATATTAATACGTGAAGCGAAAACTTTGTATCCCTTTTTACGAAAATTGCGCGGACGGAGGAGTATGAAATTTTTCACACTTATAGAGAATATAGAGAAGAAGTGCACAATGCTAATAATTTTTTTTAAATAATGCATAAAAGATACATTAAATCAATAAAGAAAACATTACACACACTACATACCATGTGTTTGACGCACACACGCATGCATGCTATTTATTGTCAAACTTTTGTTCTTGACGTCTGTTGTCAAATTGAGAATAGGTTATATATTGTTTCTTTGTTAATATTTTTTATAGTGATATAGAAATTTGTGTTTATAGAAGTATAAAATACAATCATAATAGTGCATACAAACTTACAATTCCAATTAATTATAGTCGAATTTCGACTACTGCGGGACCACTAGTATAAAATTATTTTGTAATAATGTATGTTTAATCAAATTTTACAGGCAACGATTCATCGAGAGCTGAACACGGCTCTGCAAACATGAGACGCGGCCTGCGCCCCGCCCCCCGCTATATACGCGTCCGTGTGTAAAGAACGACCGGATATTAGGGGTGATAGGCCGGAGATTAGGGGGGAGAGGCCCGAATTTAGGGGGGAGAGGCCCGATTTTCGGGGGGACCGACCTGAGATTAGGGGCGAAAGGCCTGAAATTAGGGGGGAAAAGCCAGAGATAAGGGAGAGGCCGGATATGAGGGGCGACAGGTCGGATCGGCGTTTGCCCCTCCTGTTAAGACCGGACGCTGAGGAGCCCACCTACGTCACAGTCAAAGCGAAGAAATGAAAAGGAATATCGGTATTTCGCAAGGTGCACGAGTTCTTTTAAGTGTTTTTTTTTCTATATCCATCTCCATTCGTTCTCCACAAATAACGATCTATGTTTTTCACGTCCATAGCTTTACTTATTGATATTAAGTGTGTTAATGATTTCAATTTTTTTTCGAATTTTTCTACGCCTTTAATAAGTTAAGGGGGATGGTCGATTGGTGTTGCCATTATTGAACACTAATGAATGCACAATTCCACAAAAAAAAAAAATTTAAATATATAGGTTTTTGACTTCTAATTAAATTTCAATGACATGTCTTCAAGTCATGTTTTTTTTGCATTTTCTTGTATTTTTATTTGTTTTTGTTTTGTTAATTTTAGAATAGAATAATAATAAAAATATTAATAATTTTGGAATAGAAATTGAATTTGATGTTAAAAACCTATAATAATTATAAAAAAAAAAAACTTTATTTAGTTACTTATTATTTGAAAAGAGCAGCACATGAATTTTTGATACTTGATATTAAACTGAATATCTTTGTACTGACACTTGCACAGAAAGTTGGATCAAAAATAATAAAAATAACGATCTGACAGTATAATTATATAAGAGATGTTTTTTTTTTAAAGTAGAGGTATCATCCCCTTCATAGTTGTTGTGAAATAACAACCAATACCTCTGTAACTACTCACCGAAACCTACTTAAGAGCAAAACGCATCAATTGTGATACGTCTAAAGTCATTATCATTCTGCCCCCATATGACGTCATATGTAATGAAGTTCTATTCGTTTGAGTCTTGTAACTTTTTTGGAAATTATAAAAATGAACTCTGTCCTATTCATTATTGACTAACTTTGGGGATGTGATTCCAACGTAGAGTTAGTCGGGTGTGAGGGGGGTTGGGACGTCAGTATTTGAACTAAATCCAAATGAGTTTTTTTTTTGTTCTTTAGAGATACATGTATGCTCTAAATTGTAAGCTGAAGGCGAATAGTTATCGAATACCCATCAAGTTAATTATTATATTAGTTATTTATTCGCTTGCTCATTGTTTGGGGCGTAGGTAAAAAACATAAATAAAATACTCTTTATTTTTTAATTCGAATTAGCCGCATCATGTTAACGCCAAAAACGTTATGAATAATAATTTAAATAGTATAATTATATTATTTACATAGATATTTAAAATGTTTATTATATGTATTTGTAATTGATTGATTGCATTGTATTTAGAAGTTGCACGGTGGAATACCGAATCATGGATTCTATCTATCTCTTTCTCTTTGAATACTCTATCTCGCTCTCTCTCTCTTTCTCTATGTGTATTTAAGTTGATTGTATATTTTAAAGGACGCATTTGCGAATGACGGTGCACAAAAACAAACAGATAATCATTATTATTTTTTTTGTTACTAAAGAAATACAATTTTTTACTAAAGAATGTGTTACTAAAGAATTACTGTTTGATGCATCCTCATTTGCCGGCGTCTATGAACTTACGGCGAACTGTGCCATTGTAGTAATCTTATTGTTAAAATAATATTTAAAAAAAAACATATAAATATATAACTATATAATTATAATAGATATTATATTAATTAATTATTAATTAAAAACATTTTAACGATTCGCGTTTGATCCTTTAACTGCGAGACGGTTGCAGGAAAATGTAAATAATAAAATGTTTTTGTCTCTTTCCCTCGTGGCGTACTGTTGATGTGTGCGAGCGAGAAGGAACGACGTTGGACTATAGTAGTTCTTGTCATGGGTCTCTGAATTGTATCGATAGAATAAACTTTAATCGTTTTATAGTAGTAAGTTTAAATATATATAAATTTTTTGTTTGTTATTAATTAAAGCCGGGTGGGCCGTCGATAAATCGATTTCAAACGCTTTCAAACGATCGATTAATCACCGAGAAATCTATACGGGAAATAAACCGATATGTTTTTATACGCGGGATGTTTAGCAAATATATTTGTAATGCTGTGGTATATGCGAATAAACAAAACAATGATTGTCGAATAACTATTAAAAAAATACATATCGAAGGGTGAAAGGCGTTTTTTTTTGTTTCGAGCGACATTTTTGCAATTTTACAGGAGATACATTTGAAGTTTTAAATTTGGAAAAAAATATCATAATAAAAAAAAAAAATTACTTCAGCTATTTCAATGGGGTAGATTTAATTGAAGTTCAATTAAAAACATCGAATTGTTGATGCTAATATCAAATAAAACGGACGTTTAATTACAAAGATAATTAATGTCACTTAAATAAAATAGTCTTTCACTTCTCGATATAAAAATGTATTTACAGTTTTATATTTTCTCGGACGATAGATGGCTCTGTCAGCCAAGTTTCATGGCTTCAGAGATAGTTTAATTTTGATTGATTGCTTGCGGATAATATCCACGATGTCTTCCCACGCCGGTTCGAAAGTGGCGAAGGATTAAGAAATAAGTTTACAATTAATTAAATACATACATTATTTGAAGGCTTCTGTCATGGCCAAGCTGACAGTTTGTTGACAGTGTATTGGCCAATTGACACCGTTAATAACACGCCTTTCTGGCTGCCGCTTAAAACGCTACCGATTGAATCAAATTTGTACGGATAATACAAGAGCATAATAACATTATGGTTTATTTTAGAAAACATTTTATATTTCGTTCCTACCGTGTAGGCTATTTAGTATTGTAATGTTATTATCTATGTATGTTTATTGATGTTTCGATGTTATTAATTAGTAGGTATGTAAGTGAAATAGTAGCTACGGGTGTATTTTTGTGTTGGAGTCGTGTGAAATTAAAATTTGCTTTAAAGTTTTATTGAAAATATCGTTAGTGCGTTTCGGAAGTATTTCTAAAGTTGGCCGGTAGATGTCGCTTTGATGCATTTTTTTTTTGAGATCCAATACTGTAATCTTGATGTGTGTTAACTCTTTTCGTATTGCGTAGAGAAGTTAAATCTGAAGATGCGTCCCAAGGTTAAAAGTATACTCGTAGATTCGTATAAGAATAGTTAGTTAGGTAGTCTAGGACGACCACGTCATGATATCCGTCTTATTTTTTTCTATCTCGAATATTTACCGGTTCGTTTTGATTTGATTTCTCATTATCGAAAGCCCTGTAATTTAATAGGATCCCCCTAGAAAACTAGTGATATTCGAATTTTGCACAGATAACACGGAGATGCGCATTTAAAAAAAAAATCGAATTGAAAATGCAATTCTGAAGTTTTAATGTTTTGAATGACCATTCGAATGCGTGTGTTATCTGTGCGAAAGTGAAACAAAAAAAAAATGAAACCTAAATAATATCATTGTCAAAGGCTGAGGACGATTTTTAAGATATACAATGTCTTCAAAACAGGGTAATTTTTATTTAAACGTTTTCATCTTTTTTTCCTCTTCCTTTCTCACTTTAGGGAACTTGTTGAAGTTAAATGGCAATTTAAAAATAAATAAAAGCTAATTGATTTGAAATACGGTACCGCAATGATATTAAATAAACACGAAACAATATCCGGATTTGCCTTGCCGACCAAAACGTACGGATTTAATTACGCGAAAGCAGCAGACTTTAAACCTTTGGGTCATGTTAATAATCTCACGCAAGATAGATGTTAATATATAAAAAAACAGTTTTAAAGTTTGACAAGCGGTGATCTAATCTGCAATCAATAATTTCGCAAGGTCATCGGTCACGTTTCCAATGGGTATGCACTGGTTTATTGGTATTCATCACGGAGGGTAGGGGTGAGGAGAACATCCTCAAATGGGAAGCAAGTTGTAGGTGTCTAGATGTGATCAGGAAATAGCGACTCGAAATCCTTACAAAATAGTACTAGCGAACAGTGGTTTTTTTTATTGCTTACATGGGTAGACGAGCTCACAGTCCACTTGGTGTTAAGTGATTACTAGAGCCCATAGACATCCACAACGTAAATGCGCCACCCACCTTGAGATATAAGTTCTAAGTATAGTTACAACGGCTGCCCCACCATTCAAACCGAAACGCGTTACTGCTTCACGGCAGAAATAGACAGGTCGGTGGTACCTACCTGTGCGGACGCACAAGACGTCCTGCCACTAGTAATTACGCAAATTATAATTTTACGGGTTTGATTTTTATTACACGATGTTATTCCTTCACCGTGGAAGTCAATCGTGAACATTTGTTGAGTACGTATTTCATTAGAAAAATTGGTACCCGCCTGAGATTCGAACACCGGTTGGATCGCTCAACCCAAATACACCGGACGTCTTATCCTTTAGGCCACGACGACTTCTAACTGGATCGGAGAGATCCCGCGAGAAACTCAGTGGGCTGTATCTATGGGACTTACATCGTCGTTATATGGAACGCCCAATTGATACAAGGCATGGCTGCGAGATAGTTGAACTTACCTGTGTGCTAAGTGCGAGTTTTTAACGCTCTCGATAGCGTAAAAGTTAATTTAAATTTGTATGGAGTTGTAACGTTTGCCTACGTTTGCCGCCAGGGGTCCTGTTCTAACTGCAAATTTGATTTAACTTTTACGCTATCGAGAACGTTGAAAAACTCGCACTAAGCACACTGCGTCGTTCGAAATCATACAAACAGTACTTTGTTGAAGTAATAAAGAAGCCATTTTAGTTTGCCTTTGACGAATAGTTTTGTATACTAAGAGATGGTACTCCTTACATTTGCCCTCCATAATGTATATTAAAAAGAAACTCTGATTTTTGGGTAAATTAAAAGTGAGAAACAATTTAATATATCTGGAATATACTAAAATTTATACTCCTTAAGTTTTTCTCGTAACAAACAGTATTATTTTGATCACACTTTATTTATTTATTGGATGTATTTGTAATGTATTTTCCTTTCTTAGGCAATTTGATAAGAAATCTGTTTATAAATATATATATAAATGTATGTGTATGTCGTTAAAACTTCGAGATTCACTGTGGTCGGTGTAACTGGGCAAACCAAAATTAGACAGGCTAGTTGAGGTCCGTTGGCCTACCAATTAAGACTCGGACCTCATGTCTCAAGGTGAACTTTCACACTGCAACACCCGCCTCTTTCTGCGGTGAAGCAGTAATGCTTTTCGGGTCAGGTCGGTCGTGTTTGACATCAGATGGGTAGTGAGTGAGCTCGTTCACCCCTCTTAGTAATAAAAAAGGTAGGTTTTTCTTTTGATTAAGAGTTGGACCGTCACCGAGCGTGAAGTTATAGGCCTGTGAAAGATACAGCCCTAAAACTTCAGTGTTCAGTTTTTTTTTTGTTAAATTTATATACAAATAAATTAGCCCTGGCTCAATCACGGCCGCGGTGGATTCGTCGCTTTGATTTCGCGTAGTGTATACATTATTCTGTTGAATAATAACTAAACGTATGTTGTACAGTAGAAATAATTGTTATAACCGATTTACAAATGTTTCTTTTCTTATTATTATTTTTATATAAATGCGTGTCTGACTGGGAGACACACATTTGTATCTGCAGTATGAGTCGATGAAGATTAACACGAATTAATAACTCTGTAGCGGTATTTACGATATCTGAATATCTGTTTTGGATGATTGGTCTGGCCGCGTTAAGGAAAAAGAAAAAAAAACTGAATATGTAAAATGTCTATTCTTATTGTATAGGTATTAGCGACTCGCCCTCGCTTCGGTTCGGAAACATTAAATTTTATTATTGATAGCTGAGTCCCGCGATGTTACCCGCGGCTATCGTCGTACCGCGGGTGACGACGCGAAAAAAAAAGTAGCCTTAGTTACTCCTTATATCATCAGCTACCTATCAGTGAAGGTCTCGTAAAAATCGGTCCAGCCGTTCCAGAGATTAGCCGGAAAAAACAGACAGACAGACAAAAATTGTAAAAAATGTTATTTTGGTGTATGTAAAGGTCATAAACGCATATTCAATTTAAGGAATTGTCGGTTGTTATGCTAAAACAAATAGGCGTTAGAATCGAATAGTAAAATCTACAGAGTTATTGATCGTACGTTACGCCATTAGGCTTTTCATAAGCAACTGTTATAATTGTAGTTTTAGTGGCCCGAACTGCCCACCGACTTTCCGAAAGGAGTGCCAATGTTTTTTTTGTTACTAAGCGTCAAAATTCGGGTCACTAAAAACACATGATTCGCGTGTTTTTTAGCCAGTAATTAATCAATCTACCTAATGTTATTCAATGGACTGTGTTGGGTTTTACAATGACGCAACTTATGGATTAATTAAATTGCTTTAAGCGCCACTTAGGGTATATTGTAAGTATGATTTTGAGCTTAATAGCTTACGAAATAGCGCAGAGTCTGTTTGTCTCAAATGTAAATATCGATATTGTAAATATATTTATTATTTGATCGTAGAAAGTTTGTATCTTTGGTAGTATTCTAAACTTTTTTCTCGGAACTACCCTCGTATTTTATTAAGATAAACGCCATCTATTGATTAAGGGACAAAACTTTTTATTTCCTTTGTTCGAAGTTAAATACCTAACCTTCACTGTCGTGAAATACAACACAGTCTTAAATACGTGTATGTAAGTAATATCTTCCATTAGTCTCGTAGTGACTGTGTCGTGCAGTTTGCGTATTAAAAATTAAACATGAATTTAATTGGCCGTTTTATTTTAATCGAATTAATATGTGTATATCGACGCTTGAAAGCCGAACGTGACTAAGCGACAATAACTGCTTTGTACAAAATGATAGGCAATAACCAAATTCCATGCGCAAAAAAAAAAAACTAGGTCTATTGAAATAATTTCAATCCTACAGCTAGATTCGTTAAAATAGCATTTTTTGCGTATTTCAACTTTAAATTATTATTAGTCTACTGTAAAGTTCACGCATTGTCGCTTAGTCACGTTTGCCTTTCAAGCGTCGATATATATTTTTCCTCCCACCTAATCGCCTATTCCTAAGAGGCTATTGCAGTTATTCTCGGGCGGGTAGGTAATCTCACGGGCTTAGCCTGAGAGAATTTGTTAACGCTAGCCCTAGCAAGTGTAGCGTTTCGCAGAATCTACCACAGGATCGGAATCACGACTCACTGAGAATATTCCGGCGAGAAACTATATGTGTCTATGGGATTGAACGTACGTCCGAAGAATGGTGACACGTGTTCATATAACCAAATATATTTATGATGACTTTTAAAATTTTTCTAAGACTCCAAAACGCACTGGTTACTCATAGATTTTAACGTCTCGGAATCCGATAGCTACGGTCGGAAGTGAGGACGCGCATTATCGTGAATAGCAACAAATCTTATCTCCTACAAAGTATTGAATGGTCTGGAAGAGATCGCTTTTACTGATAAGACCGGCTATTGTACAAATGTATCTGCTTGTTGACTGTTTTTGAATGTAAATTGTGTTTTGGTGTGCAATGAAGTGTATTCTCTCCCTCTATCCCTACCTCCCTCCCTTCCTCCCTCCCTCGACCCTCAGCAGCGAGGAAACGAAGCGAGGAGGCAGAATGTCCTTCATTCTTCAATGGAGGAAGTTCTATCCGCTGGATTGGTCAAGTGAAAATCTTTACTAAAACCCCACATAACGAGTGCGTGCGCCAAGCCTCAGCTCGCGAGCTATGGAGAGCAGCTGTAAAGGCTTTAATAAACAAGGATTCCACATGACCATGACTGCTCTGCCAAGTATAACCGACTATGATGATGATGATGATGAAGACTGTCCTTATAAAATTTCACACCTCATTGATGTGATGGCTGGTAAAGTTATTCAAACGTAAATGCATATAAGGATTTGGAATAAAGCTAAATACTTGAACTCTCGTGAAGCATAAAAATGTTGTGGCAAATTTTGTAGAATGGTTTTTCGGAGTAGTTCCTAAATCTAGTTCTCTGGCCTTGTAAGTTGTCAAAGTTCTATTAGAGTTGAAATATTGGCAATTAGTGGTAGTTTAATTGCTTTTTAAGCTACCCTTCTATAGAAAATCATTTAATTTATTTAAATAAATACCTATAAATTCTAGATAACATTGTTGCCTTAGGACAACAGATGGCACGACCAGTCTCATAAAAAGTCCCAAAATTGGTTCAAATTCGTCAACATTGTCGGTGACGATATTTTAAGTGAAATTTTCTTTAACGCTGTATTAGTTTTAAATTTGACGAAACGTAAAAGGGATACTGAAAGAAGACAAATATATAGATCTTCAGGACTTAGCATGTGAGAAAACGAGATAGAATAATTTTTTTTTTTTAAATGCTTGGATATGTTCACGAGCTCACAGCCCACCTGGTGTTAAGTAGTTACTGGAGCCCATAGACATCCACAACGTAAATGCGCCACCCGCCTTGAGATATAAGTTCTAAGGTCTCAAGTATAGTTACAACGGCTGCCCCACCCTTCAAACCGAAACGCATTACTGCTTCACGGCAGAAATAAGCAGGGTGGTGGTACCCACCCGCGCGGACTCACAAGAGGTCCTACCACCAGTAAAATTCTGAGAGTTTCACTCCTTTTTTTTTCTACCTATGCTGATAGCCTTAAGATGCTACTTCAGCTTTTACCTTAAGTGTAGGTGAGCTCACGGGGCTCAAACCGGAAGTGTTGCGAACATTGGCCCTAGCAAGAGTAATGCTTCGCAGAATTTTCCACCGGTTCGAAAATGCGACCCACTGAGAAGATCCGGCGAGAAACTCAGTGGGCTGTGTCTATGGGTTAATTTACTCGCCGAGCCCTTCGTCGCAAGCGATGGAATTGGCGACGACGGTGACCGGTGCTTGAGGTTTGACTCCTTTTTTTTTTTTTTTTTTTTTCGGGTAGAGGGCCGAACCTCCTACGAGGTCCCCGCGCAAAAGGGGCGCGCGGGGTATGTGAGACTCAACGATCTGCATGGTGTTGTGAGCAGACCGCGGGCCCAAGGATTTTAGGACCCACCCACTAAACGACTCCCCTGCACTCTTACACCCGACGTCCGATCCCCTCCGAGGTCAGAACCCGGATGAGGTAGGGGGGCTACCGCGGTCAACACTACAACCAGACGGCGCGGCTCACCCCAAGGACGCCCAGCCGACGGAGCCTTCGAGGCGAATCGAAGGCTCTGAAACGTCGGCCGTCTCGGTACGGCAGCCCGTCGGGCCGCCCAGACGGTGCCGCTGGTGTCCCGGAATACCCCGCTGGACCAAAACCAGCCTGCCGGGTCGGGACGCGATACACCGTCGACCGGTCGCTCTAATCACTCCACGGCGGCGCGCTAGAGTGCTGGTAGCGCGCCGCGCGGCCTCACCCCCTCAGGTCGCCCCTTGACCTTCACCGGGGGGAGGCCGCCACCTACAGGGGCCGGGACGTACGGGCGTATTCCCGCCTCCGGCCCCCGGCTCGACGGCGACGGATCGGTGCGGAAAGGGAAGAGCTCTCCCTCTCTCGCTCCGCCGCCTCCTTCTGCGATATGGTGGACTCGCAGAAGTCGAGCATCGCCTTCCAGGACGCCTCGCTGCCGAGCATCGTAGCCACGACGCGCGGCAGCGAGAGGTCCTCTCCAATGACCGCGACGAGGGCGGCGCGTTGCTCGTCAAATCCAGAGCAACGCGCCAATGCGTGTTCCGCTGTGTCTTCCTCGTCGCGGTCAGCGCAGTGGTGGCACTGCGCCGTCGGTTCCCTTCCGGCTATTTTGAAAAGGTACCGGCCAAAACAACCATGGCCGGTCAACATTTGCGTCAGCCGGAAGGTGAGGCATCCGCGGTCGCGGCCCACCCAGTCCGCGAGAACCGGGCGGACCGCCTCGACGGTACGGAGGCCGGCCGACGGGTCCGCCAAGCGGCGAGACCACGCCTCCAGCACGGACCGCCGAGATTGGAGCCTCCGCGCTCGAACTACTCCTTCGCCGGGGCGCCCTTCCCCCCTAGAACGAAGGTCGCTTCGCCACCGGTAATCGGCAGCGAGCGCCTCCGCCTCCAGGTCCCAGGGTGGCGCCCCGGCGAGCAAGCACGCCGCCTCGAAGGAGACGGTGCGGTATCCTCGGATCGCCCTGACCGCGATCGCGCGCTGCGGACGTCGCAGCGCCGCGACGTTCTTGCGGGTCAGGGCGTGGCACCATACGGGAGCCCCGTATAGTGCCATCGACCGCACCACCCCCATGTAGAGGCGGCGCGCCACCTGAGAGGTTTGACTCCTACCGTTGGAGTTGCACATAATTTTTTTTACCGTTCACCGTTTCACTTGGTCGTTGCGAACTGAAGATGCTGCTGTTGTAAGGATCACGACCAAGTCGCTGTATACCCTTACCACATCTTGCTCAAATTAAGTCGTGGTAGATCCTTAAAACCTAAACCGTAATCTATAGTCACTGGTGGACCTGGTAAACGTACACAGGTCTTATAACTGAAAATTACAAATCTTTTTGAATACGTTTGTAACAGTCAGTGATGAAGTCTTACAAATCTACGAACACCAGCAAAATGTCACGTTCCGCCTGAGCGTGCAAACGAGAGCGCGGAACAAGCGATAGAGAGGCACGATCGGCCCAAGCGCTGGTTTGTGACATATTTATCTCTCTACTCGCGTGAAGTCAGAGCTAGCTGCTCGAATAGTTCAGCTACTGATGTTACGACGTAGAACAATCGTCCGTAACCCGACTTTAGAGATACCCATTTTTTTTTAAATTTTTTAAGCTATTGCATAGCTTTTATCGCGGGCTTTGAGCGCGGCGACTGAATCAAGAAATTCCGTAACGAAAATAACCTAACGCCCCCACTACGCCTACTATGTAGCTCACGTTCAACACGCATTCACACGTTGCGCTGGTGTCTGCGCTTGTGTAGTGTTTGTGAATAAGCGCGCGGCGTGACGTCGCACTGCATGAGCATCATGAGAAGTCTGCCCATCTCTCTCTCACGCGGTCTAGCTTATGAGTGAAGGGGACAGTTAATGTTTTGCTTTTGTTAATGTTTATAAATATAGCGTGGTCTTATTTTTATTATTAATTTAATATTAAATTATTATTGTCTAATTGTAATTGCATAAGTTGATAAAAAATGCTTTGTAATAGCTTTACCGCGGCAGTCCCCGAGTGCCACACGTCTTTTTTTTATTAAATTACCGAATTTTGAATCTGAACCATTAACCCTAAGACCCATTCTCGAATTCACTACAACGCATAGAAAAAAAACCCATCAAAATCGGTTGAGACGTTTAGGAGGAGTTCACTAACTTACACACGGACAAAAGAATCTTATATGTATGTTTATCAAGATGAGTGTATAATTCTGTCGCAGAGCCAGATCAACTACGACACTCTATTTTATCCTATTGCGGCTACAACCTCATATCTTAGGGCGTTCTTTTGTCCATTTATTCAAAAGAAATAAAAGAAAATGATATTATGCTTAAACACTGTCAAGGTTAGTTCATTACAATCATGAATATCTCAACCTTAGATATTGTTTTAAACGAATTATTCTGTCCAATTTAAGATGCTTTTCAAATGACGCGCTTCGCTGCAACCTACCGTTGTTCACGAGAAAGAGCAGTATAAGTTACAGATTACAATTTTTTCTCGATTGGTCCTTGTTTTCCTGTTTGAAGCGAAATTAAAAAGGGTACGTGTACTTATGTACGCGCTTAAGAAGTTATACGTTATTTTTATTAAATTTCTTTTTTTTAAATATTGAATAATTAATAATAAATATTTAATGTTAAAAATGAATGCTAATAACACTTTTTTTCACGAGAGTACATACGCGAAAGTTCACCTGCGGCTATATTCAGACTCGCCAAGTTACGTCGGTCGTATTGTAATGAGCGATTTAGTGGGCAATTTCATTCTGTTAATTTTGTGTCACGGTGCGCGCGCATCGTAGAATTTCACTCTCATCAATTTTTCATAACGCGCCTAAAGAAGTATAACTTCAAAAAGTGAAGTCGAATATTTGCAGTTTTAACTTTTTATGTATTACTTGTAATTGGTTACTATTTATGTTTAAGAAATTTCCTTGCTAAGATTTCTCCATGTAATTAATGCTAGAAACTGTAGTCTAGTGAAGGAAATTCTATGATCGAGACAAAAAGTATGTAATTTATAAATGTAATAGAAGGAAAATCTTCAAAAGTATTCTATTTAATTTCCTCGGAGACTAAATTCTATGTATGTTATAATATAAACAAGTTCATCTTTTTTTAAATTCGCTTCTAAATTTCGATCCAGTTTCAAATAACAACGATGCTAAATAACTTATAACATAAAAAATCCGAACACAAAAAAATCTAGAGAATTTTACTGTTGGTAAGGATCTCTTGTGAGTCCGCACAGGTAGGGACCACCAACTTGCTTATTTCTGCCGTGAAGCAGTAATGCGATTCGGTTTGAATGGCGGGGCAGCCGTCGTAACTATACTTGAGACCTTAGAACTTATATCTCAATGTGGGTGACGCATTTACGTTATAGATGTCTATGAGCTCCTATCTGGACGATAAGACGAAGTGAGAGGGTAAAGATCGACGCTTTTGAAATGTGGTGTTGGAGACGGATGTTGCAAATTCCATGGACAGCACGCCGGACCAACCTGTCCATTCTTAAGGAGCTCGGTATTTCCACAAGGCTGTCCGCTATCTACTTCCAACGTATTCTCGCGTACTTCGGCCACATCGCTCGTAGAGGCCCCGATAACTTGGAGAAGCTGATGGTAGTTGGTCAGGTTGACGGGAGAAGATCACGCAGACGCTCACCTACCCGCTGGTCTGATCTGGTTAAAACACTCACCTGCCTGCGAATAACCGAGGCTATCAAGACCGCCGAGGACAGGAAGACGTGGGGAAGCATTGTGCATCGAGTGGTCCACACTTCAGACTAGACACGACCTTCAGCAATGAAGAGACCGACTCAGAAGAAGATGAGCTCCAGTAACCACTTAAAACCAGGTGGACCGTGAGCTCGTCCACCCATCTAAGCAATTAAAAAAACACGATCCACTGTTCTAATTACTTATAATTATAGTGCAGTAATAAAACAAGATATCGTCACTAGAGGGGTACTCCCTACGCTATGTTATCAAACCCCTAATAATATTTCTGCCCAACGAAACCAACACAAAAAACCGTTGACCGTATAATATAATGTCCATAAAAACTGACATTGGAACGTCAAAAAAGAAAATACCATAAAATTATAGTTATGTTCCTTGGCGTTATGCGTTGAATTTTTCGCCATCGATTTCCCTCAGCGCATGTCAAATTTGGCATCACCCAGTACAGCGCCGCGGTCGTCGCGTTTGCACGTGTCCCACTGTAACACGTAGCCAGATATAATGTAATGTTGAATTAATAAATGTAAACCGTATTACACATTCCGTTCGTATTATTAGCGGTTATTTCAAAAGGAGTTTTACGGATCATCGAATGTCCACAGAGGTAAAGTAAAAATTATCTATATATGAAAATTATTTTGTATAAGTTAGCTGTAACGAATGCTTTTGTCGCCGATGCCATAGTTTTTGTCTAACAAAATACTCTTGACGTTTTCAGGATTATGTAAATTAAAAAGGGCGAAGCCATTAGCATTTAATTCGGGAATTAAATCTCTTTCATTAACATGATGACGATATTAAATGTATATTGGGTATTTTAATTTTTGAATAACTTAACGAAACAGCCTTTGAATAATTCTAGTTCATAAATTTTCCTTTTTCCTATATTTTTTCTTGATTCAATATATTAAGACTGTGGTCGGAGTTAATAACAACATATCAGTAGTTTTTATTACAAATGCAGGTGTCATAAAAAATAAGACACGATAAATTTTAATTTAATGTATTTAATATTTATGTAAAATTAGATTTTATAAGTAATTTAAGTAAATAAAGGAAGGGCTGGAATTTAGTACAAAAAAAAAACGAAAACAATATTACACTTTATTAAGGTATTTATTTACATAGTGAATTATTGAAACCTTAAAAATTTCAATTATTAATATATCAAAATTTGAAAACTATTATTTTCTACAAGAAAAAATGTAGCTCACAAAACCAAAATTTAATACGTAAAATGAATTTAAGTCTTGCGGCGTCAGTGATTAATGTCGAATTTCAAACGCTGCGAACACCTAGTGGATATTTTCTTTAGAGTTTTCTTTAAAAGTCAGACGTTTAAAATTAAAACATGTACCACAGAGGAAAGATTAAAAGAGTAGATACGAGCAAAACAAGAACCAGGCAATATTCGTATTGGATTTGGGTCTTTCTTGTCCTCTTTCTTGACTCATTTAATCTGATTCTTGGATTTCATTTAATATTCTTAATTAAGTACATTATAACAATTTTTTAAAGGCATAGATTGGGAATTGTACATAATCACTATTTCAATAATAACATTTATATAGTTTTCTTATATACACATATATAGGTACATACATCACTTGTATTAATATATTTAGTATTCTTTTAATTGATGTCCATGAATTAACGCGTCGAGCCGACTTTTTATTCAAGAAAATTCTTGACAGATTAAAATTTTCAAATAGCTGTAAAGATTAATGCTTTTTTAAACATTCAGTGTTAATATCTACTGAAGTACATTGGAAATTTTTAATAAAAAAAAACAAGACTTGTTCCCACAACAAATAAAATTGTATATTCAATTGTTACGACAAATTTTAATTTATATTTTCTAAGGATTTTTTTGTTCAGTCTCGTAAATTCAGATGAACGCAGCGCTTCGCTTCGTCGGGGGTGGTGTTAAGCAGGATGGTCTTTTAAAATGATTTCCCTGAATTCCTACATAGAATGTAACTTACTGTAGAAAACACAGATAGAACCGAAGTTCATGGGGTGCCAGAAAACAACCGATAATTAGAACAGTCAATCTTTTACATATGAATGTCGATTTAAATAGATATTTTATTGCTTAGATGGGTGGACGAGCTCACGGCCCACCTGGTGTTAAGTGGTTACTGGAGCCCATAGACATCTACAACGTAAATGCCGCCACCCACCTTGAGATATGAGTTTTAAGGCCTCAGTAATTACAACGACTGCTCGACCCTTCAAAGCGAAACGCATTACTGCTTCACGGCAGAAATAGGCAGTGCGGTGGTACCTACCCGTGCGGACTCACAAGACCGCCTACCACCAGTACCTAATTACCCAAATGATAATTTTGCGGGTTTGATTTTTATTACACGATGTTATTCCCTCACCGCGGATGTCAATCGTGAACATTTATTACGTACGTATTTCATTAGAAAAATTGGTATCTGCCTACGGGATTCGAACACCGGTGCATCGCTACATACGAATGCACCGGACGTCTTATCCTTTAGGCCACGACGACTTCAAAACATTCAGATTATTTTCGTTGCTAGCTATTCGATTTCGTTCAGTCATGTTTATTGTTATTTTAATTTTTATCTTATGGAACGATGTTTTTAAATTCAAATTTGTTTGAGATGATCGTCTTTACGTCTTTTTTATATTCAATCGGAGCAACGCTCAGGCTTACTGCATGGAAATGCCACGAAAATTTCTTTACTGCTAAGGTACTTCTACCGCCATCGGAGCAGGATTCATCCATATTATCTGGAGCCGCTGCGTTCATCGACAATGCGTTTCCAAAGATCTTTTTTGCCACGTACCATCCGACTTTGGAGTGAACTCCCCTCCACGGTGTTTTCCGAGCGCTATGACATGTCCTTATTCAAACGAGGCTTGCGGAGAGTACTTAATGGTAGGCAGCGGCTTGGCTCTGCCCCTGGCATTGCTGACGTCCTTGAGCGACGGTGACCACTTACCATCAGGTGGGCTGTATGCTCGTCGTCCTACAAAAGCAATAAAAAAAAAGGTAGATCACAGTTCATTTGGTGTTAAGTACTTACCAAAGCCCATTGACATTGCTAATAACATCGCAACATCCACCTTGTGAGACATGAGATTTAAGTCTCAACTCTGATGAGTTAAAACCGGCAGTTCCCATCATGGGTTTCATTCAGTGACCGATTTGAACTAGATGTGTCTTTTGCTCAAACCCGACTTACATCGCGGCGTAGGTACATAACTCTCAAATGTTTAATCTTCGCCCTAATGCATTCTGTATCAAATATTAACGTCTTACTGGTGGTAGGACGTCTTGTAAATCCGCACGGGTAAGTACCACCATTCCACCAAGTGCCTATTTCTGCCGTGAAGCAGTAATGCGTTTCGGCTTGAAGGGTGGGCTAGTCATTGCACTATACCGCGACCTTAGAACTCATATCTAAATTGGGGTGGCGGTGTTTTCGTTGTAGATGTCTACGGGCTCCGGTAACCATTTAACACCAGTTGGGCTGTGAGCTCGTTCACACTTCTGCCGTAAAGCATTACTGCTTTACGGCAGAAATAGGCGGGGTGATGGTACCTACCCGTGCGGACTCACAAGAGGTCCTACCACCAGTCATTACGCAAATTATAATTTTGCGGGTTTTGATTTTTTTTACACGATGTTATTCCTTCACCGTGGAAGTCAATCGTGAACATTTGTTAAGTACGTATTTCATTAGAAAAATTTGTACCCGCCTGCGGGATTCGAACATCGGTGCATCACTACATACGAATGCACCGGACGCCTTATTTTTTTATTTTATGTGTTTAACATATAAGCTTAGGGGCATTCGCTACCAGATGTCGCTAGTTTCCATACAAAAAAAATATTTGTCTTAAAGTATCGTAGTTTCAGGGCTCTGATGTCTGATATAGGTTTCCGGATAAAAAGTTCTGCTTTTTACTTCAAGATTACTTAGTCATTCTCCAACATTGTCTTATTTTTTATAGGAAGGATAAAATAACAACAAAGGACTCCAGTAATACAAGAATAAATTACAAGACAACAAAAAATGTTTTCAACCCAAAATTATTTGTCACGCTACATAACTCGAACCCTTCGCCCTGTTATAAGACGGCCCTGTACCCTTTACTGCTGACACATCCCTATTTCCCTGCTCAGTCAGTGCTTTTAGTGGCCAGCAGTAAACTACAATTCCCATTAGCCTTAGTCCATTTTCGATCTCCGTCGCGACAACACGTTTGTGGTTTAAAACTTTTTTTTAAAAAAGGCTATATCCAGAACCCGTATAACAGCCCGATTCCGTGGGTAACACAAAGTTTCACCAATTCAAGAATAGATGACGTAACATTATTTTTGTTTTGTAAGCCCCAGGGAAAATTTCGCTACGTTCAGAGGGGGACACGAAAACATTCAACTCAAATAATTCAGTCGTTCTTTAGAAGGGAAATTCTTGGGGAACGCACGAATGACTTTGTTACGAGATAACTTATGAGTCGTCTATTATCAAAGGTGGCAATCTGTGCATTTGGACAAAAAAAAATTATTGATATTTCAATACAGATTGATTTGAATATAATCGTCTCCTTCAAAGAATACGATTCAAAACCTGCATTAAATAAAGGTTAATACTTAACCTGTTATTTATCTAAGATGTCGTTCAGAAGAGTTTTGTGACTGCCAATGGAATACAAAGTCAATAATTCGTTTTTCTGATTTACCAATAATTATCCAAAAGTCACATTGCCGGCTTTGATAATAGTCGACTCTTATGTTATTTGCTTTTGTAAGTCGATTTTTGATAAGCTTGGAATTCGAGCTACGAGTATACGTGCTCGCAGCTTAACTGATGAGTAGACGATGACCGAGCTTTGCTCGATTTTGGATAACGCCATCTTGTTGTGTCTTTAAAGCGGTTAGTTGCCCTCAATTAAGAAAAAATAGTATTATTATTCGCCAATAGATGTCGGGAAGAGTTGATTATTGAAAACACGAATAGAACAACATTTTCTGAAAATGAATCGTAGCTAGATCGATTTATCGCCCCCAAAATCCCCTGTATACTAAATTTTATGAAAATCGTTGGAGCCGCTTCCGAGATTCAGATTATATGTATATTAATATACAAGAATTGTTCGTTTAAAGGTATAAGATAAGGCGTTGTGATAAATCACTCTCTTTTTCAGGTGTATACGCATGAAATATGCATATAAATTTTAGAGTACTTCACAAATATTTAAGTATGGATCACAGAGACGAAAGTAAAACACGGCCGTCCGTATTAATTAGAATAAACTCTTCGGATAATTGAAACAATCATACCAATTTACCACCACCACCCTGCCTAGTTCTGCCGTGAAACAGTAATGCGTTTCTATTCGGTTTGAAGGGCGGGGCGGCCATTGTATATACTTAATTATACAGACTATAATTAATTGAAATTGTAAGTTTGAACATTATTAAGGTTCTATTGTCAAACTATTATATTTCGGTAAACACAGATTTCGCTAAGACTACGCTATAAACAAATAATATTAAAGACAAACAATACTAATCTATTTTCATTTTGACCACAGAATTTAAACAATAACCAAACTTTGACAATAAACAAAAGAGTATAAATGCGTGTTTGTGTGTGTGTGTGTCAAATACATGATAGTGTGTGTTATGTTTTTGTATTGATTTAAAGTATTTTTATGCATAATGCCATGAAGCAGTAATGCGTTTCGGTTTGAAGGGCGGGGCAGCCGTTGTAACCGTACTTGAGACCTTAGAACTTATATCTCAAGGTGGGTGGCGCATTGTAGATGTCTATGGGCTCCAGTGACCACTTAACACCGGGTGGGCTGTGAGCTCGTCCACCCATCTTTCATTTTTCTCTCGGAATTTTAATGTCGATTCGAGTCTAGTGCCTTTCGTATCGAGTTATATATAAAGGAGTACAAGGCTATTTGAGGACGTCAGCGCAAAAGTGTCCTAAGCTTATAGTTAGTATGGAGATAATGAGGTTGGGATTTACTTTTACATTGCTTCGTAGGCAAAAACAATACGCGCCAAAGATAATCTTTACAAAGCCATCTGTTCTCTATGGGTGAGACTAGGGATAGGCCGGTTTTGCATCAAAATTTATTATGTTTTAAATAAATTGCAATATATAAGCGCGAATGTGAAAAATAGTGGGTTAGGCCACTTTTGCACTGACGGTCGCATTTAGTTTAAGCTACATAATACGCAACATTTATCTTTGTAATTAAAGGTGCGTTTTATTTGGTATTAGCATCAACAGTTCGATGTTTTTAATTGAACTTCAATAAAGTTTACTCCATTGAGATAACTGAAGAAGTTTTTTTGTTATTTTTTTTATTGCCCTTGTAGGCAGACGAGCATACGGCCCACCTGATGGTGAGTAGTTACCGTTGCCCATGGACTTCAGTAATGCCAGGGGCAGAGCCAAGCCGCTGCCTACCGCTTAATACTCTCCACAAGCCTCGTTTGAAGAAGGACATGTCATAGCGCTCGGGAAACACCGTGGAGGGGAGCTCATTCCATAGCCAGATGGTACGTGGCAAAAAAGATCTCTGGAAACGCACTGTGGATGATCGCAGTGGCTCCAGGTAGTATGGATGAACTCTACTCCGGTGCCGGCGGTGCGATGGTAAAAACGAGATGCCGGTATCATCTCGAACAATTCCTCAGAATACTCCCCGTGGAACATACGGTACAAAATACAAAGGGAACCGAAGTCCCTCCGCAGACCCAGAGGTTCCAAAAATTGTTATGATATTTTTTCCAAATTTAAACTTTAAATACGTAGCTGTCGTGCAAAAATCTCTTTCAAACAATATTTCCGGGCCTTTTCCTTTTTCCCCCATCACATTCGTGAAAATACTCGAAATGAAGACATTTGATTTGACTTTTAATCAAATCAAATGTCTTCATTGTGGGTCAGTGGTTGCGAATATCTTATTTCTCATGAGGATAATGTAGCATCTCACTACTCAATCGGGTAAGGCACGCGATATTGTAATAACTATTATATAATAAATAAAAATCATCTATGATTAATCGAATTCCTGAAATCCAATATGTTAATTAAAAAAATGAATATTACGTCATCGACGTGTGCCGATTTGTGGCGGTAGCCAACATACAACGCAAGATATTTGACAGATTCTGGAATCTCGCTTACGACATTTTCAAGATAAGCTTGCATATATAAAAGTTCCGAACAACAACATTCGGACCGTCGGTCTACTGAGCAATATCACCCGCTCGGTGGAAGATCTTCCCTTTGTCGTTTAAACATCCCACACATTTAATATATTTTTTTTAATTTAACTTTTTTTGTAAACGTTTTGTTTAAAATATTTTTTTTTTAAATTCAACGGGTATCTTTTTCGTGCTCTCGAAAAATATCAATGGCTTTACAGTATTGAATTTTACGGATTCCTATTATTAATGAAGTAGTCGCCTTCTTAACATGCATTACTATTCACTCCGGCGTTAGCAAATTAGCTTGTTTGTCGCATTCGGCATTGATATCGCAATGGGGCCGGGCGAGTACGTGCCGAGAATCACACAGCATTAAGGGTTGCCAGCGCGCCACGAAACTTTATAAGTACAAATTTATTGCTGTTCTGGTAACACTTGTTTCAGTTCACCTTATAAATATTTCCGGGTGCGTATACGGAAGTTAACCTTTTTATTTGTTTTATTTCATAGATGGGTGGACGAGCTCACGGCCCACCTGATGTTAAGTGGTTACAGGAGCCCATGGACATCTACAATGTAAATGCGCCACCTACCTTGAGATATAAGTTCTAACATCTCAGTATAGTTACAACGGCTGCCCCACCCTTCAAACCGAAACGCATCATTGCTTCACGGCAGAAATAGGCGGGGCGGTGGTACCTACCCGCGCGGACTCACAAGCGGTCCTACCACCAATAAAAGTGTGAAAAATGAGTGAAAAGTTTCAAATTAATCTGGCTTCTTGGAGTTAGAAGGAGTTCTTCTAGGAGTTTTATTTGCGTTCGTGTATCAATGTCACCAGAGATTCCTTTAAATAAAAACAAACATCTCTACCGAGCAAATAAAATCGTCTTAATAAACAAAATGAACACATACGCTTGTGATAGAAAGAGATAAAGAAACCAGACTCTGCTCAAGGTGGTTTGTCGTTATTTTTTTAATTAAATTATATCTGTCGTCGTTTACAAGACTTTATAGTTTACCTTAAATTGCATATTTACCAGACCTTCTTGCTAGACAGTCGTGATGGCTATATCAGTCTTAATATACCAAAAAAAATTGGTACCAATATAGTATGCATGTGAAATGGTGGGTGTTCGTAAATAAAATGATTCTTGTAGTATATATGATATTATTATCATATATTGAACGGCGAATTTGATATCTTTTTCTTTATTGCTTATATGGGTGGACGAGCTCACAGCCTACCTGGTGTTAAGTGGTTACTGGAGTCCATAGACATCTACGACGTAAATGCGCTACCCACCTTGAGATTTAAGTTCTAAGGTCTCAGTATAGAATTACAACGGCTGCCCCACCTTTCAAACCGAAACGCATTACGGCTTCACGGCAGAAATAGGCAGGGCGGTGGTACCTACCCTTACGGAATCACAAGAGGTCCTACCACCAGTAGAGAAATAAATGAAGAAATAAAGAAATGAAGAATGAAGGAGTAATGAAGTTTTTTTTTTTTTTTTTTATTGCCCTTGTAGGCAGACGAGCATACGGCCCACCTGATGGTGAGTGGTTACCGTCGCCCATGGACTTCAGCAATGCCAGGGGCAGAGCCAAGCCGCTGCCTACCGCTTAATACTCTTATAAATGAAGGAATATAAAAAGCAAAATCAATTATACAATTCCGTCATTGCTGATGCCATGTAATTTAGATTATAAAGCTGTAATATTCCTCTTATTGAAAATGAAGCGGTCAACCCTGGGGTGACGTCAGGCCACGACACAAAACCTTATCTGACAATTTTCTCTGCCGTTTGACATTGAGTGAATTTATAGCATTTGTTCTCATGGCTTCACTTAATTACGTTTTTAACATTGAATTCTAATGTACTCCAGTGTTAATAATGCACGTGATTGCTTTGTGAAGATTTCTACTAATATATAATATGTATATAATGATATGGAGTATTTAAGAATGAATAAAAAATAAAGGACTTAATTGTGTTTTCTGTGATATAATAAGAAAACAACATTGAAATTTTTATTTATCGTTATTGCTTATTTGAGTGGACGAGTTCACGGCTCACCTAATGTAAAGTGGTTACCGAAGCCCATAGACATCTACAACGTAAATTCCGACACCCACTTTGAGATAAGAGTTCCCTTTCTCTTCAATCGGACCCTGATTGCTGAGGATCGTGACGTCCGTCCGATTCCATCAACTAGCTTTCTCCATCGATCCCGTTCTGTAGCTTGGTGGAGTGCGTTAGAGCTCTAAGGTCCCAGTATAGTTACAACGCCCTTCAAACCGAAACGCATTACTGCTTCACGACAGAATTAGGAAGGGTGGTAGTACCTATCTAGTAGATGTCTATTGGCTCCGGTAACCACTTAATATCAGGTGGGCCGTGAGATCGCCCACTCTTCTAATTCATAAAAAAAAAATTAAAAAGATATTAGCATTCTGCACTACTTCTCTATATTCTCTATAAGTATGAGAAATTTCATACGTCTCCGTCCGCGCAATTTTCGTAAAAATGGTTACAAAGTTTTTGCTTCACGTATTGATGTATAGTTTATGATAATTGTTCATGAAAATCGGTATAGTCCGACTTATTCATGGTAACCGATATAGTCCTATGTGATTGTGATGCTGAACTGTCAGTAGGCAGGGGACATGATTAGAAGAATCGCTACTGGAGCATAAAAATTCTCGAGTTGCGATTGAGTACCGATAGACGTAGTGTGGATGGCTTTACGGTGGACTGAGATAATACCCTGGATGTCGCAATCGCAGGATCGGTCGAGGATCGAGGAGGCATATAGCAGTGGACGTCTGTGGGATGATAGATTGATTAATTAATAGTTGATACACAAATAACCGACCGATAACCTTTGCGATAGGTTAAATAACTTACTGTTTACTGGTCACCGATATGAATCCGGCCACGCATTTTGAAAAATGAGATCGGAGTGTCAATTGTTTTGTTTAACGGTTGAAATGGGGGCAGTTCATTGAGTTTCTCGCCAGATCTTCTCAGTGAGTCGCGATTCCGAGCCGGTGGTAGATTCAGCGTAGTACTTACTGCTCTATTTAGGGCAGATATTAGTAAAGCCTCCCAGGCGGGCGGAGATTGGTCGGGTAAGAGAGTGTAAAGGGAGTCGTTTGGTGGGTAGGGCCCTAAAACATCCTTGGGCCTGCGGTCTGCTCTCAACATCTGCACACCGTTAAATCCCACATACCACGCGCGGCCTAGTCGCGGAATCTCTCATGAGGTTCGGCCTCATTCCCCGTAAGCTCGCAAGCCGAGTTAAAATGAATAGGTTCGCGATACCCACGAAATGCGATTCACATTCGTCTTTAAGGGAGGTTTGAAAAGAGTCCCCTAAATTCTGTGGCAGGGCCATAATCCATAAGCTATATTTAGTTTTAGTTATGACCATCCTCGTTGGAAATAAATAAAAAGTAATGAAAAAATCACTCATCATATTAAGATTGATTCTTCTACTAATTATTGCTTTACATGTGTAAATTATTTTCTTCTCTCTCTTTGTTCCAGAAAACAATACAACGAAGTTAATTCATCGAAAGATCTAGTGCTTTTAAATTAAAGACCAATAAAAGAATGAGTGACGTAACGATTGGATCTTCTTTCGCGACCTCCTCTGAAGTTCTCGGGTATTTCCGTGACAGCTGTCAGTGAGAATCAAACATGGCGGAGAAGGTCAGCTGATTGGAGATACGCCCGCGCAAATTTCGCAGCAAAAAGCGAATAAAGCGCATCATGGTGAGTGATTGTATTAAATAAAAACTATCTCCTTTTTAATTTTATTCTCCGGTGTTGGCTATAGAGGTTCGTGAATAAATTTAGACTGAATCTAAGCAAAAGTAGTGCCTTATATCCTGGCACGCCAATGACAGGAAATAGACAGCATCGACCGTGAACATTGGCAATCATCATCATCAGCCTATAGCAGTCCACTGCTGGACATGGGCCTCTCCAATTGTTCGCCACTGAGCACGATCCTCGGCTTCTCTCATCCAGTTCCTGCCAGTAAACAATACGACTTATTAAACAAATAAAATTGGAGAAGTCAAATATTTTATGTCACCGTTTCAAGGTTATTGTATTACAGCAGGTATTCGGCGAATGGGCTCAAGTTGAAGTGGTGGAACTAGTCAACGATGGATCCGGCTTGGCGTTTGGCATTGTCGGGGGACGGTCCTCGGGAGTGGTGGTCAAGAGCGTCCTCCCTGGTGGAGTTGCTGATAGAGTAAGAACGCTTTCTAATTACTTACATTCCCTTAGATTTGAGAGGGGGGGGGGAGAGGTAGAAAGAGAAAGAAAGAGAGAGAGAATATACACTGCACACCAAAAAACAACTAAGAACAAGAAATCACCGTTGAAGATATTTAATATTAAAAATTGTAATGAACGCGTAGGAGTGAGTATTATCACCCTTCCTATTGCTGCCGTGAAGCATTAATGCGTTTAGCTTTGCAGGGTAGCCGTTGTACCTGCTATAAAACTGAGATTTCAAACTCTTCTCTCAAGATTAGTGGCGGCGTTTACGTTGTTGATGTCCATAGGCTCTAATACCCAGTTAAAAGGAGGCGGGCCGTAAAAGCTTTTAATACGAAGCTTAGGAAAATATGCACTATATGTAGGATATATTTGGATTAACCTGTGCGAAGCCGGGACGTGTCACTAGTTATCTATTTAAACGAATATTAAAATTCTTTCTCGTTGCTAAGCTTATCCCTAGAACGCCATGGCCGATTTAATTATTCTTTAAACATCTTGAACATAATTTTTTTGGGAGAGACAAAACTGAAACAAAAAAAAAACTGTACTTCGACAAAAACGTCTTTCAATCTTTTCATTTAACAGGAGAGTAATTTCTTTCACTACAATAGAAATTCTGCTTAATAAATATGTCGGCGCTACGCCAGGGCTTTCACACATAAGGTCTATTACAATGAAAATATAATACGATTTACATAAATTTTAACATTACTATTGTTTATTACAAAAAGCCGCGTCTTAGTTCCTACACAATTAGCTAGCTATCTTGTGATGGTTATAGCCACTACAACTTCATTTATACAAACAAATGTAATTACTGCGAAACAATTCACAAAATATAGCTTAGTATTCACAATACATATTCTGACATTAATTTATTTTACATAAATTACTTTTAGCTAATATAAACTAACATTGTTATTATCCAGCCTATAATAGATAGTGTCAACAACATGATTTGCATAACAATTACAATACATAATTAAATTATTACTGTTAATTATAATATAAATTATTATCAATATTTATGTTTTATTAATATTTAATTATTTACACAGTCATTTGTGTTTTTAAACAATAATATAAACATTAAACATATTCTGAACATTTTCACATCAAAACAGTGTCTGCTAATTATTAAATATGGTAGAATAACAGTTTCATCTTTTTAATAATAAATAAACAATAACATAGAGTAAACTAAACTATATGCTAATTATTGTCAATAGTGGTGTTTGTGCCCATAAATACGTTTGGAAATTAACATAATACGCTAATGGTTATTTCAAAGAACTGTAAAAGATACATGAAAGAAGGAAATACCAATGTCGTCGCCGGTACGCATGCCAAGCCTAATGGGACATCCCTTAGTTCTTTGTTACATGTACACACAGATAGTTTTCCAATATAACTGAGCCGAGCGCCAAAAAGTCTCGCCAGTGCGTCTACTAAAACTACGGACCGATGCAATTAAATATTATCTATATTTTATTAAATTTCTTTTCTATGTCTAACGCAAAATAAGTAACAATAATATTATGAATACGGATTTTATTACCGGATGGGAAACCCCTTGTGCAATACAATTGACAGTTTGATATCATGTCTTATTAGTACATGACTATTTTTTCCTACCTATTCTAGTAATCTCGAGGGGTTATTCTAGATTCGCCGAGCTAGTAGGTGAGCACACGGAGCTTAGAGCTGACGATGTTGCTAACACGAACCCTACCTTAGCAGAATCTCCCACCGGATCGGAAACGCGAGCCTCTGAGAAGATCCGGTGAGAAACTCAGTGGGCTGTGCCTGTTGGTTAATTTACTCGCCGAGCCCTTCGTTGCAAGCGACGGGTCCGACGAGAACGATGACTTGTGCTTGAGGTACCTAAAATCACCGTTAGTGGATCGGGAGGATCCGAAATGACGTGTTTTGGGCGACGTCGACTGTTTACCATTTGGTCCACAGGATCGGCTATGTAGTTCCCGACAGCCACGTACATGGGAATATGTCTATCGACTCTAGTAAACACTAAACACCAAGCGGACGTGAAGGTTTCCATTCATCCACCAAACAAAAACAAAAACTGCGACGACCTAAACTAAATCTTTAGGTTGATACATTAAGATACCTTTTTTTTTACTTTGCCTAATCCAGTTTATACTATAAAGTTGCACTGTGTTACCAATTCTTATTTTACGGTAAATCTATTCAAATTCAAGAAATTAATATGTGTGCCGATCTTCTAAGTTCTGTGGGCTATGTAAACGAACAATTGGATTGACGTTCAAAAGGTTATGTAGCGTTAAACATCATAGAAGACAAGATATTAGGGTTTTTTTATTTTTTTTATTGCCTTTGTAGGCAAACGAGCATACGGTGAGTGGTTACCGTCGCCCATGGACTTCAGCAATGCCAAGGGCAGAGCCAAGCCGCTGCCTACCAATCTAAATTCCTAAATCTCGGTAAGACATTTACATTCTTGCATATAAACAAGTTCCAAACAATAACATTTGGGCCGTTGTTATACTACGCAATATCATCCGCTGGAAGATCTTCTCTTTGCTGTTACTTCTAAATTTACAGTCTGAACGAAGTTTTAACTAGACGGTTCTCGCTAGAGCAGAGTTCAATCTTACTGCCTGGAATTCCAGCTCTCGGAAGCAGTCCATAACCAGAGACTTCTTCTTCTTCTTCTTGCAGTGCCTCTTCAATCCTGAAGGTTGGCCGTTAGTTTCCTGTATTCATTTCTATCAGCAGCCAGCCGGAACAGCTGTTCGACGGAGGCAATACCGGTCCACTGCCAGATATTCCGGAGCTATGACTTTTTTCTTCGCCCAGCACGTTAAATTTTTAATTAATTAATTTCATTTCATTTTCATTTGATGTGCCCCCCATCTCTTCCGGTTTGAGGGCATACTGTTCTCATTAGCGACATCCCACTGCGGACTTGATTTGGGTGATTCATGGTTCTCTCTCTGGCAGTTGGTTAAAACACTTAATTTATTCGTCTCTTTTTAATTCCGTAACTGTCAATCATGTGTAGTTTGTTGTTTTTCGAGAATCTAATGTCTTACGGCGATGGAAACAAGAAAAACTGCGCGTCAATTCAAGTTTAATTCGCGACCGTCATACTCACGTTCATTTGATTATATGGAGCAATCATTCACAGTGATTTCACACGATTTACATAACATTCGGTCGTTTCTGATGTCCGCTCATACCGTTTCGCGCTCCGGAAGGTTAGAGAAAACGTCGTTTTGTTTTCATTGCGTTTTGTAAATACGCGCTCGAATTAGAATTAATGTGCGAACGCGGGAAACTATATTTGGATTACGGTTTGACAAACACGTTTTGTGAAGGTTAAATGTGTTAAAGTTATTAGTGTATTTTCGTTTGAGAATATAGAGAAGAAGTGCACAATGCTAATATTTTTTTTAAATAATGCATAAAAGATACATTAAATCAATAAAGAAAACATTACACACACTACCTACCATGTATTTGACGCACACACGCATGCATACTATTTATTGTCAAACTTTTGTTCTTGACGTCTGTTGTCAAATTGAGAATAGAATATCCCTCCCGCCCTCCAGGCAATGCGCTTCCAGGTCTGGCGGTTCGAAGCGTTGCGAGTACATTCGACCATAGTGGACTCAGTTGCCTTCTTTATTAGGTCAGTCCAGCGGGTCGGTGAGCGGCCGCGTGATCTTCTGCCTACCGCCCGGCCCTGGACTACCAGTCTCTCCATCGAGTGCTCTTTTCTGGAGATGTGACCAAAGAATTTTAAAACCCTCAGTTGCACTGTTGCACTTATTATTACTTTTATTGCATCCTTAATTATTGGTCCTTCATTAATACTTTGCAAAATACAGAGATTTTTGACAAGCTGCAGTGTAAATTACGTATTAGCCTTTCCGGAATCCGAAATGGTTAAGTCACTTTATAAAATAGTTTTGGTAGGCCTTCAGAGACGATAACAGTATCCCTTATTTTACTTCTTCTGTTGCACAATGGAGTGGCATATTCACTAGATGAATAATCTCCTTAAATAAAGATTTAAAAAAATTATTGGTCCTTAATAAGTATGCCAAATTCTGAGTTAGTCCGACGTTTTGAAGGGGGTCTAAATCATGTTCAAAGATTCCGTTTCATACTAACATAGATACATACGTATGAAACTAATAAAAGCGTATTAAAAAAATAAAATAGCGCTAGTATAGGAAATAGCGACTTGGACAAGGCAGAGCATACGCTCGTCGCCTGCCCCGCATGGGAGGGGTGGCGCCGTGTCCTTGTCGCAAAAATAGGAAACGACTTGTCCTTGCCGAGTGTTGTGGCATCGATGCTCGGCGACGACGAGTTGTGGAAGGCGATGCTCGACTTTTGCGAGTGCACCATCTCGCAGAAGGAGGCGGCGGGGCGCGTGAGAGACGCACAGGCCCGCCGCCGTCGAGCGGGGGCCAGGGAGGCGGATCTCGCCAAAGCCCTGGCCCTCTAAGTGTTTTGGGTCTCCTTCACATGTCGGCCTTGGGACCGGCGAAGGGGGCCTAAGAAGACGACATGCAAGCTACTCTGCACGCGTTTTATGCATGAGCATCCGGGTGATGGAAGGCCGGCTATCCTCAACCCACGCTGGTTCTGACCCAGCGGGGTATTCCATACGATAGACCATTCTACTCGGCGCCATCTAGGCGGGCTTCGGGTAGCCTGCCGACCGAGAGGGCTGGTGGTCGTGGCGCCGACGACCGCCAGTCCGGCGTCCCGAGGGCAAGGGTGATGGGAGAGATGTGCTCCGCACTAAACGCTTCACTTCCCCCCTTTGCTTTTTCATGAGTTCTGTCTCATGCGAGGTTTGGACGCGGGTTGTTGAGCGACAGGAGGTTTTAGTCGGTTCGACTCCGACATGCCCCGCCCTTCATCCCCAGTGGAGGGTGGGAGTCCGGCGATTTCCTACAGAAAAAAAAAGTGTAGGAAATAGAAATGATATGAATACAACAGTTTTAAACAGAATGAATTGTGATGAATTGAAGTGAACTGTGATAGTCTATGGCGTTGTTTTTTAAATCTTTCCATTAGCTACTACGGCGCCACCTTAATTTTCTCCCTTTCCGCGGACAGCGATCCGATCCGATGGTAGATTCGGCGAAGGACTGCTCTTGTTAGGGTTCGTGTTAGCAACGTCGTCAGGCTTGAGCCCCGTGAGCTCACCTACTAGTTCGGTGAAAAACCCCTCGAGGTTTCTAGAATAGGTAGGGAAAAAAACGGACACTTTTAATACACTGAGCTGGTGCTTCTTACTTCTATCCTCCAGTTTCCATAGACATCTACAACGTAAATGCGCCACCCACCTTGAGATATAAGTTCTGAGGTCTCAGTATAGTTACAACGGCTGCCACACCCTTCAAACCGAAACGCATTACTGCTTCACTGTAGAAATAGGCAGGGCGGTGGTACCTACCCGCGCGGACTCACAAGAGGTCCTACCACCAGTAATTACCATATTACAAGCATGCGTTTTTATCGGACAGGACGGCAGACTCAGGAGTGGGGATATGCTGCTCCGGATCGGGGCTGTTACCGTGGTCGGCATGTGCGCGAGGCAGGCCGCCGCCGTGCTACGACAGTGTGGGGCCTGCGTGCGCTTGCTGGTGGCCAGACCGGCCGCATCCAACTCTCTGCCCATGCAGGTATTTATAAAGTCTCCTCATTCGAACTTGGAGGTCGATTGGCTCTGACTGCCGTGGCGTAAATTCACAGCCTTCAGTGCAGAGATAATGTATGATGGAATGCGAAAGGGATAAGAAGATTTCCATCTCCTTTTAAATACATGTTTTTATCAAACGCTTTGTTTGCTTAATCTATACTATTAATTATTAATTAATTATCTATACTAATATTATAAAGCTGAAGAGTTTGTTTATATATACCGACTGCAGCGCCATCTGCCGGGCTGATTTGTGAATCTAAACCATCCAGGGTGCCACTGCAAATGCATACAAAAAAATCATTGAAATCGGTCCAGCCGTTTAGGAGTTCAGTGACAAACAGAGGAACAGAAGAAAGATATTTATTTACTAGCTTCTGCCCGCGACTTCGTCCGCGTGGAATAGTTCACAAATAATGCTTTATTTTAGAAGAAATTTGGTTAGCATAAAAAACGTTATTGTGAGCCAACCTTAATATATAGACATATGCTGTCGCGGACTTTTTTTAGATATTTTAAAGGGGAACAATTCTGTCATACATTATTTTAACGAAACTTTAACCGTTTCTGCAGCGCACGCAGCGGAAGCTCTCAAAAGGTAAAAATAACCCCGAATTTGAAACATTATTTATTTGTGCTCCGCTTGTATTGGTCTTAGCGTGATGTTATCTAACACTGAAAGATTTATTTAAGTCGGACCAGTGGTTCCTGAGATTAGCGCGTTCAAACAAACAAATTCTTCAGCTTTATAATATTAGTATAGATTTATTTATTTATTTGGGAAACAAGCAGTACAATACAAACATACAATCTTTTAAAAAATAGCTAAAACAATAACCAAATATGTTTCCACAATCAAAATCACATATAAGTAGATAGTGAACAGCGAAGGAAAAAACAAAAGCAACACAATACGCGCATATCATTTTGTACATCAACTAATATATAAAAATATTATTAAAATTAGTTGTACGATTCGCCTGCAACCGCGGAAGCTTTGAAGTATTTAATTTAAACTTCGGAAATAATAAGATTGCGCCAATAAAAGCGAGAATGAGCCGTGCAAAGAGTTTTGTGTTTACGTCTTTTCGACATATTACGAAATAAATGCACGTTCAACTTTATTTCCACCTTTAAGGTCAGTCTTCAAGATGATTCCTGTTTGATGTTTGTAAACAAACTAAAGCGTTTTTTCGCAAGATTTCACGGAAAAGTCCTCGGTAGGCGACCTACTTTTATTCAGTTTCAATTGGAGAAGTTTAAATGTAAATGCACATGGAGTGTTTCCACAAAATGTTGCCGCTGCTACACATCAGCGAACCGGGAACGCTGCTGATTGTTTGACGATAATTAAACAACTTTAAGACAATAGACACTCCCCGGCGAGTAATCTCAGCCCACTGAGTTTCTCGCCGGATCTTCTCAGTGGATCGCGTTTCCGATCCGGTGGTAGATTCTGCGAAGCACTGCTCTTACCAGGGCCAGTTTTAGCAACACTTTCGGTTTGAGCCCCGAGAGCTCACCTACACGCTAGGGTGAAGCTGAAGTAGCTTCTCAAGGCTATCAGCATAGGTAGGAAAAAAAAATCATATGTACATTAGTATAGTCCGGCCGCTGAAAGAAGATATTTCTGGCGGGTCGTGAGCGGACGAAAGATCTTTGAGGCAGCATTGGATTTGCGAATAGATACAATGTCCTTCATTGAACTAACGAATTTTTTGTCATTAAAAAAGAAATAATAATGTCATTTTGGGTGAACATGTTGTGGATTGCGCAAAATTTTGTGTGGGAACGATAGTATTTTCTTGTTGGCCGGACCATTTGCTTGTTACTCGTTTTTCTAATGTAGGTTGGCTGTGACATAGGTCGTGACACTAGTTACTTACCTACTCATTACTTTCTTCGGCGGAGAAAGTGGCGCGTTTCGGTCTAAATAAATTAATATTTGAAAGCAATTAACTATAGTTTAATTATAGCATTTCGTTAACAAAATTACTATTAGGACTACTATTCCCAGTTTTTATTTTATTGCCCTTGTAGGCAGACGACCATACGGCCCACCTGATGGTAAGTGGTTACCGTCGCCCATGGACTTCAGCAATGCCAGGAGCAGAGCCAAGCCGCTGTCTACCAAGTGCACAATTAGAAAAACATTGTTTGAACCTCATGTAACATCTTATAATATTAATTCTAAAATCTATTACCGAGATCTTTAATGTACAATTTCACATCGACTATTCAATAAATGTTCGAGCTTTATCGATCGATTCATAACGTATGAAGAGTTATTAAAACTTGCCAACGCAAAAAAAGCCGATAATTGTATGTATTTACTACAAATACTACAATCTATGTTTGTCTGTCTGGTGTTGTGTGAATTGTTAAAAAAATAATTGATTTACTAAGGGAATACCTTTTTTTTCCCTACCTATTTGCTAATAGCCTAAGAAACTATTCCAGTAACGTCAGGACGGGTAGGTGAGCTCACAGGCTCAACTTGAGAGAATTTGCTAATATTAGTCCTATCAAGAGCAGTGCTTCGCAGAATCTACTTATCTATTCTATCTATCTAATCTATCGAATCTACTAATCTATTTACTGGTGTTAGGACCTCTTGTGAGTCCGCACGGGTAGCTACCACCACCCCGCCTATTTCTGCCGTGAAGCAGTAATGCGTTTCGGTTCGAAGGGCGGGGTAGCCGTTGTAACTATACTGAGATCGTAGAACTTATATCTCAAGGTGGGTGGCGCATTTACGTCGTAGATGTCTATGGGCTCCAGTAACCACTTAACACCAGGTGGGCTTTGAGCTCGTGGACACCCATCTAAGCAATAACAAAAAAAAAACTACAATCAGATCGGAATCGCAACCCACCGAGAAGATCCGGCGAGAAACTAAGTAGGTCCGAGGGAATACAACTTAGCTGCTTGATACTGACTTGTTTTGAATATCTGAAAATGACATACGATAGTACTAGAAGACGGCAGCACAAATAGAAATTTATGAAGGCATTTCTGGCGTTCGGCACAAATAGGATCTCTTATTATTAAAATGCTTTGAACTCCAATTGAATGTTCTAAAGGAAATTTTTCAATCGTAATGAAATTGTATTCTCCTGTCAAATATTTTCGAGATTAAGTTCTCTTTTGCCCGACTGCCTATTGGTAACGTTCTTATAATTAAAATTAAGGCCTTTTTCGATATTAGACAAGGTTAGGACTATATTATAATCGAATGGAAAATGTGAAAAGATGTCTGCGGCTGTGATCGTTGTAATCAACAAATTCGTTGGCCTAATTTATTTATTTATTTATAACTTCTTATACTGGAAAGTATAAAGGCGGACTTAATGCCATAGGTATTCTCTAACAGTCTACCTTAGGGGAGTGCAGAGATGAACCTTGGTAGGTGTAGTGTGAAGGTGATATTACTTAAACATATGTGTATATATAACATACATAATATTTATAGATACAAATACTCGTACTTAAATAAATACATACACATAAATATATAGATATACATAAATATATACATATCATAAACATATACATATAAAAACATATATAAACAAATATTATCAATTAGATGACTCTGCTATCTCTCTGAGAAACAGTTCTCGAACCTTTGTCTTAAACGCTTCACGTGTAGTGGCCGACCTTATTTTGAGTGGGAGTATAATTAGTGGAAATTCAATTTTAAAAACTTGCATTTCGGATATGACTGTATGTAGGTATGTACCCTTTTCAAATTGTTAGGTTGAGTAGTTTTTAATTTGCTTTTTTCTCTAATCTACTCACTCTCGCCATACATTCCCGGTACTCGCAATGAACACGTTTGCAATGTGCTTAGTGCGAGTTTTTTAACGCTCTCGATAGCGTAAAAGTTAACTCAAATTCGTATGGAGTTGTAATGTTTGCCTACGTTTGTCGCTAGGATCGCTGTTTCAACTGTGTACAAATTTGAGTTAACTTTTACGCCATCGAGAACGTTAAGAAACACGCACTAAGAGCACACATATGTGTAGACCCAGCATCGCAATACCCAAAGTGCAGCAGTTTCTCGTCGAAAAGCGCGACTTTATTCGCTGGAGCTTATTAAGTTTTAATTGAGCTTATACATTATTTACAAGGCTTTATTCGAATGGGTATTGTTTTTTTTTGTTCAGCTAGCCGAGGTGATAAGTTTACTCCCTTCTTCTTCTTCTGAGTTGGTCTTTTCATTGATGAAGTTCGTGTCTAGTTTGAAATATTGACCACTTGATGCATTATACGTCCTCACGTCATCTTGTCCTTGGCGGTCTATATAGCTTCGGTTATTGGCAGGTTATTTATTTTTACCTTGATACACAATATCTAAGTCTCAGTCGTTTAGCATGGCTGTCCAACTCTTCAAGCTGAATTACTGTTACGCGGCAGAAATATGCGGAACGGTGTTACCTACCCGTGCGGGCTCACAAGACGCCCTGTTTCCTATCCTAAGTTTGATTTAAAGAAGGATATCATGACGACGAGGGTAGTTCAAGCCAGACTCGAAGAGTATGGGGCAGAATTTATCTCTTTAAAGTAGGTACTGTGATTTTCGTGTATAGAAAAAAATGATTTTATTGCATCCCGCCTCGTCATCTCGTGTACACTGTGAGCCCGCAACGTGTAATGAAGGTAGTTGACAAATCGTCTCTTGGAATGAACTAACCGCGCATCTCACTTGATTTAAATTTTTGTCTTACTGTCATTTTCGACCGTGATTGCCGTGTGTATATAAAAAATTTTATTTTTTATTTTTTAAGGGATTTATGACCTGGTAACTAAGACCTTTAGGTCAAGTCTTATTTTAATTTTAATGTTTTTTTTTTATATGAAAAATGTTTTTATGAAATGAAATGAAATGAGATGATTATGATATGGAATGAAATAGAAACTCAGTAAAATTGTGGTCATTTTTCAGTGGACTTTTTGGAGGATCCCGAGAAGTTACGTTCAGCAGCATTATTTCATTTTCCCACATTTGTGCACTTTCACAGATACTAAACTGTTAATAACGTTATTACACATTTAAACCTGAAGAAACACTAAATAGACAAAATAAAACAAATCACAGAACTTCACCGCCAAAAAGTCCTCTTCTTTTTTATCTGTTTAAATATGGCTGAAGATTACAACAAACTTGTTTCTTTTCAATGTCGGTCTAACAATAAATACATTAAAACAGTTTGAAGACATTAAACAATACGTTTTTCTAACAAAACAATTCTGAAACTAAACAGAATGTGATCTGGATTCGATCGATTGATGTTGCGTTTTTGGCTAATGTTACCTTGCCATTGTCGTGGAGGTGATTTGGGGCTATTTTAGTATAGTAATATATGAAGTCATTTGGAAACATTCTATTCTATTGGTCTAGTCTATTGGTTTTAAAAGAAAGCTTTAGAGACAACAAAATTGTTCTTCTTCTTAGTCACACACTTCATTGCCGAAGGTGTTCTTGAAAGACCCTCGTCACACTTTGCACTAACATCTTCCATTTTGTTCGGTTTTGGGCTTCCCTCAGTGTGATTGTAACAGAGACTTCAGTGAGCGTGGTAACTTATTCTGACCAACGAGACAACAATACAGCCTCACAAAGTTAGTTCGAAGTCGTCGTGGCCTAACGGATAAGACGTCCGGTGCATTTGTGTTGAGCGATGCACCGGTGTTCGAATCTCAGGCGGGTACCAATTTTTGTAATGAAATACATACTCAACATATTATGTTCACGATTGACTTCCACGTCGAAGGAATAACATCGTGTAATAAAAATGAAACCCGCGAAATTTTAATTTGCGTAATTACTGGTGGCAGGACCTCTCGTGAGTCCGCGCGGGTAGGTACCACCACCCTGCCCATTTCTGCCGTGAAGCAGTAATGCGTTTCGGTTTGAAGAGAGGGGCAGGCGTTGTAACTCTACTTGAGACTTTAGAAGGTGGAAGAGACAAGGTGGGTGGCGCATTTATGTTGTGGATGTCTATGGGCTCCAGTAACCACTTAACATCAGGTGGGATATGAGATCGTCCACCCATCTACGCAATAAATAAAAAACCCACTAATTAATTAATGGTCCGGTATTTTGCATATATTTCGTGCGGAGTATACGGTTGCTTGTGGTCATTGAACCTCAACCTTCGAAATTTACGGCTGAATCTCAACTAAAGCGTTGTTATTGCTGTGAGGATATATTGGATTTGATTTCTTTTCTACAGTCCTTGGGGACATCACCGGCTCCGGTAGTACCGTCCAGGCTGTTAGCGGACCCCATTGAGTTGGAGCGACGTCTCGCTGAAGCCGGCCACGAGGGCTTCGGGGCGCTCTGCGAGGATATTACTCCGCCATCACCTCCACCTACTATCATCGAGGAGAGATTACATCACAGGGTACGAAAGATAAGCCTTGCATTGTATTGCTTTTTTTTCCTACCTAAGCTGAGAGCCTTGAGAGGCTATTTCAGCGTAACCTTAACTAGTAGCTGAGCTCACGGGGCTCAAACCTGACGACATTGCTAACACGAACCCTAGCAAAAGCAATCTACCACCGGATCGAAAACGCGACCCACTGAGAAGATCTGGCGAGAAACTCAGTGGGCTGTGTCTATGGGTTAATTTCCCCGTCGAGCCCTTCGTCGCAAGCGACGGTTTCGACAAAAACGATGACCGGGCATTGTACAGCGTTATCGTGCGATTTTTGACCTAAGGTTGATGTTTTGTTGACAGCCTGTAGCGTCTATGGTCGCGGTCGTGCCACGCGGCGCGCTAGTTTCGTCTCCGCGCCCGCCTCCGCCTATCACCAAGCAATCGGCTCCACAACCAGCGCCTTTAAGGTTATTAAACACAAAAAACTAGATTACGAAATCTTCCCGTGACCATTAGACTTTTATGGTATTTATCTATAGTCCTGCTTCAATCAGAACCAGGGATTAAGTGTCCATCATAAATTTTTTATTGTTTATTTGAGTGGACGAGCTCACGGTCCACCTGGTGTTATGTGGTTACCGGAGCTCATAGACATCTACAACGTAAATGCCGTCATCTATCTTGAGATAATAGTTATAAGGTCTCAGTTTTCACAGTACAACGGCTGCCCCACCCATCAAACCGAAACGCAGGCAGGGCGGTAATTACCAGTAATTACGCCAATTATAATTTTGCGGGCTTGATTTTATTACACATGTTTTTTCTTCACCTGTTCTGTTACATGTTATTTCTTCACCGTGGAACTCAATCGTCAACATTTGTTAAGTACGTATTTCATTAGTAGGATTAGTACCCGCCTGTGGGATTCAAACACCGGTGCATCGCTAGATACGGATGCACCGGGCGTCTTATCCTTTAGGCCACGACGACTGACTTCAATTTAATATAGAGGCGAAACCGAACTCCTGAATACTGCGTTCTTAAATTTGTACCTGAACGTAGGTTACCATTGGATATGGCAGTTCGAGGCAACGGCTCACCGGAGACATTGAGCTACGAAGTGTCCTTGAACAAGGACACGGCACTTGGGCTCGGCATTACTGTAGCCGGTTACGTGTGCGAGCAAGGTAAGAGTCCTCGTATTTTTTTCTAGCTTTCGTAGTCAAAGGATCATAATTAATTATGGCTCAACTGGCAGTGAAATAATAAATAATAAATAAATAAATATTTACTAACAATCACGCCACGTTAACTGGCCCCGTGATAAGTTCGTAAAGAACTTGTGTTACAGGTACCAGATAACGGAAATAAATGTAAGATTTTTATTATACACATACATATATTTAATATACATCCATAACCCTGGAAAAGACATTTATATTTATCATACAAATATCTTCCCTTGGCGGGATTCGAAACCGCGACTCTCTTGTGTAGTGACCATGTCACTTACCACTGCACCAGACGGCCGTTATGTCAAAATGTCACTTTTGTTAATGAACACCGGAAATGCTATGGGCACAGCCAAAGGGCTACCTATCGCAGATATGTTTTAAAATGGCTATTGACGAAGGACGTGTTACAGCGTTCGAGATATATTGGGAATGCCATAAGGCCAATTTTTCTTAGAGGGGAAAGAGACAAGGCAACGCGCTGAAAACGGGTTCTGGATCATCGATTACGATGAAGAGTTCGACGAGTGAAATAATCCATAGACACAGCCCACTGAGTTTCTCGCCGGATCTTCTCAGTGAGTGGCTATTCCAATTCGGTGGTAGATTCAACGAAGCACTGCTCTTGCTAGGGCCGGTATTAGTCACCTTTGTTAGTGAATATAGGAAATGCTATGGGCATAGCCAAAGGGCTACCTATCGCAGATATATTTTCGAATGGCCATTGACGAAGGACGTGTCACAGCATTCGGGATATATCGCGAATGCCATAGCGTTAGTCCGTCTTAGAGTCGAATGGTACAAGGAAAGCGCTGAAAACGTGCTCTGGATTGTCGATTACGATGAAGAGCTCGACGGGCGAGCTAACCCATAGACACAGCCCACTGAGTTTCTCGCCGGATCTTCTCAGTGAGTCGCGATTCCAATTCGGTGGTACGTTCAACGAAATACTGTTCTTGCTAGAATTTGCTAATACCGGCTAATTTGCTCATCCATAGAGAACAGATAGCTTTGAAAAACATTATTTTTGCGCATACTGTTTTTTTTTATTGCTAGATGAGTGGACGAGCTCACAGCCCACCTCGTGTTAAGTGGTTACTGGAGCCCATAGACATCCACAACGTAAATGCGCCACCCACCTTGAGATATAAGTTCTAAGGTCTCAAGTTAGTTACAACGGCTGCCCCACCCTTCAAACCGAAACGCATTACTGCTTCACGGCAGAAATAGGCAGGGTGGTGGTACCCACTCGCGCGGACTCACAAGAGTTACAATTCATACATCAAGAACACTTACAATTCATACATCATTACCAATTTGAATACGTGAACTCTTGTGTCGAATCGTTTTTCACGTCACTAGCAACGCGACACATGCCTAAGGAAGAAAAAAAGATAGGCTGTCAGATGGAGAGATAGAAACTTACTGATAATAATATAAAAATCGGTTGATTGTCCATATGTACGACTTTAGTATGCGTGTGGAATAAATAAATTTTTCCCATACTGGAGTTTGAGTTCAACACGCAACAACAACCCGATGACAGTATAATTATTTCCTAAACCTTCATTGCAATTTTACAACAGGAATAATACGAATTTAGCCAACTCTACTGCGTTCCGTTTTGATTAAAAGCCATGAATTCGGTGCAAGCCGTATAAAACCTTAAGGCGTCGTCGTATAAAAACAATGAAAGATCCCGTGTAATCTAAAAAAGTCCCACTGGCCCTTGCTCGATGGATACTGTGACCCAGTTTCCGCGACGGGGCCACGAAATGTAAATCCCGAGCTGTGTGTTCACTGCAAACTCTAAAATTAAATTGCTTTAAACTCACGCGGCTATTAACCTTTTAAAGACTACTATTGGCTTTCTCCTGTAGCCGTTTGGCCTGATTGAAATCAGGGCTCTGAAGTTGCGATACTTTAAGACAAATATTTTGAAGTGAAAACTTCTTTAGAATCGTTGTGATTTCAAACCGGATGCAACGGAAAAAACGACAGGTAAGAGACACAAATACAAAAATGTATAGGATGAAGCCAGCAGAGAATGAGACAGAAATATACATACTATTTAATACAGCGCCATCTGTGAGATTTTTTAATACTAACGTGTGTATGAAAGCTCTTGTAGTGAATTTTAATTTAGGATTATACGTGAAATTAAAATATGAATTCACAGAGGACGCTACCTTACAATTATTTACTAATGACAAAATTTTACATATACTTAAGACGTTTAGGATAATTGTATTTTAATTTTGGAAGGTTTCACTTCTACCACGTGTGAATTGCACACATTTTGTTTTTTTTTTCTGTATCGAAACTAGCGGCATCTTGTAGCTGATGCCCCTAAACTTATATGTTGTTAAAGTTAAGGCATTGAATTATTGTATAACTAAACACAGAAATAAAAAAAAAATATTAATCATACAAGTCTTTATTTGTTATAGACAAATTGATTAAATTTTATCAATTTGAGCTTTCAGAAAATTTATAAGATCCTTCAATTAAAAATAAAATATAGGATAGGTAATATGTTACTGCCATCTACAGGAGCAATGAGAAACTAATCGAAGCGAAGCCATCTAGTGGCCGACGCCCGTAAACATCACTGTTGAGTGCTTGCTTTCCTTGTCTATAACTAATTTATGTGTATTATCCATGATTGAAATATCGGTAGCTCACCGGAACTAAAAAACGTGTCAAATTAAATAGGTATTAGTTTATGTTATTGATTAATTGACTCGGCGGTGCAGTATTTAACGTCCCTGATTGTTGCGCTAAGGGTCGCGGGTTCGATATCCACATTGGGTAGATATTTTGTGATGAACAGGCTTATTTGCTTTTCATCTGGATGGTTATTATCTACCTATATGTCGGATTGGTAAGAATTGAACATATGAAGAGTGTGGAACGGAGCGTGAGTTTTTTTTGTTTTTTGTTTAGATGGGTGCACGAGCTCACAGCCCATCTGGTGTTAAATGGTTACTGGAGCCTATAGACATCTACGACGTAAATGCTCTACCCATCTTGAGATATAAGTTCTAAGGTCTCAATATAGTTACAACGGCTACCCCACCCTTCAAACCGAAATAAAATATGCCATAGACATTTCTAACTTAAATTCATAGATTAGTTTATTCACTGATCGTCTAATAACCAGTAGATGTTATAGATTGTACGAACTCAAAATAACACTTTTATTAACGAATGAATATCGCTGTCGTTGTGTTATTCGCCACTCGTTGTGCTCGGGTGGTACAATTCAAAGGCGGTTAAGAGCTTACTAGTGGTAGGATATCTTTTGAGTCCACACGGGTAGGTACCACCACCCTGCCTATTTCTGCCGTGAAGCGATAATGCGTTTCGGTTTGAAGGGTGGGGCAGCTGTTGTAACTATACTGAGACCTTAGAACTTATATCTCAAGGTGGGTGGCGCATTTACGTTATAGATGTCTATGGGCTCAAGTAACCACTTAACACCAGATGGGCTGTGAGCTCGTCCACACGCCTAAGCAATAAAACAAAAGTAGACGAATTCGTCGTCGGAAGGAATTTGATGTTTTTTTTATGATTGTTTTTTTATTTATTTTATTGCTTAAGCGTGTCGACGAGCTCATAGCCCACCTGGTGTTAAGTGGTTCCTAAAGCCCATAGATAGGTGGTAGGATCTCTTGTGAGTCCGCACGGGTAGGTACCACTTCCCTGCCTATTTCTGCCGTGAAGCAGTAATGCGTTTTGGTCTGAAGGGCGGGGCAGCCGTTATACTGTAAACTGAGACTTACAACTCATGTCTCAAGGTGGGTGGCGGCATTGACGTTGTAAATGTCTATGGGTTCCGATAACCACTTAACACCAGGTGGGTCGTGAGCTCACGTTGCATACGTACGATCATAAACCAGCGAACACAATGTCATATACATGTCATGTATCTAATAGCAGAAATATATGGCGTTAGGGGTTATAAGTTATGCTACTGCTATGCTATTTATTTATTAAAATCTGTCCAGTAATTTCACGTGAGATATTAATGAACATCCGTCTATCATGACAAACTATTGCACAAGCAGTATTATTAAGATGTAAAAACTAAAAATGTGGGACCTCGTACGAGGCAAACGCCATGAGCGCAAGTTTCAATACTAAATCGCTACAGCTCACACAATGCACCAACGCCGAACAATATGAAGTAATTGAACCATCGTATTAGACGCAGCGGCTATTGCTCGTGTACCGGTAATTGCTTCTCATTTACCCGCTACGACTCATCTATGTTATGGCTTGTTTAGTTTACTCCGTCAATTTATTGGCATCATCTTTGTTATTTCGAAGTTGAGAGGATCTATTAAGGACCATTATTGGTACGCTTAAAGACGGAGTAGACGGTCAAACTAGACAAGATTCGGTAGCGTTTCTATGAGTTAGGTACTGTTTTTTTTGGGATCATTGTCTGTTTCCTTTTAAGCTACAACATTTCAAATTCACGTCCATACGGATCTATCAGATCCAATAACCCTTGCATTAGACGCCTTTAGCTCTAACACTAGGAGCAACAGAATGGAAAGCAGGCGACGTCGCCCCAAACACGTCATTTCGGATCCTCCCGATCCACTAACGGTGCTTTTAGATACCTCAAGCACCGATTACTGTGCTCGTCGAATCCGTCGCTTGCGACGAAGGGCTCGACGAGTAAATCAACCCTCAGACACAGCCCACTGAGTTTCTTGCCCATCTGTCCTGATGAAATCGAAAAGGCTTGCGGGTCAGTGATCCCTCAATCATAAAAAAACTCAAAATTCTCTCCGACAACGAATTCGTCTAGATTTTTTTTATTGCTTAGATGGGTGGACGAGCTCACAGCCCACCTGGTGTTAAGTGGTTACTGGAGCCCATAGACATTTATAACGTAAATGCGCCACTCACCTTGAGATATGTTCTAAGGTCTCAGTATAGTTACAACAGCTGTCCCACCCTTCAAACCGAAACGCATTACTGCTTCACGGCAGAAATAGGCAGGGTGGTGGTACCTACCCGTGCGGACTCGCAAGAGGTCCTACCACCAGTAAAAATATATGTACATTTATCTATAATTAATGTCAGTTTACCTGCGAAATCCTTATCATACCAACACGACTACACAAAGTCTATTTATATCATACAAAATGCACACCGATAACTCCATAAATAAGATGTTCAGTAGTTTTTTTTATTAAGGTTTCCTTTTATATAGTACTAGATCTATTTTAAAACTCATCTTCTTTGAACCCGAGACGCGATTTCGGATCAAAGTGAAAAAGTTTCCTTACGACTTGTAATTAGAAAGGGTTTGCCTCTTCCGTTTGTCAAAAGGGAAGTTTTGTGTCGCTGTCCGGGGACGCGCGAAAGCTCCTTTGAGGAACTTAATACTGGAACATAAATCGTAATTTTAGAATGAGAAACTTTTGAAGTCGCTTTCATTATAATACTTTGTTTGCGAGCTTTTTGATATAGCTCAAGCCCCTTTTGCTACAAGCTACAAGGTAAATTCTGACGTCACATGATGTGGAAGCTTTACTTGTGCTTTTCCCCCCTCCTACCTATTCTGAGCTTTAAGGGGCTCCTTTGAGGAACTTAATACTGGAACATAAATCGTAATTTTAGAATTAGAAACTTTTCGAGTCGATTTCATTATAATACTTTGCTTGCGAACTTTTTGATATAGCTATAGCTCAAGCCCCTTTTCCTTTTGACTGGCACACGGCACATCTAATAATAAGCTACAAGGTAAATTCTGACGTCATATGATGTGGAAGCTTCACTTGTGCTGGGTTTTTTTCCTCCACCTATGCTTAGAGAGGCTATTTCAGCTTCTCCTTGGCATGTAGGTGAGCTCATGGGGCTCAAACCGGGGGTGTTGCTAACACTGGCCCTAGCAAGAGCAGTGGTTCGCAGAATCTACCACTGGATTGGAAACGCGACCCACTGAGAAGATCCGGCGAGAAACTCAGTGGGCCTTGTGCTGTGTTGCCAGTGTTGCCATTTTGAAACTGAAAGGCATAAATAGTTTATCGCAGAAATAGGAAAGGTAGGTGGGACTAATATAAAGGTGGTACTAATATTTGCTGGTGGTAGGACCTCTTGTGAGTCCGCGCGGGTAGGTAGCACCACCCTGCCTATTTCTGCCGTGAAGCAGTAATGCGTTTCGGTTAGAAGGGTGGGGCAGCCGTTGTAACTATACTTGAGACCTTAGAACTTATATCTCGAGGTGGGTGGCGCATTTACGTTGTGGATGTCTATGGGCTCCAGTAACCACTTAACACCAGGTGGTCTGTGAGCTAGTCCACCCACCTCAGCAATAAAAAAAAAAAAGTAATATAACGCCCTCAAATCAGAAAAATAGAACGTGAATTTCAGTTTCATCGCCTCGTTGACTTAGTGTTTATTGACGTCATAGATAATACACATAAATTAATTATAGATAAGCAACTCAAACACCCAACAAAAATCTTTACGGGCGTCGGCCAATAGATGGCTTCGCCTCTAGATGGCCAGTCCTAATTAGCAGATGAGGATCATCGATTTCAACAATGACCCATATCAATAACCCTGTCAATATAACGAAACATAATAATATTTATTGAAGAATGATTGATACGGGTCGTCGTATCGCCGGAGTAGAGTAGTAGTATTACTACTTACTAGTTACTAGAGTACGGGGAATTATTAACGATTATGAGCGATAAAAGCGCCACTACGCGTATTAAAGATATAGTTGCGATGTCTAAAAACTTATTGTTATCTATATATTAATACGTGAAACAAAAACTTTGTATCCCTTTTTACGAAAATTGCGCGGACGGAGGAGTATGAAATTTTCCACACTTATAGAGAATATAGAGAAGAAGTGCACAATGGTAATAATTTTTTTAAATAATGCATAAAAGATACATTAAATCAATAAAGAAAACATTACACACATTATATACCATGTATTTGACGCACACACGCATGCATACTATTTATTGTCAAACTTTTGTTCTTGGCGTCTGTGGTCAAATTGAGAATAGATTAAATATTGTTTACCTTTGTTAATATTTTTTATAGTGTAGTCTTGGCGAAATTTGTGATTATAGAAGTATATAATACAATCATAATAGTGTACAAACATACAATTCCAATTAATTGTAGTCGAATTTAGACTACTGCGGGACCTCTAGTATTATTAAATACAACAAAGCAAATTTCAAATGACTATATACTGAAAAAAAAAAGTAGCAGTTGAGTGGTACCTATATATAGATAGAATGTTAACTATGAATGTGGAAGGATGTAGAGGAAGAGGTAGACCTAAGAAGTGGATGGATAGCGTGAAAGACGATATGTGTAAGAGGGGAGTGAGCGAAGATAGAGGAGTATGGAACGAGAAAGGATGTTGGAGAGTGGACGAGAGTGATGATTTGATAGGTAGCAATTCAAGAAGGGTGAATAAACATAAATTCTGATTAACTTTGAAGTCATCGCGTCATAATGGATACGCCCGGTGCGTTTGTATCAAGTGACGCGTACTTGCTGTAGCAGCCAATGTATATTCGTTGTTGTTAGTAATGTTAGTTATATAACACAGCACGCTTGTACAATTTCTTGTATTAAAAAAAAACCGGTCTGGGTATGTGTATGAACATCTTTAAAATAATTAAAGAATGAGCCTTTTGATGGCCGTTCCAGAAAAAAGACGATGAATGCGGTGTCTTTGCTTTGCGTTTTTTACGACATAAAGTCCAAATCGCTCGAAGGTTCATAAATTGGCGTCGATTGGCTTCTATAACTGACTGCTCAAATATTTCGGTTGCCTAGTGCGCGGGGAGCCTCTAATTCTATATTTGACATGAAAATACATATACTCATTTGTTTCAGAGGAGCTGAGCGGCATATTCGTGAAGAGTATCAGTGAGGGTAGTTCAGCTGACCTCAGCGGGAAGATGCAGGTCAACGACCGGATCGTTGAGGTAAGATTTCGATCTCATATAATATTATATTCTACGATGTATCATCATATTCGAAGCTATCAGCATTAACGATAACCCGTTTTTCTTACTATCTCTCTTAAAATCTTAAATTGAGGTCTCAGTTTTATGTCGTCTGTCCTACCCGACAATCGGGAACGTAGGAGATATAATACGCTGGTGGTATGACCTCTTGTGAGTCCGCGCGGGTGGGTACCACCGCCGTGCCTATTTCTGCCGTGAAGCAGTAATGCGTTTCGGTTTGAAGGGTGGGGCAGCCGTTGTAACTATACTCGATACTTTAGAACTTATATATCAAAGTGGGTGGCGCATTTACGTTGTAAATGTCTATGGGCTTCAGTAACCACTTGAGGCTGTGAGCTCGTCCACCCATCTAAGCAATAAAAAAAAAAAAAAGCTATACTGTGACGTCACTAGCGCCTACCCACCGTTCTAATTAATTATGAATCCATTCAAACATCCATTGAGTTTTATTTGTGCTGTTTTTTACTCGTAAAATGAAAATCACGGGACGATGGGCAGCTAGGACAGCGTGGGTTCAGTTGAATTATTCATGATATGCGCTGCTCGATAAGTTGTCGTTTTATTGCTTTGGATGTACAGACAGGAGCTCAATGTACCCCGGCTGTAAGTAACCGAGATATCACAAGTCAGCCACGCGTCTTGAAGTCTGAGATCGAAGTCACAAAGGCACGGTACAATAGTCAGAACGATGCTATCTTATCGGCAATGGCTCACAATTTATACCTCCAGGAAAATGCCTTATAACCGTTTTGACTTTGACTGTACTAAAGCAAGCGGATCAAGTATGAGGGAAAGAGAGGTAGAGATAGAGAGAGAGATAATATACTTTACTGCACACCAAAACACAATTAACATTAGAAAAACAGTCATCATGAATCAGTATGAATGCATTATAAAAAGATTCTTATGTATTCTAAAAATACTGTTCGTTTTGCTTCTTCGTGGTATTTAAGTGTTTTTGGAACTAATTGTACGGATACATTAGTTTGGTTTATCTTTTAAATGTCATTTATAGTATATTGAAGATGGTAAACATGGCAACACCAAAAAAAACACCTGAATTCGCGTTATACGAACGAAAACAAAATATGAAACTATCAAGCCTTAAGGTGTTGTTTGAGGTGTAGGTTTAGTGCGAGTTTTTTTAACGTCCTCGATCGCGTAAAAGTTAACTCAAATTTGTATGGAGTTGGAACAGCGCCCCTAGCGGCAAACGTAGGCAAACGTTCCGGCTCCATACAAATTTGAGTTAACGCTTACGCTATCGAGAACGTTAAAAAATTCGCACTACGCACACATTACACGCCGTTTACGTATTTTATTTATTAGTGTATGTGTGTACAATGTTAAAAGCCAGATAATAGCGTGAAATCATATAATACTATAAAGATAATTGGGGAGTTTTGCCAAAACCAACACATACAGCGAAATAGAACGGCAATAAAAAAGTGTTTATGAATTATAATACCATCGAATGTGCGTTACCTCATACGTTTGAGGATAAATTATACAAATTCAAAATAACCTTCAATGTTTTCACGTCTATAGAAATATGTTAAAAAAAAACCGGACGCGAATAACAAAACAATGTTGAAATAGTCATAGGGAATTTTAATAATTCAAGGAAAAAAAATGTAAAATCGTTTTTAATTACTTGTAAATAATATGCGTTTTTAATTTTGTGTTCTCCATATTTTAGTCGTAGCTTTTCGATATATTCGCCTTTTTTACTCTTTTTTTCTTTTGTTACACTTACACACTCTTTAAAAATTGGCCTTAAATAATTAATTATACGTGCAAAATTTATGATAGTTGGAAGTGAAGATAAATTTATTAAACTATACGTCATTAGTCTATTAAACGTACCTACTTGTACGGATACTGTCTCGTAAACAGATGCATATTTATGCCATACGTATCTTATAGTTTTATGCCATACTAGCTGTACCCGACCGCTTCGCTGGGTATTTAAAAATTTTTCTCACCCCCACAAATATTCTCATCATTAACGCCCTTGCAACTGGTGTAAGGTGTCCAACATTGATATAAATATTAGCCTATCCATTAAGTACATGTATTTTCTACATGGATACCAAATTTCAAGTCAACCGGATGCATTGTTCAGTAGTTATAACGGAACATCCGTAAAAATCACTGTAGATTTATATATTAGTATACAATATGTATCTTATAGATGCAAATCCCCCGGATCATCTAAGGCTGTTTTCAGGCTACGCTATAGTATAGTGCTAATATAGTTACTTACTATAGTATAACATAGCAAGTAAGCCAATAATATATAGTACAGTACAGTGTGAACCTGTCCATAACAATGTATGGTGCGCAATATTGTTGTGCTATGAGCTATATACTATATGTTATTATATTATAGTGTAGTCTGAAAGCAGCTTTAGATATTATAAGTATCGCATTTGTAAATTTTGACACGGACTCTCACCACGCCGAGCTTAGAGCTGCTGTGAGGATTAAGGCTAGCGTATAGGTTAGGTCACCTAAAATGATAGTCAAAGACTATTGGATATTAAATGAAAAATTACACTTTTTATTACTTTCATAAAATTATTTTTAAACATGTTTCAATGTTTTATTTTTTGTGTTTAACTACGCACCCTATTCTAAGTTCATAAAAGCGATTTTTGTTCACCAGGTCGATGGTGTATCACTTCACGGCGTCACAAATCATAAAGCGGTGGCGCTTCTTCGTGATTCTAAAGGTCCTATTGTACGAATTAAAGCTTTAAGGTAAGACGATAAGGTATGCTATTGGTTTTTTAATTAATCACTGAAACCAAGAACTTATGGCAGATTAGTTAGATTAGCCACGAAAATGTCGGAGTGCAGAGATTTAGTGGACCAGGTTAAGGCTCAGTCGCAGCTGTAACGCCTGATGAGGGTGATAATGAACAGTGATAATAAACATTCAGAAATGTTACCACCTTTAGAGCAAAGTTCTGCTACCTGGATCGCTGTGCTTTCCACGGGTTTCCAGGGATCATATTTTAAAATCCGCGTCTAGGATAAAACTTTTCCAACAATGTGTCCCGACTATGACATGCCCTTTGTCAAGGGATGTTTGAAGGAAATTCTCGGTGGTATGATCGCGTCGATTGCCGCATATAAGTATGATTGATAGACTTTTTGGCTTTAAAGCGACATTATTTCATATCGACTGGTAGATCAGGCTAGATGCTCGTTTTATTCGGGCAACGGCCGTAGCTCGGTGGTAAGTTACTTAGAGAACGTTGGTTCTACATTTTCAGTGGGTACCTCAGTCGGCTTATGACGCCTGCTAGTATAGATGAAGCTATGCGATACTGGGCTGACACCGAAAACTGCTCTGAGGAATTGTTCGAGATGATAACGGCATTTCGTTTTTACCATCGCACCGCCCGCCATGGGAGTAGAGTTCATCCATACTACCTGGAGCCACTGCGGACATCCACAGTGCGTTTTCAGAGGCCTTTTTTGACACGTACCATCCGGCTATGGAATGTGCTCCTCTCCGCGGTTTTTCCCGAGCGCTATGACGTTCTTCAAACGAGGCTTGTGGAGAGTATTAAACGGTAGGCAGCGGCTTGTCTCTGCCCCTGGCATTGCTGAAGTCTATGGGTGACGGTGACCACTCACCATTAGGTGGGCCGTAAGCTTGTCTGTCTACAAGGGCAATAAAAAAAATTATGACTTTTGGATTTTGTTACAGGTATCTTCGAGGTGCGGGGTTTGAGAAGCTCCAGAAGGCATTAGCAGCGCAAGACGGACGGAAATCCCCCATAGCCCCCCCAAGTCCCTCTGTCACTTCACTTGCTAAATACAGTTTTAGTGTTGTAAGTGCTTAGCTATTTTCAACTACGCTTTTTTGGGTTAAAAGGCCTCAATAAGGCTTGTATAGAGAAGTTTTTGTGCTACTTATGGATCAATGTGCGCTAAGGATCATATAGAAGTGGAAAAGTCTATATAGAATGATTATACAGTTAACACCAATTTTTCTGTATAGTACAGATGGTAGGGCGTCTTGTGAGCCCACATGGGTAGGTACCACAACCCTGTCCATTTTTTTCCGACAATCAGTGGTGGGTTTCGGTTTGAAAGGTGGGGCAGCCTTTGTACTCCTTATATCTGAGGATGAGTGATGGCGCTTACGTTATTGTTGTTACAGTACACCGACCAGTGTAGTTTTGGTCGGTCATTAAAACTACAGTGGGAGTTTTTTTTTGTTGCTTACATGGGTGGACTAGCTCACACCTGGTGTAAAGTGGTTACTGGATCTACAACGTAAATGCTGCCACCCACTTTGAGATATAAGTTCTAAGGTCTCAGTATAGTTACAACGGCTGCCCCAACCTTCAAACTGAAACGCATTACTGCTTCACGGCAGATATAGGCAAGGCGGTGGTGCCTACCCGTGCGGACACACAAGAGATCCTACCACCAGTAATTACGCAAATTATAATTTTGCGGGTTTGATTTTTATTACACGACGTTATTCCTTCACCGTGGAAGTCAATCGTCAGCAATTGCTAAGTACGTGTTTCATTACAAAAATGAGTGCAGTAAAATGACCTCGAGCTGGGAGCGATGGCGGGACATTCACTACCACTCTGTCAAGAGTGAGATAATTGAGAAGAAGAAGAAGATTTCAAAGAAGATTTTATCATTTTTCAGTACGACGAATCGACGGTGATAGAAGTCGAGCCAGATTCGGAGGTCCAGCCGCATCTACCGTCGCCTACCTCCCCCTCCGAGGAGGCGGAGATTGTTATTGGTAGAGACGAGGATTGCTACGAGAAAAACAGACGGATACAGGACAAATGGCGGGAGATACTCTCCGAGGAGCATGATTGGCCCGGACATAATTATAATTACGATATAATTGTAAGTTTTTATAATAATAAACGTCGATAAGCTAGTGTTTTCTCCTGTATTATGGGCGCCGAAAACGTATAAGAGACAATAACATGCACCTCGCACGAAACACTGCTCTTGCTAGGGTCAGTGTTAGCAATCCTCTCAGGTTGAGTCCATAAGCTCATTTACCAGTCGAAGCTGGAAAATTCCCTTAGGCTACCAGCGGTTAAATAAGGAAAAAAATACAAAAATTTAGTTGTCTCTTTCTCTCTAGGTGGGCACCATAATAAAAGACAAGGACAGCGGCCTAGGGATATCACTGGAGGGGACAGTAAGAGTGGTTGGTGGTAAGGAAGTCCAAGCAAGACATTACATCAGGGCCATAGCGCCTAACGGACCCGTCGCCAGATTGGGTCTCCACAAAGTTGGTGATGAACTGCTCGAGGTAGGTTTTTATTTGGCCCTATGATGTATACCTGAAATATCTCCTTTGTCGTATCGCTCTTGTCAGAGCGGCCGTGGCCATCATTTATCTTCTCAGTGGGCCGCGATTCCGATCTCGTAGTAGATTCTTCGAAGCACTGCTCTTGCTAGGGCTAGTGTTAGCAAATTCGTTCAGGTTGAGCCCGTGAGCTCACCTACCAGCCTTAGCGTAGCTAGCTAGAATAGTCCCATAAGCTACCAGGGAATAGTTTTTTTATTTTTTTTATTCCTAAGATGGGTGGACGAGCTCACAGGCCACCTGGTGTTAAGTGGTTACTGGAGGCCATAGACATTTACAACGTAAATGCGCCACCCACCTTGAGATATAAGTTCTAAGGTCTCAAGTATAGTTACAACGGCTGCCCCACCCTTCAAACCGAAAAGCATTACTGCTTCACGGCAGAAATAGGCAGGGTGGTGGTACCTACCCGGACGGACTCACAAGAGGTCCTACAACCAGTAATAAATATTCTTGTGACGTGAGCTTCTTCAATTTACTACTTTATTGGTACGCAACAAGTGATGTTTCAGCTTAACGCACCTCGGTATTATCTTTACAGGTGAATGGTTGGAGAGTATTAGGCGCGCACCACGTCGAGGTGGTAACCAGGCTCAGAGCCGTCACCTCTCCTGTGCTATTGGTCTGCGTGAGGAAACGAGACCAGCAACCGGTCCAACCTAAGAAGGAATTAAGTTTTGCGAGGGTATGTTGATTTTTGTATGGACAACCCAAGGGAAGCCGCTTTTCAAGATGAGATGTAATGATAAATCTATATATTAATACGTGAAACAAAAACTTTGTACCCCTTTTTACGAAAATTGTGAGGAGGAAGGTTTATGAAATTTTCCATACTTCTAGAGAATATAGGGAAGGAGTGCAGAATGCGGTTTTTTTTTTTTTTATAATTATGCGTAAAAATACATTAAATTAATAAAATAAACATTACACACACTACCACGACGCATTTGATATAACACTTATATGCTCTTTGTTTATTGTCAAAGTTTTGTTATTGTTTAAAGTCTGTGGTCAAATTGAGAATAGATTAAATATTGTTTGTCTTTAATATTATTAAAATTTGTCTATAGTCTATATTTGTCTATAGGCCATTATAGTATCAATAATAATGTTCAAACTTTTAATTTCAATTAATTATAGTGCAATTTCGACTACTGCGGGACCATTAGTATTTTTAGTTATCTATTTATATATTTATTTCTGTTTTTTTTTAAACCGTAACATTTTGTTAGTAAGAATGACTTATAATCTATGTTAGTTAGTTATATTATGTTAGTAGTTTAATGATGTCGTGGTTTGGCACGCCACAATGGACATTAAATCGGATAATATTTTAAAGTTTTATTAATTCTGCATTCGCACTAAGGCCGCGCGTTTCAAAATTTTAGGTTTACTCCAACATTAGTCTGGGTTTTTATTAGCCTTTTGACCGCCTTGTAGGTCACCGGTGACCTACGCGAAGTAATCATATCGATTTCTAAACGTCTGGATTGCCTAACTTGGCCTTCTTTTGTGTTTAATGTATGTTTTAGTTTTTAAGGTCTTTTAAAACAGATTCGTTCTCAATATTTTTGGATTTGTCTTTCCCAGAGTCTACTAGATCTTCCGCTGCCTTAGCCACTGTTATTTCCATTTTTTTTATTCTACCTATGCTGATAGTCTTGAGAGGCTACTTCAGCTTCACCCTAACGTGTGTAGGTGAGCTCACGGAGCTCAAACCGGAGTGTTGCTAACACTGACCCTAGCAAGAGCAGTGCTTCGCAGAATCTACCACCGAATCGGAAACGCGACCCACTGAGAAGATCCGGCGAGAAACTCAGTGGGCTGTCTCTATGGGTTAATTCGCTCGTCGAGCCCTCCGTCGCAAGGGACGGGTTCGACGAGGACGGTGACCGGTGCTTGTGGTGCCTAAAAACACCGTTAATGGATCGGGAGGATCCGTAATGACGTGCTTTGGGCGACGTCGACTGTTTACCATTCGGTCTACAGGATCGGGTATGAATGTCAACTACCACTTGACATGGATTTTGTACCCCAAATCGCCCGTGTCAACTACGATTTGACATGGGCCCTCTGTTCCCCCGCCATTGAAACTTGCCTGTCTCTGTTTGTCTAAGGTCTATTTGTATTTAACTATGTTGCTTCTCTGTAAAATTATCTACCAACTTAAACCAAAAAGATATTCTTTGACATGACCTTAAAAAAAAAAAATCTCCTACCTACGCCGAAAGTTCGATTTCCGTCCCGCCGTACAGGGAAGAAAGTGTAACTTTTTATCCCTGGGTACAAGTGTGCATGCGCGTTATTGTCTACGTCTGCTCTCACGCACCTAAAATTCTCCGCAATTGTTGTGCTCGGGTAATTTGCAATATTGTGTTTAGTGTAAAAGTGAAATAAACAAAAGGCAATAAAATTTAATAGTGAAGTATTAAACAAAGATGAGTTCATCAGACAGCTCTTATTCAATTAATAGTAGCTTATTAAAAAATTTAAAAACAGTTAAATTGTTTTTTTCATGAGTACGGGGGTACCCGAGCCGAAGGCGAGGGTGCCAAACACGCAAATGTACTATTGAGCGTGCCGTGTAGGGAATCGGTGACCTCCGTTGTAGTTAACGTATACGTGACGTGACGTAACGTGATGTAACGTGACGTAACGTAACGTAACGTAACGTAAAGCGACTTCAGTAACATGGAATAATCACAGCGGCTTGATATTTTCAGAACAGTATTCTTGGAGGCAGCCTTCAAGACCTGTTGTCTCCGCCGCAGAGGCTGATCAAGGCGAAGTCCGAGAGCTGCGTGACGTCACTGTGCAGCACCAATACCGTCACCTCGACCGATCATGACGGTAGGTTGATTTGACAATATTTTCAAAGCTATGAAGAAAGAGAGGAGTGGCGATTGCTCGTGAGGCGCATAACATCTGCCCACAACAATGATGCTGGATGACGACCACGACCGCTCTGACAAGAGTGATATGACATACGAGGATACGGTGAAGAAAGACCCTGTAGTTTTTGGTCCGGTTTTAGAAAACGGTGGTTAGTGATCCGATTTCTTTATTGGATAGGCGGTTGAATGAGTTCACGGTCCACTACGTATTAAGTGTTTCCCATCGGAGTCGTCATGGCCTAAAGGATAAAACGTTCGGTGCATGCGTATCTAGCGATACACCGGTTTTTAGAATCCCGCAGGCGGGTACCAATTTTTCTAATGAAATATGTACTTGCCAAATGTTGACGATTGACTTCCACGGTGAAGGAATAACATCTTGTCATAAAAATCAAACCCGCAAAATTATAATTTGTGTAATTACTGGTGGTAGAACCTCTTGTGAGTCCACACGAGTAGGTACCACCTATTTCTGTCGTGAAGCAGTAATCCGTTTCGGTTTGAAGGGTGGGGCAGCCGTTGTAACTATACTGAGACCTTAGAACTTATATCTCAAGGTGGGTGGCGCATTTACGTTGTAGATGTCTATCTACTCCATTGGACCATTTGACTTCAGGTGGGCTGTGAGCTGGTCTTCTCATCTAAGCAATAAAAAATAATATAAAAAAACTCTTTTAGACAAAGTTAAATGAATTCAGACCCTGAGAACTCCGACATCCCAACTTATTATAAGCATCGTTTCAGAGTTCTGTACGGAAGACTTGGAGAGGAACAAGTCCAGGTCGTTGGAGCCGCTGAGTGGTCTGGCCATGTGGAGCGACCAGGTCGATTACATACAGCTGGCGAAAGAAGACAGAGGTCTCGGGTTCTCCATACTAGATTATCTGGTAAGCCTTTTTATTTAAGGCGCATTAATTGTAGATAGCGTCGTTTGGTCTAAGATCTTTTCTGCCACGTACCATCCGGCTTTGGAATGAGCTCCCCTCCACGGTGTTTCCCGAGCGCTATGACATGTCCTTCTTGGCTTTGCCCCTGGAATTGCTAACATGATATATGGTAACATGGACATGGTAACCGCAGGTGGGTCGTATGCTCGTCTGCCTATAAAGGCGATAAAAAAAAATTAAAAAAGAATAACCATGAATGTCTTGTGTCTGTGCCCTTGGTCAAGCGTTTGCCTAGTATTGAAAATATTTTCTTTATTTTCCTTTGATGTCATAAAGTCATAGTTTAATGATGTATTATTGGTATTTTTATGAGACCGGGCAGTAATTACACTCCTGTTTCTGTAGCGATATACTGACCCGGTATGAAGGGTAGGAGAGCGTTCTTTTTTTATGGCTTAGATGGGTGGGTCGGCTTACCTGGTGTTAAGTGTTTACCGGAGCCTATAGATATCTATAATGTAAATACCACCACCCACTTTAAGAAAATAGTTCTAAGGTCTCAGTTATAATAGTAGGTCTCAGTTTAAAAGTGGTGGATTCTGCGGAGCACGGCTCTTGCTAAGGTTCGTGTAAGCAACAACGTTAGGTTTGAGCCCCGTGAGCTTACCTATTTGCTCGGTGACGCTGACCATCCCGGTCATCGTTCTCGTTGAACCCGTCGCTTGCGACGAAGGGCTCGACGAGTAAATTAACCCTCAGACACAGCCCGCTGAGTTTCACGCCGGATCCTCTCAGTGGGTCGCGTTTTTCCGATCCGGTGGTAGATTCTGCGGAGCACGGCTCTTGCTAGGGTTCGTGTTAGCAACAACGTCAGGTTTGAGCCCCGTAAGCTCATCGGTCGGTGACCCTGATATGGTCTCTCAAGAGCGTCATCTTTGTTAGGGAAAAATAACGTTGATCCGTGACTTACAGGATCCATCAGAGCCGGGCAGCTCCGTGATAGTGGTCCGGTCTGTGGTGGCGGGCGGGGCGGCGGCGGCAGACGGTCGCCTGGCGCCGGGCGATCGACTGGTGTCCGTCAACGGAGAGCACGTGGCCCGCAGCCCCCTGGCAGTCGCTGTCAACGCAATCAAGACTGCTCCCAAAGGTGCGTCCAGCTTCTGATACCAACGAGAAGTGTGGCGGTAGCCATCGTACAACGCAAGATATTTGACAAATGCCTGAACCTTACGACATTTTCAAGATAAGCTCGCATATATACAAGTTCCGAACAATAACATTTGGTCCGTCGGTCTATCGAGCAGTATCCCACGCTCGCTGGAAGATCATCTCTACGTCGTTATACGCTACAAAAAGACACAAATGGACCAATGAAAGCCGTGTGTCTAAGGTGTTCACGAATGACTTCCACGATAAAAAGCCTCTTGCGTCTTGCGCGATTTGGTTCTTCGAGGCCGCTGAAACCTTATTTGGGTCCGGTTAAGTAACCGCCGCCAGACATTCGGCGTTGACTGTTTTACGGTGAATAAGTTGAAGGACTCGAGAAGTTAACGTATTGCAAACGCCACGATCACGACTAGACTGAAGACTGTGGGTAGGATGTTAAGAACAGACAAATTCGCCTACCCTCTTTCTGGACCTTTTTTCAGTGTTACCGCTGGAACTCGATGACGCGCTACGAAAATATACATTAATTAGACCACAGCTGTGTGGTCCATAATTATTGGACGTTAACACAGACTCGGATAATATATAATACACCTGAATCTTTCTAAATTTAGTTGGAATTTTGTATAATTCCAGTTAGATTCATTCATTCCATACAGTTCATACAATGTTGATTTTATACAGTTTTGAACGTGTTAGAAAGAGTAAAATCTAAATTACCGAAAAAGTATGCCGGTCTGTTGGAAGTCCAATATTTGGACGCCGACACAGATGAAAGCTAACGACAGTTTTTTTCGAACAATTGAGGGTGCATTGTTTGTTATTTAATGTAATATTACTGGATTTAATGCATTCGCTACATCAGCTCGCTCGATTATAAAAGAATAATAGCTAAAAATTGTGTTTCATATTTGGCTACTTTAATTGCTTCTTCAATCAGTCGTAGCGTGTAGCACGGCGTTCCGTAGATAATATCTGAGGTAGAAACACGATAAATAATAGAGGGTGTAATGAATAAAAAAAGAATAAAATATCAATTAACGTATATACTGGTGGAGTGGAAGTATTGTGAGCCCCCACGGATGGAGACCACCATTCTGTCAATTGCCATTGCGAAGCTGTAATGTCTTCCCCTGCGAACGATACAGTAGATAGTTAAACATTTCCATTGAGATTTCCACCTCACAACTCAAAGGCGGCATTACGGCAAGATCGTTCGTACGTTTAATGCAAAAAATAAATTACAAAATAAATTGAACAAGTTAAAATATTAATTTGAATCTTATCAAAATTACATAAGATACGAGTGAAATGAAAGATAAAACAGATTATATGTAAACAAGAGAGCCATAAAACATAGAGCTAAGAAAATTAATGGACATGCTCTAGAGCTTCCGTGTTTGCCTATTGTTATATTATGTATAAATGAGGTTTTTGTAAATTCACAAAAATTCGACAATGAATCCTTTTTTTTTTTTTTTTTTTATGATTGAAAGTTTACTGGTGGCCCGAAGGCCTTTCCAGTTTCACCAGGACAGGTGGGCGAGCAAAGGCTCAGCCAAGAGGGGTGGGATTTGCTAACAACTGCCCGAGCGCCTCCGAAGGAGACCTAACAACTCAAGAGCAATTGTTTCGCGAATGAATCTACTACCGGATCGGAATCGCGACCCGCTGAGAAGATCCGGCGAGAAACTCAGCGGGCTCAATGAATCCTATGCAATACTCATTTTTAAAATGTTTTTTTTTCCCCGGAGTACCTATTGATAGGATATAGATTTTGGACATGGAGCTGATAGCGTTAATGTGATTACACAATTCTGTATCTTAGGCATTGTATTCTACAAGAAAAAATATAAAACCGCAAAAACAAACCAGATTACCACATCAACATTATATTATACTATCGCTTCTTGATCTGGTGATATTAATGAGATACGTAAATGCAAATATTATGAGTGGTGGTGCTGTAATTATTCCAGAAAGAAGATAAGAAGAAACATTAAAAAAAAATTTGTGTACTGTAGTAGTTCTTGTATAGCCCAACTGAACTGGATTTTTCTCTTGAAGTTTATCAATTTTTTTTTAATTTTATTACGTCTTTCCGTAAAAACTGCAATCAATCGATGCTGAGATCTCATTGGAGCGTTTTATTGTATGTACATATATATTTTCTTTAATAATCACTCCATAGTATAAAACGAAGTCGCTTTCTCTGTCCCTATATCTGCCTGTCACTATGTATGCTTAAATCTTTAAAACTACGCAACGGATTTTGGTGCGGTTTTTTTTAATAGATAGGGTGATTGAAGAGGAAGGTTTATATGTATAATAACATCCATTAAATGGTGGAGAAATCAATAATAAATTACAGTTTCCGAAGCGAAGCGAGGGCGAGTCGCTAGTAATCTACATATGTATTTGTTTTTTTTTTATTGCTTAGATGAGTGGACGAGCTCACAGCCCACCTGGTGTTAAGTGGTTACTGGAGCCCATAGATATCTACAGCGTAAATGCGCCACACACCTTGAGATATAAGTTCTAAGGTCTCAGTATAGTTACAACGGCTGCCCCACCCTTCAAACCGAAACGCATTACTGCTTCACGGCAGAAATAGGCGGGGCGGTGGCACCTACCCGTGCGGACTCACAAGAGGTCCTAACACCAGTAATTACGCAAATTATAATTTTGCGGGTTTGATTTTTATTACACGATGTTATTCCTTCACCGTGGAAGTCAATCGTGAACATTTGTTAAGTACGTATTTCATTAGAAAAATTGGTACCCGCCTGCGGGATTCGAACACCGGTGCATCGCTAGATACGAATGCACCGGACGTCTTATCCTTTAGGCCACGACGACTGCTGTATTGTGTAACTTCCACTGCGCGATAGTTATGTATATAATACGTAATTACAATATATTGCTAGTTAGGGATTTAGCAGCCGTCGACGCAATAACAATATCGCTTTCGAGCAAGAGCAAGGTTTATTTATTTTATATATATTGTTATAACTTCAGTGGCGTTTGTAAAAGTGATTTTTCAGGACGATTACCGCGCAAAAATAGACCGAGTGTTGATTTCTGTTTTATGAAAATTGCGCGGACCGAGGTATATAAAATTTTCCACAGGTATAGATAATATAGAGAAGGAGTGCAGAATATATATATTTTTTAATTATGCATACAACACATTATATCAATTTAAAAAAAAATTACACACACTACCATATATTTGACACAACACTATATATAATATATACTTTTTGTTTATTGTCAATTATTGTTTAAAGTCTGCTCAAATTGAGAATAGATTACTATTGTTTGTCTTCAATATTATTTGTCTATAGTGTAGTCTGGCGAAATCTGTGACTATAGAAGTATAATATAAATAGAAGAATATAATAGTCTTTGACAATAGAACCACAATAATTTTCAAATTTATAATTTCAATTCATTATAGTCGAATTTCGACTACTGTGGGATCACTAGTATAATATTATTACACATTAATATCCATTTCAGTACGTACATTATTACATATTATAGACTAAACTCATCAACATGAACTTTAAAAATGTCAACAGGCAGCAAGAATACTTACTGTGGAAATTATTTAGCTGCCCAACTTTATAGGCCTTTAAGGTAATTGAGTTGCAACTTTCAAATTAAGACGCTTTCAATGATTATTGTCATCAGGTATCGTCACAATTGGGATATCAAAACCCCTTCCTTGCAGTACTGTGGTGGGGGGTGAAAAAGCCAACGGCCACAGTTTCCAGAGTAGCCAGGTCAGTATACTTATGGATAAGCCGTCTCATTCGTGTCTAAATAAAAATTACTTTGACAATAAGCATATCGAAGGGTAAAAGGCGATTGAATTTAAGCGTCATTTTGCAACTTTACAGCCATTTAAAGTTTGAAATGTGGAAAAAATATCAAAACAAAAAAAACTTCTTCAGCTATTTGATTGGGGTAAACTTAATAGAATCTTAATTGAAAACATCGAACTGTTAAAGCGTAATACGTATAAATAAAAATGAATTGCTGTTCGTTAGTCTCGCTAAAACTCGAGAACGGCTGAACCGATTTGACTAATTTTGGTCTTGAATTATTTGTGGAAGTCCAGAGAAGGTTTAAAAGGTAGATAAATATGAAAATACTCGGAATTAGATAAAAAATACAATTTTGTTTTTCCTTTGATGTGTCCCCCGTCGGACGGATTCCTTTTGTTTGTTTTAAGTTTATTTCAAAACCAAAGTTTAGGTCTTTTATTTATCGATTGAGCCACTACGAAGTCTGCCGGGTCAGCTAGTACCAAATAAAACGTACCTTTAATTACAAAGATAAATGTCGCTTACACGAAATAACCTTTTACCCTTCCATATTAAATCCACGCCTATCCACATTATGTACAAGATTATTTTATCGGGAACTTTTTTTAAACTAAAAATCATTGTTTATACGGCGTTGTTTATAAAAAATAAATGCATTTAAAATAGGTTATAGATACTGTTTTTTTATGTCAAAAAATAATATTTATATTAATTGAGGCCGTCAGTGCAAAAGTGGCCTAAGCTTGCCATGGTTAGTATAGAGATAATTAAGTTTAAGTTCAATTTTACACTGCTTCGTGGGTAAAAACAATACGCGCAAAAATAATATTTACAGAGTCATAATAAAATGTAATCTATCGACGAAACTAGGGATCAGGATGGGGTTTTGCATCGATATTTATTATGTTTTAAATAAATTGCAATATTAATTAAGTACGAATATGAAAAATTGTTGGTTAAGCCACTTTTGCGCGCACAGCCTCTATTTATATGTACGTGCTATTATACAACGTGTTACAAAATACCCCGTAAAAATATCATTAATTATCAAAGCCAAAAGTTTTATCAACCCTAGTAAGCTGTCATGTCAGGGAACCAGATTATTATGATATTTAGGTAGGTATCCTACCTATCAAGGCGTAGTCTCCCGGTAGGAGGTGGAAGAAGAGGAAGACCAGTCTTCCTCTTCTCCCTCTTCTTCTCTAGAGGCGCCGGAGTCCGACATAACCCGGTCTATTACCCCTCTCGACCGGGTATCCGTAAATGGATTCCTCAGCGTAAAAAAAAAAAGATATCCTACCTATAATATATAATAATAAGTAGGATAAAGGCCTACATACCTATTTTACCGAATAATTATCTACTTTATTGTTTTTCTATTTTTCATTCATAAATGTTTGCTACCTCAGTACAAGAATATAATTATACTCAAGTACTGGCTTCAAAAATGGCTTTAAGTTGGAAAAAAAAATATGTCATTTTCAATTCTTCTAATCGATATCTTAAAACTGTTTCTAGTAGAAATGTAGGTACATTCTGCGTAGCTTACTCTTTGATTTTACTAAAATAGGGTTTGCACATGAGTGAAAATAATAATATTATATATATATATTTTATGTTATGTTATACAGCGTTACTACGGTTCTTAAATATTGTGAATGAGCTCATTATAAGGCCCCATTTAATCTTCTTTCGGTTTTACGGGTAGTTTTGTAACACCCTGTATAAATAAATGGCAGGACCGATGAAATTATTCCTACAAAGTCGATTCGCGAAATTTATGGTTGTAATTATTTAACGTCAATACGTAATGAATTTTGATGATGCAAAACCAATATATTAATCAGGTGGTTATAGTAATTGAGGTCTGTGAAAGTGAAATTTACAAAAACAAAAAATATTTTCAAATGTTTTTTTTTTAATATATACATATTTACATGTTGATTGTGTGTCTGTGTGTGTTGTCTGTATATAAAGTGTCGTGTTATTGTACACTCAGGGGAATAACAGTAAGTTATTGTTTATTTTTATTTTATTTTTTTCTCTACATAATTATGCTTTCGATTCGCTTGAAGCCTACGTACATATTATCATTAGCATGCAGTTTTTAAATTTATTCGATCTTGTACGATAAACGGAATTAGCTCCTCTATTGCCTTGATTTTTTTTTCTTAGATGGGTGGACGAGCTCACAGTCCACCTGGTGTTAAGTGGTTACTAGAGCCCATAGATATCTACGACGTAAATGCTGCCACCCACCTTGAGATATAAGTTCTAAGGTCTCAGTATAGTTACAACGGCTGCACCGCCGTTCAAACCGAAACGCATTACTGCTTCGCGGTGGCTTACCGATGTTTGGAAACTTTTTTGTTTTATCTTCTTTATAAATTAATACTTTTTTCCCTTTAGTGTACAATATGCATGCCTTATGATTGTTCTTATTTTTTCTTTTTTTTCCTTTTTGTTGCAGAGATTGGAATACTTCACGAAGATATTGCGTTTGATAATGTCTTTGCATAGAGACATAATGGAACTTCAGATTGAATATGGGCAAAGGCCTAGGATTGAGAGGGAGAGACACGGAATCAACTCTAAAATTAAAGCTGAAATGATCATGAAATGACGTCACGGCGGATCAGATTATGAATCGGATTTGATGGCTGCGGCGTTGATCGACTGGAGTTTGAGGAGCTGAATGTGTCATTTAGTTTTATATCGACGAGAACAAGCGGCACTCAACGGGATTTTTGTTTTGCCAAAGAATACAGAATACATGGAGCTTTTGTGTTATTTTTATTTTTATTTGTGTGACCGAAATGTGTGCTACAAATGTGGCAAGTGAAGATCTTTATAATACATCGGTAATATTTTTAATTTATCTCATTTTTTTTAGTTTCTTTTCGTCTTTTTTGTTAAGTATTACGTAAATATTAGGTTAATTTTTTAACGATTTTGAAAACTCTGAACACCCTGTATATAACGTTGATTCTTAATGCATACACTCTGTACTGTACTTTTGAATGAAATTCGAATTGCAATGACATTATAAAATCATCGTTGTCCGTGAAGTCATAAGGTCGCTTCTTCTGCGTATGTTAAATTTATTTCATAGCTATGTATAAAGGTTGTGTAGTATCGTATAGCAATTATCATATAGTCAATTAATCGTGATGTGTGATGGAATATATGTATTAGAATGTTCTTAAGAAAGCGACTAATAGCGTCCATTTTGAGTGTAGTCTTATGGTATTGAAGCCGCTTGTAATATTGTTACAAAATGCGGTATTTTAATGCGAGTGTCAGTCTGATATTGGCCAAAGAATGTTTGCATATTGAGCTCAAGATATTTCAGCAAATGTTACATACTTAAATAGTAGTCAACTGCCTAAAATTACCAGACGAGATGATGTAATGAAAATATTTTGTATGTAAAGACGAAAAGGAATCTGAACAAAATAGAAATTTGGAAAAAATTATGCATATAGAGGGGTGAAATACGAGACATTTATCCATATAATTAAAGGTCCGTTTCATTTGGTATTAGCCTCAACAGTTCGATGTTTTAATTATTGAACCTTAATTTAAGTTTGTTCCATTGAAATATCTGAAGAAGTTATTTTTTTTGTTATGATAGTTTTTTCAAAATTGTAAATTTTAAATGTCATTCCTGTAAAGTTGCAAAAATGTCGATTAAATCAAATAGTTTTTCAACTCTCGATCTATATATTTTTTTTAATAAAAAAAACAATATTTTGTATTGTTATTATATTTTATTTATAGCATCATTATTGTTTTACAGTACCCGGCGATAAGCATTGCATTTCTCTTTCGCACTCCACCTCTGTGATATTCCTCAGAGCGATAGTATGCAGTTCTAATACTTACCGTACTATTAGTTCGCGCGACAGAGACATAGCTATACGAAGTTAGCCGATTACCAGAGTCCGATGTGTGGTATTTATTGTCGGGTACTGTACTGTATGATTATGTTGATTGCTTTAACAACATCGATTTATTGAATCCACTCGGTGCCTATCGTGCGTTTTTGAATTAAGAGCTTTCCCTGCATTGCCGACAAGTATTGTTTGTATGAAGCTTACAAGAGTCCATAGACATCAATACGTTGCGATCACTCAACTTGAGTCCATGGTGTGGAAACGTCAATTACGTTTTAAAACAATAGTCTGTTACTGTTTTACTACACAAACTTCATTTGGAATCTTTTTGTGTCTATTTAGAACAGCCTTTCCCAAAGTGGGCGATAACGCCCCCTTGTGGGCGTTGCAGGCTTAAAGGGGGGAGTTAAGAGACCCAGAAAAAAAGGGTGCGTTGTGTAGAGGCGATTTGTAATTTCATTCAGGAAGACTCATAGACACCGACTGAGCTCACGCTAGAGTGGTTCTTAGGTAGGTGAAAAAATGAATGCGCTAAAAAATAATTTATTCTCAAAGTTGGCAATAGACAAAATAAGTTTGGGAACCCCTGATTTAGAACAATATGCATCTTCAGAAGGATTTGTGCTCATTGTTGGATTACGTCATACGTGCTCATTCGGCTCATAACTCACAGGTCACGGACTGTACGATGTACTTTATGTGGACTGTACTGTGTGTTTGATGCGATTTTTTTAACCTTCTCGATAGCGTAAAAGTTAACTCGATTAAGTATGGAGTTGCCTACGTTTGCCGCTAGGGGCGGTGTTCCAACTGCATAGAAATTCGAGTTAACTTTTACGCTATCGAGAACTTTAAAAAGCTCGCATTAAGTACTCGTTTGTGCGGCTAGTTGTACTATAGAAGTACAAGTAATGTTATAAATAAAGGATTTGAGATAGTAATCGTTATTATAAAATATGTAGGTTAAGAGAAATTTATAATTTTTGAAAATTTTATTATTTTATTAAAAAAAGGAAATATTTAATATTTTTTGTTGTATTTATTAAAGCGTCATATTAAGAAGTTTATGTAAATTAGGCTTGGATTTACAAATATGTATTACCTTATTAATTAATTTTTGCAGGCATTCCTTTATTATAATTTTGATATCTTGAAACTGTAAGACGCTTATGGTTATATATACTTTAATTTAATATAAAATACATTATGAGTGAGCCCGCAATGAAAAACGTAGAAAGCTTATGGGTCGATGACCTGACTCATTCAATCACCAAAGTAAGACGAAACGCGTTTTTTCTAATAGTCTGTCTAATAAAATAAGAAAAAAATCTTTTTTTTTGAGTCTTTTTTAGTTCTTCTTCTTCTACTACTACTAATAATTCTACTAAATCTTAAAATTATTTCGAAAAAAGCCCCAAAATAAAGTTTGTATTTAATGAAATGGTTTAATTTATAACAAAATAATAATTACTATTTACAGGTAATTTTAACATATCATAGTTTTTAAGTGTAATGTATTAATGTAATATTTTAATAATACAACGTCATGTTGTTTGACAGCATCCATCTGTACACTTCAGATTGGAAAAATCAAATCGTATATTTAGTTAGGGTTGTCAGTGTAATTAGTTATTTTATTGTTAATGTAAAAATCAATTAAAAATTAACAGCGCATTGAGATTGCATTCTAAATTCTATAATATTTAGTTTGTTCATTTATGATAATTGCTAATTTTATTGTTCAAAAATAATTCAGAGTTTTAAGTGCTTTGAGGATATGCTTCAGCATTCAAAGGTAGACTGGTGGGAGTTGGGTCAGGCAACATGACGTGTATTCTTTAACCGCCAAGGCCTATAGGCCAGGACACAAGGCCAGTGACTTTCGAAATATCCAAATCTATTATCTATCTATATATATAAAAATGGATTGCTGTTCGTTAATCTCGCTAAAACTCGAGACCGGCTGGACCGATTTGGCTAATTTAGGTCTTGAATGGAAGTCCAGGGAAGGTTTAAAAGGTAGATAAATATGAAAATTCTCGGAATTAAATAAAGCTTAGGTCTTTTATTTATCGATTGAGGCACTACGAAGTCTGCCGGGTCAGCTTGTAATATCTATATATTAATACGTGAAGCAAAAACTTTGTATCCCTTTTTATGAAAATTGCGCGGACGGAGGAGTATGAAATTTCCCACACTTATAGAAAATATAGAGAAGAAATGCACAATGCTAATATATTTTTAAAATAATGCATAAAAGATACATTAAATCAATAAAGAAAACATTACACACACTACATACTATGTATTTGACGCACACACGCATGCATACTATTTATTGTCAAACTTTTGTTCTTGGCGTCTGTTGTCAAATTGAGAATAGATTAAACATTGTCTTTGTTAATATTTTTTATAGTGTAGTCTTGGCGAGATTTGTGATTATAGAAGTATTAAATACAATAATAATAGTGTACAAACTTACAATTCCAATTAATTATAGTCGAATTTCGACTACTGCGGGATCTCTAGTATAAATTAAGAGCCGTCAGATATCAATGAATGATTTCTTAAGCAGGAAGTTCTATAGTAGTGGTTTAACTGTTTTACTATCTCGCTTCGAAATTACCGTTACGCGCTGTGGTTCGGGATAAATAAATGTTCCACCAAAGTACAACTAAAAACTGTATTCAACACTTAAATCACTTTAAACACTTCACAAACACTTTAAAACTCTCAATTCGCTTCTTCCGCTTCGCTTCAGGTGATCCGTTCGCTGTTTCGCTTCGAGTAGTTCCGATTACTGAATGATTGCGTGCCATCTCTGCAACGCTTTTATAGCCCATAACCATATCCCTAGAATTATCGAGAATATTCCACAAAAGTCTAATATTGTGTGTTTCCGCTATCTGAAAAGAGATGGCGTTGTATTCTCGAGCGTTCTGCGGCTAGATACTTTGAATTGTATTTTTTTTGACTTGTTTTTTTGTGTACTGTAAATATGTTTTCTTGTTTTAAAAAAAAAAAAGAAGAAAATAGTTGAGAAAATACAAAAAAAAAAAAAAGCCCGCTGAGTTTGTTTCGCCGGTTCTTCTCAGGACTGTGGCTTTTTTGGAACCGGTGGTAGAGTTAACATTTTCTTTTACATTTTGACATTCAACAAGTGTGTTTTTGATGACATCCAAGTTGAAATAAATGATTTTGAATTTGAATTTGAATTTGATATTCGTTTGACTATTCGGCGATGATGGCGTTACTCTTACCGGCGTAACATTACTAATCCAGTTTCTATTTTTAATCTTCTCGGCATCTAATTAGCGTTACCAAAGACACAAAGAAATATAGTTGTTATCTATATTTCTTTGTCCCTTTGCTATGGCTATATCTATTGTATTTTTTTCTACGTCTACGTCACTGTAGGTCTTGGCGTTTGTGTTAAAACACTTTAAATATAAGAATAAATGTGTAGAAAGACTGTGTACCGTCACAATACGTCGTTATAATATGTATAGATATAACAAGATTTGTGACTGTTTGTTCGTTCTAAAACGTGACGTAGGAAGGTCACGGCTGTAGTTATTAGAGCCTCATCAGCTTTATCATAATGTGGATGCTGCCGTCGATCTTGAAACGTAAGGTCCCATGGCATATTGAAGGGATATTTTACTCCATTTGATGGATATACGTCGGCAATAGTGGGTTTTATTGTGAGCCTACCCAGTTAGGTACTTGGTGGGCAGCGGCTTGGATCTGGTCCCTGGCATTGCTGTGAGCGACGGTAACCACTCACCATCGGGTGGGCCGTATGCTCGTCTGCCTATACGGCAATAAAAAAAAAGTTACCACAGTCTCTATATGCCTATCGTGAAGAATTCTCTTTTTGACTTTACGTAGCAAGGTGGGTGGTGGAATTCATATGACTATGATCTTTACCAATTTATATTATTCTAACCTTGAAATCGTCTGCCAGTCGATAGTCGTTTAAAAAGAGGTGGAACCTCAATTTATTTTCATTACCGACTTTTCGGCCGATATAAATACCATTAACCTATTGTCAATAATAATCTATAGATCTTTAAATAAATAAAACTGTCTCAACTAACTAGTTGTTGACATTGAAAGTTTCGAGAGCTTTACTGAGTGACGTCATTTACAAAATGGTTTCCTTCATTTGTTGTAAGAACAATAATATATTCTACATTGCCATGAGCGCAATTGGTCTGAAAAAGTACGTCCTTTTAGGAAACATAATGTTTACCAATGCTATTTACTGTATCAAAGGCTGTATCTCCTGCTAAGTCTCCAAGTTGAATAGTAGGAGGTCCTTATTTAAATTTTATATTCATATTGTGCTATTGGCGATGTAATTCAAGCTCAGATAGGATAGGTAAGCTCTATTGGTCCGCGACAGCGAAAAGTTAGTTAATATATTACGTAAATTGGCCATTTAACTTGTGTCAAGATGAAAAACGGTCACAAGTCTTGTAAAGTAGATGTTAATCGGTGTCAATGCTTTAAAAATGTGTTTTCGATGTTGTTCAAGAGATGCTTTATTATGTGTTGCAATAAATTATTGTGAAAAAAACGGAAACAGTTTTATTTATACATCGGAATTTATAATAAAAATAACTAACGGCCGTCTGGTGTAGTGGTAAGTGACATGGTCACTACACAAGGGGGTCGCGGGTTCGAACCCCGCCAAGGGAAGATATTTGTATGATAAATATAAATATCTTTTCCAGGGTTATGGATGTATATTAAATATGTGTATGTGTATAATAAAAATCTTATATTTATTTCCGTTATCTGGTATCTGTAACACAAGGTCCTTACGAACTTAGCACGGGACCAGTTAATGTGGCGTGACTGTTAGTATATAAAAAAAAATTAAAAAAAAAAAAAAATTGAAATGTATGATGTCATCAACAATTTTACTTCATTCGGGATAAAGGACTTTTTGTGCTTACAACGGTTTCTTGGAGACAATATAAAAAAAAACACCAACTTCCTAGCTTATTACCACAATCAATCGGAATCGGGTAGTGAATATCGTAGCGGCAAATTTTTAAATTTGCATAATGCCTTGTGGCAGTATGTAATAAAAGCGGGTAGAGACAGGTAGCATAGTAGGTTCCAGGTATGCTTATTTCTGCCGCGAAGCAGTGATGCATTCCGGTTTCAAGGGTGGGGAAGACGATGTACTATAAAATTGAGACTTAGAACTCTTGTCTCAAGTTCAACTTTTTGATTTCCAAATATACGTTATCGATATCTATGGGCTCCGGTAACCGCTTAGCACTAAATGGGCCGTAAAAGTGTGATTGTTTACACGTTTAAAAACCTACTTTGACATTTTGATTAAGACGTAATGATATATAATTGCTTATGTATAAAATAATAATCAAAATGCAACTCATTGCAAAGTTTGGATATTTCACAGGAGTGCCTCAATTCCCTTGCCTCAGACGAAAACACAGGCATGGACTCATTCCACGAATGTCTTCAAGAATACGGAGAAGACCTTGAAGTAGTACAAATCTGCCTCGAACCTGAAGATGCTTCTATAAAAGATGATGAAATATCCGTTATCGCTGACTTGAGTTTTGATGACTGCAAAAAGGACATACACCGAAAAGAAATTACTATAGATAGTGATATTATACGTGTAAACGGAATTAAATCCTCGAAATCAGAAGAGTCTCTAGATCATGATGATGATATGACCATCACAGAAGACGACTTTATAGCTCCAAGGGAACTGAAACGAGATATTCGTCGCAAATCAGCTGATATAAAAGAAGATATATGTATTTTTAAGCAGAACAGCAAAGATATATCGACTTCAGACGAAATGGTATTTGCCGTTACTCCAACTGGGTTAGAAAGAATCAGTTTCGAGAAATACTGGAAGGAATGCGATGAAAAAATCGATACAACGACGTTAGAGAGGGTCAAAAGCGATGAAAGTTGGAAGGACGCTAATTCCCCTACCGATGACAGTTTTCACGACGCTACCACGAAAATATCCATCCAAGAGAACAATTCCCTGCTATATATAGATCACGACATCGACGGATACGAAACTTGTCTTGATGATGACACATCTTCGATGAAGTGCGCGTTAAAAAACGATCGTAAAGCTACCTTTGATGACAACAAAAATATAAACAAACAAGACAAAACAGATCATGTTACCAAAGGCACCGATCAAAACTACTTTCAGTATGAGGCAGATGCCACAGACGAGTTCTCATCTCGTCCTTACATACAGGAGCACATAATAAAACAGATGAAATCTCTTAAAATAGAAACAATAAACATTGGAAACAAGAGAAAAAGAAGTCCTAGTAAATCGTCTAAGAAGGAGAGGATGCAATGTGTAGAATATTACAACGACCAAGCTGAGTGTTTGAAAGAAATTAAACAGAAGAAATTAGAAGAACAAAAGAAACATAAAGAAGAAAAGAAGAAAACAACGGATAGAAAGAAAACGGATAGTTCTAGAGGAGAAAAAAGGTGTCAGTTGAAGAAGAAGGAAGTTAGCGAAGAGTCTACTGATTTTGAGGGCAGCTACGTGCCTGGCTGTCACAGGTGCTTCTTAGAGAACTACGCTTATGCTATAACAACGGCGTATATGGCTGAATCCAGTTCATGCAAATACTGCCAAGTTATAAGAGACATGCTGGAAGTTCCCAAAGCGATGTCTGGGAGAAGGAGGTCGGCTCCAGCATTAGTCAATTTATCGAGTGAATCGGATTCTGATGATGATGGGCTGCTTTTCGTGCCTATGGTGCAGGGTAGGAGGAAGTCTGCTGGACCTCTCAAGTTCGTGCTGCCTCCTAGAAGACCGAGGTAAGTGATTTTCACTAATAAAATCTTGCGAAACGGTTTGATAGTAAGGCGCAAAACGCCTGCACAGCACAGCAATGACACTGATTGACGACCACGACCGCTCCGACAAGAGTTATACGACAATAAATAACTGGTTAATTTTCTGGTGGTAGGAGGTAGGTAGTTTGGTATAAATTAATGTTTTTGGAAAGGAAACTTAAAAGTGAGATTGCCTCCTAGTGTTGACGAGCGCTGAATCGAAGCAGTATACAAAACATACTTCACGCCATATATTCTGTGGAAACCTTATAAGCACCTATTATCAGTCGACCTAGAGCAAGAGTTAGGTTACGGTACAAACAACCTTATTTCTAAATAATCACAGGTTTCACTTTATTTCAAAAGGCATGCTAACTTTAAATCTTTGTCAATTAAACAAGAATGATCTGGTAGTAGTAATGTGACGGCGAGTTTGTATTACAAAATGGCATGATTGGAATACTTCAGCTATTTCTTAAGCGCTGGCAAAGTTTGTATGGTAAACTATAAAGTGCTCTGAGGAATTGTTTGAGATGATCCCCTCATCTCCTTTTTATCATCGCACCTCCCGCCATCGGAGCAAAGATCATCCATATTATCTGGAATCGCTGCGTTCATCGACAGTGCGTTTCCAGAGGTCTTTTCTGCCACGTCCTGCTGTTGAATGAGCTCCCCTCCACGGTGTTTCCCGAGCGCTATGACATGTCCTTCTTCAAACGAGGCTTGTGGAGAGTATTAAGCGGTAGGCAGCGGCTTGGCTCTGCTCCTTGCATTGCTGAAGTCCATGAGCAACGGTAACCATCAGGTGGGCTGCATGCTCGTCTGCCTACAAAGGCAATAGAAAAAATAAAAAAATAGTACATTGTGCAAACACGCGGGATGAGAAGCCCTACATTATTCCCGCGGTGCACATACAATTTTTTCTCCTACCAGACCGAAAGTTCGACGTTGTAAAAAACTTAGGACCCGTGAAGTACCGAGCCAGGGTCCAGGGGCGAAGCCCTGGCGGGGGAAGGGCCCCCCCCCTTTCATAAAGAAAACAATTACAAACTACTACTAATTGAAAAGAACTGTTTGATGCACTCATCTTTGTTTAATACTTCACTATTAAATTTTATTGCCTTTTGTTTATTTCACTTTTACACTAAACACAATATTTCAAATTACTCGAGCACAACAATGGCGGCAGAAGTAGACACTAACGCGCATGCGCACTTGTCAGTACCCAGGGAGGAAAAGTTAGACTTTCTTCCCCGTACAGCGGGACGAAAACCGAACTTTCGGCGTAGGTAGGAGAAAAAAATATTTAAGAGATCTGGTTGCTAAGCATCGTTGCATAGTTAGTCTTATACATGTTTAATATTAAATTAATACCGCAAAAAACTGTATGCCAGATTGGTTAATTTAACGTCACCGCGTATAAAGATTAGGGTGCAAGGAAATTTCAAACTATGAACATTTTGTTTAGGTGCATTTTCGAAAACGTTCTTCGAAAAAAATCTTGCCTGATTTTGCAAAACAGTGAAACGTTCAGGCTCTGTAAGTAGGGTAACCATAACTGTAATTAAGGCCTTAACACCTTGTCTCGAAGTAATGGTATTCGAGTCGTGATTATATGGATTCCATTTACATCTCTAAGGACTGGTTATGGTCTGAAGGATAGGACGTCCGGTGTTCTTTTTATTATTGCCCTTGTAGGCAGACGAGCATACGGCCCACCTGATGGTGAGTGGTTACCATCGCCCATGGACTTCAGCAATCCCAGGGGCAGAGCCAAGCCGCTGCCTACCGCTAATGTACATGGTAATCTTCCTATAAGACGGTAGATACGTTCCTACAGAGTCCCGTGTTGTGCGAAATCGTGTTATATGAGACTGAAAGCCAGTCTAAAAATAAATAATAGTTTAAAAAAGTAAAAAAAATACGCTTTCATAGAAAATTCAACTAAAAGTTAGAAAATAAATTTTAATAAATTTGAATTGAAAATAGTGTAAGGAAAATGATTTTATTGTAAAAAAAACGTGGGGTGCATGGTATCAATAGTTATAAATATTTTATGAACAGATATGAGTAGAAGGGTTATTTTGATAATATCCTGAAAAGCACCCCACGCTTTTTTACAATAAAATCATTTTTTCTTACACTATTTTTAATTCAAATTTCCTTCGGTCCTTAATAAGTATACCAAATTTCGAGTTAGTCCGACGTTTTGAAGGGGGTCAAAATCATGTTCAAAGATTCCGTTACATACTAACATACATACGTCTGAAGCTAATAGAAGCGTATTAAAAAGCAGAGTAAATTATCTGAATGAAAATTAAATTATTGTTATTATTATGATAAAGTCGAAATCAAGTCGTAATTAACCCTTTTAATTATGTCGATGACTTGTGAATACCACAATATCATGTTGTTTGTTATATTTCCAATATGGCGGAAAGGGTTGCAAAATTGGCTTTTTTTTGTATAGATACTCATGGGAGTCCGATTTACGTAGTTTTAGGCCGCATGCTCAACGTCAATAAGTAGTTTAACGAATCGATCCCCGAGGGCACTTACATATTCAAATTAAATAATGTACAACAATGGAATTGGTAGGCACTTAGCCAAATTAATATTATAAACCCGAAATGCATCGATATATTTTTTGTTTCTGTGTTACATTGCTCTGTATTTTGGATGAGATTGCTGCGTAGTATAACGTGGTCGTTGGAGTCCATAGAATGTGAATGCCGCTATCCACCTTGAGACATCAGGTCCAAGGTCCGATGCTATTGACAATTTTTTTGTAAAAATAATTTACTCATGCTATTACCAGTTTTGGGTTGTGCATTAAAGTATTAGTCGCCAAAGAATTGAATGCGATACCTGCTGTCTCTGGTACTCAACTACCCACTAAGCATCGAGTGGGCCGTCATTATAACCGCCGATCTAAAGCGATTGATAAACAAAAACCGCCTTTTTTATTTGCCGAATTATTTTTGTATTCAATTTCTATTTTATTTTTTATTTTATTTTTATTGCTTAGATGGGTGGACGAGCTTACAGCCCACCTGGTGTTAAGTGGTTACTGGAGCCCATAGACATTTACAACGTAAATGTGCCACCCACCTTGAGATATAAGTTCTAAGATCTCAGTATAGTTACAACGGCTGCCCTACCCTTCAAACCGATTAGCATTACTGCTTCACGGCAGAAATAGGCAGGGCGGTGGTACCTACCCGTGCAGACTGACAAGAGGTCCTACCACCAGTAAATTTTGTCCTACCACCAATTTTGTGAGCAAGATATTATTTAATAAGTATTTTTCGAGTTAATGATTGATTTCCTCCATCTCTGTTACCCCTTGCGTCACGTTCGACTCAACCTTGAGCTTTCCCCGGGGAGTCCAAGCTAATACGTAATTGGCCATAATGGATTAGGTCAACGAAGAGCTTTTTTTAAACACATTTTCATTAGCTTGACCCATAACTACATACCTAAATGGTTCCGTATAATTTCGACCAAGATATTGGACTCATTTGAAAATTAGCACACGTATCAAGAAACGATAATTTTATTACTCTTTGGTTTAATATCTTGACTGGGATAACGTGGTAAATGAGAGATTAGTGTGGTTTTCAGTTTGTCTCGTTATTTTAGCCGGCTTAAGATTTATATATTTTTTGTGTGGGTAGTTATAAAACCTTCGAGCAAGCATTACCGGGCAATGACAGTAAAATGTGTTTTTAAGGGATTTTATGACCTGGTAACTAAGACCTTTAAGTCATGTCTTATTTTAATTTATATTCTTATTTTTATGAAAAATGATAATGTGGAGATAAATGAAATGAAATGAAATGAAGATGATTAATTTGAGACATTAATCAACTAGGATGAAATTAAATGAAATGAGATATGGGATGAAATATAATCTCAGTAAAATGGTGGTTATTTACTGAAATTTTTTTTAGTGGACTTTTTGGAGGATCCCGAGAAGTTACGTCCAGCGGCTTTGTTTCATTTTCCCACATTTGTGCACTTTCACAGATATTAAATTGTTAATAAACCACCGTTATTACACATTTAAACTTGAAGAAACACTAAATAGACAAAATAAAACAAATCACACAACTTCACTCCTCGCGTTCCCGCCAAAAAGTCCACAGTAAAATGTTGGTTCGAGTTTGTCAAAGAATATCGTAGCGTAGGCAGCGGCTTGGCTCTGCCCCTGGCATTGCTGAAGTCCATGGGCGACGGTAACCACTCACCATGAGGTGGGCCGTATGCTCGTCTACATACAAGGGTAATAAAAAAAATAAAAAAAAATACTGGTGATAGGATGCTTTGGACATCTTATGAGTCCGTACGGGTGGGTACCATCGCCCTACCTTCTACAGTGAAGCAGTAATGCTTTTCGATTTGAAGGGTGGTGCAGCTGTTGTACTGTAAAAACGGAGACCTTAGAACTCATATCTCAAGGTGGGTGGCGGCATTCACGTTGTAGATGTCTATGGGCTCCAGTAACCCATTAACATCAGGAAAGCCGAGAGCTCGTCATCTCATCTAAGCAATAAAAAAAGGCTTCAATTCTGTAGGGTCATACACACATGCTTTATATCGTACGTGGCGTGTTACCTGGCTACGTAATGCAAGGTGTCATCTTCACCATTCCACGCTTATGGGAAAAGTATATTGGGACGACAGTCCAGTTGTAACGGTCATACAGCGAACACAGTTCCACTTAGATAGCTATAATAAAACTGTATGTACCTATTGTATTTTCCTTAAATATACAAGTGTGTGAGTTAATAAAGATTTTCATTTACAACAACTGTTTTAAATTACTGTTCCGCGGTAAAAATGGGTCGCTAAGTACATATACCAAGAACTACGATTTTTTTGCTAGGCGATGATGGTTTATCTCTTTATCTTTTGTGATTTGAGATACATAATAATTTGGTATAGTTGGTATTAGGTTCAGCATTGAAAATCCGGTGACGGACTGTTGTGAAGCCAAGCCAGTGTAAGGTAGATTGATTAAACAGATTAACAGAACTATTGGGACTTTTTGGCGGGAACGCGAGGAGTGAAGTTGTGTGATTTGTTTTATTTTGCCTATTTAGTGTTTCTTCAGGTTTAAATGTGTAATAACGGTGGTTTATTAACTGTTTAATATCTGTGAAAGTGCAAAAATGTGGGAAAATGAAATAAAGCCGCTGGGCGTAACTTCTTGTGTTCCTCCAAAAAGTCCACTGAAAAAATCTCAGTAAATGACCACAATTTTACTGCGATTATATTTCATCCCATATCATCTCATTTCATTTAATTTCATCCCAGTTGATTAATGTCTCAAATTAATCATCTTCATTTCATTTCACTCCATTTTATCATTTTTCATAAAAATAAGAATACAAATTAAAATAAGACACAACTTAAAGGTCTTAGTAACCAGGTCATAAAATCCCATAAAAAAAAACAGAACTATTACAGAATATTGTCGATAATATTTGCCAATGTTTTCTACCGTCCAAAATTGATTCTTCAAAGAAGCAGTAGGTGTATTCTTTGTGTTTCGACATAGCGATGTTTTCATCATATGCGAGTATGTTTAGTTAAGAATACAATGCGTGGTCCGCTCCGCGTGAGCTTATAGGGGATTATAGATATTAGTAATGGTCTCACCGTCATGTCGATAGTTTAATTAAAATTTAATTAAATATAAAATTAGTAATAGACGTGAAAGACAATATGTGTAAGAGGGGAGTGAGCGAAGAAATGGTATATGATAGAGGTGAATGGAAGGAAAAAACATGTTGCGTTGACTTCCGGTGAATGGGAGAAGGGCAGGAGAATGATGATAATAAAATTTACAGGTGGTAGGACGTCTTGTGATTCCGCACGGGTGATACCCTCACCCTGCCGGTTTCTGCCGTAAAACAATAATGCGTTTCGGTTTGAAGGGTGAGGCAGCTCTTGTTGTACTGTAAAAACTCAGACCTTAGAACTATTATCTCAAGGTAGGTGGCGGCATTTACGTTGTCTATGGGCTTCGGTAACCACATAACATCAGGTGGGCTGAGAGCTCGTCCATCCTCCTAAACAATAAAAATAACTAAATAAAATTAGTACCTAATAGATGCTTCGTTTATTTTTTTAGCTTTCTATGATGCTCTTGGAGAATTAAACTATTTCTGCATCGAAGTAGTTCGTTTCGTTTTGGGAGTTTGAACAGCAGATTTTTGTGTTGGTTTAGTGGTAATGACCCTATGGTAATGACCCTATGGTAATGACCCTATGGTAATGACCCTATGGTAATGACCCTATGGTAATGACCCTATGGTAATGACTCTAAGGGAATGACCCTATGGTAATAACACATGACCCTCACTTCTCTCATCTGCTTCTGCATGAGGACGTCTATCGATTTGCAGCTGTTTCATCTCGTATTTATTATTTTAGGTATACTTAGGTGATGATTCTAGTTTGAGTAGATCCTAGAGTACTTTTGAACGTATAATTTACAATTGTGTTTAAAAATTGCGTGTTAATACCATGACCGTACTTGGAATTTTCATTCAAGGGCAATTCGTGATTTCTTGTCGGCAAATATAGGCAGAATCGTGACCTTTTAATGCTACTTACACCCAAGGTAGTATTTAAGGAAAGTAAGATAAGCATGCTAATTTACCGACAGATTATGGGAAAGTAGTAGACTAGTTATCGACTTCAAGGAAGCTGAGCTCACACTGGTCCTCTGTATTAACTGTCTCCACATAGATGAACGCCACTTACGGGACATCTACAACGTAAATGCGATACCCACCTTGAGATATAAGTTCTAAGGTGTCAGTATAGTTACAACGGCTGCCCCACCCTTCAAACCGATACGCATTGTTGCTTCACGGTAGAAATAAGCGCGGTGCTGGTAACTACCCGTGCGGACTCATAAAAGGTCCTACCATCTATCAATAAGAAATAGAGTTCGTCTATTTATTTAAATATCACTCGAATTAAAGATTTTCCCTTGTTTGATCGTTACATACGACTGCTGTTAAAAATATCGATGTTTAAAAAACTATCGATAAATCTGAATTAAATGGTGGCATCCCTATTAAAAAATTGCTAATACCCGTAATTGAGTTACGCTGAGCTGTCCTCAATGCTGCGGATTGTCAGCCACTTAGACAGTTGTTGTTGGTCTTTGGTTAAGTGCATACATGTTGGCCATTGGCCGTTCTTGGATCCAATATCGGATAATGCAGTGTTATTGAAATCGATTATCGGTGAGTTTTGTGTGTGGCAATTTGAAAGTAGGGTGCGACCTTTTTTCCTTTGTGCATGCGAGGGCTCGAAACGTGATCCCGTCCCATGAAAGAGATTAGGCGTTAGGTATATTATTCGTGAATTGGCGAAGCTTACAATGCAACTTTTATTAAGAGGTTTTTAGGGGTTGATAGAAATCAGTAGGTCAATGCTTCTCCTTAGCTTGAGACAAGAGGTAACGCAATAGATAGTAACGCTGTCCCGACATCTTTGGATGCGCGAATGCTTCGTGATAGAAATATAATTAAGTGCACTCTCAAGCAGTATTTTCCAGGTAGAGGCGGCTTGCGAATTATTACGATTTTTAGTACCGTTTTAGTAATGCACGTTGTCTTAATATATATTTTTTGGGACTCATTATTGTGGCTTACCATGTTTGGTGTCTCATTTTGGCACAAAACATATTTCAACTGAGACATACACATGTTTTTTTTTTTATTGCTTAGATGTGTGGACGAGCTCACAGCCCACCTGGTGTTAAGTGGTTACTGGAGCCCATAGCCATCCACAACGTAAATGCGCCACCCACCTTGAGATATAAGTTCTAAGGTCTCAAGTATAGTTACAACGGCTGCCCCACTCTTCATACCGAAACGCATTACTGCTTCACGGCAGAAATAGGCAGGGCGGTGGTTCCCACCCGCGCGGACTCACAAGAGATCCTACCACCAGTAATTACGCAAATTAAAATTTTGCGGATTTGATTTTTACTACACGATGTTATATTCCTTCACCGTGGAAGTCAATCGTGAACATTTGTTGAGTACGTATTTCATTAGAAAAATTTGTACCCGCCCGAAATTCGAACACCGGTGCATCGATCATCACGAATGCACCGGACGTCTTATCCGTTAAGCCACGACGACTTCAAAAGCCACGACGGCTTCACGTTTAAAGTAAAATATTTTTTATCGCCAAACATATATAGTGCCATATGAAGGGGCAGTGTTTCCGTGTGCATTTCTCTTAATCAAATTATCCACTCAACTAAGCGCTGTGCCTAGTGAACTCTGAAAGAGCTGCCGCCTAATTAGTTCTATCCGCTTTGGGTGTTCTTTTTACAGGATCTGTTTTAGCGGTTTTCGAAATTCTAGAAGTAAACTTTAGCCGTACGATTTTTTTTAATCGCTTAAATGGTGGACGAGCTCACAGCCCACCTGGTGTTAAGTCGTTACCAGAGCCCATAGACGTCTACAATGTAAATGCGCTACCCATCTTGAGATATAAGTTCTAAGGTCTCAGTATAGTTACAACGGCTACACCACCCTTCAAACCGAAACGCATTACTGCTTCACGGCAGAAATAGGCAGGGTGGTGGTACCTACACGCGCGGACTCACAAGAGGTCCTACCACCAGTAATGACAAATTTAATTTAGAATCCCAAAAAAATCTTCGAGTTATGAATAATTTTCGAGTGTATCCATCGCGTCCAATAAAATGAAAATCTCAGAGCTCTGTATGAGACCGTCCTGGAATCGGACGAAACGTTGGCGACATTCCGGATAAACCCATTCTGAACCTTCAGCGAATAATGAACCCTAACGTCAATGGAAGTCACTAATCATATCCCAGTAACGTGCGAACTGTACGTAATAATTATTACATATACGACATTTTTTATTATTATTTGTAAATATTATATTCAATTTTTATACACATATAATATAACTTTAATATTATAATATAACAAATCAAAATAATTTAATATGAATCAACTCACACAGTAGAACAAATCTTCCAATGCGCTTGAAGGAGGCATAGTTCCCAAGATACTGGTTACGTTTTTTTTTTTATTATTGCTTAGATGGGTGGACGAGCTCACAGCCTACCTAGTGTTAAGTGGTTACTGGAGCCCATAGACATCCAGAACGTAAATGCGCCACCCACCTTGAGATACAAGTTCTAAGGTCTCAAGTATAGTTACAGTTACAAGGGCTGCCCCACCCTACCTCGTTGGACAGCCAGACTCACTCTCTGTGCAAAGTACCAGCCAGCCTTAGCATCATGTGTAACCCCCCTCAAGCGTTTGGAGATTTCTGACAAAAATTCCGACATCATGTTTCATCATTATGCAAACAAACTTATTTGCCGTCGGCTTAGAACGAGCTTGATAATAATATAGTCGTTTGAGATTTGAATCTGTATAGAAATCGTGAATACATAGTTTTTTGTACATATACACATGTACGGTTGTGCATGATGGAGGTCGAGTTAGTAGCACGTGTCGGTTACAATGATTGATCTGAGTAATGGTGCCTGCATCTAGTACTGTCGCGAACACATTTGCAATTGCTCATTTAATTAATGGCGATAGGTCGTCTTGTGAGTACGCGCGGGTAGGTACCAATACATTACCTATTTCGGTTGTGAGACATTAATGCGTTCGGCGGTTGTACTATAAAACAGAGACCTTAGAATTTATGTCTCAAGATTGGGGGACGTATTGACGTGGTTGATGTCTATAGGCTCCGGTGACTACCTAACATCAGTTAGACCGTGAACACGTCCATCTTAGCAACAAAAAAGCCTTGAATGAAATAATAGACCAATTAACATCAGCTGAAATCGTTCAATAAAGACAATTTTGAACGAAAGAATAGGAAATTGTCTTTGAAATAGGAAATTCTCTTCAAAACTAGTAGAAGCTGTAAATGAGAAGTAATGTAATTGACTAAAAACTTCTCTCCTGTCGTCTCATATTGGTCCTTAATTAACTCTATCATAAAATACATAATACCACATCCAACATTTTTTTTACCTTCCATTTTGTTTCAAACAGTTTTCAACAGAGATATTAAATATTTTTTCGCATTATAAGGGAATTCCGGCTGTGCCGACTGTATTATTAAAAAGCTACGAATCCATTCTTCCAAACTCCGACAAACATTTTTCTTCTGCTGGCAGGTTATGGATAGCTTTAAAATAATAATGCATTCCGATTTTAACAGCACGATGTTGTATTTTTGTCCTACCTGTTGGCTGGTAACCTAGCCCTAGCCCTAGCAAGGTAACACTAGCCCTAGCAAGAGCAGTGCTTTGCAGAATCCACTACATCATTGGACTCACGACCCAATGAAAAGATCCGGCGCGAAACTCAGTGGGCTGTTCGTTCGTGGAACTCTTAGCCCACTGAGTTTCTCGCCAGATCTTCTCAGTGGGTCGCGTTTCCGATCCGGTGGTAGATTCTGCGAAGCACTGCTCTTGCTAGGGTTCGTGTTAGCAACAACGTCAGGTTTGAGCCTGGCGAGCTCACCTATTCGCCTGGTGACGCTGATATGGTCTCTAAAGATCATCAGCTTAGGTAGGAAGAAAAAAAATCTCTTGACTGGTGCTTGAGAGGCTTAAAAGCTCCGAGATTGGATCCAGGGGATCCGACAAGACATGTTTCGGGTGATGGTGGCTTCGCGTTGCCCTCGTCGCCTGGGTCGGATAAAGACGTTGTGTAGAAGTGTCTATGTGCTCTGGTACATAGCTGAATACTGTTAGAAAACCCCCCAAATTACGTATATACATATTTTTTTACAGGTTATCTAGTTATTATAATAGAAATGAGAGTATCAACTCATAATTACTGGTGGTAGGACCTCTTGTGAGTCCGTACGGGTAGGTACCACCTACCTATTTCTGCCGTGAAAGCAGTAATGCGTTTCGGTTTGAAGGGTGGGGCAGCCTTGTAACTATACTGAGACTTTAGAACTTATATCTCAAGGTGGGTGGCGTATTTACGTTGTAGATGTCTATGGGCTCCAGTAACCACTTAACACCAGGTGGGCTGTGAGCTCATCCACCCATACAAGCAACAACAAAAAAATCGAATCTGATTTTAAAATCTGAAATAACAGTTTTGTTGTCGACTGTACTTTTCCTACATTTCAACTTTGCACTATTAACACTTTTCACACACGTACCACGGGGCGACGGCGTTTCACCGGCATTCGTTGTTCGAAGTGACACGAACGTGGTCGTGTGATTGGAAATTGGAAATATTGTGTGATTCGGTAACCGAATTCAATTGAAGCCACGTGCTGTAAATATTAAGTACGTACCAAAGTTTGATTATGAAACGAAGTTAGTAATTCAGAAATAGTTTATGCATCTAAGTGCCATTTTTTAATACCCTTTTGTTAGCTTCAGATGTATATGTATGTAACGGAATCTTTGAACATGATTTTGACCCTCTTAAAAACGTCGGATTAACTCGAAATTTGGTATACTTGTTAAGGACCGATGACAATTCAATATTAAGAAAAATATTCAAAAAATTTAAATTCAACCAAAAAATTAAAAATAAATAATAGTTTAAAAAAACTAACAAAATACGCTTTTATAGAACATCCAACTTAAAAATAGAAAATAAATTTTAATAAATTTGAATTAAGAAAAAATGATTTTATTGTAAAAAAAGCGTGGTGTGCATGGTATCAGTAATTATAAATATTTAATGAACAGACATAAGTAGAAGGGTTATTTTGATAATATCCTGAAAAGTGTATTTTGTTAATTTTTTTAAACTATTTTTTATTTAACTTAAACTTAGATCATATTTCTCAACGCCTGTGACAGTATTCATGCCGTGATGACTATGGGCTCTGGTACCATTCAGCATACGGGTGGCCGGAAGTCCGTTTACTTATTCAATGAAAAAGCCAAACCAGTGCTGTCTTCTTTAATAAGTTTAAAAGCAAATATGGTATTAAAGATACATAGGTTCTTAACGTGTATTGCAATTGTATTATGTGCGACAAATATATTTGTTTAGATATTTCAAACGCTACAGTATCCAACCTTCCCAGCATCTATAGTTAGGAGTCATTGAATTCAATTGCTTAAGTGGTAAATTGAGGGTTCTCGATGCGTTGATATGATGTACGGTTTATTGGACTCGCAATTCGAGCTGGGCTGATTGTAAGCGAGATCTTTGACGCGGTATCTCGCCGGATTCCTCTTAACTGACTTCAAAGAAATTAGGATGCCATCAATTGAACTATATGTTTTTTTTTAATGATGTGTTACTTCTGTCTCTATATATTAATACGTGAAGCAAAAACGTTGTATCCCTTTTTATGAAAATTGCGCGGACGCAGGAGTATGAAATTTTCCACACTTATAGAGAATTTAAAGAAGAAGGGCACAATGCTAATATTTTTTTAAAATAATGCATAAAAGATACATTAAATCAATAAAGAAAACATTAGACACACTACATACCATGTATTTGACGCACACACGCATACATACTATTTATTGTCAAACTTTTGTTCTTGACGTCTGTTGTCAAATTGAGAATAAATATTGTTTGTCTTTGTTAATATTTTTTATAGTGTAGTCTTGGCGAAATTTGTGTTTATAGAAGTATAAAATACAATCATAATAGTGTACAAACTTACAATTCCAATTAATTATAGTCGAATTTCGACTACTGCGGGACCTCTAGTCTATATAGATGGACCGATTTTGATGATTCTTGTCTATTTGATGTTTGTCACGTGGTTCCATTTAAATTTTATCAAAATCTGACTTGCAGTTTTTGAGTTATCCTTAATTAATGCATATTTAATTGACTTGGATTACATTGGTGATCTCATTTTATTTTGGTAAAGGCAATTTATTTATTTTGTTAAAATTGTGTGCTGTTGTCCGTGGACAGCCGCAATTACAAGCACAGCTAATTGTCTACAGCAAAGCTGCATCATTAAGCCTTGTCTGGAGAGAGAAATGTCATAACGGAGGGAGGCAGAGAAGTTTATTCTAGAATTCAACTTGAAATATTAGCTCTTAAAACGTAATATTTGATTTTGTGCCAAGTGTTGAGTAGTAGCCATGAATTCATGACACATTGTGTGGATTAAGGGGGAAGAGAGTACATTCTCAATCAGTTCCTCAGTGAACTCCCCCTTTTTTATTGCTCTTGTAGGCAAACGAGCACACGGCCCACCTGGTGGTGAGTTGCTACTGTCGCCCATGGACTTCAGCAATGCCCCTTAGCAGCAGCTCTCGGCAGCTCCAACTTCTAGAACGATCAGCCATGAATTCTTGACAAATTGTGTGGATTAAGGGGGAAGAGAGTACATTCTCAATCAGGTTCTCAGTGAACTCTCCCTAAAACTACAGTTGCTCTCGGCAGCTCCAACTTTTAGAACGATTGCCTAGACCTATTACTGAATATTCATATCATTCCATAGAAGTCTTGAAGGCAATCGAAGGTTCGATTCGTGGTTCCAAAACTAGACACGTACCTACTGTGCTCTTAGCTTTGGTGGTTTGCTTTGGTAGGGAATTTTTATAGAGCATAGATGGGTCAATGAACTTAGCCTGGCTCACCTGGTAATATTAGAAGTCAACCACGAGTCCGAAGTCATATTCCACCTCATCCTGTCGCTAGGACATATGTTGCAGCTATTCACTAAACACCAAAAGTGGGTTCTTCTGCTCTTTAGAAGAAACTATGAAATGTCTGATTTCAATTATGTCGATTTTTGGTTGGTTTTGCAATTGTTTTTGTTTGTTTAACAATACACTTAGTGTTACAATATTTTTGTATCAATAATCAATTCCTAAACGTCGCAATAGACAAGAGACACATAATAATACGGCTTATTTAGTTCGATGTTATTTATGACAAAGGTTCGCTTAATACAAATTCAAATTCAAATTCAAAATCATTTATTTCAACTTGGATGTCAGTATGACACACTTGTTGAATGTCAAAATACAAATAACAATGTTAACTCTACCACCGGTTCCAAAAAAGCCACAGTCCTGAGAAGAACCGGCGAAACAAACTCAACGGTCTTTTTTTTTTTTGTTTTTTCTCAAATATTTTCTTTTTGTTAAATAAATAAATATATTTACAATAAAGGAAAAAACAAGTCAAAAAAACAATTAAAAAAATAATAATAATAATGAAAAATAAAAAGGCCAGGAGCGAGCGCCTCATTCCCACGTAGTGCCATCTAGTAAATAATCCTTAACTTTATAATATGCCTTTTGATTATGCTTGAAATTGTTTAAGATACTTTATTTCTTGATGACAGCAGTTGATTTTTTTTCTTAAAATCTACCATATTTAAATGTTCTACTCGATTCTAATTTCAATAGAGACATCTTTCTGATGAAATTCGCTGAAAAGGAAGCTTGATAATTTCAGTGAATGTTCTTATATCCTCCAGCTACTGTCCACAAGCGATGACGGTCACGGTGTCGCCGGATCGGCGTGCTGATACCATCGTAGCCCAGCGGTGGGGTCCCCCGAGGAAGGTGACCATCAAACGAAGCCCTGGTGCTCCTTTGGGCGTCAGTATTGTTGGCGGAAAGGTACATGATTAATAATTATTATTTGTTTCGTAAATCAGAAGACGTTTTAGATTTTATTGCTTGATTATTATTATTATTATTATTATTGCTTACATGGGTGGACGAGCTCACAGCCCACCTGTTGTTAAGTGGTTACTGGAGCGCATAGAAATCTACAACGTAAATGCGCCACCCACCTTGAGATATCAGTTCTAAGATCTCAGTATAGTTACAACGGCTGCCTTACCCTTCAGACCGAAACGCATTACTGCTTCACGGCAGAAATAGGCAGGGTGGTAGTACCTATCCGCGCGGACTCACAAGAGGTCCTACCACCAGTAACCCTTTTCTATTGCTTTAAAGATTTTGGTTACTACTAACAAACATCAGGTGTGCCCTATGCAGGTTCATCCGTATATGCGATAAATAAATTAGCTATCACGTTTTCTCCTTTTTGCCCAAAGGTCGATATAATATCAAGCCAAGATAGCGAAGAGGGAGAAGAAAAAGCGATTTTCGGAATCTTTATCAAGAATGTCGTTGCTGACAGCCCTGCTGGTCTTAGTGGAGAACTGCAAGTAAGTGGAGTGGAGAGAGAAAGAGAAATTCCAGTAGTCTAATTAATTCGGACCCTTAAATGGGAGAACGGAGAGAGACGGGTGAAATCGTGAGGTGGCATCAAATCTGCTCTTTCCAATATTATATGACAACGGCCACTCTGTCGAGAATGAAATGACTAAAAAGAAAAACAATTGATATTAACAGGATCATGGTCATAACTGATTTTGCTATAAAATATATCGAAGAGTCATCGTAAAGATGACACAAGCTTTGGTGATCTGTTTCTGCTTTCGTTTCAAATAAAAGCTCTTTTCAAAGTAATGAGAACTAAGCTCATGAATGTACATGTTTTGTTAAAAAGACGAATCGTCGTCTACTAGGAAAGATGAAATAGGGTAAACTAAAAAATCTCTGTCCACAATTAATCATCTTCCTGTAAGTTTTGTCCCCTCTACACGTTAGGTTAAATTAGTATTTTATGATCAACTATATGAATACAATTTTTTTTATTGCTTAGATCAGTGATTATCAAACTTATTTCTTTTACCGCCCCCTTTGAAAATCAATTATTTTTCAGCGCCCCCCATTTTTTATACACCCCTAAAACTTTAAAACCACAATTTCATTAATTTAATTAATAAATGTTGTATTAATTTTAGTAAATGTAGTACCACGTAGTACATATATATTTGTAGATGCTATTATTGTTTCTTCAATTTATTATATGTCCGTACATTGCTACAGAGCCTGTATTTACAAATTTGCAAAGTAAAAATGAATTCTTCTCATCAATATGTTTGTTTAAATTCAGAATTACCAAAATAAATTGCTAGTTCACTGTACTATTACTATGCTAATTTATTAGAACGAAACTATTTTTGTTGAATATCTTTCTCATTAATATAAGATTCTCATCATAAGATAATTAAAAATTTATATTTCGACTAGTAAATAATACTACTAACAATAATAACTTATTAAAGTACGAATAAGATAAACCTGGAAGTCGTAGAGGATTTCATTTATCTGGGCTCCGTCATAGCTAGTAATGGATCCTCCGAAAAGGACCTCAGAAGGCGAATCAGTATGGCAAAGAGAGCTATGTCCCAAATGGACCGAGTTTGGGTGGCATTTTTCTCTACGGCGCAGAGACTTGGATCCTCAAGAAAGCCGACCGCCAACGTATCGACGCGTTTGAGACGTGGTGCTGGAGGAAAATGCTCGGGATTCGTTGGACAGAACACAGAACCAACGAATCCATTCTTACCGAGCTCAAGATTCCAATGCACCTCCGCACTACATGCGCGCGGAGGAGTTTCGAGATCTTTGGACATATCGCCAGAAAGAGAGGTGACAATATGGAAAAGCTGCTGGTAACAGGCAAGGTATGCGGGAGAAGGCACAGAGGCAGAAATCCAATGCGCTGGTTGGACCAAATACGCTCCACTCTCAATACCTCAGTCCACGTTGCTATCCACACAGCCGAGGACAGGCAGGAATGGCGCAAGATGATGCAGGAGAAAGTTATTAGAGGAGGCCACGACCCTCAGCACTGAGGATTATCGACGCAAGAAGGAAGGAAACTACGAAAAATAAATTAATATCATTTCGTATTATAGATAAATATGGGTAATTTTTCATAGAATTTTAGTTTATAATTTAGACCTGGTTCAAATAAAAACCGCCGCCTAAGTCAGCGTTTCTAATAATTAATATCTATACTAATATTATAAAGAGGAAAGATTTGTTTGTTTGTATTCAATAGGCTCCGAAACTACTAAACCGATTTGAAAAATTCTTTCACTATTTGGAAGCTTCACTATTCCCGAGTGACATAGGCTATATTCTTTTTTGAAAAAAATTAGGTATCCTTACTAAAACTCCAATAACCCAAGGTGTAAAAAAAATTTACCTAAAATATTATTTACGTCGCGTGCCCTACGAAAACTATTGATGATAGAATAAAATAATGTACTACGACTTTGTAAAAAACATTATTATTTACAAAAAGTGTCGCGACAGCATAATAATATTTATGCCGCAATAAGTGTTCGTTTATTTAAAAAAATGCCCCTGGTAAGACACGGAGTGCCCCCCTACCTTCGCCGACTGGTGGCTTCCTACTTGGAGGACAGATCGGTCACGTGTACTGAGCACGGTGGGATCGTGCACAGGTTCCCGGTCGTGCGCGGTGTTCCACAGGGGTCGGTGCTCGGCCCCCTTTTGTGGAATATCGGGTATGACTGGGTACTGAGAGGTGCCCTCCTCCCGGGCCTAAGCCTAATCTGTTACGCAGACGACACGCTGGTCATGTCCCGGGGGGAGTTTTGCTGAGTTTGCTTGTCTTGCCACCGCTGGGGTGGCGCATGTCATCGGCAAAATCAGGAGATTAGGCCTCGACGTGACACTCAGTAAAACCGAGGCCATGTGGTTCCACAGGCCGCGGAGAGTGCCACCTGTCGATGCCCATATCGTGGTTGGAGGCGTCCGTATCGGGTCGGGGTGCAGTTGAAGTACCTCGACCTCATTCTGGACAGTTGTTGGACCTTCCGTGTTCACTTTCAGAACCTGGTCCCTCGTTTGTTGGGGGTGGCCGGCTTCTTCCCAACATCGGGGGGCCTGACCAGGTGACGCGCCTTATACGAGGCGCCCGCGTGGGGCCAGTCACTGGCCTTGGGGGTAGCGAAGTTGCTGCAACGGCCGCAACGCACCATCGCGGTCAGGATCATCCGTGGTTATCGCACCATCTCTTTCGAGGCGGCGTGTGTACTGGCTGGGACGCCGCCTTGGGTCCTGGAGGCGGAGGCGCCCGCCGCTGACTATCAGTAGCGGGCTAACCTTCGTGCCCGGGGCGTAGCGCGTCCCAGCCCTGGTGTGGTCAGAGCGCGGAGGGCCCAATCTCGGCGGTCCGTGCTGGAGTCATGGTCCAGGCGGCTGGTCGATCCTTCGGCTGGTCGTAGGACCGTCGAGGCGATTCGCCCGGTTCTTGTGAATTGGGTAAATCGTGACAGAGGACGCCTCACTTTCCGGCTCCCGCAGGTACTCACTGGGCATGGTTGCTTCGGTGAGTTCCTGCACCGGATCGGAGCCGAGCCGACGGCAGAGTGCCACCATTGTGGTTGCGACTTGGACACGGCACAGCATACGCTCGTCGCCTGCCCCGCATGGGAGGGGCGGCAGCGTGTCCTCGTCGCAAAAATAGGAAACGACTGTTCTGGCATCGATGCTCGGTGACGACGAGTCTGAAAGGCGATGCTCGACTTCTGCGAGTGCACCATCTCGCTAAAGGCGGCGGCGGGGCGCGTGAGAGATGCACAGGCCCGCCGCCATCGAGCAGGGTCCAGGGAGGCGAATATCGCCCAAGCCCTGGCCCTCTAAGTGTTTCGGATCTCCCTCACATGTCGGCCTGGGGACCGGCGAAGGGGGCCTAAGAAGACGATGTGCAAGCTGATCTGCACACGTTTTACGCATGAGCATCCGGGTGATGGAAGGCCGGCTATCCTTAACCCACGCTGGTTCTGACCCAGCGGGGTATTCCGTAGGATAGACCATTCTAACCGGCGCCATCTAGGCGGGCTTCGGACAGCATGCCGACCGAGAGGGCTGGTGGTCGTGGCGCCGACGACCACCAGTCCGGCGTCCCGAGGGGGAGAGTGATGGGAGAGATGTGCTCCGCACTAAACGCTTCACTTTCCCTCCTTTGCCTTTTCATGAGCTCTGTCTCATGCGAGGCTTAGATGCTGGTTGTTGAGCGACAAGAGGTTTTAGTCGGTTCGACTCCGACATGCCCCGCCCTCCATCCCCAGTGAAGGGCGGAAGTCCGGCGATTTCCTCTTGACAAAAAAAAAAAAAAACGTGTGGCACTCGGGAACTGCGGCAGTATAGCTATTGCATAGCATTTTTTATCAACTTATGACATTATAATTAGACAATGATAATTTAATATTAAAACAAGAATAAAACAAGACCACGCTATATTAAACCTTAATAAAGGCAAAACCTTAACTGTCCCCTTCATACTCATAAGCTAAACCGCGCGAGAGAGAGATGGGCAGACTTTTCATGATGCGCATGCAGTGTGACGTCACGCCACGCGCTTATTCACAAACACTACACAAGCGCAACGTGTGAATGTGTTGAACGCGAGCTACATGGTAGGCGGAGTGAGGGATGTTAGGTTTTTTTCGTTACGGAATTTCATGATTCGGTCGCCGCGCTCAAGGCCCGCGATAAAAGCTATGCAATAGCTTAAAAATGTATGAACTTGTAATAAAATCTCCTTGGCTATGCTATTTGTATCTGGATGGTTTTGGTATCATTAAAAGTTTAAGTTCGAAAGAAGATTAATTTAAATTAAATTAAAATTATGAAGATGTGTGATTTTACTTATTTTTCGTACTGTCAAGATGAGTGAATCTAATGAAGATATGCGATACATTTTAAAATTTTACTATAAAAAAGGTAAAAAAGCATTGCCAGCCGTGAAAAAATATTGCGATGCTTATGGACCTAGTGCAGTGTCTGTGAGAGTAGCACAAATTTGGTTTAAGCGTTTTCAATCCGAAAATTTTGATGTCAAAAATGCACGTCGCTCTGGTCACCCTATTACGGATAAAATCGATGCCATTTTTGAAAAAGTGGGGCAAGATCGGCATATCAGTAGTTACGACGTAACTGAAGAACTGGAAATTGACCACAAAATAGTTATGGCGCATTTGAAAAAAACTGGGTACACAAAAAAGCTCACTGAAAGAAACCTAATGAACCGTGTACTCATTTGTGATTCTTTATTATGACGTAATGAAACTGAACCATTTTTGAAGAAGCTGATAACTAGTGATGAAAAGTGCATCACGTACGAGAAAGATTGTGGTCAAAGGCCGGTTAGGCTTCACAGACTCTGTTAAAACCCGGGTTAACTCGCAACAAGGTGATGCTGTGTGTGTGGTGGGATTGGAAGGGCATTATACATTATGAGCTATTACCACCAGGCAGGACCATCGATTCTGAACTCTACTGCGAACAACTGATGAGATTAAAGCAAGAAGTTGAGAGAAAGCGGCCGGAATTAATCAACAGAAGGGGTGTGGTTTTTCATCACGATAACGCTAGACCTCACACATCTTTAGCCACTCAGCAAAAATTAAGAGAGCTTGGCTGGGAGGTGTTACCTTGCACCTTCAGATTTCTACCTGTTTCGGTCTCTTCAGAATTCTTTAGGCAGTGTCAGGTTAACATCACGAGAGGACTGCCAAAACCAACTGTCGCGGTATTTTGATCAGAAGCCCCAAATTTTCTATAGCAATGGGATCATGTCCCTACCTACAAGATGGCAAAAAGTTATCGAACAAAATGGTACCGACATACTTTACTTAAATGCGAATAAACTATATTAAAAAATGTTGTGAGTGTTCTTAAAAAATGCGAAGAAACTTTTTCCCCAACCTATTATTATATAGAAATAAAATAGTAAACAATGTTTACAATAAGTGAGCTGTTTAGGCTTACTATACTATTTGACATGGGACGGTAATGGGTAAATTAAGTAAATGAAATTACAAATTTTACAGCGCCCCCCTAACCCACATCAACGCCCCCCATTTTTTCCTGGGCCCCTTAACGCCCCCCTCTAGGTTTCAAACGCCCCCCAGGGGGCGTTATCGCCCACTTTGAGAAAGACTGGCTTAGATGGTTGAATGAGCTCACAGCCCACCCGGTGTTAGGTGGTTACTGGAGCCTATAGACATCTACGACGTAAATGCACCACCCACCTTGAGATATAAGCTCTAAGGTCTCAAGTATAGTTACATCGGCTGCCTCACCCTTCAAACCGAAACGCATTACTGCTTCACGGCAGAAATAGGCAGGGTGGTGGTACCTTACCCGCGCGGACTCACAAGAGGTCCTACCACCAGTGATTACGCAAATTATAATTTTGCGGGTTTGATTTTTATTACACGATGTTATTCCTTCACCGTGGAAGTCAATCGTGAACATTTGTGGAGTACGTATTTCATTAGGAAAATTGGTATTGACAGCTGAGTCCCGCTATGCTATCCGCAGCTATTGTCGAACCGCAGGTGACTGTGGAGCGAAGCTAGTCTAAAAAAAAGTTACTCCTTATATCATCAGCTACCTATCAGTGAAAGTCTCGTCAAAATCGGTCCAGCTGGTTCAGAGATTAGCTGGAACAAACAGATAGACAGACAAAAATTGTAAAAAAATTTATTTTGGTGTATGTATCGTATATAATGCGTGTAGTAAAAAGCTATTATTTCAATATTACAAACATACACTACAATTTTATTTACATGTATAGATAATATCTTGCGCTGCACTAAAATTCGCATGTCAAACAATGACAAAGCATACACGCTGCTTTTAACTTATCTAATAACTCATTTTCACTATGCTTAGCGAATAAATGATTTCTTTATTTCTTTCTTTCTTTCTACAAACAATAGGTAGGCAACCAAAACAAGAGGTGGGCCGTGAGTTTCTCCACCCGTCTGAGCGAAAAATATATTTATCATCCCTAATTTCCTCCAGACAGGTGACAGGATCCTGGAAGTGGACGGGGTTTGCGTCCGATCAGCGCAGCACGAAAGAGCTGTACAGCTGATCAAAGCTGCCGGCGACAAGGTCACCCTCACCGTGCAGAGCCTCCTGGCCTGGGTGCGTATTGAATCGTGCTTGCGAAGGCATGAGCTTACAACTCGTATCTGTGAATCGAAATGTATTTTAATAATAATAATAATAATGAACATTTATTCTAAACATAAATTTCAAAAAAATAATGAAACAAAAATTAACAAAAAAATAATGAGGCTTGGAAATAGTTACCGGCTCAGCAATGTCTAACAGTACCGAGACAATTTGTACTGGGGCGCTGACCAATCATTATCTGAGCTTAGAATAACAACAACAACAATAACCGCAACAACAACAATAAAAACAATGAAATCCATATATTAAATTATAAAAAATTACAATTGCAATGCACAATTACAGCACGGATTCGTTAAAACTTATATTTTTGCCTATTGAATTAAACTTTTTAGTCGTGATTTTTCCAATGTTTTTTTAAGTAGATTTTCAGTTATCTTGTTTAAGTGCTTTGCACACTAAGCTGAAGTTTCGGTTGCCTTAAGATGATGGCCATGTCCCCACTTAAGTCTGTGACGCAAGTGGCGATATTTGTACCCGCTCTGATCTGAGCTGTTGATTGCTTCAAGACAGGTCCTACCAACAGTACTAGAGATAAAATTACGTGGACCAGTTTTCGAAGTTAGGCCGAGAAATCGAAGTAGATATAAATAAAGAGACCATTCAAAGCGAAAAAAAATTATTTTTTATTTTGGTAGTTTTTTATTGCCACTGGGCTATGGCACTTACAGTCTAGCTAATGGTGAATGGTCTGCTTCGTTCATGGACATGAGCAATGCTGTGAGATCGGCCAAATCGGAGCTTTTACGATATTAGGTCAAAGCATTAAAATTGTGGTATTATCATCAGTCCGTATTACATGTGCGGATTTCCAATGTCCAAATGTCTTGGGTTTTGTTGAAAATTACGTTAAAGATTCTGTTATAAAGATAAATGGTTATACAGGTCGAACTAATAAAGCCACCTTAATTAGTTTTAACTGTAACTATAATTGAGACCTTGGAACTTATATCTCAAGGTGGGTGGCGCATTTACGTTGTGGATGTCTATGGGCTCCAGTAACCACTTAACACCAGGTGGGCTATGAGCTCGTCCACTCATCGAAGCCATAAAAATAAATAAATAAATAATCTCTAGGTACTCGACATGTCATGCCCGTACTAAGTCAAAATCCTGAAGACCTTCACTAATTAAGACCTTGGCTTTCGGTTATCGGCCTAGAATTGGATTTGTATAATTGAATTATTTAAATCGTATAATCTGCCAGATTAGATTAGATAGGAGATATAATCTGCAAGATTATACATCGTTTGAATCGTCAAACCAGAAGATGTATGGAATTGGTAGTGCAAGGTAGAGGGGGAGGTCAACCGAAGAAGACATGGATAGAGTGTGTTAATGGCGATATGAGAGAGAGAGAAATGAGTGTTGAGATGACGGCTGATAGAAGAGAATGGAAGAGAAAAATTAGCTGTGCTGACCCCACCTAGTGGGATAAGGTGGAGAAAGAAGAAGAATCATATAATCTGCAAGAATGTTTCCTCGTCGTTTAGAAGAGATACGATATATATTTAACTTCTACTATTCGTTTAGAATACAGATTCGTCAGACGTGGATGGGTCATCGCCACCAGCGTCGCCAGCTACGTCGATAAAGAAGTCACCAGCAAAACTATCGTTCAACGTTGACAAAACTCCTCAGCATGAAATCAAGGTATTTTTATATGTACCCTATCAGCATATCCACCGTCACAATAAAGAATGAACACTAAAAAGTGAACAGTACTCTGGTACTGAGATACTGGTGGTGGGACCTCTTGTGAGTCCGCACGGGTAGATACCACCGCCCCGCCTAATTCTGCCGTGAAGCAGTAATGCGTTTCGGTTTGAAGGGTGGGGCAGCCGTTGTAACTATACTGAGACCTTAGAACTTATATCTCAAGGTGTGTGGCGCATTTACGTTGTAGATGTCTATGGGCTCCAGTAACCACTTAACACCAGGTGGGCTGTGAGCTCGTCCACACATCTAGGCATTAAAAAAAAAAAATTACGCCTCCATATAAAATGTAGTCAGTAGAAATCTAGTTTATCTATATAGTTTATCTATATATTTTTTTATCAGTTTATCTATATATTAATAAGTGAAGCAAAAACTTTGTACCCCTTTTTACGAAAATTGCGCGGACGGAGGTGTATGAAATTTCCCGCAGTTATAGAGAATATAGAGGGGTGCAGAACGCTATTTTTTTTAATTGTGTAAAAAATACATTTAATCTATAAAACAACATTACACCCGTGTGTACGCATGTACCTATACTCTTTTGTTTATTGTTAAAGTCTGTGGTTTAATTGAGAATAGATTAATATTGTTAGTTTCAATTTTATTTGTCTACAGTGTAAAGTCTTGGAAAAATCTGTGATTATAGAAGTATTTGACAACAGAACCATAATAATGTTCAATCTTATAATTTCAATGAATTATAGTCGAATTTCAACTGCTGGGAGATCACCAGTAATAGGAAATAGTTAATCATCAAAATCTCACACAGATAACAGTAACAGCAGAGCCAGATAACGAAGAAGAGTCGGAAGAAGATAAGCATGCAGAGAAGGAGTCGACATCCGAAGCGGAAACAGCTCGCAAGCCCGTGTATTCAGACTCTGAAAGCAGTGACGAAGAAGATGAACGAGAATTGCAAGGGAGAACGTATTCTGATAAAGGGGTTGAGGTAAAAGCCAAATTCAATTTCTAAGCACACTCACATAGAATGAGATGAACACAATCTCCTATGCTCCATCTCGAAGATTCAAGAGAAATAATTCGTGCCAACGTTAGGGTAATAACTTTTGATTCAATTGGCTTGATAGACGGCAAAGGGCTGTCATGGCTAATTGGACATTCACAATAAATTCTCTTTGAACAGATCGACAGAGCTTTTATTTCTATAACTTTACTAAGAAATTCCATTTGAACAAATCGATAGAGCTTTTCTTTGTATTACTTTACTAAGAAATTCCATTTGAACAGATCGACAGAGCTTTTCTTTTTAATACTTTACCAAGAAATTCCCTTTGGACAGATCGACAGAGCTTTTCTTTCTATAACTTTACCAAGGAATTCCCATTGAACAGATCGACAGAGCTTTTCTTTTTAATACTTTACCAAGAAATTCCCTTTGGACAGATCGACAGAGCTTTTCTTTCTATAACTTTACCAAGGAATTCCCATTGAACAGATCGACAGAGCTTTTCTTTTTAATACTTTACCAAGAAATTCCCTTTGGACAGATCGACAGAGCTTTTCTTTCTATTACTTTACCGAGAAATTCCCATTGAACAGATCGACAGAGCATCGGCCGGTGCTATAAAGCGCAGTAAAGAAGAGAAGCAGGCAGATCCCGAGGAAGAGGACGACTTCGGCTACACGACAAGTGAGTGGAAAGATACATTATTCACAATGTTCAATTTCTCTATATACCTCGTACATGTTTATGTTTACGCTTGTCTGATAGACCATAAGAAATGATGGAGAGCGGTAGGCAGCGACTTTGCCCTTATAGCATTTCTGGTTGCGACTGTGACCAAACACTATCCGTGTGCTTAGTGCGAGTTTTTAACGTTCTCGATAGCGTAAAAGTTAACTCGACTTTGTTTGGAGCTGTAACGTTTACCTACGTTTGCCGCTAGGGGCGCTGTTCCAACTGCATACAAATTCGAGTTAACTTTTACGCTATCGAGAACGTTAAAGAACTAGCACTAAGCACACAGATCTGTCTGTCAACTTATACGGCAATAAAAAAAAGACCGAAAATCGAAATACGGTTTTATAGCCTTCACTAGCTTTATGTTTAATAGTGTATCCATTGAAACTACAATTGGAATAAAGATGAGTTTTCTTTCGGGCAAATGGAATTTTAGCAAATGATTACTAGTTTTTGGGAATTGCCTTAATCTATCCTAAGAAGGAGGGAGCCTGGAGATCAGTAATACAGGTCTTTGAACCTAGTACAGACTTCAGCTCTTTCAAAGGCTTACAAAATAAATTATAAGGTTAATTTCCATTTGTACTATACCTTTAAGAGAGAAATAAATAAATTATTAAATAAAAATAAAATAAAATAAATTGCTTAAATAAATATACGTAGCTAAAACTTTTATACAGCGAACAGGACGTTTGTGAAGTTATTTGTTAATATTTAGATGATGTTTTTTTTTTTTTTTTTTTTTTTATGATTGAAGGAGTACTGGTGGCCCGGAGGCCTTTCCAGTTTCACCAGGACAGGTGGGCGAGCAAAGGCTCAGCCAGGAGAGGTGGGATTTGCTAACAGCTACCCGAGCGCCTCCGAAGGAGACCTAACAGCTCAAGAGCAGCTGCTTCGCGAATGAATCTACTACCGGATCGGAATCGCGACCCGCTGAGAAGATCCGGCGAGAAACTCAGCGAGCTGATTCATGGGTTAGGTTGCACGGCGAACTCTTTGTCGAGTTCGACGAGTACGGTTACCGAGGTCCCTAAGCCTGCTCCTAGAGCTGAAGGCGTCTAGTGCGAAGGTTATTGGATCTGATGGATCCGCAAGGACGTGTCTAGGGCGTCGACGGTGACTGGCTCCTGCATGATCAGGATTCGGGGAGTAGTCAGCGGCGGCAACGATAAGGCGATTATCATGACGCATAGCCTTATCGAAGTACCGTTCCGACGCTGACTTCATGTATTTCTGTATAGATTCGAGGCCCAGGTCGTCGTGTAGGTCAACGTTCCTCACGAACCACGGAGCTCCGACGGCTAACCTGCAAAAGCGGGATTGTAGAGATTGAAGGGTGTCTATGTGCGTGCGGGCCGCGTGAGCGAACACCACACTCGCGTAAGTCATGACGGGCCTTATGCAAGTTTTGTAAAGTGTCACCTTGTTCCGAAGGGACATTTTACTCCGCTTACAAATCATGGGGTAGAGTCTACCGAGAATAAACGCGGCACGGTCACGGACTGATTTTATATGCGGGCGGAATGTCATCGATGCATCCAGGGTAACGCCCAGGTACTTGACCTTCCTGGCCCAGGGTATGGATTGACTAAAGAGAGTAATCGGGGGTGTGAGATTCCTCCTCCTAATACGGGAGGAAATCCGTGTGGAGCTTCCCCTCTGAAAGAGCACCGCAGTACTTTTCGCTGGGTTGATGTCTATGCGCCATTTTCGGAACCACTGTCCTAGGGCTAGGGCTGCGCTCTGAAGCTTCTTCGCGATTAGGGACTTGTTTCTACTGGAATAGTAAACAGTCGTGTCGTCGGCGAATAAAGCTAAATGGGTCGGCGGCGACCGGGGAATATCGTTAACGAATAAGCTAAATAGGAGGGGTGAGAGGACAGAGCCTTGCGGGACTCCAGCTGTGAGAGGTCGTGGGGAGGAGCGGGTTCCCTCGACTCGATATCGAAAAGAGCGGTTCGACAAGAAGTCCCGTATGATGAGCACGAGACTATCCGGCACACCCATGTTGAATAGTTTGAAAATCAAACCGTTGTGCCAGACTTTGTCGAACGCTTTTGCGACGTCGAAGAAGAGAGCTCCCGTGTATAACGGTTTTGGTCGATTAAGCCCCACAAGAATGTGCTCCGTGAGGCGGTGCACCTGTTGAACGCATGAGTGATTTGTACGGAATCCGAATTGTTCATCGATGAGAATGCCCTTGGATGAGACGAAGTCTCTGAGGCGTTTGTAGAGCAGACGCTCATACAGTTTGCCTAGAGACATGAGGAGGCTAATCGGGCGGTAGCTCGTCGGATGATTTTTTGGTTTACCGGGTTTATGTATGCCGATAACGTCCGCTTCTTTCCACACCGCGGGAAAGATACAGTTCGCCATAGCGGCATTGAAAATAGATGCCAACATCACGATGAGTTGGACGGGTAGAAGTTTAATAACGCGGTTGGATATACCGTCGGAACCGGGAGCCTTGCGAGGACGTAGGTCTTTGATCAAGTCTTTAACTTCCATCGGGGTGACGGGTGGTAACACATCAGAGGGTGGCAAGGAGGCTCTGCGTTCTACCTCACTGTCTACTAATTCTACATGCACAGGGTCCACGGATTGAGTGCTGGGCGTGCACTGGGTTTGCAATGTATCGGCCAGCAGCTCTGCTTTTTCGTCATCATCGAACGCCGTGAGTCGGCCTGAGGGGCCTACGAGGGGGGGCATAGTTACTACCGTATCCGATTTGAGAGTACGAGCTAAGCGGTAGTAAGACCTTTGGGAGGGCGCGAGTCCTTCTAAGAAATCAGACCATCTGGCATCTCGGACTTCGGCGATGCGAGACTTTACGTCGCGTTGTAGGGCACGCATTCGAATACGATTTTCCGTGGTAGGATACCTGTCGTAGGCGCGTATCGAGGCGTTCTTAGCTCTAAGGAGTTCCCTAATATCGTCGGACAATTTGAAGCGGTGAAGGAAGTCCTCCGCTACAACTTGTTTCGATGACCTATCTAATGTCGAGGTGATGTGTGACGTTAAGATGTCTATGGCTTCAGCGGTATCCTGAGGAGACGGGGTAGAGTCCGGGCTAAACGGTAGCGATGGTGGATCAGATTCAGCCAGGCTGATGCCCAGCGTGTGCCAATCCACCACAGTCCTCGTGACGGGAACGGAATCGGGAGCGCGACCGAGCTTCATAACGACGGGACGGTGGTCTGAATCTAACTCTGAAACTACTTCGATCGAGTGTAAGCGCAGAGTTACGTTTTTTAATAACGCTATGTCGAGTATATCCGGGCGATGCGCGATATTTAGCGGGTAGTGAGTCGGGATTAGCGGAGCGACGATATCGAAGGCGAGATTATCGACTAACGCGTCAAGCCGCCTGCCATTCGGGGTTGTGGTGTGTGAGTTCCACCTGATGTGTTTACAATTTAGGTCGCCCGCCAGAATGACAGAGCTCCCCATGCCGAGCAGCGCCTCGATATCACTGCTTAGAACGATCTTATCCGGTGGAAGATAAACGGACGCGATAACGATCGGCGCGTGTCCCGTCAGTGAGATTCGGCACACTGATGCTTCGATATTAGCGAGCGCGGGAGGATCGAGTGGGACGCAATGCAGGGCTCTTCTATAGTAAATGACGGTACCACCACCACGAGCAGAGAGCCTGTCGTTCCTGACCATGTTATAGTTCGCGATTTTAGGGTCACGGCGCGCGGGCTTAAGTAGGGTCTCCTGCACTAAAAAGATATCAATTTGATGGTCACGCAAAAAGTCAGAAACCTGATCACGCTGATTTGCGAGACCGTAAGCGTTAAAAAATCCTATCGTTACGGATAGGGGCTTTATTCTACTTATATACGCCATTGATTACCGGCGGAGTGAGGGGAGGACGTACGTATTTAATGACGCGTATACGTCGGCGTATTCTTGCACAACGGCGATAAAGTGTTGTGCAGTGGAGGCAGAGCGAATGGCGTCGCCCAAAGCGTTAACGCGCTCAAAGTTGATCGACTGAAAGAAGTCGATCGCTAAAGCGAGATTGTCGGACGCGGTCGGAGGGCAAGTCGCGGGAGAGGGACGAGTCGCGGGGGCGGGACGAATCGCGGAGGAGGGAGTTGTAGCCGTGTTCATGTACGGCAGCGGTTTCGCCCAGGCCGAGACACTGGGCACCGGCGCCGGAACGAACGCTGGCTTAGCCTGCGACACAGAGGGTGCCGAGGCTTTGATGTCTGGGCCGGAAGCTCGGAGGCGGTTTTGGCGGGCGACGCGGCGATTTATTTTCGGGGCTCGGGGGCATCCGCGGTAATTTGCGGGGTGACCCTGTGTTCGACACAGGACGCAGCTAGGCGGTTCTGTCGCGGTTTTTTGATCGCGAGTGCATAGGGCCGTGGCGTGATCGCCTAAGCACTTGACGCATCGGGGGCGCGCGTGACAGTTACGGGAAGAATGCCCGTATAATTGGCAGTTATGGCACTGGCTAGGTGTGCCTTTCTTGTGTGGGGTTTCGACTGCGATTCCGGAAAGGCTACAGACCGTTCGGATGTTGAATATTTGCTTACCCTCGGGGGTAGGCTGGAGGGTGACGAGAACCATATTATATGGCTCCCTTCCGCGGCCTGTGTGCATGCGGTGTACGGAGTTAACCGGTAGGCCTTGTTCGAGAAGGTCGGCCTTGACGAGCTCGGCATCCAACTCTTTAGGGATGCCACGTATAACGGCACGGAGTTCGCGCTCCTCCTGGAGCGTATATGTGTGGAAACTTATACGCTCCTTACGGAGGTAAGAAGAGAGGGCCCTATGGTCGTCGGATGTTCGAACCTTAATTTGAATGCCGTTCGCGAGGTTACGGGCATTCGTAAAATTGATATTTTTGGCCTTAAGGGCCAGGGAAACTCGTTCCCAAGCTGCCTTCTCTTGAAGGATTACCGGGGGAGGGGTCTGGGCTTTATTTTGTGCCACCGGACGCGGCGACGGAGTGGCACGGGCTGGAGGCGCAACGGGAGTCTGAGGGCGGGGGCGCGACGCGTTCGCGGCTTTGCTAATTTTAGCGGCCGCGGGAGCTCGAGACTCCGCGGCACGCTTCTTACTCTTTTGCACCAGGGTGAATCCATCCGTCGATGAGGCGGGAGCGAGGTCGACCTCCATCTCCGAGTCAGAGTCGGAGGACGAGGAGGCGGGCGCAGGTGACCTACGAGTAGGTGTTTTGGACGGCGCGACGGAGGCCGCGGATGATCGCGCTGCTGGAACGGTGACCACGGCGGACGACGCAGCAGTTTTACTCGCCAGTATAGGCGACGCGGGAACGGCAGGCACGACGGAGGCTGCGGTGCTCGATGCAGAAGCTTTGCACGCAGGTACAGGCGACGCAGGAGCAGCGAGCTCGGTGGAGTCCACGAGAGGGCTCGCAGTGTGATCGGCCTTGAAGGCCTGAAACTCGGAAGTGAGCTTTGGGTAGCGAAGCCGGAGAAATTCCGCAAATACAGCGTCCATGATGTCTACGTGCCCAGGTGGGGCTACCCTGGGTCTTAGAAAACACTCGCCTTGCGGCGAGGCCCCAACTTCTCGGACCTGAGCGGTTCTATTGAACACAGGTGGCGATGCGGCACGATTACTGCAGGACAAAGAAAAATCACAACAAAACGGAAATAACAAAAAGAAACAAAACAATTAAACACTTCCAGGAAGACAGTTTGTCGGCAGATGTACCACGAACACAGAAATAACAAAAGGAAACAAAACAAATAAAAACTTCCAGGAAGAGCACTTAGTCGGCAGATGTACCACGAACACAGGCCGCGCGAACAATGGCCGGGCTAACAAAAGCCGGGCGAACAAAGGCCGGGCGATCGAGTGGTCGATGAGCACGTCCGCGCGTGACGGGTGCCTCTATCGGAATGATTTAGATGATGTACTGAAGAACTGAAGAAGCATATAGGAATATATATTTATTTTATTTTTATTGCTTAGATGTGTGGGGGATGTTAGGGTGGTGGTACCTACCCGTGCGGACTCAGAAGAGGTCCTACCATCAGTCTGTGCTCATTTTTATCAAACGCTTCGTTGATACACATAGGCTTTGTTTGTTTTCAATGTGACTCGAATAGTTTATTATTTTAGTTATTTCAACAGATATTTTTACAAGAGTTTTTTAAAAACTAATTTTATTGTCAAATAGAATGTTTTTAAAATAGCATAGGAAGGTTCGACTTGCCTACATTTTCAATTAGTGTAGTAAAATATTACAAAAACCCTTTATATTACTTGAAAACAACAATAGCTATACAGTGTGGTTACATTTAAAAAAAATACTTTACATTTTTTGTTAAAAACAGCATTTTGATTACATCTCTTTGATTAATTAAAAAAAAAAACCGGGGTCGATGTTGACATTGACACTAACGCCTACCCTCTTTTGTCAATAATATATCTGATACTAATAAATATCTATCATCGTTATCTATTGTCGTTCGCAGTGGACAATCTTGGCTGTATGGGCTTTATTCCTTTTGCTGCTACGGAAAAGAATGACGAATCTAAAAAAAAGTCACTATGGGCTCTTGTGTCATTTCTAAGTGAGCCTCATGTACCCTTGTCAATTTAGGCTAATACAAAACATGTCTTGTTGATATAGAGAGTAGAGGTAAGGAGCAATATCTCAGTGTATTAAAAATGGAGCTAATTAAGATGGCGCCACAGTAAAAAAGATTTAAAAAATAGCGCCATAAACTCTCACACTGCACTCTGTTTAAAACTGCTATACATTTCCACTTGCTACACTAGCGCCATTTCGGTGAGTCTTCGAACTATAACTTGACGTTTACAGGTTGACATTTCTTCAACTTTTCTCCTATACAAGGTGGTGCTCCCTACCTCTCCATACTTGTTGATTTTAGTTAGAACTTCTCTGATTATCTTTTTGCGTAAGGGGCTTTTTTTTGACTGCCTTATTTATTTTTGACGTCACTATGCAAATGCGACCATGTTCAAACGGGAGTATTCCGGATTTAAAAGTAGATTTCTATTATGTTGTTTTAATAATGTATCTTTTCACACACGCTAAGTTTTCTTTTTGTTTTAATTTTATGTAAAAATTTTATCTATTGCGATTAAAATTTTTATATTATTGTTTTTCAACACTGTTTTATGTTCATATCACCATTTTTTTACTTTATGAATACAAATTCGAATATATCTCGCTCTTCTATATTTACGAAAAATAACTATTCAATATTGTCATTTTTTTTTATTATTGCTTAGATCCGTGGACGAGCTCACAGCCCACCTGGTGCTAAGTGGTTACTGGAGCCCATAGACATCCACAATGTAAATGCGCCACCCACCCCGAGATACAAGTTCCAAGGTCTCAAGTATAGTTACAACGGCTGCCCCACCCTTCAAACCGAAACGCATTACTGCTTCACGGCCGAAATAGGCAGAGTGGTGGTACCCATCCGCACGCACTCACAAGAGGTCCTACCACCAGTAATTACGCAAATTATAAATTTGCGGGTTTCATTTTTATTACCTTATTCCTTCACCGTGGAAGTCAATCGTGAACATTTGCGGAGTACGTATTTCATTAGAAAAATAATAATTGGTACCCTGAGCCTGAGATTCGAACATCGGTGCATCGCTCAACACGAATGCATCGGACGTCTTATCTTAGGCCACGACGACTTCTAAAACATTTTCTAAAACATTCAATCGATTTTAATGACATTATTTCCTTTTTGTATGTTTTCGCTGTATCCGCTTACTACAGAGGGCGCCTGTGTAGTCACTAGTGTCAATCAATCAATCAATCTATCCATGAGCCCTTTATTCTGAATGTTTAGGGCTGTTGATTTAATTTTTATACATTTTACAGAATCTCTCTCAGTTCAATGCGCCTATTGTTGTAGACCTCTCCTAAGATAATCCATTGTTGTCTATATTTAGCAACCCTCCTTCAGCTAGAACCGGCTTCGCCCACTAACTTTCTCGCTGGATTTTCTCAGTGGGTCGCGATTCCGTTCCGGTAGAAGATTCTGCGAAGCACTGCTCTTACTAGGGCTAGTGTTAGCAAATTCTCTCAGATTGAGCCCGTAAGCTCATCGACCGGTCCGCGCGAAGCTGGAATATCTCCCTATGCTACCAACGAATAGGTAGGAAATAAAATAGGCCCGGCTGGATCACAACTCATTAGTGTCATATTAATATAGCGTTATAGTGATCAGAGAAAACTTATACGCTGACGTTAAAATATAAATAATTATAATAACGTTTATATATTTAGAATAAATGTGAACTGAATGAATGTTACTCACCTGTTTTTCATATTGTTTATTGAGATCGGCCTTCGTCTGGGAATAGATTTTGCTACTTCCTCTCATAGGTGCGGGTTGGACGTTATAATGCAAGATGACAAGAATCTATATATTAATACGTGAAGCAAAAATGTTGTATCTCTTGTTACGAAAATTGCGCGGACGGAGGAGTATGAAATTTTCCACACTGATAGAGAATATAGAGAAGAAGTGCAGAATGCTAATATTTTTTTTAAAAATAATACATAAAAGATCATTAAATCAATATAGAAAAGCGAACTGCTTTTTTTCCTACCTATTCCAATAATCTCGAGGAATTATACTAAATTCTCCAGGCGGGTAGTTGAGCTCATGGGGCTTTAATCTGGTGACGTCATTAACACTAGCCCTAGCAAGAGCAGTGCTTCGCAGAATCTACCACCGGATCGGAAACGCGACCCACTGAGAAGATGCGGCGAGAAACTCAGTGGGCTGTGTATGTAGTTTAATTTACTCGTCGAGCCCTTCGTCACAAGCGACAGGTCCGACGAGAACGAAGACCGGGAAGCGAACTGCAGTTTTGTGGTTACAGTCAAGTTACGTTAGTAATTAGAAGCATGTTTGAAGTTGGAATCTCGCTTTTATTACAAGCTACGTATGGAATACTACAGTTTATTTGGTTGCGGATGACTACGGTGGTTTTCGACGAGATTTTTTATAAATAAATAAATGTCTAGGAACAAATCAGGCACGGTCATCTGGCCCCAATTTAGGCTTCCCTGTGCTATGTGTACCAGAGACAGACCAGCATACTTATATACGTTTAAACATAATATACATATGTATATAGATAATAAACACCAAAATGAAGAGCAAACAAATCTGTTCATCACATAATGTTTACAAAATAGATAGGTTAAGTCGTCGTGGCATAAAGGATAAGACGTCCGGTGCATTCGTATCTAGCGATGCAACGGTATTCGAATCCCGCAGGCGAGTACCAATTTTTCTAATGAAATACGTACTTAACAAATGTTCACGATTGACTTCCTCGATGAAGGAATAACATCGAGTAATAAAAATCAAACCGGCAAATTATAATTTGCGTAATTACTGGTGGGAGGAACTCTTGTGAGTCCGCGCGGGTAAGTACCACCACCTTGCCTATTTCTGCCGTGAAGCGGTAATGCGTTTCGGTTTGAAGGTTGGGGCAGCCGTTGTAACTAAAAAAAAAGCCGCTGTAACTAGACTGAGACTTTAGAATATATATCTCAAGGTGGGAAGCGTATTTACGTTATAGATGTCTATGGGCTCCAGTAACGACTTAAAACCAAGTGGGCTGACAGCTCGTCCACACATCTAAGCAATAAAAAAATTTATGGAAAATTCGCCCATCAGTTTCACGATTGTTCCATATTGCATAAAGCGGTTAAAGCTTTCCGAGCTCACGCGGCTTCGACAGAGAATTCTATTACGTTTTTGTACTTTCAATGTTTATTATTACACAGTTCGGGGTCTTTGGCGAGTCTACCGCGTCAAAACAATATCGATTTTTTATTTTATTTTTATATCCTACCTATACACCACGGCCCTGAAAATGGGATACTTTAAGACAAATATTTTTTTTAGTATGAAAACTAGCGACATCTTGTAGCGAATGCCCCTAAATTTATATGTTAGTCTTTATTTGTAATAGACAAATTGATTGAATGAGGTTTCTGAAAATTTACAAAATCCTTCATTAAAAATAAAGTTTAGGATAGGTAATATGTTACTGCCATCTACAGGAGCAATGAGAAACTAATCGAAACGAAGTCATCTAGTGGCCGACGCCCGTAAACATTTTTGTTGAGTGCTTGAGTTGCTTATCAATAAGTAATTTATGTGTATTATCTATGTCTGTAAGGCAACTGAGTCCACTATGGTCGAATGTACTCGTAACGCTTCGTACCGCCAGACCTGGAAGCGCATTGCCTGGAGGACGGTTGTCGGGAGCATGGGCGACCTAACAGGTCCTACTGCACATACAGCGTCAACGCAACCACGACCACTCTGACAAAAGTGTCCGACTGAGAAGAAGAATCTATGTCTTAGACTGTCCAGAAGCGTAACAATAATAATCCTAATATCACAAATGTCTTAACCAGCGCTAAAACCACTATGGCATACGCGGATATTGTCATGAGTAGGACATGAAACGTAAATATATATTTTATTGTATCGTAAAAAGCTGTCTGCTCCATCTAAACAAAGATCGGGCCTGCGAGCTTTAGAACTGCGAACATACGGGCTCATAGATCGACGTGCAGAATGAAAGAGTTTCCCGGTCATCGTTCTCGTCGAACCCGCCGCTTGCGACGAAGGGCTCGACGAGTAAATTAACCCACAGACACAGTCCACTGAGTTTCTCACCGGATTAGATTCTTTTTTATTAGCACGGCTCTTGCTAAGGTTCGTGTTAGCAACATCGTCAGTTTTGAGCTCACCTACTAGTTAAGGTTACGCTGATATGGTCTGTCTAGACCATCAGCTTAGGTAGGGAAAAAAAGAAAGAGTTTAGATATTATTGTTCTCAAATAATACAGATTTAATCGCCCTAAATATTGTGTTTACAATTTAGCTAAATAGCACTCGGCTATAATGTCGATGACGTAAGATGCTTTTATTTAATTCACCTGTAACATAATGCTTCAATTTTAGATGTCTGGAAGTTTCAACCGAGTTGTACTAGAAGTGGATTCTAATTTTACTTGCCGTCTTACAAGCCAATTTTTGACAAGACTTACAGAGCACGCATTCCTCTTAAGATTTTAGGTTAGGCTATTGAGAAGTAGCAGTCACTATAACATTATTTTTATAATCTCGTTTGGGCGTTCACTATACATATTTCTGTTATACCATACACAATATTACGTCAGCAATATACTTGCATGTGTTACTTTTCAAAGTATCTTGCTTCAATATACCTACTACTGTACTGCGGTATGCTTTTTACGATTATAAAATATTATATTATATAATATTATATTTACTGGTGGTAGGACCTCTTTTGAGTCCGCGCGGATAGGCACCACCACCCTGCCTATTTCTGCCGTGAAGCAGTAATGCGTTTCGGTTTGAAGGGTGGGGCAGCCGTTGTAACTATACTTGAGACCTTAGAACTTATATCTCAAGGTGGGTGGCGCATTTACGCTGTGGATGTCTGTGGGCTCCAATAATTACGTAAAAAAAAATGCAGTGTTTTTTAGGTATACGAGAGATATGTGAGATGATGATACTTAACTTTTTTTATTTATTATTTTAGAAAAAAAAAAGATAGTTTTAAATCAGTTTGACAACCAGCATGTTGGATCGTCTGCAGAGCCGTGTGTCCGTGTATTATAAAGAACAGATACATTCCAATTTCAAACATAACTTATTCCGTAGCATTATGTATTGTGTTCTAGGATAATAAATCTTATCGGCCGCTGAAAATAGAGTTCATAATTGTCTAACTCAGTTTATGTGTGTTTTAGCGCGTTATTTATATGCTGATACCACAAACGTGAAAGTTTGTATGTACGGATGTTTCTTGTACAATCAAACGAAAATGCCTGAATGGATTTGGATGAAAATTCGTATAAAGTTAGGTCATAATCTGGATAAAATCATGTGTTATTTTTTTGTCATGGTAATTTTTTTTTATTGCTTAAAAGTATGGACGAGCTCACAGCCCACCTGGTGTTAAGTGGTTACTGGAGCCCATAGACATCTGCAACGTAAATGCGCCACCCACCGACCATGACGTGACCCGGACGATGCCGGGTATATTTGCTGTCATAAATACTAATGCGTATTACTAGTTAAAGCGTACTATTTGGTTCGTGATTTTACGTACTAGTGGTCCACAAACCAACTAACTATGGAGTATCACTAGCGACTTATTATCTCTGGTAAACGCGTTTTATTCTATACTAGCGACCCGCCCTCGCTTCGCTTCGGAAACATTAAAACACACATGAAACCAAAAAAATAAAATAAAAAAAAATTAAAAAAAGTAGCCTATGTTCATCAGGGACAATGTCGGCTTCTAATGGAAAAAGAATTTTTCAAATCGGTCCAGTAGTTTCGGAGCCTATTCGAAACAAACAAACAAATCTTTCCTCTTTATAATATTAGTATAGACGAATTACAAATTTTAACACGCCCAAAACCGTGAGGCGCTTCTAATACTTATCTTATCTTACCTATCTATCTAAATAAAAATGAATTGCTGTTCGTTAGTCTCGCTAAAAATCGAGAACGGCTGGACCGATTTGGCTAATTTTGGTCTTGAATTATTTGTGGAAGTCCAGAGACGGTTTAAAAGGTAGATAAATATGGAAAATGCTCGGAATTAAATAAAAATATCAATTTTGTTTTTGCTTTGATTTGTCCCCCGTCGGACGGATTCCTTTTGTTTATTTTATACAAAAGTTTAGATCTTTTATTTATCGATTGAGGCACTGCGAAGTCTGCCGGGTCAGCTAGTATATTATAGATTATAATTTGTATTATGCAATGACTGTAGATTCGTATAAAATTGAAAATTTGCAACTGGTGTTAATTAGCGAGCATGCTTAGTTGAAGATCAGAGGTTTTGAGTCCATAGGATATTTATTTATTTATTTTCCCTTCCTAATCGCTGGTAGGCTAGGGGGCTATACAGCTACGACCGGACGGGTAGGTGAGCTCACGGGCTCAACCTGTGAATTTGCTAACACTAGCCCTAGCAAGAGCAGTGCTTCGCTGAATCTACCACCGGATCGGAATCGCGACCCACTGAGAAGCTTCGTCGAAAAGTTTCACAATTGACAATAAACAAAGAGTGTATGTAAAATGTATGTGTTATGTCAAATACATGGTAGTGTGTAATGTTTTTTTTTTTGTTGATTAATGTAGTAATGTATACATACTTAAAAAAAATGCATTTAGCACTCCTCTATATTCTCTATAAGTGTAGGAAGTTTCATACTCCGCCGTTCGCGCAATTTTCATAAAAAGGGATACAAAGTTTTTGCTTCACGTATTAAAAGACAATCTCGAATGAGTTTTCCAAATTTGAAAATAAAATCAGAATTCATTTCGCACAATTTTGCCCACTATCAGATTAAAATTAAAAATGTAAATTTTCTTAATCATTTTCTTCTACGCCTCATCGAAAGACACGAATGGTTAGAATGTATATCGCACTTCTAATGCACACGACTAACGTTCTAATTGCGGAAGTGTATAAGGACTAGTTTGTCATGAAGGTGTTTCGCGGTGAAGTCGTTTCGTTTTCGACAGTTCTCCCGCCACGTGGTTTATAATATTTCAGTGCTTCGTCTGAAATGGCGACAGGCGGTCGTTTTATAGGTCGCTCGTGAATTTTCGCGCGTATTACGTTATTATGTATAGCGTTAATATGTGATTTTTTTTTATTTTGTTTTTTGCCCTAAAAACATTTGAATATGGAATTGCAGTGATTTTATGATGTTTGTGTAATGTTTTATTAGTGTGGGGAATTGATCTAGAAAAACCGATGTTAATTTATTGAATCGAATAAGATCGTTTTTTTTTTTGTATTTAATTACGTAAAAGAAAAATCATACGTTTAATTGTCTTTTCTACTTAAGTTGCGTGCTCAAGGTGGGTGGCGCATTTACGTCGTAGATGTCCATGGGCTCCACTAACCACTTAACATCAGGTGGGCTGTGAGTTCGTCCACCCATCTAAGGAATAAAAAAAAAATAAAAAAAGTTGCAACCCTATGGCACTTTTAGGAGTAGGTCGTCGCTTTGTTTTGTGAGAAACTAATTTTATCCAGGCGTTGATCTATATGTTTAAATTTAAAAAAAATACATTGATACTTTAATAAGAGAAATACTCTATTCATATCTGATCTACACGCAGTGTATTTATTCAATAGAAATAAAGGCGATTTAGAAATGAACGCTACTTATATATAGTTTTAGCAAAACAATTTTTTTTTCGTTTCGTTACTAAAAAAATATTGATGACCATATTATAAGAACATAAATAACTATACGATTAATTAAAAGACGGGTTAAATCAAACATAAAAATTTTTTTACCAACAATAACAGTTGTTAGAAAAAAAATTAAGTCTCAGTCTACACCGAAACTAACCAAGCGTGAACATACTAAACTTCCCCAGTGCGACAATTGACCTTAATTCGTTTTAAGAGGAACGCTTTTTGTTTGTGACGCCCTTGCCTTATATAACGTTTTTTTTAACGATCTATCCTACACGCTTAAGATCTTATAGTCTCAAAATTGTAGATATTAATACCTATATTTTTTTTAAACTATTTTATTTATGGTCCCTCTTAACACACTGCACGCCGAGCCAAAATCAGGGAATCAGTAATTTTGATCGAATTGAGATTTTCATTAAGATATTTATAAAATACGATAATTTGCACGGAAGATACAAATCAGTGACTTTTACCGCCTAGTTTAGTAACTATACTGAGACCTTAGAACATACACGTCAAATTGGGTTGCGCATTTTACGTTGTAGATGTCTATGGGCTCCAGTAAACACTTAACACCGGGTGGGCTGTGAGCTCGTCCACACATCTAAACAATAAAAAAAAAATTGTAAGGTTCACGGGTCCACCATCTTGGCTCAGATGGTTAAGTAACATAAGGCTCACCAGTGAACACCATGGTCTGAATGAAAATACTCGATTTTTCATATTATGGCACTCAACGTATTAAAGGTATAGAATAAATAAAATTCAACACTAAAGTATAATTTTTTAGACTTTGAAAGCGCTGAAGTCTGTACTAGGTTCAAAGACCTGTATTACCAATACCCAAGCAATAAATAATGTATAATATATTAATACGTGAAGCAAAAACTTTGTACCCCTTTTTACGAAAATTACGCGGACGGAAGAGTATGAAATTTCCCACACTTATATAGAGAATATATATGAGTACAGAACGCTAATATATTTTTTTAAATTACCCATAAAAAAACCTTAAATCAATAGAAAAATATTACACACTACCATGTATTTGATACACACACGCATATACCTAGTCAGGTCATAAGTTCTGTCACATGTTTAATGTAAAATAATTGAAACAATTTTATTCATTATGTAACCATTCATATACCAAAATGAACTTAACAAAACATAGATTCTTATGACACTAAAGTTTATTCAAAATGACCTCCGTGATTTTGAATACAGGCCTTCAATCTGCGCGGCCAGTCGTCTATCGCAGCACGAACGAGGTCCATGTCAATATCGGCAGCTGCCTTAATCGAGGATGTCTTGAGTGACTCCAAATTGGGATGAGGCTTTGAGCACGCCTTTTCCTCCAAGTTTTGCCATATCTTGTAATCTAACGGATTCAAATCTGGACTGGAGGAGGGCCAGTCTTCGTGCCGGATGAAGTCGATTTCAAGCACCGCCAGCCAGTGTTGTGTGCTCTTCGCTCTATGAGCTGGCGCCGAATCTTGTTGGAATACCCAGTGCCTGTTATTGAACATGGTATGAGAAACAGGTTCCACAAGGTTCGTCAGGACAGTATTTTGATACACAACTGCATTCGTTTTTACACCTTTCTCACAAAAATGTACCTCTGTTAAGCCCCAATAAGAAACTCCCAACCATACCATGAGCGAGGATGGAGAATGACCTCATTGGACACGCGGAATACGGTTGCTCGCTTCTTCACTACTGTGTGCGTACACCTTATCATTTTTTTTGTTGTAGCTCTCTTCTACGGTAAAAATTTTTTCATCCGAAAAAAGAATTTCCCGATATTTTTTTCCCGCGTACCGCTTCAACAAAGCGCGGCATCTCTTTAGTCTCAGGTCCATTAGACGAGCATTCAAACGATGTCCTGTTTTTCTTCGATATGTTCGAAGCCCTAAGTCTTCATTTAACACCTTTTTCACCGTGGTTCTGCTTAACCCCATCTGAAGGGCCAACAGTTTCTGCTTACGTTTGGGATTTCTTTGAATTCGCGCCTTCACAGCTTTTATCACTGCTGGAGTCCTAACAGACCAAGGGCGACCACTTCTTGACCTGTCATCTACACTAGAGTCTTCATTGTATCGTTTGATGGTACGATAAACGAATCTTTTGGTTATATTCAAATTTTTCAGTATGTTAAAAATTTGAATCGGCGCGTAACCGCAACGATGCAACGCAATAACTGCAACACGGTCTTCTTTAAGCGTCCACTCCATATTTAAAAATGAGTAAAATTCTAAAAGTATACCTTTTTTATTTTCATGAACAATTCGAAATTCGAATTCAATAAACTTTTTTGTGGCCAGCATTCTAAAAGAAAAGTTTTTACTGTGTGACAATACTTATGACCTGACTAGTTATAGGTACTCTTTTGTTGATTGTTAAAGTCTGAGGTCAAATTGAGAGTAGATCAATACTGTTTGTCTTTAATATTATTTGTCTATCTATAGTGTAGCCTTGGCGATATCTGTGATTGTAGAAGTTTAAATAGTCTTTGACATTAGAACTCTGATAATTTACAATCTTATAATTTAAATTAAATATGGTCGAATTTCGACCACTGGGAGAGCACTAGTAAATAATAAAATAGTAAAACGCTAATATTAACACTTCGGCCAGCGGCTCTCAAACCGAGCAAACTTTCAGATATCAATTTTGGGGTTAGGGGCTACGACAAACGTTTTTACAAACGAAGGGAACTCGAAAAATTTCAATATAAATCCTTCTTGATTTATTCGAAATTCAAATTTATTTCGACTTGAATGTCAAAATCTGTTAACTGTATTAATTGGTTTGAAAATTAACCAACCAGCTTTGAGAAGCGAAATAAGATTTCGTTTGTCAGAATAGTCTTTTTAATGTCCGGCCATTTCGATAAAGCGGCATGACACGAGAACCCTCTCATCGTGGCCGCCGGAAACTACATAGCCGATCCTGCGGACAGAATGGTAAACAGTCGATGTTGTCCAAAACACGTCATTACGGATCCTCCAGATCCACTAACGGTGCTTTTAGGTACCCCAAGCACGGGTCATCGTTTTCGTCGAACCCGTCGCTTACGACGAAGGGCTCGACGAGTAAATTAACCCACAGACACAGCCCACTGAGTTTCTCGCTGGAACTTTTCAGTGGGTCGTGTTTCCGGTCCGGTGGTAGATTCTGCGAAGCACGGTTCGTGCTAGGGTTCGTGTTAGCAACGTCATTAGGTTTGAGCCCCGTGTGCTCACCTACTAATTCGGCGAATCTAGAATAAACCCTCGAGGTTTCTATATAAGTAGAAAAAAAATTGATGTCCTAACACGTTCACTGCTATGCCGGTGTCCTACGTGGCGCTTTGAAGTAATTATGTCGATCCATCAGATCCAATAACCTTTGCATTAGACGCCTTCAGCTCTAACACTAGGAGCAGGCTTAGGGACCCCAGTAACTGTACTCGTCGAACTCGACAAAGAGGTCGACGTGCAAACTAACCCATGCATCAGCCCGCTGAGTTTCTCGCCGGATCTTCTCAGCGGGTCGCGATTTCGATCCGGTAGTAGATTCATTCTCGAAGCAATTGTTCTTGAGTTGTTAGGTCTCCTTCGGAGGCGCTCGGGCAGCTGTTAGCGAATCCCACCCCTCCTGGCTGAACCTTTGCTCGCCCTCCTGTCCTGGTGAAACTAGAAAGGCCTCCGGGACTCCGACACCGATTTCTGTTACTATACTCTATTCCGAATACTGTACTCTATTACGAAGTCCCATGAGACAGATGTTACGTGAACGTGTTTTAATCCCGGATAGCTAGGAGTAGCCCTCCACAGATAGCGGCCTGACTACCCAGCTATGGATGTATCGATCAAACAAAAGCGTTTCTAAATCCCGCTCCATCCGATTAAAGTATTGCGTTTCTTGACATGAAGACGAAATCGGCAAACGGGCCACAATCTTTGTTTTATAAGGACCGTCCAAACTGTTAAGTGTGCTTGCTTCGTGAAACTAATATAGGAATAGGGATTCAATTGTTGCCAAATGTTTGTTAATTTAATTATTTTAAAGCTATTCATAGCTATTATCGCAGGCTTTAAGCGCGGCGACCGAATCAAGAAATTCCGTAACGAAAATGAAACCTAACACTCCCCACTCTGCCTACCATGTAGCTAGCGTTCAACACATTCACACGTTGCGCTTGTGTAGTGTTTGTGACTAAGAGCGCGGCGTGACGTCGCACTGCAGGCGCATCAAGAAAAGTCTGTCCATCTCTCTCTCGGTCTAGCTTATGAGTGTGAAGGGGACAGTTAATGTTTTGTTTTTGTTAATGTTTATAAATATAGCGTGGTCTTATTTTATTATTGTTTTAATATTAAATTATTATTGTCTAATTATAATTGCATAAGTTGATAAAAAATGCTACGCAATAGCTTTACCGCGGCAGTCCCCGAGTGCCACACGTGTTTTTTTTTTGTTTTTTTTTAATGCAAAGATTATTATTACGTTTCATATTAGGTGTAATAGCTTCAAGTACACTAATAGACATCAGACCACTAAGGGTGATGCAGAAAAGAATCAAGTAGGAGCACTGTTTGATATATTAAATAAAAAAAACATGTCATATAATATAATAATGTTTATTAAGCTTTTATCTGGCAGCGTTAACTTCGAACATTATCACGAAAGATTCGTCTGCGTTAATTCATTTAAAAATATGTTTACAAACACACCACGACGTGCCGTGTGTACACATCATTGAACGGAAATAAACAAATATTGAACCTTGGTTCTTAGGTCACGCAGTTTATCTTAAGATAAATAATGTATTCGAATAAGCATTATTATTACATTAAATATAGTAGAATAGCATAGCATACAATAAATATATCCGAGGGTCCGAGATGCCAGATGGTCTGATTTCTTAGAAGGACTCGCGCCCTCCCAAAGGTCTTACTACCGCTTAGCTCGTACTCTCAAATCGGATACGGTAGTAACTATGCCCCCCCTCGTAGGCCCCTCAGGCCGACTCGCGGCGTTCGATGATGACGAAAAAGCAGAGCTGCTGGCCGATACATTGCAAACCCAGTGCACGCCCAGCACTCAATCCGTGGACCCTGTTCATGTAGAATTAGTAGACAGTGGGGTAGAACGCAGAGCCTCCTTGCCACCCTCTGATGCGTTACCACCCGTCACCCCGATGAAAGTTAAAGACTTGATCAAAGACCTACGTCCTCGCAAGGCTCCCGGTTCCGACGGTATATCCAACCGCGTTATTAAACTTCTACCCGTCCAACTCATCGTGATGTTGGCATCTATTTTCAATGCCGCTATGGCGAACTGTATCTTTCCCGCGGTGTGGAAAGAAGCGGACGTTATCGGCATACATAAACCCGGTAAACCAAAAAATGATCCGACGAGCTACCGCCCGATTAGCCTCCTCATGTCTCTAGGCAAACTGTATGAGCGTCTGCTCTACAAACGCCTCAGAGACTTCGTCTCATCCAAGAGCATTCTTATCGATGAACAATTCGGATTCCGTACAAATCACTCATGCGTTCAACAGGTGCACCGCCTCACGGAGCACATTCTTGTGGGGCTTAATCGACCAAAACCGTTATACACGGGAGCTCTCTTCTTCGACGTCGCAAAAGCGTTCGACAAAGTCTGGCACAATGGTTTGATTTTCAAACTATTCAACATGGGCGTGCCGGATAGTCTCGTGCTCATCATACGGGACTTCTTGTCGAACCGCTCTTTTCGATATCGAGTCGAGGGAACCCGCTCCTCCCCACGACCTCTCACAGCTGGAGTCCCGCAAGGCTCTGTCCTCTCACCCCTCCTATTTAGCTTATTCGTCAACGATATTCCCCGGTCGCCGCCGACCCATTTAGCTTTATTCGCCGACGACAGAAATAAGTCCCTAATCGCGAAGAAGCTTCAGAGCGCAGCCCTAGCCCTAGGACAGTGGTTCCGAAAATGGCGCATAGACATCAACCCAGCGAAAAGTACTGCGGTGCTATTTCAGAGGGGAAGCTCCACACGGATTTCCTCCCGGATTAGGAGGAGGAATCTCACACCCCCGATTACTCTCTTTAGACAACCCATACCCTGGGCCAGGAAGGTCAAGTACCTGGGCGTTACCCTGGATGCATCGATGACATTCCGCCCGCATATAAAATCAGTCCGTGACCGTGCCGCGTTTATTCTCGGTAGACTCTACCCCATGATCTGTAAGCGGAGTAAAATGTCCCTTCGGAACAAGGTGACACTTTACAAAACTTGCATAAGGCCCGTCATGACTTACGCGAGTGTGGTGTTCGCTCACGCGGCCCGCACACACATAGACACCCTCCAATCCCTACAATCCCGCTTTTGCAGGTTAGCTGTCGGAGCTCCGTGGTTCGTGAGGAACGTTGACCTACACGACGACCTGGGCCTCGAATCAATTCGGAAATACATGAAGTCAGCGTCAGAACGATACTTCGATAAGGCTATGCGTCATGATAATCGCCTTATCGTTGCCGCCGCTGACTACTCCCCGAATCCTGATCATGCAGGAGCCAGTCACCGTCGACGCCCTAGACACGTCCTTACGGATCCATCAGATCCAATAACCTTTGCATTAGATGCCTTCAGCTCTAATACTAGGGGCAGGCTTAGGGACCCCGTTAACCGTACTCGTCGAACTCGACAAAGAGGTCGACGTGCAACCTAACCCATGCATCAGCCCGCTGAGTTTCTCGCCGGATCTTCTCAGCGGGTCGCGATTCCGATCCGGTAGTAGATTCATTCGCGAAACAATTGCTCTTGAGTTGTTAGGTCTCCTTCGGAGGCGCTCGGGCAGTTGTTAGCAAATCCCACCCCTCTTGGCTGAGCCTTTGCTCGCCCACCTGTCCTGGTGAAACTGGAAAGGCCTTCGGGCCACCAGTAAACTTTCAATCACAAAAAAAAAAAAAAAAAAAAAAAAAAAAAAAAAAAAAAAAAAAAAAAAAAAAAAAAAAAAAAAAAAAAAAAAAAAAAAAGCAACATGGCTGAAAGTTATTCGAGAATTATTCGGAAAGGAATTATTCGAGATGATACCGGCATCTCGTTTTTACCATCGCACCGCCCGCTGCCGGAGTAGACTTCATCCATACTACCTGGAGCTACTGCGGTCATCCACAGTGCGTTTCCAGGGATCTTTTTTGCCACGTACCATCCGGCTATGGAATGAGCTCTCCTCCACGGTGTTTCCCGAGCGCTATGACATGTCCTTCTTCAAACGAGGCTTGTGGAGAGTATTAAGCAGTAGGCAGCGGCTTGGCTCTGCCCCTGGCATTGCTGAAGTCCATGGGCGACGGTAACCACTCACCATCAGGTGGGCCGTATGCTCGTCAGCCTACAAGGGCAATAAAAAAAAAATCAACATAGTTTTTTTGACGTGCTAATGTTTTATAAATCGATGACTACCGACTGCACGCACGAAAAAGTGTCACGTTCCGTCTGAACGGGATCGTGCAAGCGAGAGCGTGGAACAAGCAAATGGAGAGGCACGATCGGCCGAAGCGTTGGCTTGTGACACATTCATGTCTCTTCTCGCGTAACGTCAGAGCTAACAGTTCGAATAGTTCTGCTACTGACGTTATCACCTCACACCGTCGTTCGTAAATCGACTTTACAGCCAACCATTTTTTTTTATATTTAGGCGAACATTAGCCGCGTCATCTAAGAGTTTACTAGTGCTACACTCCCGGTTTGAGTCCCATGAGCTCCCCTACACTGAAGCTGATATAGCCTCTCAAGGCTATCAGCATATGTAGGAAAAAAATAGTGCTACAGTACCAGACTATAAATATTGAATGTTTATTTGCACGTTTCATGGTTTCTATGGAAATTGCTCCGAGGAGTTACTCGAGTTTTTGTATTGCCTATGTAGGCGGACGAGCATACTGCCCACCTAATGGTAAGTGGTTACCGTCGCTAATTGACTCCAGCTATGCCAGAGACACGGCCAAGTTGCTGCCTACCGCTACGCTGTGTATTTAAACATACTGAGGTATGTTTATATGACTGAGTCGACTATTATCAAAGCCGGCAATGTGACTTTTGGAGAATTATTGGTAAATCAGAAAAACGAATTATTGACTTTGTATTCCATTGGCAGTCGCAAAACTCTTCTGAACGACATCTTAGATAAATAACAGGTTAAGTTAATACTTTATTTAATGCAGGTTTTGAACCGTATTCTTTGAAGGAGACGATTGATATTCAAATCAATCTGTATTGCCATATCAATAACATTTTTTTGTCCCAATGCACAGATTGCCACCTTTGATAATAGACGACTCATGTATACCAATATCTTGGTCCCTTAGTGCAGGGAACCTTTGTTTGGAGGCAGATTGTTGTTGTTGTTGTAGTCCTAGGGTATCCCGCTGGTACATAGGGCCCTCACAAGTTGTCTCCACTTGACCCTGTCTTGCGCTTGCTCCTTGAGATCACTCCAGGTCCTGTCGGCAATCCTCATCTCGCTCTCAACAATGCATCACTAAATATGTACAGGGCGACCAGGTCTTCTGCCAAGCGAAGGCAGCAAGCAGGCGAAGCAATCTGCCTGGAGACAGATTATCGTGTGTCATATTATTGTACTAGCTGTACCCGTCCGCTTCGCTGGGCATTTAAAGTTAACATTATTATTTTTCACCCCCAAAAAGATTCACATCATACCGCCCCCGCAACTGGTGTAGGGAGTCCAACACTCACATAAACATTAGCCTATCCATTAGGTACATGTATTTTCTACATGGATACCAAGTTTCAAGTCAATCGGATGCATAGTTCCGTAGTTATAACGGAACATATGTAAAAACCACTATATATTAGTACTATCTGACCCGGCAGACTTCGTAGTGCCTCAGTCGATAAATAAAAGACCTAAACTTTTGTATAAAATAAACTTAAAACAAACAAAAGGAATCCGTCCGACGGGGGACACATCAAAGGAAAAACAAAATTGTTATTTTTATTTAATTCTGAGCAATTTCATATTTATCTACCTGTTAAACCTTCTCTGGACTTCCACAAATAATTCAAGACCAAAATTAACCAAATCGGTCCAGCCATTCTCGAGTTTTAGCGAGACTAACGAACAGCAATTAATTTTTATATATATAGATATAGATAGATTAACTGACTTCGAGTTACAGAGTTAAAGACTAAATTGAATTTCTACGTCATGTATTTATTATGTTCCAGAGTAATAGGTTTCCTCTAAAAAAAAAAGAAATGAAACCGAGAGAGCGCTCCCAACAAGATTAATGTTTAAATTTAAATAAAAAACGTTTAATTCCTTCAAGTAAATTGGACGGGCTGATAGATTGGACTAGGTCTTGAACGACTTTATGCTTGGTCGATTTATTTTTTTGTTCCTCACGCTTTTATTCTTTTTAAATGTTATCTATGGGAAATATTATTTGTAACTGGCAATTATTATATGTTCCCAATTCTTCCCGTTTCCATTTGAAGCCTTTCGAAGATTAAATACGACTATTAGACTGAGCTTAAATTACAAGATGCTTTTGAGGCAAATTTTTTAAGGAATTTGTTTGACGGTGAGCGGTTTGCTCATCCTAGAGTCGTACAATAACTACGGCTTTTCACTAAGTGTCCGTCTCGATCCGTTGTATTTAAATAAATACCTAAAAAAAATAAAGAATGTCAACCCCTTCCCAATGGTTGAATGATAATATACTTACCTAGAGAGTCCAGATTTTAATTTTTGTGAAGTAAAATGTGGCGCCAAAATCGCTGTCAAAAAATCTTTTAGAATCTGTGCTCGAATCGATCAATACAAGACACAGGGATTGTAAATATAATGCCGGAATAAGGTAATCTACGACTAATGAATTCACTTGAACAGACATCGTTCTTGGTGATGAAAAAACAAAATTTAGATGTTTTTATAAGAGAAAAAAAACCTATTTCAGATAAGAACAGACATTAAACATTTTATTCGTGGAGCTGCCAACAGATATATCTCACGTCAATAACATTTTGAAAAAGTTCACAGATTATTGAACTATCCGTGAGTACAAAACTGAAAAAATGACCTTATTTGAACTTTATTACACTCACACGCACTTACACACATCGACACAACACAATCAGATTCAAACTTATTCTGCCAGTTAACATTCGACAAAATTCATCTACCTATTTAACTGCCTTACCTTTACCTTAGTTGGACTACCTGTGTTCATTAATTATGTTAACATTTTTTGGAAACATAATGTGTTTCTTTAATTGGCTCATGTTTGGGAAAACATCCTCTGTACCCTGTGTCTAGTTAAATGCTGTTGAAACATTGTTGATTAAATAAATAAATAAATTACCACGGTCCTAGCGTTTTAAATTGCTTTATACATACGACGCAAGGGAAAGCTTTTGAATTCTAAAAACCTACCGATTGTCAGTGCGACGGCATATGCAAATTTTATTAAAGATAAACATCCAATTTAGAAGTATATGTATTACATTGTCAGAGGAAGTGTGAAAGTAGCCCCGGTAATTAACATATTAAAGAGCGGACGGTTAGCGTGGTATGGAGATGTGATGTGTAGAGAGAAAATGCATGTGACTAGGAGATGTATGGAAACGGTAATGCAAGGTAGAGAGGGAAGAGGTCGACTAGTTGGATAAGGTCGAAAAGAAGATATATTTCATTTTAATTTGTTATTATTTAAAGTATTTTAAAATGTCATCAAAAGATAAAGGAAGGTAGATAACGCCACCCCACTCCCCCACGTCTTACGTGGTCATTATGCTATTTGAATTACATTACGCGCTTCATTTTCATCCTACCTAAGCTGATAGCCTTGAGAGGCTATGTCAGCGTAACCTAGGCTATGCTACGGGGCTCAAAGCGGAGTGATGCTAACACTGACCCTAGCAAGAGCAGTGCTTCGCAGAATCTACCACCGGATCGGAAACGCGACCCACTGAGAAGATACGGCGAGAAACTCAGTGGGCTGTGTTAATGGGTTAATTCGCTCGTCGAGCCCTTCGTCGCAAGCGACGGGTTCGACGATGACGGTAACCGGTGCTTGTGGTACCTAAAAACACCGTTAATGGATCGAGAGGATCCGTAATGACGTGTTTTGGGCGATGTCGACTGTTTACCATTCGGTCTACAGGATTGGGTATGTAGTTTCCAGCGGCCACGACAAGAGGGTTCTCAATGTTCTCATGTCGTGCCGCCTTTTCAAAGTGGCGCAATGAAGCCGACTGTAGATACTTACTCACCGAGTCGAGTTCCAGGTCATCATGGAGATCCACGTTCCTCAGGAACCATGGTGCTACGACGGCTATCCTGCAAAATCGGGATTGCATTACGCGCAAGCCGAAATCACTAGCAAAATCGTTTCGATTGCTCACTCGATATCTGTAATAATCTAGCATCTTTAATCTTCGTTTTAGGGTTCCTTGTAGCCCGGTCTTTTAGATCGTTTCAAAACTACACATAGAGATACAGTCTATTTTTTTATGTTTCCAACGATAAATCTATTTGACGGAGCCGTAAAAGTTTATTTGTTTTGCTTTCTCTTTGTTAGACGATTCGTTTTTTTTTTATTTATTGTATTGACTGAATAGCATTAAAATCTAAGGATGTTTTGATTTTGTTTTTAATCACATAGAAAAGTTTTATTGGGTTACTGATTTATTTTTCTAATCTACATAAAATGTGGAGGGGAGACAGTAGCTGATCATAGCAATAAAAAGTAGTTTTATTGGCAAACGAATTCAGTTATACGAACGTTTTTGATAAAACAATTTTAGCTCTTGTTTATTGAGAAATGGAGTACTTTTTTCGTTGACCATGAAAATTTTTAACATCCTTCAGACGGTAAGCTGACGTCTGACGTCAGGCTTTGCCTAGTTTGTCCAGATAATTGTTTTTTACCAAAAAAATTATCGTTATTACTAAACCTCTAATTACTGGTGGTTAAATCAAGAACTGACCATTGGTTTTGAATGTTATCCGTAACAATGTAGGTATATCTTTTATTGATTTCGATTATATTTGTGATATTCATATATTTTTTTTTTGTAAAAGATATCTGTTTATAAAATGTATATTAATTTATAAACACTAAGAGTGTCAGCCGTTGATAGATCGACTCTCTGCTAATGCATAAAGTGCGGAGCGTCGGAATACCGACTATTCCGCTATTTGATTAAAGGTGACGCATGCACGTATAATCTATATATTAATACGTGAACCAAAAACTTTGTATCCCTTTTTACGACAATTGCGCGGACGGAGGAGTATGAAATTTCCCACACTTATAGAGAATATAGAGAGAAGGAGTGCAGAATGCTAATATTGTTTTTAATTATACATAAAAAATACATTAAATCAATAAAAAAAAACATCACACACACTACCATGTATTTGACACACGCACGCATGCATACTATTTGCTTACTGTCAAACTTTTCTTATTGCTTATAGTCTGTGGTCAAATTGAGAATAGAGCAATCATTTTTGTCTTTATTAATATTTATCTAAAGTGTGGTCTTGGCGCAATCTGTGATTATAGAAGTATAATAATAGTCTTTGACAATAGAATCATAATAGTGTACAAACTTATAATTTCAATTAATTATAGTCGAATTTCGACTACCAGGAGACCACTAGTGTGTTTAATAAGTCAATAACATTTATAAATAACCATTTACAATTACTTTGCAGTGAATTTAAGGAATTGACTTTTTTATTTTTTTCAAGTTCAAGTTTTGTATAAAGTACTTTTTTTACAGCAAAGGACTTAAAACTTGGTTTTAAAATGCTTGCTTTAAAAATGCGTGCTTTAAAATTTAGGAAAAGTGTATTTGCATGCGTGCTCTACAAACTAAAGCAGTCTTATCGCTCGATAAAAGTACGATCGATATACTTACTAGCGCTTAAGCTAAGATGACTTTAAAATAGGCAAATGGGCATTAGCTACGATGACAAAATAGGTAAATAGGCATCATAAATACAAGAAATTTCAAAGACAATTAAACGTATGATTGAACATGAAAGATATTTCAATTTCATCAGATTATATTGCAAGCTTAGTTCGCGTATACGGAAACTTATAGAGGAAAATGTATTAAAAAGTTCAAAGCATCGGTTTTTCTGGAATCGATTGACTCTAAAGGTTGACACACACACACAAACACGTTCTATTGTTTATTTAGAAATTTACCGAATGAATTTTAAATAATGTGATATAAAATCATTATTCGGGTATACATTTTTTATTATGATTTTTTTATTGATATAAAAAAAAAGATATTCCAAAACAAATAATACACACTAAAACAATAATGATCGAAATCGGTTGGCGTGATATTGAGTTATTGAGTTATTTATCTATTTGTCGCGCACGTACTTAATGCAAATTTAAGGCTTACATGGTTTTCTCATGGATACCATTATCAGAACTGGACTAAATTGAAATGAGACCACACGGAAAGCGTCAGCTTTCTAATAAAAAAATAATTATCAAAATCGATTCACCTAGTCAAAAGTTATGAGGTAACAAACATAAAATCTCATGTTACGGACGTTTTTTCCTGGTTAGGGTACCGCATCGTCCCATAAGGAACTTCGTTCCAAAAAAAGTGCATTAATAATTTCGAACGTGTCAACCCTGAGTCAATTGGTCACTTAAGCAGTTCAATTACGTCGAACGTGCCGTCGAGTATCAGTGATAGTTACCGGAAGCAGCCACGTTGTTGCAAGGGGGTTGTCCGGAGTGCGCGCGGCGGGCCGGCCGGGTACTACGCGGCACGCCGGCGCGCGACCCGGAGACATGCGGCGACAGGGTCATGGAGACCATCTCCGAGGATGCCGAGGCGGAGCTAGAGCTTGGTAAAGCGTTGTTCCTCAAAACTTAAAGTCATCCGGTCCCAATTTTAGGATTCCCTGTGCTATGTGTACCAGAGATAGACAAATATACTTATATAAGTTTAAACATATACATTATGTATATAGATAATAAACATCCAGACGAAGAGCAAACAAACCTATTCATCACACTATGTTTACAAAATAGGTAGGTTAAGTCGTCGTCGCCTAAAGGATAAGACGTCCGGTGCATTCGTATCGAGCGATGCACCGGTGTTCGAATCCCGCCAGCGGGTATCAATTTATCTAAATACGTACTCAAGAAATGTTCTCGATTGACTTCCACAGTGAAGGAATAGCATCGTCTAATTATGATTTGCGTAATTACTGGTGGTAGGACCTGTTGTGAGTCCGCACGGGTAGGTACCACCACCCCGCCTGTTTCTGCCGTGAAGCAGTAATGCGTTTTGGGTTTGAAACGTGAGGCAGCCGTTGTAACTATACTGAGACCTTAGTACTTATATCTCAAGGTGGGTGGCGCATTTATATTGTATATGTCTATGGGCTCCGGTAACCATGCCTGTTTCTGTCGCAAAGCAGAAAACGTTTTTCTGTTTGACGGCCATGTGTTTTTTTTATGAAAGAAGGATTGCTGGTGGCCCGATGCCTTTCCAGTTTCAACAGAATAGGTTGGCGAGCAAAGGCTCAGTCAGGAGGCGTGAGATTGGTCGTCGCGGAACAGACTGTGGAAGAGAAACCTGGTCGGCAGTGTATCGCGTTCCGACCCGGCAGGCTAGTTCTGGCCCAGCGGGGTATCCCGGAACACCAGCGGCATCGCCCGGGCGGCCTGGTAGGGCCGCCGTACCGCGGAGACCGACGTCGTTGGTCGTCGACTATCCGTCGGTCGGGCGTCCTTGAGGTGAGCTGCGCCGTCTGGTTGTAGTGTTGACCGCGGTAACCCCCTTACCTCATCCGGGTTCTGACCTCGGACGCTTGGGCGAAGAGTGCAGGGGAGTCTTTTAGTGGGTGAGGTCCTGAAAACAGCCTTGGGCCCGCGGTTTCGCAGTCGCAGACCAGTCCCATATACTCCACGTTTCCCCTAGGCGCGGGGAACTCGTAGGAGGTTTGGACCCCGGCCCGGAAAAAAAATGCTGTGTCCTCAGTCGTGGCTGCAATCTGGGTGGTCTGTGCTCAAGGCGTCTAACATCTGCAGACAGTCAAGACCTACATACCACGAGTGCTTCTCAGGCTTCTCAGCAAACCTCATGCATGCGGTTTGCTTTGCCCAAAAAAGGCTATTTCTTTAACCACTTCAGCAATAAAATACTTGCCACGATCTTTTCTGCGAATTCTTATATACGTTAGTATGTTGCAATCGAAAAGATGGATAATAGGGTTCCGTTTTACCAATTTTTCCTATTCGTACACTCTTGACAGAGTGGTCGTGGTGTATCAGTCGGATCCTGCGATACCGATGCTCTCGCGATGCGACGCCATGTGGCACGATGTTTCGCAGAGTGAGAGCAAACATTTATGTTGGAGTGAGTAACAGATTTTATGAGGTCGGTCCATCGTGTTGGAGATCGTCCGCGAGATCTTTTGCCCTCGATTTTCCCTTGCACCACCAACCGCTCAATGGAGTCCTCATTACGAGCGATGTGCCCGAAGAACTTGAGGATTCGTAATTGGACTGTTGACGATAGTCTCTCCTTGATGTTGAGCTCTTTCAGGATCGAAATGTTGGTACGGTGCGCGGTCCACGGAATTCTGAGGAGACGTCTCCAACACCACATTTCTAGTGCGTCGATCTTACGACGGTCTTGCATCCTCAGCGTCCACGTCTCAGCCCCATACAGAAAGATTGGAAAGACCAGGCATCTCATTAACCGAACTTTTGTATTTTTGGTTATTCTGCGGTCTCTCCAAATCTTTGTTAGCCTCTCAACTGAGGATCTTGTCACGGCACAACGTCTTCGGATCTCATCTTCGCAGCCTCCAGCGTTGGTGATAGTGGAGCCTAGATATACATAGCTATTAACTACCTCGCATCCCGCTATATGTTGGACTTCCGGTTGGTTGATGTTAGCACGATCTACGATCATCATTTTGGTCTTATCACGATTGATCGCAAGTCCAAAATCCAACGCTGTAGTCTCCAGCCGGCGAAGAAGCACCTCGATTTCGTCTCTGGTTGACGCCAAGAGGGTAGTATTTTACCAATTGATCTACGCCAATTATGAATAGTATAGTTTTGATTTGCAATAAGGTACTCTGGACTCCAACAATTATAGGGCATTATTAGCTTTTTTGCTCGCCATTGAAGTAAATGAACTGTACATTAATGCATACTTTTACTTTTCTATTGTATCTGAGCGACAATAATTATTTTGCACAAATCGCAAGACATGATTGCTTCGTGAATCTATACGAGACGGTGATAATGACCCGTCCTTTTTTAAAGTTTATTGCTTAGATGGGTGGAGCTTACTGCTCATCTGGTGTTAAGTGATCACTAGAGCCCCTAGATTCTTGTCTAAAGATACAACCCACTGAGTTTCTCGCCGAATTTTGTCAGTGGGTCGCGATTCTCGATCCGGTGGTAGATTCTGCGAAGCACTGTTCTCGCTAGGGCTAATGTAAGCAATTCTCTCAGGTTGAGCCCGTGAGCTCATCTGCTGGTCCACGCGAAATTGGAATATCCCCTAAAGGTACCAGCGCTTACATAGAGGAAAAATGGATAAAATAAATTACATACATACCTATACCGATCCACGCGCAGCTGGAATAGCCCCATAAGTTATTAACGATTAGGTAAAGAGATAAAAAGAACAATTTACATAAATTTTTGTATTTACCAATTTAAAATGTTACTTTAACACAAATTAAACAGATGGACAACTCGTTGTTAAAATAATGTTCCTTTAAAGCATCTGCTAATAAGCAAGGTATGCTGAAGAAAGTCCAAAGGCAAAAGTCTAATGCGCTGGCCGGATCTGATACGCTTCTACCCTCAACATCTCGGTCCACGATGACATTGATGGACACAGCTGATCATAGAGTGAGCTAGCGAAAGATAATCCAAGAGAGACCACGACCCTCAGCATTGAGTACCATCGACACGAGCAGGAAGATGAATCAGTGATTGAAATTAGAAAATTTCGGCTTAATTTTACAAATTAAAATGAACCGTTCTCATCTATAGATTAATAAGTGTAATACAAGTATGAAATTTCCCACACTTATAGAGAATATAGAGAAGGAGTGGAATTTTAATATTTTTTTAAAATTATGCATCAAAATTCATCATATCAATAAAAAAATACATTACACACACTACCATGTATTTGACACACACACGCATGCATACTATTTGTTTATTGTCAAACTTTTCTTATTGCTTATTTAGTCTGTGGTCAAATTGAGAATAGATTAAATATTGTTTGTCTTTATTAATATTTATCTAAAGTGTAGTCTTGGGGAGATCTGTGATTATAGAAGTATATTAAATAGTCTTTGACCATATACTCATAATAGTGTTTAAACTTATAATTTCAATAAATTATAGTCGAATTTCGACTAGTAGGGAACCACTAGATTTAAAGTAAACGGGCAAATTACTAAACGCGCTTATTAAAACATTTGTGTTTCAATTCCAGCCGAAGTATTAATTGATTCTCGTCACAATAAAGATAGACAAGGTTCAATTCAAAGTTGATTCTCGTACTATCTATTTTAGTGCGGGCGAAGTGTTCGCGAACACACAATCAAATGTTTAGGTTAATGCTTGCCTATTTTTAATTTGGGTTCGGTTTCTTTCTTTTTATATTTCTATAGAGATTAATTTTTCACACCGCTTCTTCACCAGCTGCCTCGTTACAAACTCTAGCTGTTGTATGTGTGAAGGCTGTGAGAACACGCGTTGTTTTTGAGGATAAAGAGTTCAGAGAACTATTTTATTTGTAAACTTTAGTATAAATAGTGGTCGATATTTGACAGATGCCTGAATCTCGCTTACGACATTTTCAAGATGAGCTTGCATATATACAAGTTCTGAACAACAACATTCAGACCCAGACGCCGCCACCAAGCTTGGGACAAGAAGTCCAAATCCCAATTTTAGAATAGAACGTTTTTACCGGTGGTAGGACGTCGTGTTAGTCTGCACGGGTAGATACTATCGCCCAGCCTATTTCTGACGTGAAGCAGTAATGCATTTCGGTTTGAAGGTTGTTGTACTGTAAAACTGAGACCTTAGAATTCTTGTCTTAAGGTGTGTGGCGGCATTTGCGTTGTTACTGTCTATGGGTTCCGATAACCACTTAACTCCAGGCGACCCACCCATTTAAGGAATAACTAAATAAAAACCTGAATGGCGCAAAACGGCCTTGACACAAGAGATTTAAGGGTTCATTTTGTTCTAGCCGAAGATAAACGGTGGAATATTTCCCTCGTATTAGTGACAGGTAGTAGTTAGATACAGATTATGTTAAAATTACAGATTAGTTAGCTTAAATTGAATTACAGATTAATTAGCTTAGTACAGATTATATACGACACACAGACCCGGAAAATGCGCTGATAGGCATGATAAAGTAACTAAGAGTGTAGCTTCAAAATATCGATTACTAGTGGGTAGCATTTAAGATTACAGAGTAGAGTTAATAATGCACACACCCAAAAGTATCCACCAAAGTATTTTTTTGTATTGATACTCCATCGGTTTGCTATTATTAGTATTCCTGATGATATGAGTCGATCGGATAAACCGCTGAAATGTTGATGATACTGTAATAGAAAAATTAAATGGCATACCAATAACGATAATATTTTATCAAACTCTGTCTCAAGATAGATGAACAACCAGTGCGTGTGTGCACTTTATTGCACAACAATATAAGATCAAAAATACTATGCAATTGTCTTATCATTAAAGTCGACTATACAACTATAAATACTAGACAACTCATCATCATCAGCATGGTTCCAAGCCGTTTACGGCCACGGCGGCCAAAATTTTCTATTTAATAACTCAAAGCCAATGTCTGCGCTTCTCATGCGCCCTAATATGGCTATCGTAGCTTATATTGTTCTTAAACGAGTGCAAACAGAAGTTACACGTAAGAACATCATCCACGAAATTGTAAAAAATTATAGACAGCTATTAGACGGAGAAAAGCGTACTTATCGAATTGTTATATCCCTAGCCTGTATAGACCAATGCTTACCAAACACCTTACTCATCATAAGCCCTCTCACAGTGATTTCATGAGAACATACCAACCAGTCTCAGTTCGGGTCAGATATTCATTGAATTGAGACGTTTACCAATTTTCATCACTATCTCCAAATTATTTTATTATCATTAGTTATCTTCTATCTATATATGATATACAAATGAATTGCTGTTCGTTAGTCTCGCTAAAACTTGAGAATGGCTGGACCGATTTGGCTAATTTTGGTCTTGAATTATTTGCGGAAGTCCAGGGAAGGTTTAAAAGGTAGATAAATATGAAAATACTCGGAATTAAATAAAAAGAACAAGTTAGTTTTTCCTTTGATGTGTCCCCCCCGTCTTTGCCGTGAAGTTTATTTTATACAAAAGTCTAGGTCTTTTATTTATCGATTGAGGCACTACGAAGTCTGCCGGGTCAGCTAGTAAGAAATAAATATTGTGTAGTGTCGAATAAATCCTTTTTTTAAAAACAGTTCGGCCTTCTCACTACTAACAGAATGAAAAAAGTGAAAATAATTATATCGAAGTGTACGGTTGCTGATGCAAGGTAAAGGGTGTAAGCTGCCCTTTTTTTGCTTTATTAATATTTTATTTTTATTTTTTATTGCTTAGATGGGTGGACGAGCTCACAGCCCAACTGGTGTTAAGTGGTTACCGGAGTCCATAGACATCTACAATGTAAATGCGCCACCCACCTTGAGATATAAGTTCTAAGGTCTCAGTTTAGTTACAACGGGTGCCCCACCCTTTAAACCGAAACGCATTACTGCTTCACGGCAGAAATAGGCGGGGCGGGTAACCTACCCGCGCGGACTCACAAAAGGTCCTACCACCTACCTTCTTTACGAACTTAGCACGGGACCAGTTAACGTGGCGTGATTGTTAGTAAATATTTTTATTTATTTATTTATATGTATACGCGGAGAAAATATAGAAACCCTCGCGACAAAAACTTCTCGAAAATTTATATCGCCTCAGCTCGATTCGCCGTGCTATATATCATAACGTGATCGATGGCTGCTTGCAAAAGCTTTTATCTAAGGAGCTTTGTCCATTTGATCTCTCGGGCTTACGACGTTTAAATTGTATCATCCTTGGGATCGTTGGATTTTAGCCCAGAAGCTGGATCGTGGATTGCTTGGTCGCCTTAATAGCGGAAAAACGTGATAAAGTTCTTTGCGGATAAATTTGAGATTATCTTTATCATTTAAACCTACCGCACCAACATTTTTTTTTCTATGGCTTCGATGGGTGGACGTTGGGTATTCTATTTGACAGTTCAACACAATCTAGCTTTCCAGAACATATATCATGAAATACAGCCATGTCTTACATCTCACGTCTCTCAGCCACAGTTATGAGGCTGTGTTTTTGGCATGACTCAGTGTAGCCATCAATTTTTAATTTGCTTTTGAAATTCAAATATTTGACAAATTTAATTTGGAGACGCTCAAGGGAATGCTTGTGCGTCACGTATTGTTGATTCTAAACAGTACTGGAGTATTCGAGAATACTTCTGATATAAGCATAGTAAAGCACTTTTATGCAAGAAATGTCAGTGAAATCGCGCGTTACTCTTATTATGAAACCTAAGTTTTTGTAAGTCTTATTAACTATATATTCAAAGTGACTATTAAATGTAAGTTTTGAATCAAGATAAACCCCCAAATCTTTTACAGAATAAACTTTATTCAGACTTACGTTATTTAATTTAAAATTGTAATCAATGAGATTCTTACGTCTAGTGAACTGAATATGTGCACATTTTGCAACATTGACTGAGATACGGTTAGTTATGTAATATAGTGATAGTCTGTCTAGATCTTCCTGCAGTTTAATGCAATCCTCAATTGTATTAACCTTCATATAGATTTTAGTGTCATCGGCATATAGTAAAAGCTGAGCATGTCTAAAGCATAATAATTAAAAAACTGATTACTTTTAGTCGTCTACCCTCTCATTTTTGCAATAAATTCCTTGCTCGGAGACATATCCGTCTTCAAGCTTAAAAGAGTCCTCACAGCCTTAAGTCGGGCTATCGATATTCTACTTTAAATCCTCAGTTCTGAAGGTATAATTTTCAAGCAAAACTGATTTTAGTTAACTAACTTAACTAACTAACTAAACTTAACACGTCTAATGTAACTACAATTAGTGTAATAATTTTCTTTAAAATTCCTTTCAAGGCCCTGATTTTTGTCATACTAGAAGCACACACCGAAGCTATAATTTGATTCTGCGTATCCCATTATTGCAAAAATAAATGTAGATGAGATTTCGTAAAGAAATTTACTGAGTTTTTGTATGGAGAATATTTATATGAGCGCCCCCACCCGATTTGTATCTATAAAAGCTTATCCTGAAACTGTTGCTGGTGCGATTCAGGTTTTTTTTTAATTATATAACCACCCCACCCGAAAACATGGAACGCTTGGCTATAACGCGGGTGAAACAGGATATACACTTGTAGACTCAAAACACTTCAGTTACTAAATATGTAATTTATTCATTCATAAATTTTGCGCATTTATCTTTAACAATCTCTGACGAATTCTCCAAAACTTTTATATTATCTCCGTTCAAAATATTTGAGACTAGATGACCCGACAGACTTCGTAGTGCCTCAATCGATAACTTATAAAATAAACTTAAAACAAACAAAAGGAATCCGTCCGACGGGGGACACATCAAAGGAAAAACAAAATTGTTATTTTTATTTGATTCCGAACATTTTCATATTTATCTAACCTTTTAAACATTCTCTGGACCTCCACAAATAATTCAAGACCAAAATTAGCCAAATCGATCCAGCCGTTCTCGAGTTTTTAGCGAGACTAACGAACAGCAATTCATTTTTATATATATACCTAATCAATTCATAAGCTGTGCTGTAAAAATTATTTGATGGTACTCAAACGATTGTTGGAAAATCGTACATTTTATTTTTCCAAGTGAATTTCTTTTTACGAAGTTGAACGAACCGAACCAATGTATTATTTAAGTGGTATCGACTGTACGAACGAATTATGGCGAAATGTAAGGAGAACAGTAAGGTATCTTTAGGTTGACCACAATATTTTGTTTGTTTTTAAAAAGGGTGATGAGCTGAGATTCAGCAGGGAAGATGTCGTGATTGCTCATGGACAATGCTTTATTAATGCATGCATTAGCATACTGTATCTTTAATTAATCTTGTAACACACGAATACGCTGACATTAGGTCACTGGTCAATTGGTCTTATTTGTAATCTTAAGGCTAGTTTCGTCATGTTAGTGACTGCTATGTTTTCCCGTGATATAATCAAATTAAACTACATTCAAATGTGATTATAAGTAATAGTTTTTTAAATTATTTTATTATTTTTTTGTTTTAACTACATAGTTTGAAATATAGAATTTTATAACCATTGCTGAATTTAAATTGGTATGCTGTTAAAAGTTGTAATGCAAATAATGACATTTAGTTAAAGACATTAACAATGAAAACAAACTTCACGCATGCAAAATTGCAAAGGGTGACTTGACTTTGTTTGCCCGAAAAATTAAGACTTTAAGATCATGTACGATCGAGTGAGAGTGCATTACTGTTCTCTTTACACTGTGTACAACAACGCCCACTCTAAAAGGTATGCGCTTCAATGCATCGCAATCGAGTGCAGTCATGTACATAAATGATCTGTCGTGTTTTAATAATTCGTTATTTTTAGAATCGATTTCGCAAAACCATTCGATTGTTTGTAAATCGAATTTTAATTGAATCTCGTTTTGTTTTTTTTACACTCGTTCGATATTTAAAATCGGAAAGTTTTTGTAGAGAAAATGATGGCAATGATTCGTTGGCTTTTAATTAAGTCGTCGTGGCCTAAAGGATAATACGTCCGGTACATTCGTATGTAGCGATGCCACGGTGTTCGAATCCCGCAAGCGGGTACCAATTTTTCTAATGAAATGCGTACTCAACAAATGTTCACGATTGACTTCCACGGTGAAGGAATAACATAGTGCAAAAATCAAACCCGCAAAATTATCGTTATTACTGGTGGTAGGACCTCTTGTGAGTCCGCACGGGTAGGTACCACCACCCCCGCTTATTTCTGAAGTGAAGCACTAATGCGTTTTGGTTTGAAGGGTGGGGCAGCCGTTGTAACTAACTATACTGAGATCTTGAAACTTACATCTCAAGGTCGGTGGCGCATTTACGTTGTAGATGTCTATGGGCTCCAGTAACCATTTAACACCAGGTGGGCTGTGAGCTCGTCCACCCATGTAAGCAATAAAAAAAAATCAGCTAATGATTCCTGATAAATACAAATTTTCCTTCTATCTGCTCATTCGCTAATTCCTGTCTTTAATAGCTTCCGATATGGTGGTAACTCAGCTGTTCAAGACCTCAAACGCATGTCTTAATGTTTGCAGCATTGTGTCTATTGGCTCCACTACCACCTTCATACTAAGCTCATTATCCAGACCCTACTGCTGATGTACGAAAACCGAGTGAGACGCATTAAAAAGCTCTGGTTCTAAAGTTGAAAGTTTTCCCTGTTCTCGCTACTCAAGCTTTCGTTTCGCACTTTTAACGATGTAAAAATGTTCGCGGCGCGTACGAAGCTATTTTCATTTTTGTAATAAAGCTTTCGTCTCCGCGCGTGCTTTTGGTTTGTTTTCTGTTCAAAATAAATACGGCGGTAGTTTTTTTAGATAATTTAGTTTTTACCAGCACGAGTATGGTTTTTGCGAAAATTGTGTACATCTTTGGTTTTTTTTTATTGCTTAAATGGGTAGGCGAACTCACAGCCCACCTGGTGTAAAGTGGTTACCGGAGCCTATAGACATCTACAACGTAAATGCCGCCACCCACCTTGAGATATGAGTTCTAAGATCTCAGTATAGTTACAACGGCTGCCCCACCCTTTAAACCGAAACGCATTACTGCTTCACGGAAGAAATAGGCAGGGTGGTGGTACTTACCCTTGCGGACTCACGAGAGGTCCTACCACCAGTAAAAAATGGAAGGAGAAAACATGTTGCGTCGACCCCAGGTGACTGGGAGAAGGGCAGGATAATGATGATAGAGCAATTTTGAAGGCAAAGCTATGCGATATATTATTTGTATTTTCTTTATCAATCAGCGGACATGAGCTAGGTTCGTGATAAACTAACAATGGACTAGCGTATTATTCTTCCTATTCGTACACTCTTGACAGAGTGGTCGTGGTCATGCATCAGTCGGATCCAGCGATACCGATGCTCTCGCGATGCGACGCCATGTGGCACGATGTTTCGCAGAGTGAGAGCAAACATTTATGTTGGAGTGAGTCACAGATTTTATGAGGTCGGTCCATCGTGTTGGAGATCGTCCGCGAGATCTTTTGCCCTCGACTTTCCCTTGCACCACCAACCGCTCAATGGAGTCCTCATTACAAGATTAGCGCATTATAAGATTAGTAAAATCTAGAAAATAAATATTTGTCACGATTTATTGTTAGTTTTCCGTATTTATGCACAAAGAGGACAGTTAGCCAAGCAGAGTAAATTAAAATCCCTAATAGTGAAGCTGTTATAACCCTACGTTAGTCCATACCCGATCCTGTAGACCGAACGGTAAACAGTCGACGTCGCCCAAAACACGTCATTACGGATCCTCCCGATCCACTAACGGTGCTTTTAGGTACCACCAGCACCGGTCGCCATCCTCGTCGAACCCGTCGCTTGCGACGAAGGGCTCGACGAGCGAATTAACCCGTAGACACAGCCCACTGAGTTTCTCGCCAGATCTTCTCAGTGGGTCGCGTTTCCGATCCGGTGGTAGATTCTGCGAAGCACTGCTCTTGCTAGGGCCAGTGTTAGCAACACTCCGGTTTGAGCCCCGTGAGCTCACCTACACGTTAGGGCGAAGCTGATATTATAGCCTCTCAAGGCTATCAGCATAGGTAGGAAAAAAACCTACGTTAAAACTTCATAATGTAACGCAATTAGTTAAAAGAGACTCGAAATTTTGTTGAAAAGTTTTCATCCGAGTGTGAGCTTTATGTATAGTATCTTTATGTATGCATATTAAATAAAATATTGACGGCAGTTAGGACAATATGTAAATGTCGACGAATAACAATACAGTCGTCTGCGATCACGGAAACTATAATCCATTCGAAACTTCGGAGATAATAAATGCGAGATCATAATTTAATAGCAGTTTTAATTGTGTTTTGTACAATTAACATTTTTCGTTTATCGTCTAAATTTCCGGTTCCTTGCATCGGAGTCGGTCATGTTGTAGGCGATATTCAATTGCCGTTTTTAATAACGTTCCTTTAATTTCTAACGTTTAGGGTCTAGTGTCTCGGAATCTCGTTAAATTTTATGAAATTTGAATTTTTTGTTTGAGCGGAAAAAAACCTAAAAAAATGGGAAAAAGAAATTGTTGACGCTAAACCTTTTGTTGTAGTTTTGCTGTGGCCTATGTCAAAATGCGACTGTAAGAGTTAAGCAGTAAGCACGTCTATCTTCGGTGACAAAAACACCTATAGTCTTTAAGCAATCTTCTGTGTGTACATAATCTGTACGCAAAAATACTTTTTAGTTCAAAAGCCTACAAAATGTTTTTTGAGAAATTTTGTCGTCGACTGTACCGCATTACATAGGATAAAGTGAGCTCGGATAAGCAGCTTTTGTATCCAATATCGGCACGGGCTTAAAGGTTATTTGAGCGCTGTTTATCAGTGTGTTTGAGCCGATTTATTTATAAAGCTTCCACCTATAGATACGCTGTTTCAACATCGAGATTTGGAATCGTTCCCGGAAACAAAAACGGTTGTGCTAGTACTGGTGAACAAACATTAGATTAAATATTATTTTAGCATGTATTTTTTTATGTACGCAACACTATAAGTTTATCCATACTACCTGGAGCCACTGCGTTCATCCACAGAGCGTTTCCAGAGATCTTTTTTGCCACGTATCATTCGGCTTTGGAATGAGCTCCCGTCCAGGGTGTTTCTCGAGCGCTGTGACACGTCCTTCTTCAAATGAGACTTATGGAGAGTACTTAACGGTAGGCAACGGCTCGGCTCTGCCCCTGGCATTGCTGACTTCCATCGGTGACGATAGCCACTCACCATCAAGTGGGCCGTATGCTCGTCCGCCTACAAGGGCAATAAAAAAATAAAAAAGTGAGCGCCTCCCGTTTTATTATGTTGTCGTGAGCTGTTCTTTAAACGCAATGTTTTTGTGACGTCATTTGAGGCCAAATTTACGGCGAGATAGCTTTTGATTATTAAAAACCGATTAGCAACATGTGTCATCGTATTTTGCGATTGCGTTATATGACAGCTAGTTTTCGATTATACCTTTACTGAATATGAACTCATAAAAGCAAAAGTTGTTTAGATCCATCTTGAGATATTGAAAAGCGTTTTTTTAACATGCTTTTATTAGTTTGGTATGTATGTATGTTTGCTTTCTGTATTATAATCTTAAATGAATGGCTCCGATGCAAAATACGTCGGCAAATATCACGTTCTTACGGATCCATCAGATCCAATAACTCTTGCATTAGACGCTTTCAGCTCTAACACTCTTAGACTAAGACCTGGCTTTGGGTCCCCGGTTTCGTCCAGCTCCGGGCCCTGTGAGGAGGCAGTCTCCTCCCGGTGATGGTCATATCTATATACCTAGTCAGGTCATAAATTCTGTCACATGTTTAATGTAAAATAATTGAAACAAGTTTATTCATTATGTAACCATTCATATACCAAAATGAACTTAACAAAACATAGATTCTTATGACACTAAAGTTTATTCAAAATTACCTCCGTGATTTTGAATACAGGCCTTCAATCTGCGCGACCAGTCGTCTATCGCAGCACGAACGAGGTCCATGTCAATATCGGCGGCTGCCTTAATCAAGGATGTCTTGAGTGACTCTAAATTGGGATGAGGCTTTGAGCACGCCTTTTCCTCCAAGTGGTGCCATATCTTGTAATCTAACGGATTCAAATCTGGACTGGAGGAGGGCCAGTCTTCGTGCCGGATGAAGTCGATTTCACGCGCCGCCAGCCAGTCTTGTGTGCTCTTCGCTCTATGAGCTGGCGCGGAATCTTGTTGAAATACCCAGTGCCTGTTATTGAACATGGTATGAGAAACAGGTTCCACAAGGTTCGTCAGGACTGTATTTTGATACACAACTTCATTCGTTTTTACACCTTTCTCACAAAAATGTACCTCTGTTAAGCCCCAATAAGAAACTCCCAACCATACCATGAGCGAGGATGGAAAATGACCTCGTTGGACACGCGGAATACGGTTGCTCGCTTCTTCACTACTGTGTGCGTACACCTTATCATTTTGTTTGTTGTAGCTCTCTTCTACGGTAAAAAGGGGATTGCCCACTCTCCATAGTGTGCTAGGCCCAAGGTGGACATCAAATATTACTATAAAAATGTACTGATTCAAATTCTTAAATGTATTGGATATCTAAAAAATATATTGAAATTGACGCCACTATTATAAAAAATATAATAAAAATAAAAACTCGTTTTGAGGTTAATTTTCTATATAAATAAGTGTCGGATTGTGAGATACTTCAAGAACTTTCCTTTTCTTAATGTTTAAGATGTTCCTAATGTATTTTTATCCAATAGGGTATAAAAACACACTTAATTCTTTAAATATCTATATTTTCTTCATCTTCATACACAATTAGTATCATCTAAAAATAGCAAAGGAGAGCATATACACGGTTTTAAATCTCGGTCAGGGTAAAACCACAATTCACACAATGTTTTTTAGTCGTAGTATGAAACGTTATTGATAAAAGTAAAATAAATCGAAGAAAAATCAAAACACATCCATTTTGTACGCAAGCACAACACCACAAGCAGCAAGCGAAGTATCAGTCAGTCAGATTAAATTCAGTGTTGTCAGTATAAAGAAAAATAATTACATGAAATTCATATATCGATTATTTTTTTAAATAACCGATAATTGCTTTATATCTTAATCTTTTTTTTACGAGTACACATTATTTTTTATGTTTTTGTTTTAGTTGTACATATTTAAATAACAATACTAGTAAAGTTTTTTTTATTGCTTAGATGGGTGGGCGAGCTCACAGCCATCCTGGTGTTGCTAAGTGGTTACTCGAGCCCACATACATCTACAACGTAAATGCGCCACCCACCTTGAGATATAAGTTCTAAGGTCTCAAGTATAGTTACAAGTTAAAGTCCAATGGGTATGTCTTCGATGTTATTTTATGTGCATAAAATCCATTAAAATCGTTTGATTAATGATAATACTTAAAATGATTTATTTATATGTTTTATTTATATACTCAAAATATTTACTTCATACGTAAAAGGATTTGAAGCTGGCAATATTTTTCCCGCAAAAATAAAAATCCTTGTTTTTTCAATAGAGTTACTTTTTTTAAACTACTTATTGTAAACTATAGTGGCGCGTATTTGCAAGAAAGTAAATGCATATTTATTTATGACAAAATTAATGCACTAAGTATTTTTTCTATAATCTATTGTCCGCTTTGGGCCTAAAATGGGCCATCCCCTTTTTTCATCCAAAAAAATAATTTCCCGATATTTTTTTCCCGCGTACCGCTTCAACAAAGCGCGGCATCTCTTCAGTCTCAAGTCCATTAGACGAGCATTCAAACGATGTCCTGTTTTTCTTCGATATGCCCGAAGCCCTAAGTCTTCATTTAACATCCTTTTCACCGTGGTTCTGCTTAACCCCATCTGAAGGGCCAACAGTTTCTGCTTACGTTTGGGATTTCTTTGAATTCGCGCCTTCACAGCTTTTATTACTGCTGGAGTCCTAACAGACCGAGGGCGACCACTTCTTGACCTGTCATCTACACTAGAGTCTTCATTGTATCGTTTGATGGTACGATAAACGAATCTTTTGGTTATATTCAAATTTTTCAGTATGTTAAAAATTTGAATTGGCGCGTAACCGCAACGATGCAACGCAATAACTGCAACACGGTCTTCTTTAAGCGTCCACTCCATATTTAAAAATGAGTAAATTTCTAAAAGTATACATTTTTATTTTCATGAACAATTCGAAATTCGAATTCAATAAACTTTTTTGTGGCCAGCATTCTAAAAGAAAAGTTTTTACTGTGTGACAATACTTATGACCTGACTAGTTATATATATAAATGAATTGCTGTTCGTAAGTCTCGCTAAAACTCGAGAACGGCTGGACCGATTTGGCAAATTTTGGTCTTGAATTATTTGTGGAAGTCCAGAGAAGGTTTAAAAGGTAGATAAATATGAAAATGCCCGGAATTAAATAAAAATAACAATTTTGTTTTCCCTTTGATGTGTTCCCGTCGGACGGATTCCTTTCGTCTGTTTTAAGTTTATTTTATACAAAAGTTTGGGTCTTTTAATTCTCGATTGAGGCACTACGAAATCTGCCGGGTGCCGACTAGTCTAACAAATAAAGTAATTTAAGGTTTTATGGTATGTATCGGGCAAAATTACGCAAGAAATGCAAAATTACCAATTTTATGGGCGCTTGTACTCCCATAACGGTGACGTATGGTACATAGGAATCCCTTTAAAGCGCCATAGCTGAATAAACGGGCTGCCTCAAGACAATTAATGGGCGGTTATTTATGGGACAATAAAGAATTCCTCAAGTACGCCACGCGATATTAGGGTGCTTTAGGGTATTTTACTGGTGGTAGGACGTATTGTGAGTCCGCACGGGTAGGTAACACCATCCTGCCTATTTCTGCCGTGAAGCAGTAATGCGTTTCGGTTTGAAGGGCGGGGCAGACCGTGTACTTTTAAAACGGAGACCATACAACTCATGTCTTGAGGTGGTAGGAACTCTTGTGAGTCCGCGCGGGTGGGTACCACCACCCTGCCTATTTCTGCCGTGAAGCAGTAATGCGTTTCGGTTTGAAGGGTGGGGCAGCCGTTGTAACTAAACCTGAGACCTTAGAACTTATATCTCAAGGTCGGTGGCGCATTTACGTTGTGGATGTCTATGCTCCAGTAACCACTTAACACCACGTGGGCTGTGAGCTCGTCCACTCATCTAAGCTATAAAAAAAGAAGCATTTTAACACTTTTTATCAAACGTACACACTAAATATTACTAATTACTTTGCATATTTCACTTCGAAGGTCGGATTCTAAAAAAAGCCCAGTTGCAGATGCATAGATAGATTAATTAGGGAATATTACTAATCGATGTAGTAAACGCTATCTCGGAATTCGACCGCAGTTTTGTTTTCACTCACGCCCGATCTTGTTATTGAGAGGAATCAATTGATTAAGATTAAGATTTGCATTTTCAAAAAGGCAATGATTAACATTTTCCACAATCGGAATTTTTTACTGTGAATACACGTCGGATAATTGAGCGTCTTGTGAAGCAGTAATGACTTTTGTTTTGAAAGGTAGGGCAGCCGTTGTAACTATCCTGAGTCTTAGAACTCATACTCATACTCTTGGCGGTAGTTTTTTTTGACGTTCAACAAGTATGTTCTTTCATTTATGTTGAATAAATTTTCTTGATGATTGATTGATTTGATTGATATCTCAAGGTGGGTAGCGGCATTTGCGTTGTAGATGTCTATGGGCTCCACTAACCGTTTAACACCAGATAGGCCGTGAGCTCGTCCACACGCTTAAGCAATAACAAAAAAAAAGATCAAATAATTAAGATCACACAGAGATAAATTTCTGCCAACGCCATCGAGATGAATCGTGTTTTATCTCCGCATCCGCCGAAGGTTGACGACGTTGATGAATAACGTTCTTGACCTGGATATTTAGGCTGAATAAAATAATTTCAGGTCTCCGGTCGGACTATATCATAAATGTATATTCGAGTTTTATAGCTTCATTAAGATCTAAACACATCGGGTATTAAGCATACTGTCTGTTTGTACATGACCTGTTCTTCTTTTTCATCGTTCCCTTATTTAGGACAGTGACCATACATAATCTATATATCGACGTTTGAAAGGCAAACGTGACTAAGCGACAATAACTGCTTTGTACATAAATGATAGGCAATAATAATATTCGATGCGCAAAAAAAAAAAATTATTTCTAGGTCTATTAAAATCATTTCAATCCTACAGCTACTAGCTAGATTCTACTACAGCTAGATTCGTTAAAATAATTTTTTTTTCAGGTATTTCAACTTTAAATTAGTCTACTGTAAAGTTCACGCATTGTCGCTTAGTCACGTTTGCCTTTCAAGCGTCGATATTAATAGGTGAAGCAAAAACTTTGTAGCTTTTTTAAGAAAATTGCGCGGACGGACGATTATGAAATTTCCCACACTTACAGAGAATACAGAGGACGGGTGCACAATGCTATTTTTTTTTTTAATTATGCATAAAACATACATTAAATCAATAAAAAAACATTACACACACTACCACGTTTGAAGTCGTCGTGGCCTAAAAGATAAGACGTCCGGTGCATTCGTGTTGAAGCGATGCACCGGTGTTCGAATCCCGCAGGCGGGTACCAATTTTTCTAATGAAATACGTACTCAACAAATGTTCACGATTGACTTCCACGGTGAAGGAATAACATCGTGTAATAAAAGTGAAACCCGCAAAATTATAATTTGCGTAATTACTGGTGGTAGGACCTGTTGTGAGTCCGCGCGGGTAGGTACCACCGCCGTGCCTATTTCTGCCGCGAAGCAGTAATGCGTTTCGGTTTGAAGGGTGGGGCAGCCGTTGTAACTATACTGAGACCTTACAACTTATATCTCAAGGTGGGTGGCGCATTTACGTTGTAGATGTCTATGGGCTCAGGGCATCAGGTGGGCTGTGAGCTCGTCCAACCATCTAAGCAATAAAAAAAAAAATTGACACACACACATATATATATAATTATACTATTTGTTTATCGTCAATTGTCAAATTTTTGTTAATGTTTAAAGTCTGTGGTCAAATTCCGAATAATTTTTTTTTTTTTCTTTACTGTTATTTATTTATCTATAGCGTAAGTTTTGGCGAAACCTGTGACTATATTATAGAAATATACGAGTAATAGTATTTGACAATAGAACCTTAATAATGTTTAAACGTACAATTTCAATTAATATTATAGTCGAATTTCGACTACTACCGGACCACTAGTCTCCCTAATTTGTCAGCGTTCTATTCACCTACTTCAAGAAGTCCAATGAAATTTTACTTTATTAGATTGGATTTTACTTTTTGATTAAGTGGTTACGGAAGTTATCGGTGTCAAATCGTGATCGCTGTGGCCCAGAATGAGGTTTAACTCTTATGTTATCTCTCACTGCTTCACGGCAGAAACAGACTGGCAGTGTTACCTAACCGTGCGAGCTCTTGAGATCATCTTATCACCAGTAATTATGTGTTTTATTTATTTATTGCTTAGATGGGTGGACGAGCTTACAGCCCATCTGGTGTTAAGTGGTTACTGGAGCCCATAGACATCTATAACGTAAATGCGCCACACACCTTGAGATATAGGTTCTAAGGTCTCAGTACTGCTTCACGGCAGAAATAGGCAGGGCGTTGGTACCTACCCGCGCGGACTCACAAGAGGTCTTACCACCAGTAGCTGCTGACGTGCTGATGCGTGAGAGCATGTCTTAAGTATTTTATTACAAAAATTGGTATCAAGATTTGAATACTGGCACATCGCTTCTATTCTTTAGGCCACGACGAGTTAGATGTAGGTTTTATAGCATCCGTGCTACTTGTGGTGAACTCTGTATTAGGCAATGTGCATCTCAGTTTGTAGATTAGGTTGTAACTGTATTTAACAGCGTTGTTTAGACTTTAAGTTTATTAATGGCGTACCTCAATGCGTCTTTGGACTCGCAAAGGGACTATCCTTTGTTAATACGCTTTTATTAACTTCAGACGTATGTATGTTAGTAACGGAATCACTGAACATGATTTTGATCCCCTTCAAAACGTCGGATTAACTCGAAATTTGGTATACTTATTAAGGACCGATGACAATTCAATATTTAACAAAAAAATTTAAAAAAATGAAATTCAATTAAAAATTAAAAAATAAATAATAGTTGAAAAAAACTAACAAAATACGCTTTTATAGAAATGTAAAAAAGCGTGGGGTGCTTTTCAGGATATTACCAAAATAATCCTTCTACTTTATATATGTTCATAAAATATTTATAACTACTGATACCATGCACCCTACGCTTTTTTTACAATAAAATCATTTTTTCTTACACAATTTTTAATTCAAATTTAATAAAAAAAAATTATATTTTTTTGTTGGATTTTCTATAAAAGCGTATTTTGTTAGTTTTTTTAAAGTATTATTCAATTATTAACCCTACCTAATCACTATTAGGATAAGGAGCTGTTGCAATATAATGACGATCCGGGATACTATGCAAAAATTACGGGAACACAAAAAAAAATATGGCTGTCTACTGCTTATAATTTTAAAAACTTTTAATTTCATGGTGTTTTTCATACACTTCCCGGTTTCTAATATAATTTTGGGCTTGGTCCAAGGGAAATGTGAACGACCAATTAGTAGTTTAGGTGCTTGCGGAAAATATGATAAAGAAAAAAATTTATTATCATAATTATGACGTGTTTTGGGTTATCTCATTTGAGATACGTTCTTAGAAAATGGTTGGGCTGTGCATACGCGTCCGATATTGCTGACGCTGACTTTTGTTCGTTCTCGGCAAAAAATGTAAAAAGAAATACCATCGCAGATCGCACCAAATGTTTTTATAAAGTGGCACAAAGCATGATGCGATTCGATTGATGATTTTCATTTTTTCAATTCATGATTCTTCGATGCGCCATGTTGACAATGCCTACAAAATATACTATGGTTCCATACTTTGTCTACTAAATATTGAATTTAAGGCTTTGAAACACATACGCAGAAGCAGATATACGATATTGTTACCACAATGCAATTAGACGACTGTCTATATTTATACTGTGGTGCCTTCAGATATATCACAACGATGAAACTGTCATCAGCCTTGTGAGAAAAGATCTAAGTCAAAAGTGGTAATACATGACAGCTGTGATATCCTTCATCGCAGAAAGAATTACTGCCGAGAGCTTTTGCTCTTACTACGCGCGGACTCCTACCAATCCTTCTCATCATTAATCGACACGTCTATATTCCAAAGTCATGGATCTGGTGTTTCGCGCGCGTTGTTCATATGAAAATTCGATATTGACCAATACAGGTTTCGGTAGGCAGCGGCTTGGCTCTGCCCCTGGCATTGCTGAAGTCCATGGGCGACGGTAACCACTCACCATCAGGTGGGCTGTGTGCTCGTCTGCCTGCAAGGGTCAAAAAAATAATAATACGTAAATTTCGTTTTTCGATCTTTCCAGATAAAATCCGTAAGAAGTACGCATCGCTCGGGGACAATGTCGTGGTCGTGAGGCTGGAGCGCTCGCCGAAGGCTGGACTCGGTCTCAGTCTAGCCGGTCACAGGGATAGGAGCAGAATGGCGGTGTTCATCTGTGGGCTTCACCCAGCCGGAGCAGCCGCCAAGGCCACACCCGCTGTTAAAGTTGGAGACGAGATCCTAGAGGTAAGCTTTTGTTAGAGCATGAGCTATAGGTTTTTGAAGTGAAACTTCTTTAGAATCGTTGTGATTTCAAACTCGATTTAACGAAATGAAACGAAACGAAAAAATAAGTGTGCCGCGATTGGCTTGCCGAAGCGGCTTCGAGCGGCGCCGACAAATCACGAAGCGCTCCATACGGTCTCGCGTCCCCGACTAGTTCAGTGTGTTTTTGACATCTGTGACGTGCACGCTGTCGTGGCTCTCGGAGCTCCCTGAGATACTTTTATTTCTATTTAGTGTGTTATCAACAAATGTCGCTGCACGTAAATTCAACAATTCGTGAATCGCGGTGACGAGATGTTACACAGTTGATAGGCGTTCTCGTGTTTCTCTTGCTAATTCATACTTACTACATGGCCTACGTCATCAGGTTTGAGCCCTGTGAGCTAACCTACTAGTTAAGGCGATGCTAATATAGCCTCTCAAGGCTATAGATAGAAAAAAAAAATACCTGGCGTAGGGAATACCGTGATTCTCGCGGACTGGGTGGGCCGCGACCGCGGATGCCTCACCTTCCGGCTAACGCAGATGCTTACCGGCCATGGTTGTTTCGGCCGGTACTTGCACAAGATAGCCGGAAGGGAACCGACGGCGCAGTGCCACCACTGCGCGGACCGCGACGAGGAAGACACAGCGGAACACACATTGGCGCGTTGCTCTGGATTTGACGAGCAACGCGCCGCCCTCGTCGCGGTCATAGGAGAGGACCTCTCGCTGCCGCGCGTCGTGGTTACGATGCTCGGCAGCGACGCGTCCTGGAAGGCGATGCTCGACTTCTGCGAGTCCACCATCTCGCAGAAGGAGGCGGCGGAGCGAGAGAGGGAGAGCTCTTCCCTTTCCGCACCGATCCGTCGCCGTCGAGCCGGGGGCCGGAGGCGGGAATACGCCCGTACGTCCCGGCCCCTGTAGGTGGCGGCCTCCCCCCGGTGAAGGTCAAGGGGCGACCTGAGGGGGTGAGGCCGCGCGGCGCGCTACCAGCACTCTAGCGCGCTGCCGTGGAGTGAATAGAGCGACCGGTCGACGGTGTATCGCGTCCCGACCCGGCAGGCTGGTTCTGGTCCAGCGGGGTATTCCGGGACACCAGCGGCACCGTCTGGGCGGCCCGACGGGCTGCCGTACCGAGACGGCCGACGTTTCAGAGCCTTCGATTCGCCTCGAAGGCTCCGTCGGCTGGGCGTCCTTGGGGTGAGCCGCGCCGTCTGGTTGTAGTGTTGACCGCGGTAGCCCCCCTACCTCATCCGGGTTCTGACCTCGGAGGGGATCGGACGTCGGGTGTAAGAGTGCAGAGGAGTCGTTTAGTGGGTGGGCTCTAAAATCCTTGGGCCCGCGGTCTGCTCACAACACCATGCAGATCGTTGAGTCTCACATACCCCGCGCGCCCCTTTTGCGCGGGGACCTCGTAGGAGGTTCGGCCCTCTACCCGAAAAAAAAAAAAAAAAAAAAAAAAAAAAAAGGGAATACCGTGATCGGCGCAGTGCCACCACTGCGCGGACCGCGACGAGGAAGACACAGCGGAACACACGCTGGCGCGTTGCTCTGGATTCGACGAGAAACGCGCCGCCCTCGTCGCGATCATAGGAGAGGACCTTTCGCTGCCGCGCGTCGTGGCTACGATGCTCGGCAGCGACGCGTCCTGGAAGGCGATGCTCGACTTCTGCGAGTCCACCATCTCACAGAAGGAGGCGGCGGAGCGAGAGAGGGAGAGCTCTTCCCTTTCCGCACCGATCCGTCGCCGTCGAGCCGGGGGCCGGAGGCGGGAATACGCCCGTACGTCCCGGCCCCTGTAGGTAGCGGCCTCCCCCCGGTGAAGGTCAAGGGGCGACCTGGGGGGGTGAGGCCGCGCGGCGCGCTACCAGCACTCTAGCGCGCTGCCGTGGAGTGAATAGAGCGACCGGTCGACGGTGTATCGCGTCCCGACCCGGCAGGCTGGTTCTGGTCCAGCGGGGTATTCCGGGACACCAGCGGCACCGTCTGGGCGGCCCGACGGGCTGCCGTACCGAGACGGCCGACGTTTCAGAGCCTTCGATTCGCCTCGAAGGCTCCGTCGGCTGGGCGTCCTTGGGGTGAGCCGCGCCGTCTGGTTGTAGTGTTGACCGCGGTAGCCCCCCTGCCTCATCCGGGTTCTGACCTCGGAGGGGATCGGACGTCGGGTGTAAGAGTGCAGGGGAGTCGTTTAGTGGGTGGGTCCTAAAATCCTTGGGCCCGCGGTCTGCTCACAACACCATGCAGACCGTTGAGTCTCACATACCCCGCGCGCCCCTTTTGCGCGGGGACCTCGTAGGAGGTACGGCCCTCTACCCGAAAAAAAAAAAAAAAAAAAAAGGGAATACCGTGATCATGTAGGCGGTTCCCCCAGGGCGAGGCTGCTCCATTGCATTGCGGAGTGGTTGACCCTTACGATTATTTTTATTTCTATCAATAAATAAATCATAATAAAAAATGTATACCCGAATAATTATTTTCTAACCTCGAATAGACCTTAAAATTAATTATTAATAAATTTATAATAAGGAACTTCGTTCCTACCCGGTGTCCCACAACACAACACATCTTTTTTTTATGATTGAGGATTTCCTGGCTATAAGTGAGCTCTCTTTCTCTCGTACATAATTATTCTTTGATAACTCATTCGCCATCCAGGCGGTCCGATTGTGGAATTTTCTGCCGGACGCAGTGAGAAGTGCTCCAACTTCAAACTGCTTTGAAAGAACGGTGAAGGAACATTACGTATCCGACTAGTGTTGTTTGCTTGTTTATGCCTTATCCGTACTGTTGATTTATTATTTGTATGTAAGTATATTGGAATGAAAATCATATAGCGATTTCATATTATATTTAACGGTATATATCTATTTATTGTATGTTATGTATTTTCTTTAATAGTGTATTATTAATAGTACACCGCAACACACCTGCTATAACATTATCTTTTCTAAAATTTCTGTTAATTAAAGGGTTGTCTCGAAGGAATCGCTTTTAGCAATAAGACCGCCTATTTTACAAATGTATCTGCTTGTTGACTGTTCTCTAATGCTAATTGTGTTTTTTTATTTTTGTTTTGCTTAGATGGGTGTACGAGCTCACAGCCCACCTGGTGTTAAGTGGTTACTGGAGCCCAGAGACATTTCCAACGTAAATGCGTCACCCACCTTGAGATATAAGTTCTAAGGTCTCAGTATAGTTACAACGGCTGCCCCACATTTCAAGCCTTCAAACCGAAACGCATTACTGCTTCACGGAAGAAATAGGGTTTTGGTGTGCAATAAAGTATGTTGTCTCTCTCTCTCTCTCGTCTTACGAAAAGTAACGCCAGATCGTTTTCCATAAGTAATAAACACTGGACGATTCTCAAATATGAATGCAGCCAGCCAGTTTAAAAATACAACGAAATCGGCTCGAATCTCGCGACCGGTTCATTCAATATCAAATACATAAACGACTACTAAAAGAAGACCATTCAAAATACTCGTAAAATCGCATGCCGTCGCGCTGTACATGCTTACATCCTAACATTTGGACTGGCGCCAGAGAAGACTGTTCACTGTTCGGTTACTATGTAAAAGATGCATGGTCTATCTGGACACAGTTCAAACATGTTCTAGTTAGTTCGATGCAATGGGCCGATCAAGTTTTTTTTTTGAAACGTCCCTTATAGGACGATGCGGAGGGGTACCCTAACCGGGAAAAAACGTCCGTTACGTAAGATTTTTATTAGTAATGCACACAGTGTACGACTCAACTTTGTAATAACGTACAAAAAATAACATATTTTTTATCATTCATTGACCACGATCTCAGAGCGTTCGTTTGCGCAAACAAACGCGAATGAAGTGTACCACAATAAGTTCGCAGGTTACCAAATGGCCGTGGGTTGTAGCGAAACCTCCAGTTATATTTTCTTTATACCTCGAATAGAACTTAAAATTTTATATTTTTATAATAAGGAACTCCGTTCCTATCCGGTGTCCCACGACACCACACATCTTTTTTATCTTTATTTAAGGAGATTTTTCTCCTAGTGAATATGCCACTCCATTGTGCAACAAAAGAGAGTGACAAAATAATTAAATGAAGAAAAAAAAAGAAACTGTTATCGTCTCTGAAGGCCCATCAAAACTATTTAAAAAAAGTGACTTAGCCATTTTGGATCCCGGAAAGGCTAATACGTAATTTACACCTCCAACGTGTCGAAAATCTGTATATTTTGCGAAGAATTGTTGTCTCAAATCATCGTTCCGCGCACACTCCGTCATAATGTGAAAAACATCTTCCACTACATCACAAACTGAACTCTTGGGATCAGGAGTTTTCCCCATTAAATGAGAAAAATTGAGGCGGATGTGCCCGGAACGAAGTATGAAAAGTTAAGGCGTGCAGTCCGCAGTTGGCGACTATTTACAAGAGTGTACCGGGCTCACCACTATCTCACCACTAGCCGGGAGAAGTGGCGTTTGCTAGTAAGGCGCATAACGTCTGAATAACCAATGGATTTAAAAGCTGGTGTAAGGCATAATTAAGACTTGGCACAGCCGCTCTGCCAACACCTGTGGCAAAGTAATCACAAGCACCGATCTGAAATATAGGCTAATCACTGCGCATTTCAAATTTAGACCATGTCTCTGGACGCCAGTGTCGATTTTCGTTCTGATATTTGTAAGCTCTAGTAATCTCTTTGGGTGCGCAGTAATATCAGCTCCTTCAAGCATTTCTTTGAAGCAACAATAAAAGCGTAATTTTTGTGTGTCATTAAAACTTGAACGACCGCGTATTTTTTTATACTACACCACAGAGCTGAGTGAATGACACATACATAGTGACCGTAAAATGATTTGTTTTCAAAGCGAGCAACACTAAAACGTTTTTAATGTGTATACAAAATAATTTTACGCGTAGCTAGTACATTTTTTTATATGTACGTTATAATTGAAGTCCGAAATTAAAGACGTATCAATCACTGCTTTGCTGTAAAATAGAGTTATCGGGGATTTTATGTGAAAATTTTATTTTTTTAAGATTTTTTTTATTTATTGCCTGGATATCAGGACGGGAATGTCATAACTGGAGGTCGGAGTAGGTAGATTGATTTAAGGTCGTTGACGTCAAACGTAGAGAATAATATAGATATGCCTCCAAAATACCGGAACTTCATATTTGTTGGGATATTTGTTCCGGAATTTTGAAATTAGCATGAGTCTGTGCTTACGGTGAAAAACGTACTAATAATATTAATCTACGCTACCAGTGCTAGCTAATGGTGAAAGAATTCAGTATTTTATTTTATACAAAAACACCTTGGAATAGTTACACCGTATTTTGTCCCTTTCTGTTGAATTAGAAATGACGCTTGTCAGTATGAGACAAAACTTTTGGCAGGGCTTTTTGTTACTTTATCTCATAAATATAGAAATGGTATCTGATGAGGATTAAATTTTTTTTTTTCAATTTAAAAAAAAAAACAATCATTATGGATAAAATGGCATGTCCTTATTATAATATTTTGATTCAAGTATATAAAATCAATCTACCTACTCCGACCACTGGTCATCTTGACGCATGAGATCGAAGTCTCGATTGTACAACGGCTGTTCTTCCGTTCAAACTGGTATGTGTGAGTCCTTCGTGGCAGAAATAACCCTCTTATCATGGCCAATGCTAACTACATAACCGACTCAGGCGACGGGGCAAAGCAAAGCCGCCGTCGTCCAAACAAGTCGGATCCCCGGATCCACTTTCGGTGCTATTAGGCTCTTCAAGCACCGGTCACCGTCCTCGTCGAACTCGTCGGTCGACTCTGACTCGAGTCAGTTGAGAGTTCCACGTCCGAACTAACCCATAGACACAACCCACTGAGTTTCTCGCCGGATCTTCTCAGTGAGTCGCGATTCCGATCTGGTAGAAGATTCAGCGAAGCACTGCTCTTGCTAGGGCTAGTGTCAGCAATTCTCTTAGGTTGAGCCCGTAACGCGTTCGGCGAGGACGGTGACCGGTGTTTGTGGTACCTAAAACTACCATTAATGGATCGGGAGGATCCGTAATGACGTGTTTGGGGCAGGATATTTGAGCGAAGCCATCTATTGTACTGTCGTCGATTTTTGGTGCGTGTGCAAATTTTCAAGTTAATCGCACGCTTTAAAGTCGATGAAAACGACATTCAAAGATTATTTTACATACAAACAAACATACTTTACTTTTCACTGGTGGTAGGACCTCTTGTGAGTCCGCACGGGTAGGTACCACCGCCCCGCCTATTTCCGCCGTGAAGCAGTAATGCGTTTCGGTTCGAAGGGTGGGGTAGTCGTTGTAACTATACTGAGACCTTAGAACTTATATCTCGAGGTGGGTGGCGCATTTACGTTGTAGATGTCTATGGGCTCCAGTAACCACTTAACACCAGGTGGGCTGTGAGCTCGTCCATCCATCTAAGCAATAAAAAAAAAATACAAGACAAGCTAATAAAGGTTAGTTAAAATTTTGCCGTAGAACTAATAATAATATATCGAGAGATGAAAGGCTATTTTACTTAAGCGACATTTTTGCAACTTTACAGGAGAGCCATTTAAAATTTGGAAAAAGTAACATAATAAAAATAAACTTCAGCTGTTTGAATAACTTCAGCTATTTAGGTAGACAGCGGGGCTCTGCCCCTGGTATTGCTGGAATCCAATCCAAATGGAATCCAAATGGCGACGGTAACCACTCACCATCAGATGGGCCGTACGCTCGTCTGCCTGCTACGGCAATAAAAAAAAAATTGAGTAAACTTAATTGAAGTTCAGTTAAAAACATCGAACTGTTGATACTAATAACAAATAAAACGCAACTTTAATTACAAAGATATTATGTCGTCTATTAAGGGAAACGTCGGCTATACAATAAATAACCTTTCCATCCCTTGATAATATGTTAAGTTCCCATAGCGGTGTAGATGCGTAATTTAAGGGAGAAAATCGGCCCTAAACAGTCGATGGGTTCTTGAGCCTTGAGGTTTTATTTGCATTGAGACAGCAAATTAGACGTTAGCATTTATCAACTCAAGCGGATCTCCTTTTCGCATTTCTGTCACAGCTGGTAAGGTCAAAGGAAGGTGTTACCTCGGTGAAAATGGTGTTCAAAGAATCCATTGAATACAAACAAACATGTATCAAGTCAATAAAAGCGCACGAAGAAGTAGTTTGTCTGTAAATAAAGTCATAAAATCGCTACGATTCTAAAGATCAGATAAATACGGATTTAATGATTACACGGACTGTATTTGTACAACAGATTCTCTGTTTTCAACTAGATATGTATTTAAATTTATTGCTTATATAGATTGACTAGTTCACGGCTCACCTGGTGTTAAGTGATTACCGGAGCTCATAGATATAAAGTAAACGGTGCCACCCGCCTCCACACGTCATTTCGGATCCTCCCGATCCACTAACGGTGCTTTTAGGTACCTCAAGCACCGGTCATCGTTTTCGTCGAACTCGGTGCTTACGACGAAGGGCTCGACGAGTAAATTACCCCATAGACCCAGCCCACTGAAGGGCTCGACGAGTAAATTACCCCATAGACCCAGCCCACTGAGTTTCTCGCCGGATCTTCTCAGTGGGTCGCGTTTCCGATCCAGTGGTAGATTCTGTGAAACACGGCTCTTGCTAGGGTTCGTGTTAGCAACGTCGTCAGGTTTGAGCCCTGTGAGCTTACCTATTAGTTTGGCGAATCTAGAATAGCCCCTTGAGGTTGCTAGAATAAATAGGTCGGACAAAAAAAAACTCACCTCAAGACATGAGTTCTAAGGTCTCCGTTTTTACAGTACAACGGCCGCCCCACCCCTCAAACTGAAACTTCTTCACGACAGAAATAGGCTAGCTGGTGATACTTGGCCGTGCCGGCTCATAACACGCTCTACTGCCAGTAAAAATTTAGGTCGATTCGAAAAGCCACGCACCTCTTCATATCGTGTTCCCACTTTCTTATTACGTCAATGTTCGAAATGAGCTTTTTGGGGACAGATGCCTGAATCTCGCTTACGACATTTTGAAGATAAGCTTACATAATTATGTACAAGTTCCCAACAACAGCATTGGACCGTCGGTCTACCGAGCAATATCACCCGCTCGGTGGAAGATCTTTCCTTTGTCATTATCCCCAAAAGCTTAAGTAGTTATTATATGTATTTTCAAGACTAAATGTACCATAATTGGCACGCTAAGGAGCACGAATTAAACATGATAATTTTGGCATTTGAAAATCAAAGTTTTGGTGTATGATGATAAAACGCAAATCATAGAAGCGAAAACGGATAAAAGTAACACAAAGTAAGAAAGGCCATGTTCTGTGGCACCTTGCAATGGATATATGGGGATTTAACCCAACGAGGGCTTATATCAGACAGGCGATCGCTCGTAAAACTCATGCCAAATCCCTATGCTTCATGATATGAGGACATGCAGCACCGACCCTACATAGTGTGAGATAAATGCAAGTAGAATTGGCTCGCTAGGAATAACATGGCCGAATGAGTGGGTTTTCCCCCCTACCTATGCTGATAGCCTTGAGAGGCTATTTCAGCTTCACCTTGACGTGTAGGTGAGCTCACGGGGCTCAAACCTGGAGTGTTGCTAACGCTGGCCCTAGCAAGAGCAGTGCTTCGCAGAATCTACCACCGGGTCGGAAACGCCCCCTGAGAAGATCCGGCGAGAAACTCAGTGGACTGTGTCTGGGGGTTAATTTTTTTCGTCGAAACTCTTCGTCGCAAGCGATGGGTTCGGCAAGGACGGTGACAGGTGCTTGAGGTACCTAAAAGCACCTGAGTGTGCGGTCCCATGAAAAGCATTACCAGTACATATTCGTTTTGGGGTGAAACTTAATAATTACGTACATACGTATCAAAATATATTTGGCCGGCCGTTTCGTCTGTGTTCGGATGTTTTGTTATTCGGTTGGATTCGAGCCAAGGTAAGGCCGTGCATAAAGAGACTAGCGTAGCGGAAATAATTGTTTAAAATGTATCGCCTGTTTTTAGTTGTTTCTTTTTGTGCAGTTTATATTAATGTCCAGTATACTTTTTCCGCGAAGCCATAGTATGATTTGAAGGTAGCTGCTGTTCGAACTTCGATCTTATTTCAATAAAATGGTTGGTCGGCTTTATCAATAAATAAATCTCACTATTATACCTTGACAGTCTTACGAAACTGCCTCAAGGTCCCCTTAGTTTGGTCTTTCAATATTTTAAGGAATAAAAACCGTCATCAAAAGCCTCATCTAAAGTTGCATTCTCATTGTGATCGATAAACTAATTATCAACTGTCTGCTGTTATTCATATTTGAAACTGATACAATTAATATTCAACCTTATTTTTTCGTCACGGAGCATTGTTTTTCCCTAAATTTCAAATTAAGCGTATCTTATATATATCTTTAAACGAGCAATTCTTGTATATATATATATGTATATAATCTGAACCTCGGAAACGGCTACAACGATTTTCATAAAATTTAGTATACAGGGGATTTCGAGGGCGATAAATCGATCTAGCTACGATTTATTTTCAGAAAATGTTGTTTTATTTGTGTTTTCAATAATCAACTCTTCCCGACATCTATTGGCGAATAATAATACTATATTTCTTAATTGAGGGCAACTAACCGCCTTAAAGACACAACAAGATCATCATCTAGTCACTTTTAAGTTAGACGAGAAATGATAAGCCTCATAACAGAATTAGTAATGTACCGTAGTCTGCATCACAGTATTCATTGCATAGAATATTTCTCAATGGAGATTTGTCTTGCTCTCGCTGTCTGACTGGCTCAAAGCCAAGATGTTTATGAGATCAGCGAAGCGAGTGAATTTTATGTGGAATCTTGTAATGTCTAAGCAGAAACGTATTATTACTAGGTATAAATATTAATGTCAATATACATACATACGTACTTAAGTATTAATGACAGAAATATTGAGTTCTTAATATCTCCTTCATTTTGTTTAGTTTTTCGTCTTATTCTTTCATAGGTATTGAGTTATCGGATATAATAGGTTCAGAAGATTTTCAATATAAAAAAAAAAACTACTGTAGATATTATTTCTTAGTTTCAAAACTGTGATGTTATAATACATTCTAAGAAAACCAAATTAAAATTAAAATAAGCTTTATCTCAAAGCAGCTAAGTTAAAGATAACAATTTGAATTTTCAAGCAACGATAAAAAGACTTTAATATATTTTTTTGTAAATAAGAGTTATCTATATTAAACTTAAATCGCTTCCGCTTAACCAATGAACGCGCTACCTCCAGCCGCAGACTATTTCAGTTCAATGCGTAATCTGATTGATTCGTAACAACTAAACAACCAGTAATACCTATTGTACGTAAAACTTAAATACTGCTGTGAGTTATGTAACGCTTTTATGATGTTAGGGCGTCATTTATACCGGTAACTCGTAAAGAGCTCGCCGCTTCGAGAATGGTCCGGTTTATTGGGCATTGATGATTCAATGCGCTGTTAAATCTCACGCATTTCACACGTAGCATCATTCGCTAACATATCATTCAGTGTGCTTAGTGCGATATTTTTTTTCCTACCTAAGCTGATAGTCTTGAGAGGCTATATCAGCATCGCCTTAACTAGTAGGTGAGCTCACGGGACACAAACCTGATGACGTTGCTAACACGAACCCTAGCAAGAGCCGTGCTTCACAGAATCTACCACCGGATCGGAAACGCGACCCACTGAGAAGATCCGGTGAGAAACTCAGTGGGCTGTGTCTGAGGGTTAATTTACTCGTCGAGCCCTTCGTCGCAAGCGACGGGTTCGACGAGAACGATGACCGGTACTTGAGGTACCTAAATGCGCCGTTAGTGGATCGGGAGGATTAGTGCGAGTTTTTAACGTTCTCGAAAGCGTAAAAGTTAAATCAAATTTGTATGCATTTGGAACAGCGCTCCTAGCGGCAAACGTAGGCCAACGTTCCAACTCGATACAAACTTGAGTTAACTTTTACGCTATCGAGAACGTTAAAAAACTCGCACTAAGCACACTGAGCAAACATAAATCAATCGATCGATGTATAAAGAAAAACATTTCGTCAATTGGCGCTCAACGCAATGTGACAATCAAATGAACGAGCGCGGTCGATGACTTCACGTAGAAGGAGATTCATAGGCAAACCATTTCATTCCCGATCCTGCGGACAGAATGGAAAGCAGTTGACGTCGCCCCAAACACGTGATTTCGGATCCTCCCGATCCACTAACGGTGCTTTTAGGTGCCTCAAGTACCGGTCACCGTTCTCGTCGAACCCGTCGCTTGCGACGAAGGGCTCGGCGAGTAAATTAACCCTCAGACACAGCCCACTGAGTTTCTCGCCGGATCTTCTCAGTGGGTTGCGTTTCTGATCCGGTGGTAGATTTTGCGAAATACGGCTCTTGCTAGAGTTCGTGTTAGCAACGTCGTCAGGTTTGAGCCCCATGAGCTCACCTACTAGTTAAGGTTACGCTGAAATAGCATCTCAAGGCTCTCGGCTACATAGGGAAAAAAAAGGTTCCTCCTCCTTGTTGTTGGGAGGTTACTAGGAGCGTGATAGCTTTCAAAAGCTCAGCTTTGGAGGTTTTCGTAACATATGCCTGAATAAGAGCAGTGCTTCGCTGAATCTGCCACTGAATCGCAACCCACTGAGAAGACCCGAAGTTGACGTTGGAGATGTCTATAGGCTCCAGTACCCACTTAACACTAGATGGGCCGTCAGCTCGTCCACCCATCTAAGCAATAAAAAAAATAAAGAGCAGTGCTTCGCTGAATCTACCACCAGATCAGAATCGCGCGAATGTGTTTTATTTATTTATTAATCTGTAGAGAAGTAGAGAAGAAGAAGTAGATTTTGAAACTAGATTTTATATTGCCATGGCAGTATAGATGAAATCTAATGACAATTTCAACCTAAATTTTAATAAGTTTCCAACAGCAATATAGAAATGAATTACTGTTCGTTCGTCTCGCTAAAACTCTAGAACGGCTAGACCGATTTGGCTAATTTTGGCCTTGAATTATTTGTGGAAGTCCAGGGAAGGTTTAAAAGGTAGATAAATATGAAAATTCTCGGAATTAAATAAGTTTAGGTCTTTTAATTATCGATTGAGGCACTACGAAGTCTGCCGGGTCAGCTAGTATTTAATATTTAAATATATATATATATTTTTTCCTTAGATGTGTGGACGAGCTCACAGCCCACCTGGTGTTAAGTGGTTTCTGGAGCCCATAGACATCTACAACGTAGACGCGCCACCCACCTTGAGATACAAGTTCTAAAGTCTCAGTATAGTTACAACGGCTGCCCCACCCTTCAAACCGAAACGCATTACTGCTTCACGGCAGAAATAGGCAGGGCGGTGGTACCTACCCGCGCGGAATTACAAGTGGTCCTACCACCAGTTAATTATGTTATTTTGTTATATTATTTTGTTATATTTAGATGTACAATAAAGCATAATATCTCTCTCTCTTTCTCTCCCTGTAATATCTAGATCGTAATAAATAACAATATGTTTCCAATTAAAATCATGCCGTTTCCCGGATATAACGTGAGCTACGCCAACGCAGTCCACAATATGTTGAATAAATTTTGAAATAATACATCCGCATACATTCTCGAACTCCCGATATGTATTAATAAAATATGGGGACTAGCATATGTGCGTACGTGTGTTGTTCGTTTGGAATGAATCGCGGTTACTAAAATTAACGGTTATTGAAGCATTTTTTAAAATTCTTGAATCTTTTTTTTTATTTTTTTTTATTGCTCTGGTGGGCGAACGAAGTCACAGCCCACCTGGTGTTAAGTGGCTACCGGAGTCCATAGACATCTACAACGTAAATGCGCCACCCACCTTGAGATATAAGTTCCAAGGTCTCAAGTATAGTTACAACAGCTGCCCCGCCCTTCAAACCGAAAGGCATTACTGCTTCACGGCAGAAATAGACAGGGTGGTGGTACCTACCCGTGCGGACTCACAAGGGGACCTACCACCAGTAATTACGCAAATTATAATTTTGCGGGTTAGATTTTTTATTACACGATGTTATTCTTTCACCGTGGAAGTCAATCGTGAACATTTGTTAAGTACGTATTTCTTTAGAAAAATTAGTACCCGCCTGCGAGATTCGAACACCGTTGCATCGCTAGATACGAATGCACCGGACGTCTTATCCCTTAGGCTACGACGACTTCAACCTAGTTTAATATCATCGTAATATCGTCACCAATCGAGGTTTGGAGACTATGTCTGAGCCGTGAGCTTGATCAAGTATCTATTTCATTAAAAAAAACTTAACTAAAATTTGATTTTGATTAATCGATACTCCGGAAAGAATGCTATTCGAATTCTGTAGGCGTTTACATATACGATTTAAAAAAAATTGAGGCTGTCAGCGTAAAAGTGGCCTAACCCACAATTTTTCATATTCGTGTTTATATATTGCAATTTACCGATCCATTAACGGTGCTTTTAGGCACCACAAGCACCGGTCATCGTCCTTGTTGAACCCGTCGCTTGCGACGAAGAGCTCGACGAGCGAATTAGCCCATAGACACAGCCCACTGAGTTTCTCGCCGGATCTTCTCAGTGGGTCGCGTTTCCGATCCGGTGGTAAATTCTGCGAAGCACTCCTCCTACTCTAAAAAGGCTGTCCCACTCTAAAAACTGGGGCGCGTTTGCTTTGCGGCAGATTTTTTTTATTGCCGTATAGGCAGACGAGCATACGGCCCACCTGATGGTGAGTGGTTACCGTCGCTTATGGACGTCAGCAATGCCAGGGGCAGAGCCAAGCCGCTGCCTACCGTTTAATACCCTCCACAAGCCTCGTTTGAAGAAGGACATGTTATAGCGCTCGGGAAACACCGTGGAGGGGAGCTCATTCCATAGCCGGATGGTACGTGGCAAAAATGCGGAAAAAATTAGGGAAATGCGCGGTCACTACGCGCTTCTTGTAAAGCCAAACGGATAATTGTTTGATCAGAGAAAAAGACAAGATTGTTATACCTACATAATCGTCATACGGACTTGTAAAGTGTTTTTAAACAGTCTCTCATGTAGACTAAAGATATCGGTGCTGTTATTTATTGATTGATTGATTTAGTTGCAACAACAAAGTGATCATTAACTATACTGAGAGCTTAGAACTTATATCTCAAGGTGGGTGGCGCATTTACGTTGTAGATGTCTATGGGCTCCGGTAGCCACTTAACACCAGGTGAGCTGTGCGCTTGTCCACACATCTAAGCAATAAAAAAAAAAATACAAAACATCGACAAATTGGCAATTAGTACATAACAGACGTCAGCGTCACCTCAATTATCGACATCTTGAAATTAGAAAAGTAAAAATATATAATATAATGCGGAATTTTAAGAAACATGAAAATCAGAATCTCTCCGGAAAATTTAGAAGAAATCAGTGTATGTTTTAAAAACCGTGTTTCTTTTACGTATTCACGACTAATGATGCGGAGGTCGACGGATCTATATTAACTATATCAAAAACATTGACATAAACATTTTGTTTTTAATGTATTTTTTTAGTAGAAGCCCTTTAAACATTTTTAACACGTTTTTATTAGATTAATTCGATCATAAAACTCACAGCTTTTTTATTTTTTATTATTGCTTAGACGGGTCATGAGCTCACGGCCCACTTGGTGCTTACCGGAGCCCATAGACATCTACAACGTAATTTTTTTTTTTTTTTATTGCCTTTGTAGGCAGACGAGCATACGGCCCACCTGATGGTGAGTGGTTACCGTCGCCCATGGACTTCAGCAATGCCAAGGGCAGAGCCATGCCGCCACCTACCTTGATATATGAGTTCTAAGGTCTCAGTACAGTGATAATGGCTGCCCCACCCTTCAAGCCGAAACGCATTACTGTTTCACGGCAGAAATAAGTAGAGTGGTGGGACCTACCCGTGCGGACTCACAAGAGGTCCTACCACCAATAATTACGCAAATTATAATTTTGCGGGCTTAATTTTTACTACACGATGTTATTCTCTTTATTAATACGTGAAGCAAAAACTTTGTATCCCTTTTTACGAAATTTGCGCGGACGGAGGAGTATGAAATTTTCCACACTTATAGAGAATATAGAGAAGAAGTGCACAATGCTAATATTTTTTTTTTAAATAATGCATAAAAGATACATTAAATCAATAAAGAAAACATTACACACACTACATACCATGTATTTGACGCACACACGCATGCATACTATTTATTGTCAAACTTTTGTTCTTGACGTCTGTTGTCAAATTGAGATTAAATATTGTTTGTCTTTGTTAATATTTTTTATAGTGTAGTCTTGGCGAAATTTGTGATTATAGAAGTATAAAATATAATCATAGTAATGTACAAACTTACAATTACAATTAATTATAGTCGAATTTCGACTACTGCAGGACCTGTAGTTCTCTTTATTTCTGCGATGAACCAATGTTTGTTTCCACGCTTAAAGCGGGATAGTCGTCATGCATATGAGATTGAAGATCGTGCTCTAAGGAATTATTTGAGATGACACCATCATCTCGTTGTTACCATCGCACCGCCCGCCACCGGAGTAGAGTTCATCCATACTACCTGGAGCCACTGCGTTCATCAACAGTGCGTTTCCAGAGGTCTTTTTTGCCACGTACCATCCGGCTATGGAATGAGCTCCCCTCCACGGTGTTTCCCGAGCGCTATGACATGTCCTTCTTCAAACGAGGCTTATGAAGAGTTCTTAATGGTATGCAGCAGCTTGGCTCTGCCCTTGGCATTGCTGACGTCCATGAGCGACGGTAACCACTTACCATCAGGTGGGCCGTATGCTCGTCTGCCTACTCGGGCAATAAAAAAAAAGATTGACATTGACGTTACGATCTTCACTCCAGAAAGAATCGACGGCAATTAAAATAAATAATAATTTAAATAAACTAAAAAACACGCTTTATATAAAATTGAACTTTTTAGTTTTATTGTATTTTAATTATTTTATTGTAAAAAAGCGTATTTTTTACAATAAAAAAAATATTTTTTTACACTATTTTTATTTTCTATTTTTTAGTTAATTTTTTCTTGCAAACTGAATAATAGAATAATCTTACCGGATTAGTGTAAAGTTTGAATGAAATCTGGTCGTTTAAAGTGGGTCAAAATCACGTCTAAAGGAGTCAGTTACAAACATACATACAAGTGAAGCTAATATAAAGCGTGTAAAAAAACCCTTACTTCCGTAACTGGTTAAAATTAAAATGCTTTTTTTTCTTTATTCTCAGGTAAACGGAATAGTGCTACATGGGAGATGTCATCTGAACGCGTCAGCCATCATCAAGGGTCTGGTTGGTCCGATATTCAAGATTATATTGTTAAGGTAAATTCAAAAAAAATTAATAGAATATAATAATATGTAAATTCAGATAAATTCAGAAATTTACTGGCGGTAGGACCTCTTGTGAGTCCGCGCGAGTAGATACCACCGCCCTGCCTATTTCTGCCGCGAAGCAGTAATGCGTTTCGGTTTGAAGGGCGGGGCAGCCGTTGTAACTATACTGAGACCTTAGAACTTATATCGCAAGGTGGGTGGCGCAATTACATTGTAGATGTCTATGGGCTCCAGTAACCACTTAACAACAGGTGAGCTGTGAGCTCGTCCACTCATCTAAGCATTTTTAAAAAAGCGCAATATACCTAATTCAAATAAGGCGTAACTACCTATCCAAATCGCTTCTTGTAATATTCCGAGGATGTCAAAATACGTGGATGCCATAACTACCGTAAACGATGCGTGGTTTGTGGTCCGGGGACCACATATTGTTAATGTTTGAGTCTCCGATTTTAATCTCTGACTACCTCCAATTACTACTGCCATTAGACCTTAATGCATAAAAAACTATAGCGTCAGATCAATAACTATTTCCCGCCCAAATTCTCCCCGCCCTTCGTTAATTTAGCAAATGGCTGGGCGTAATATCGGCCCACGTAAATTGGTACCACCGTCCGGTACCACCGTTGTGGCTTCGGACATTGCGTCAAGGTGGGCTGTCGCATTCACTCTATGACTTTTAATAATCCCGCAAACCACTCGAACTAGATAGGCCGGTATCATGCCTCTCTCTCTCTATCTACGCTAATACCAATGAGTAAACAAAATAAAAACGTATGACTTTCCTCTTTCGTCTCTGTACTACGCTTACCCCTTAAAAGCTTCTTGTGCGACAGGCATGAAGTCGTTCCATTACGTGGGACTAACGATGCCGGGTCAGGCAGGGGCGTATTAAGAAATTATTATGGGGCCTAAATTGAAATTTCACCTGAAAGAATAAGATCCACTTCTGGCGTGGCATCTAGTACTGTCTTCCACTAATCTTAGAGTAGCGTATACGTTGGAATCAATAAGAAACGATAAGATAACTGTTGTTAAATAAAATTTAACTTGATCTGTCCGCGATGGACTCCTAAACTACTTAACTGATTTTAAATTGAATTTGCACACCGTGTGCAGTTTGATCCAACTTGAAAGAAAGGATGTTTTTTATTTCGATTAATAGTAGCAATATTTATTAATTAACAATAAAATATATTTTTATGTTGATTTTTGTTACTAATTGTAAGTTTCATAAGTCTAAAACAGATGGCGCCTTAAATCAGTTTTTACAGACAATTGTAATACTGTCTGACATTAATATCTCATAGATGGCGCTGTGTTCAAAATACCAACGTTTCACATAAGCTACAATTTAATGGCATAAACACCATGTGTTGTTGTAAGTGAAATTTATTTCGTAGTAAACGCAATACAATGAAATCCAATTGTTCTTACTTTTTAAATTTTTGGTATTAGCATAGCCCGCCCCGTGTTATTTAGAAACAAAAACCTTAGCCACAGCAACGTGTGGCCGGATCTGCTAGTATTATATATATATATTTAAATCATATATAGAAAAATAAATATATATATATATTTTGAAATACTTCGTTTAAATATTGGACGCTACTCGTTGCTAACGCTCGCGCTGGCCAACAGGTATACTACGCGCATGCGTTCGAGTGCCGCGCATTCACTCTCGCTCTGTCTCTTTCTAGTAAGGTAGCATTAAATGTTTAACGTAGCCTTGTTAGAAGTCGCATTAGAAGTTTCACTTCCAAAAAACCTGAGTCAATTCTGTCTAATTACTGTAATATAACAGCCGTCTCAGCTTTAGTGATTTAAGAAGTGGGGGGTCAATAGTTTGAGATACTAACGCCGCCCCTGCGTAAAGCGGTTTAATGAGCGGACAATACGAAAGACACTCGTCTGCTCGTGACATTATCAAGCAAACAATTACAGGAATAGGAAGCAATTTGCTTGAACCTTTCAGGGAAATGGACGAAAATTGTAAGGACCTGTTTTTTAAAGCTCCAAAGGCTGTATATGATTATTGGACGTAAGATGTGCCCAATGTAACCTGTTTGTATGAGTTAATGACCATCCGTAATGTGATGCAAAGTTCTGATAAATGTCGAATTAGTGTTAAATTGTGATTTTCTTATAATAGCTGACTTTAGGGCCCATTTTAAATTTTAAATGGTTATTGAAATCCGTCCCCTTCGAACACCAGGTTTTTGAGCCGAAATTTGGAGACCACTTAATAAAATGACATGGAGAGTTTTATTAAAAACTAGCGACCCGCCCTCGCTTCGCTTCGGAAACATTAAATTTTATTACTGATAGCTGAGTCCCGCGATGTTACCCGCGGTTATTGTCGTACCGCGGGGGACGACGCCGGGCGAAGCTAGTCTAAAAAAAGTAGTCTTAATTACTCCTTATATCATCAGCTACATATCAGTGAAAGTCTCGTCAAAATCGGTTCAGCCGTTCCAGAGATTAGTCGGAACAAACAGACAGATAGACAAAAATTGTAAAAAATCTTATGTTGGTATATGTACCGTATATATATATTCATATGCGTGTAGTAAAAAGCGGTTATTTCAATATTACAAACAGACACTCCAATTTACTTTATATGTATAGATAACCTGTATGGAGTCTATCAAATTATACCACAATAACATTGGCTTTTATTCAGCAAGATTTTAATTTCATCTAATCAACTCCGAACCACACAACGGATTTGTTTGGGATAAATATAGCAGCCATACCATTCAGTGTAATGTTTTGATTTATATTTAGCTATTGCGGATATAGTTTGAATCTGATGTTAATTTATTCTCAGGATCCATATACTTCACAAAGTTAATCGCAGCTGCCCACAGGCTGAAGTCCCTTTTATGTCCGCTTCCAAACCGATACGCGTGACTACTTCGCGGCAGAAATAAACAAACTCCCTACCACCAGCTACTACCTCTCATGTCTATACTAATATATAAATCTACAGTGGTTTTTACGGATGTTCCGTTATAACTACTGAACCATGCATCCGATTGACTTGAAACTTGGAATCCATGTAGAAAATACATGTACTTAATGGATAAGCTAATATTTATATGAGTGTTGGACTCCCTACACCAGTTGCGGGGGCGTTAATGATGAGAATCTTTGTGGGGGTGAGAAATAATAATGTTAATTTTAAATGCCCAGCGAAGCGGACGGGTACAGCTAGTTTTCTTATAAAATTCTCCAATGTGATTTTGGTTATACAATCTAATTCGTTCACATTCAATCGGAAGATTATCTCACTGTTTAATTCTAATAAGTCATGCGTTTCATTGTTGTAGGAGGAAGTCAGCGTTAGAAGATGTTGCCGTAAAGCCACTCACGCAGTTCCCAGCTGCCCTGGAAGAAGAGGTAAGTGTCAATAGTTTCTTAAAGTGTCAATATTTTCTAAAAGTGTCAATAGTTTCTTAAAGTGTCAATATTTTCTAAAGTGTCAGTAGCTTCTTAAAGTGTTATTAGTTTCTTAGTGTCAATAGTCGTCTCTTAATGTGTTAAGAATCTATTAGTGTCAATATTGTAATGTCCTTTCCTTAGTACGAATTTATTTCCTTTGAAGATTCTCTGCCTTGTGGTTGTCTGGAAGAGTTTGCTTTCGTATTTACTTCGGCATTTGCAAGTCGGAGACTTTTTTTTTTTTTTTCTTAGATGGGTGGACGAGCTCACAGCCCACCTGGAGTTAAGTGGTTACTGGAGCCCATAGACATCCACAACGTAAATGCGCCACCCACCTTGAGATACAAAATCTAAGGTCTCAAGTATAGTTACAACGGCTGCCCCAACCTTCAAACCGAAACGCATTACTGCTTCACGGTAGAAATAGGCAGGGTGGTGGTACCCACCCGCGCGGACTCACAAGAGGTCCTACCACCAGTGTAGACTTAATCAAAATTGCTTTTACCTTAAAATCGCAAATTTATTTATTTAATCTGACTCTAGATCTATATCTAGATTTGGATGAAAGGCGATTGCATGCAGCAGAGATGCGAATGTTGCGATGGATGTGTGGAGTAACGAGAATGGATAGAATACGGAATGAACATGTTAGAAAAAGTCTGAAAGTGGCACCTGCGAAAGAGAAGTTAAGAAGTGCGCGTTTGGGATGGATGGTATGGGACATGTGATAAGACGAAATGAAAATGAGGTTGGTATCAAAATGTTAACTATGAATGTGGAAGGATATAGAGGAAGAGGTAGACCTAAGAAGAAATGGATGGATTGCGTGAAAGACGATATATGAGTCGACTATTATCAAAGCCGGCAATGTGACTTTTGGACAATTATTGGTAAATCAGAAAAACGAATTATTGACTTTGTATTCCACTGGCAGTCACAAAACTCTTCTGAACGACATCTTAGATAAATAACAGGTTAAGTATTAACCTTTATTTAATGCAGGTTTTGAACCGTATTCTTTGAAGGAGACGATTATATTCAAACCAATCTGTATTGACATATCAATAAAAAACTTTTGTCCAAATGCACAGATTGCCACCTTTGATAATAGACGACTCATATGTAAGAGGGGAGTGAGCGAAGAAATGGTATATGATAGGGGAGTATGGAAGGTGATTGGGAGAAGGGCAAAGGTTACAATATGCGAAACCTAGACATAATTAAAACTGATTTTACGTTTTAATCTTGTATTTTGTATACCCATTAAATTACTTCTGGTGCTACGAATACTTTAGAGTTTTTGTGGTCGCGAACCGTTAACGGAATTATATTCATAGATTTATAACAAATTCACAGGTTTCGCTCGTAATGAGAGTCACTACGCTCTTTGTACAGTTAAGTCAAACAGCAATGTAAGCCATGCGATTGATATAAACGTGATATTATTATAAACTAGTATTGGCAATAATTTTCGGGAAAAAAAAAAAAAACTATAAATTATTGTATTATGTTTATTGACCTTGCCGGTGCGATCTGCCGTCTCTCTCTAGCTCTTTAGTATAATTTCCTTACGGTTTCCCTATTTAACGTGATATAGAATACGAAACTCTAAGCCTTAGCGTTTAGAGCTGATTGTTAGAGAGCGCGAATAATTCAATGTTTATCATCTCATTCGATTTCATAATGACGTAAACGTCAAACAAACGTTAAGTGATTCAATGATTTACGTTAAATATATTTTAATACGATTATTGATGGAGCATTCTCTTCTTTTACGACCCAACGATTTTAGGTTTTTTTCCAGTGTGTTATCTCACATTTTAGCAATGTCGTGTTGCAAACATTTTTTTTTAGTTAGTACGGATTTGAGATGCGCGCGCTTCGGTTGAGTCATCAAGAACTTAAATTGATACAACAAATATATACAATACAATATTTTTGTTAAAGTGTTAAAATAATAATGAGTTATAAAGTGCTATTTAATAGTGTTGTCAGTGCTATATATATTTAACGGGGAAGCGCTTAAAAAAAACAAAGCTATATAACACGTTTTTTTTTTTGCTTCTTAAATTTATTTCATTAACTTGTTACAAAACAAATAGTGTCTATGTTTTATTTGTGTATTAATTGCGCTTGAGCTAAATCGTTCCGTCTCTTTCTTATCGGTCGCGTGCAAATGAGACGCAGCGAGGTCGCACGTTCGACTTATTTGGTGTAAATTAAATTATTATTTATTAATACGTGAAGCAAAAACTTTGTATCCCTTTTTACGAAAATTGCGCGGACGGAGGAGTACGAAATTTTCCACACTTATAGAGAATATAGAGAAGAAGTGCATAATGCTAATATTTTTTTAAAATAATGCATAAAAGATACATTAAATCAATAAACGTGTGACGCACACACGCATGCATACTATTTATTGTCAAACTTTTGTTCTTGACGTCTGTTGTCAAATTGAGAATACATTAAATATTGTTTGTCTTTGCTAATATTTTTTATAGTGTAGTCTTGGCGAAATTTGTGATTATAGAAGTTTACAATATAATCTTAATAGTGTACAAACTTACAATTCCGATTAATTATAGTCGAATTTCGACTACTGCGGGACCTCTAGTTATTTATTGATTGGCGGGTTAGTACACGTGATACAACGGCGAACCACGAACGAGATGTCTTATCCGAACATTAGTGCGCATAATCTTGTATTATCATTAAGCTATCGACGCAAAAACGCTAGCATTTTTTCTGAGCTTGAAGCTTTAATCCTCGGGTGGTCCGGTGCTTTTAGGATCCTCAAGCACCGGTCAACGTCCGACGAGCTGTTAGAATTGAAACTAGGAACTTATTTAAAAAAAAACAATTTTAATACTCCCTAGACTAAGTTCATGTTATTTGTAGGGAAAGTGGGGAAAATTCGGTGTACGTCCCACTCCGATGAAAGTCTGACCCGGACTGCTTTAAAAAGCTAAATAGTGGTTATAATTTACTGGTGGTAGGACCTGTTGTGAGTCCGCGCGGGTAGGTACCACTCTGCCTATTTCTGCCGTGAAGCAGTAATGCGTTTCGGTTTGAAGGGCGGGGCAGCCGTTGTAACTATACTGAGACCTTAGAACTTATATCTCAAGGTGGGTGGCGCATTTGCGTCGTAGATGTCTATGGGCTCCAGTAACCACTTAACACTAGGTGGGCTGTGAGATCATCCACCCATCTAGCAATAAATAAAAAAAAAAAAAGTGGTAATCATCATCGGGAATAAATGCTGATGTTGATGTATGGTAAGCATTATTGTATGCTATGTAGGGATATAACAGAGCGAACTAACCCATAGACACGGTCCACCGATTCCGATCCGGTGGTAGATTCTGCGAAGCGCTGCTCTTGCTAGGGATAGTGTTAGCAACGTCACCATATTAGAATTCACGTTATTATGTACATGGGCTTAGGTTCCCGTTTAATACCTTGGCAGTAAGTCCGTTTTCTTGTTTCCAGTGATAAAAAACATCTTTACAATATACTGATATTTTTTATTGCTTAGATGAGTGGACGAGTTCACAGCACACCTGGTGTTAAGTGGTTACTGGAGCCCATAGACATCTACAACGTAAATGCGCCACGCACCTTGAGATATAAGTTCTAAGGTCTCAGTATAGTTACAACGGCTGCCCCACCCTTCAAACCTACCCGTGCGGACTCACAAGAGGTCCTACCACCAGTAATTACGCAAATTATAATTTTGCGGGTTTTATTGTTATTACACGATGTTATTCCTTCACCGTGAAAGTCAATCGTGAACTTTTGTTAAGTACTTATTTCATTAGAAAAATTGGTACCCGCCTGCGGGATTCGAACACCGGTGCATCGCTACATACGAATGCACCGGACGTCTTATCCTTTAGGCCACGACGACTTCATCATCAAAAATGAATCTGACACACGGTTTTCTCCATATAAAAGTTACATTTTCGAATGTTACACGGATTATAATGAAATTAATCCGTTGGTAGATTGAGCGGATCACTGCTCTTGTTAGGGCTAGTGTTAGCAAATTCTCTCAGGTTGAGTCCGTGAGCTCACCTACCCGTCAGGGCGTATTTGGAATAGCCTCTCTTAGGCTACCAGCGAATAGGAGTCGATTGATGGTAATCAGCAATTTTTCTGGTAGCGGCCTCTGCCTCCCATCACAGGAGAGGCAGCGACACGCTCTCGTCACTTTAGGAGTTTCCGATTCTGCCTATAGTCTTAGCGTAGGCCTAGCTTTTCATGAAAGGCTCACATATCGTCTTCTCGCATTAAAACTGTATAATCTCAAAACGTACTAATTTTACAGGAGAGTGTTTTAAGAATTGAACATATGATAAAAAAATTATATTAATCATATTTGCAGCATTTAGTTTTTATTTTTTACCAGTTACAGACATATAGTCTTTTAAAGTAAGATAAAATTATGTATTAATTTTGTTAATAGTAGTCAAAATATAGATAAACCAAAAAAAAAAAAAAAAAAGAAACTAAAACAAACTACGCTCTTTTGACAGTATTTATGAGAAAAATACTGTTGATAGCAAATGTTTCCGCATATTAACTCAATTTCGAATATTTTTGGAAATTTTACAATTTTAATGCGAAAATATGTTGACGTTTTTCATCCTGTATATCAATGACATGCTGTCTATTGATGACATGCATTTCTATGCGAATGACAGCACGAGGGATGCGCGATATATCGGCCATCAGAGTCTCTCTCGGAGCATGGTGCAAGAGAGACGATCAAAACTTGTGTCTGAAGTGGAGAACTCTCTGGGGCGAGTCTCCGAATGGGCTGAATTGAACTTGGTTCAATTCAACCCGATAAAGACACAAGTTTGCGCGTTCACTGCGAAGAAGGACCCCTTTGTCATGGCGCCGCAATTCCAAGGAGTATCCCTGCAACCTTCCGAGAGTATCGGGATACTTGGGGTCGACATTTCGAGCGATGTCGAGTTTCGGAGTCATTTGGAAGGCAAAGCCAAGTTGGCGTCCAAAATGCTGGGAGTCCTCAACAGAGCGAAGCGGTACTTCACGCCTGCACAAAGACTTTTGCTTTATAAAGCACAAGTCCGGCCTCGCGTGGAGTACTGCTCCCATCTCTGGGCCGGGGCTCCCAAATACCAGCTTCTTCCATTTGACTCCATACAGAGGAGGGCCATTCAGATTGTTGATAATCCCATTCTCACGGATCGTTTGGAACCTCTGGGTCTGCGGAGGGACTTCGGTTCCCTCTGTATTTTGTACCGTATGTTCCATAGGGAGTGCTCTGAGGAATTGTTTGAGATGACACCGGCATCTCGTTTTTACCATTGCACCGCCCGCCACCGGAGTAGAGTTCATCCATACTACCTGGAGCCACTGCGGTCTTCTACAGTGCGTTTCCAGAGATCTTTTTGCCACGTACCATCCGGCTATGGAATGAGCTTCCCTCCACGGCGTTTCCCGAGCGCTATAACATGTCCTTCTTCAAACGAGGCTTGTGGAGAGTATTAAGCGGTAGGTAGCGGCTTGGCTCTATCCCTGCCATTGCTGAAGTCCATGGGCGACGGTAACCACTCACCATCAGGTGGGCCGTATGCTCGTCTGCCTACAAGGGCAATAAAAAAAAATAAAAACTTCTGGAGTTCGAATATTTGAATAAATCAGGAAGCAGGGCGCTATGAAGAGTGCGTTGCTCTAGCAACCGTGTTTTGCTCATCCAAGTAATTGTGAGGATCTGACTCACAGAAAGCCGCGTCGGTTCCGAACCAGCTGCGTATTCAATGTACTTAGTGCGAGTTTTTTAACTTCTCGATCGCGTCAAAGTAAACTCAAATCGAGTCAACTTTGACGCGGTCGAAAACGATAAAAAACTCGCACTAACACACACAGATAAGATCTCTACAACAATCTCATTAAGTGCGTTAGCTTTATCACGCTGAAACGCTACACGCGTGGGAAGACGTGCCAAATGTTTGCATTAAGATAGTCGATTTTTTGTCGTTTTTTGTTTTGTGTGTTGTTTTAACGGCCGTCTGGTGTAGTGGTAAGTGACGTAGTCACTACACAAGGGGGTCGCGGGTTCGAATCCCGCCAAGGGAAGATATTTGTAAATATAAAATGTCTTTTCCAGGGTTATGGATGTATGTTAAATGTGTATGTGTATGTGTATAATAAAAATCTAACATTTATTTCCGTTATCTGGTACCTGTAACACAAGTTCTTTACGAACTTATCACGGGACCAGTTAACGTGGCGTGATTGCTAGTAAATATTTATTTATTTATTATTTAATTAAGTCTTCTTCTTCTTCTTCCTATTCGTACACTCTTGACAGAGTGGTCATGGTCATGCATCAGTCGGAAACGACCTGCTCATGACTCTCGTGGGAAATTAGTGCAGTGGTTTCCCGTTGCCTTCTGCACCAGCATTTTAGGGAGTATTTGATCCCCAAGGTTTCTGACGCCTCTTCCGTACAGGTTGTCCTGACGGGTGTGTATGGTTGTACCGCCATTGCTCGGTCGCCATTGCCCCGTTGGTTTTCTAGCAGGAAGCACCACGGCAACCTGTTGGTCGCCGCCGCTATTCAGCGCGTGCAGGTGGGGTTGACAATTGGGCCGGTGAAGGTAGCATTCCGATCTCCCCTTACTCCCCAATCAAGTCTACTGTTATTCAAAATCGCTACTAGAGTAAGTAAGTTCTCGGTACAAAATTTTCTCGTTTGAACAGCAGTGTAGCACCAATAGCTTCATCTACAGAAAAAAAAAAACTAAGAAGTCCTTCTTTATTTATTCGAAGTCCGTTGGTAAATGATCAAATGATATTTCATTGATTTTGAAGCTGGATTTGGCAAACGAACAATTTATAAGTTAAGCCGATCAATTAAAAAAATTCCAAGTCGAAAACGGATAACAAACTTTACAAAAAAAATAGCAAAACAGATAAGTTATGCGAATATATCATTGAATAAACATTGTATTGTTGAAGATCAACTCTGCGGAGAGGTTAAGATGGAGATTAAGATTAAGATGGAACATTAAAATGGATAGGCGCTGTTAACTTTTACGCTATCGTAAACGTTAAAAAACTCGCACTAAGCACACCCACACACAAGCACAGTATTGCATCTAGAACGGGCAATGGTTCCGATAAAGCTACGTTCACAGGGAGGGATTCCTCGCCGAACCCGTTGCTTGTGACGAAGGGCACGACGAGGAAATTGACCCATAGACACAGCCCACTGAGTTTCTCGCCGAATCCCGTGGTAGATATTGCGAAGCACTGCTCTTACTAGGGCTAGTGTTAGCAACACTTCCGGCTTGAGCCCCGATAGCTCACCTACACGCTAGAGTGAAGCTGAAATGGCCTCTTAAGCTTATCAGCATAAGTAGGAAAAAAAGGGAGGGATTTCGTCCAGCGATTCCCAAAGGTCCGATTCCGAGGTCCAAAGACGTTCGTCGGAAAAGTTTGAGAACCTCTGACTTAACTTGACTGTGTTTTTTGTTGAAGTTTTACAGCTACATAGACGTGGATATAAAAAGCCGTGAAGATGTGTGTTTGAGTATGTCCGTTATGGAATCGTTGGGCTGACACATATATTAATTTAAATGGAAGGGCACACAGAACCGTCATAATACGACTTTCTTCTCTTAGTTTCCGTCAATTTGCTGGGTCAACATAAAATGAGCAAAATATCCATCGGGGACTCGCCGACTGAATGTTCACGATCGACTTCCACGGTGAAGGAATAACATCGTGTAATAAAAATCAAACCCGCAAAAATATAATTTGCGTGATTACTCGTGGTAGGACCTCTTGTGAGTCCGCACGTGTAGGTACCACCACCCCGCCTATTTCAGCCGTGAAGCAGTAATGCGTTTCGGTTTGAAGGACGGGGCAGCCGTTGTAACTATACTGAGACCTTAGATCGCATATCTGAAGGTGGGTGGCGCATTTACTTTGTAGATGTCTATGGGCTCCAGTAATCACTTAAGGTGGGCTGTGAGCTCGTCCACCCATCTATGCAATAAATAAAAAAAGACGAACAATGTGCGGCCGTGTAGTTTTTTCTTTTTGTACAATTTGAGTGTAGTTTTTCTTACAGAGACCTAAGGATTCGTTTACTAGATTTAGAATACACAAAAATCATTTTTTGTATTTACATTCCTGAAAATAATTCAATATCAAAATCCTGAATATCAAAAAGATGTGCGGTGTCGTGAGACGCCGGATAGGAACGAAGTTCCTTATTATAAAAATATTAATTTTAAGTACTTTTCGAGGTATAAAGAAAATAATTGCTCGGGTATACATTTTTTATTATGATTTTTTTATTGATAAAAAAAAACTACTTTACAATGTTATCAACTTTATTTTATTCACAATGATTTATAAAATAATATATAATAATAATATACAAAGAAACAGCTATTTATATAAATAATAATAATAACCGTCATCACGTAGACTATATATACATTAGACACTGTATAGCCATCATACTAAGACTGTACATAAATAAAAATCTTACGTTACGGACGTTTTTTCCCGGTTAGGCTACCCCTCCGCATCGTCCCATAAGGCACTTCGTTCCAATTAGACTGGTTTATAGAAAGCAGTCACAGGTCATCAAACGACATCTTCCGGCCTATCACTGCTAAGGATTAGTCATGCGTATGAAGGATGGAACATTTTTTTTTATTACCCTTGTAGGCAGACGAGCATACGGCCCACCTGATGGTGAGTGGTTACCGTCGCCCATGGACTTCAGCAATGCCAGGGACAGAACCAAGCCGCTGCCTACCGCTTAATACTCTCCACAAGCCTCGTTTGAAGAAGGACATGTCATAGCGCTCGGGAAACACCGTGGAGGGGAGCTCATTCCATAGCCGGATGGTACGTGGCAAAAAAGACCTCTGGAAACGCACTGTGGATGACCGCAGTGGCTCCAGGTAGGAAGGCTTTCTCGATATCAAGGATTTATTACCCTAGACACCATTTAACACCTATTTGATCGTGAGTTAGATATCTCGACTACAGCAACACAGGAATATTGACATTGTTAATGCCGTAGTCGTGTTAAAAAATAATTCGCTCATCGTCGGACGTATTTCCAATACAATAAATGGTTTAACTAAGGATTAAAAGATAACGTTCGAATATTAACTTTAGTGCTAAGAGATTAGTCGGTTTTCGGTTTGCCCACTAAGTCGATATCCGTTATCAGGCTACATTGGACGCTGCTGATAAGATTTCAACTGTATCTCATCTCGTTTAGACAAATTCAGTCGCGTATAAAGGTCCCAACAAAGTTATAGTTTTAAATAATTTAGTGTCACCCATACACTGTGTCACTAGTGGTAGGACCTCTTGTGAGTCCGCGCGGGTAGGTACCAGCACCCAGCCTTTTTCTGCCGTGCAGCAGTAATGCGTTTCGGTTTGAAGGGTGGGGCAGCCGTTGTAACTACACTTGAGACCTTAGAACTTATATCTCAAGCTGGGTGGCGCATTTACGTTGTAGATGTCTATGAGCTCCAGTAACCACTTAACACGAGATGGGCTGTGAGCTCGTCCACCCATCTAAGCCATAAAAAAACAAATAAAATCAAAATTTCGATTGATATCCACAAAAATGTATTTATTTATAATAAACTAGCGACCCGCCCTCGCTTCGCTTCGGAAACATTAAAACACACATGAAACCAAAAAAATAAAATATTTTTTTTTTTTTTAAAAAGTAGCCTATGTTCATCAGGGACAATGTCGGCTTCTAATGGAAAAATAATTTTTCAAATCGGTCCAGTAGTTTCGGAGCCTATTCGAAACAAACAAACAAACAAATCTTTCCTCTTTATAATATTAGTATAGAAGTAGTCTTAAATAACGTAAGCTATAGAGAAGAAATTATTTAATTCATATATTTCAGATAAATTTATCTTCTGTGAAGTTCTATTTAAAGTAACAATCGTTATTAAAGATACTTGAATTCGCGATAAATCTAAACAGAGATTAATTTTTTTCATTTAAAATTGTAAAAGGACGCTTTGATCCCAAAACTGAACTGAAGATTAAAATAATTTATTTTTAGGTCGGTCGCTCTGGTCGTGATATTTGGTTAAAGTAATAAAAATATTGTATTATCGATGATCCTTGATACGCGTGCAAATCAAGTAAGACCGACATCGGGAAGTTTGTTAAAAAATCACGTTTGAATAATTCAATTAGATTTAGCACTCAATTCAATCTAACGCAAGCGTTTGAAAGAACGTTTTTATTCACAGAATTTGTCAATCAAATTTAAACTAAATATTTTCATAAATAGATTATATAATCATTTAGAACTTACGAAACCGACTCGGGAATTTTGTTAAAAAATTACGTTGGAATAATTCAATTAGATATTACATTCAATTCAATCTAATGCAGGCGTTTGAAAGTACGATTTTATTCACAGAATTTGTCAATCAAATTTGAACCAAATACTTTAATAAATAGATATAATTATATAATAATTATAATAATATAACATCCAAGTCAAGTGCTTGTAAAAAAAAAATTATTCACAGATTTTATCAATCAAACTTGAACCAAATACTTCAATAAGTAGATTATATAATCATTTAGAACTTACACAGCTAAAACTTGGACCTCAACTGGGATGCATTTGATGTCGTAATGCATTGCATTAGAACATGTTTTGTGAATGTCAGTGCGTTATCTAAGTCATTAACTGGCCAAATAACGAAGTGACTATATTGAAAATAAATCACGTGTCACGTTGTTTGTCCGCGATGGACTCCTTAACTACTTAACCGATTTTAAATTAAATTTGCACACCGTATGCAGTTTGATCCAACTTGAAAGATAGGATGGTTTTTATTTCGATTAATAGTCGCAATATTTGTTAATTAACAACAAAATGATTTCTGATTTTTGTTATTAATCGTAAGTTTCATAAGTCTAAAACAGATGGCGCCTTAAATAAGTTTTTACAGACAATTGTTATACTGACTGACATTAATGTCTCATAGATGGCGCTGTGTTAAAAATACCAAAGTTTCACATAAGCTACAGTTTGATGGCATAAACGCCACGTGTTGCTGAGACTAAAGTATAAGTGACATTTATTTCGTAGTAAACGCAATACAGTGAAATCCAATTGTTCTTACTTTGTCAATTTTTGGTATTAGCATAGCCGGCCCCGTGTTATTTAGAAACAAAAACCTTAACCACAGCAACGTGTGGCCGGATCTGCTAGTATCGAAAATGTATCGGTGAATAGACATTATTTCTGGAAGAACTAAACAGTGATTTGCTAGAATGTGTGTGATCATAATATGACTGTGATGTCTGACATTCGAACGCGCCGTGCTGTATCTGACTGTAGACCGATAGAACTCTTCAGATCAATATGGAGGAGGAGTTTGTCGTTCAAAAAGAGAAAGGTTTGTATCAACAATACATAATTTTTTTAAATAATAATCTGATGCTGAAATATAATCTTTTTTTTATTGCTTATATGGGTGGACATGCTTACAGCCCACCTGGTGTTAAGTGGTTACTGGAGCCCATAGACATCTACAACGTAAATGCGCCACCCACCTTGAGATATAAGTTCTAAGGTCTCAAACAGCTGCCTCACCCTTCAAACCGAAATGCATTACTGTTTCACGGCAGAAATAGGCGGGGTGATGGTACCTACCCGAGCGGACTCACAAGAGGTCGTACCACCAGTAATTACGCAAATTATAATTTTGCGGGTTTGATTTTTATTACACGATGTTATTCCTTCACCGTGGAAGTCAATCGTGCACACTTGTTAAGTACGTATTTCATTAATTGAAATTATAAGTTTGAACATTATTAGGGTTTTATTGCCATAGACTATTTATTATACTTCTATAGTCACAGATTTCGCCAAGACTACACTGTAGACAAATAATATTAAAGATAAACAATTTTAACCTATTCTCAATTTGACCACAGACTACATTAACAAAAGTTTGACAATAGGCAAAGAGTATATTTGTGTGTGTCAAATACATGGTAGTGTATCTAATGTTTTCTTTATTGATTTAATGTATTTTTTCTAGTAGTATTTTCTGCACTCCTCTATATTCTCTATAAGTGTGGGAAATTTCATACTCCTCCGTTCGCGCAATTTTCGTAAAAAGGGTTACAAAGTTTTTGCTTCACGTATTAATATATAGATAATATGTCGCTGAAATATAATCTTTTTTTATTGCTTATATGGGTCGACGAGATTAAGCCCACCTGGTGTTAAATGGTTACTGGAGCCCAGAGACATCTACAACGTAAATACGCCACCCACCTTGAAATATAAGTTCTAAGGTCTCAGTATAGTTACTAGTTATAGTAAATAATCTGAGTTGCGGCTAGTGTTTTTCACCGTTTACTACTAAAGTATTATTTTACTACCTAAAGCAATAGATACCGAATTCACACATGCCTCTTCGTTTGTTAAATATTCAAATTTGCGGGTAGTTCGCGATACAATATAGATAAATTAAACATAATATGACAATTAATGGTTATAAATGTATCGTATTTTAGGGCTTCCTAATGCAAGCGACAGTTCTGTCCACCAGATGGTGAGTGGTTACCGTCGCTTTTGGAATAGGCAAAGGCACAGTCAGGCTAGTTTAGGTGTTTTCATGTTTGAGACATAAAAATCAAGGTAACAGTCGCGATCCAATTAGTAAGGAACGAACCTACGTATTTTTATTTACCAATCGCAAAGTGTATACCGAGGCGTGAAACCAAATGACTTAAGCGACATTTTTGCGTGAAATGAAATTGCAAATGAATTGCTGTTCGTTAGTCTCGCTAAAACTCGAGAACGGCTGGACCGATTTGGCTAATTTTGGTGTTGAATTATTTGTGTAAGCCTAAAGAAGGTTTAAGAGGAAGATAAATATGAAAATGCTCGGAATTAAATAAAAATAACAATTTTGTTTTTCCTTTGATGTGTCCCCTTAATGTGTCTTTTATTTATCGATTGAGGCACTACGAAGTCTGCCGGGTCAGCTAGTCATTCAAAAAAAAATTGACGATCACCAGTGACGGTCTGATAACCAAACGCCACACCCTCGAGCATCGAAAAACAAGAATGATTTCGTTACATTCCAACCCAACTTATTTTCGAACCGAACGTACAATAAAATGTAAACAAACGGATCTATAGACTCACTATTTTCGTGTCCGGCTGACGGTTCGTCGGAGGCTCTGAACTCTATTTCAGTCTTGGATTATCACGCCGCGCGAGTTAACCGCTCCTGCGAGATGCGGGATTGATTTTACGCTTTAAAAAACTAAGGTACATTGAGAAAACACACAATACTTTGTTGTAAAATTAAAGTTGCTTTTAAGGCTTGCTTGTTGACTGTTTTTAATACGCTTTTATTAGCTTCAGACGTATGTATGTTTGTAACGGAATCTTTGAACATGATTTTGACCCCCTTCAAAACGTCGGATTAACTCGAAATTTGGTATACTTATTAGGGACCGATGACAATTTAATATTAAAAAAATATTGAAAAAATTGAAATTCAACTAAAATAAAATAAAAAATAAAGTGCCCTTGTAGTCTGTATCCTTATTGTCGTGTTTATTCTAACAGCTGTATGAACAAAATATATAAAATAAAAATAAATAAAAAATAATTTATAAAAACTAACAAAATATGCTTTTATAGAAAATCCAACTAAAAAATAGAAAATAAAGTTTAATAAATTTGAATTAAAAATAGTGAAAGAAAAAATGATTTTATTGTAAAAAAAGTAAGTGTTTTAAATCTTTAAAACTACGCAACGGATTTTAATGCGGTTTTCTTAATAGATTAGTAGATAGAGTGATTGAAGAGGAAGGTTTATATGTATAATAACATCCATTAAATAGTAGAGAAATCAATAATAAATTACAGTTTCCGAAGCGAAGCGGGGGCGGGTCGCTAGTCTTCAATAAAATAGTACGAGTACTAAACAATTTGTAGACTGTTTTATTGGAAATTAAATACTTTAAAAACTACAGGTACACGCCTGTAAGTCGAACAAGACTTTTAAGTGATTATTTATAAAAATATAACTTAGTATATAATTTATAATAATATAATAAAATATGTAATAAATAAAAAATAATACTAAATAAACTTTACAAGTAATAATAATGAACTAGATGATGACCGAGCTTTGCTTGGTTTTTTTTTATAACGCCATCTTGTTGTGTTTTTAAAGCAGTTAGCTGCTCTCAATTAAGAAAAATAGTATTATTATTCGCCAATAGCTGTCGGGAAGAGTCATAAAGTTGATTATCGATAAAGTTGATTATTGAAAATACGAATAAAACGAAATTTTCTGAAAATAAATCGTAGCTAGATCGATTTATCGCCCCCGAAATCCCCTCTATACAAAATTTTATGAAAATCGTTGGAGCCGTTTCCGAGATTCAGATTATATATATATTTATATATATACAAGAATTTCTCGTTTAAAGGTATAAGATAAATTATATCCTTTTCATAAATAAATTATACTGACGAAGTAATATTTAATTTATTGTATCGTAATTATTCTATTGCAAATTATCGTAGCTTCTGAAAATTATGTTCAAAGATTCCTTCACCTAGACATTGAACTTTGCTATTAGAGTACTTTATGTTTTTTTTTACCACTGTTAGATTTAGGATCTTAAGCTTTTGCGGGTATGATTTCCAATGACAAATATTTTCCAAATAAAGTAGAATATTTCGATAAGAAAATAATTTAGCTATTTACATATGACGTCAGTAATGTTCCATTTCAATTTACGTAGGTAAGTCCGATGCTCCAATGCAAAAGCGATTTGTATCTGACACGTGCCTTCCGAATCTCATTCATACTCTGCCAACTCACCAGACACTTTTAAATACAATTTTAAAGTCACTATCGAAGTATTTCAATGCCGGTACTGGTGGTAGGACCTCTTATGAGTCCGCATGGGTAGTTACCACCGCCCTGCCTATTTCTGCCGTGAAGCAGTAACGCGTTTCGGCTTGAAGGGTGGGGCAACCGTTTTAACTACACTGAGATCTTAGAACTCATATCTCAAGGTAAAAAAAGGGTGGCGGCATTTACGTCGTAGACGCCTATGTGCTCCAGTAACCACTTAACAACAGGTGAGCTGTGAGCACGTCCATCCATCTAAGTAATAAAAAAAAGGTTAATCTATAGCCAAAAGTTTTCATTATCAATCTTTAATTAAACTACGGCTTTTGCGGTTCACGGATCATGGTTTTTTTGGTTATCAATGATGATTATTCTTCATCGAAGCCAGTATCAGTAGAGCCCTGACCTAAACCTTCCTTTATACCTGAAAATTTGGTAGATTTGTTCGTATGTGTACATTAAGAGTCACCTTGAACGCGCTATGCGTTACTATTAATAAATTACCCGGATATGTTTCTTTTTTTTTTTTGCTTATAAAACAACACGGGGCTTCGATCAAAACAAAAGTGTAGTTATCGGTTTGATTTTCGTGTGACTATAAAGAAAAAAATAGGTTATCAATACGACGATACGACGACGAACTTTATTGAACCGATTTAATTATTAATTAATTAATCAATTATATCTTTTATTTATATTAAATTTTAATAATCTATCATTATTTATTGATAACTTAATAATTTATGTAATTGAAAAGCGTGGTAAGAATCCCGTATAGGGTTTTGTAGTTTTAGTTTATTTTAATGACTCGTAAAAATCGTAGTGTTTTCTTTGCGAAAGGCTATAAATTATCCGGCCTCAATTTAGGATTCCCTGTGTTATAGGTACCAAAGACTGACATACATACTTATATGCGTTTAAATATATACACATATATAGATAATAAACACACAGACGAAGAGCAAACAAATCTGTTCATCACACGAATGTTTGTCCGATGTGGGAATCGAGCCCACGACTCTTGGCGCAGCAGTCAGGGCTGCTAACTCACTATCCAATGAGTCAGTCAAATGTTTTTATTAATATTGTTTATTTATAAGTAATGATTACATCACTAAAGACTGAACTAGTGGAAAGACCAATTTTTTATTACAATACCAGTTCAATCTAGAATCGGGTCCTACTCCGAACTGTAGGTACTAATGATCCACATATGTTCAAATACAGTTAACGATGCAAAGGAACTTAAACTTTATATTACGCCAAAATAAGTAATCTTTATATATTTTAGTGACTGTAAGCTTTACGGCACCGAAGGCACCGAACTTAATTGCGGAATTATCGGATAATCATTTGGCCAGCCCTAAAGATTAGGGCTGCCAATGTTGTCTGTACATTTCAACCTACATAAAGATGACTATCCACTAAAAATAGGATAGGTAGGGAAAGAAACCCACTAACACAAAACTTTTTTTTTGGTCACGTCTTATGAAGCATTTTTATATCGGCCCCCCTTTTCCATCTCCTCGAAGAGGCAACTAAGGAATATACTGCTACAGTATTTTAAGCCCGTTTTGGTAGGGACTACGGTACTGCCTATTTCGGCCGCGATGCAGTCATGCGTTCTCGTTTGAAAGAAGTGATAGACTCTATACAATAGAGTTTAGATTTTGATCTAGCTTTGACATTCGTATGACATATCGTCTTCTCGCATTAAAACTGTATAATCTCAAAACTTACTAATTTTACAGGAGAGTGTTTTAAAGGTTTAACATGTGATATTTTTAATATTAATCATCTTTACAACATTTATTTTTTATTTTTTACCAGTTACATCATTTGTCTTTTAAAGTAAGAAAAAATTATGTATTAATTTTATTAATAGTAGTCAAAATATAGGAAAAAAAAAAAAAAACTAAAACTAAGCTACGCTGTTTTGACAGTATTTAGGAGAAAAATACTGGTGATACCAATTATTCCGCACATTAACTCAATTTTATAATTATTTTTGGAAATTGCACTTTTAATGCGAAAAGACGATATCAGCTCCACTTAACACTAGACGTAGATGAGCTATGAGCTCGTTCACCGATTTAATGCAACTAGTACATTGGGTATTAACTTGTACTAATTTCTGTAATGTTACACTACACATATAAAAAATGCTTTAACCGCTTGCGGATTCCTTTCTTTGTATAACGCACGTGTTTCTAGTGTGTGCATGTTGTTACAGTGTGACGTCATCGACACAGTGTAAATAATTCGCGGTAACTAAAACGGTTGTTAGGAGCGAAAGAGATATAGTAATATCGTGTGATCCTGTGGACCGATTGGTAAACAGTCGACGTCGCCCTAATCACGTCATTTCAGATCCTCCCGATCCATTAACGGTGCTTTTAGGTACCACAAGCACCGGTCACCGTCCTCGTCGAACCCGTCGCTTGCGATGAAGGGCTCGACGAGTAAATTAATCCATAGATACAGTCCGCTGAGTTTCTCGCCGGATCTTATCAGTGGGTCGCGTTTCCGATCCGGTGGTAGATTCTGCGAAGCACTACTCTTGCTAAGGCCATATAGTATTGGATGTGAATGGGACTCATTTTTAATTAAACTATACGCAATCTTTGTCGGATGACCACGTTGTAGTATGGGATCGATAAGCTTTGATTCCCGGCCGGTTTTACTGTTTTAAAATCAGTTCAGTATCTTCGTCTGTTTGTTGATTCGAATGTGTGTATCCGCTATTCACAGTACAGGAAATCACATTAAGCTTAGAGACGATGGACGCGGAACTATTTTCCCTACTCGACGAAACTGTTCGAAAATATACCGTGGTACCTCGACCTACGAGCTTAATTCGTTCCGTAACCTTGCTCGTATGTCAATTTCAAAAAATCACCTCTATCGATTTTTCGTCGTAAAGTGTTTTTTTTTAAAAAGATAAATGTGAGAGAAAGGGAGAGGGAGGAGAGGGAGAGAGAGAGAGAGAGATTTTTTTTTATTGCCCTTGTAGGCGGACGGCCCACCTGATGGTGAGTGGTTACCGTCGCCCATGGACTTCAGCAATGCCAGGGGCAGAGCCAAGCCGCTGCCTACCGCTAAATTCATGACATAGTGAGCGTATGGTGAGTAATCCTGCAGAGATCTCGGAGCGCGAAACGATCACAGTAACGAGACGTCCTAAGTTAGGCAATGAATGTGAGCGATGACACCTCGACTCTACCGAAGCCCACCACCCGAAGTGAGCCGATATTTGACGAGTAGTTGCGGCTCGCATTCACTAGGTGGCGCGCTTTGGCTTAGTTTGTAATGTCCGGATGCGACATATAGATTTTTTTTCGTAAAATTACATAACGGTTATTCATTTATGTACTGTAAGAATCCGCAAGCAATTTAATGACATACTAACGAGATACGATACGTATGCGCTAATTACAGATCCCGCATAATTGCTATGTGGTAAAAATATTTACATAATATGTACAGAAAAATATCTAGTCGGATTTTGATAAAATTTAAAACAATTTGCTCGTCGATCGTCACCGGGGAGAATTTTATTCCTATCATAAAAAACCATCAAGTGGGACGAAATTTTTACAAATAATCTAATTTTAACATAACAAAAAAAAAACAAACGGACTTCAACAAAATAAAATGAGAATACTGTTACGCCGGTAGGAGCAACGCCGTCTATCGTCGAATAGAAGAAAAGAATATTAAAAGAACCCATTTAATCTAGAACGCTCGAAAATTACAACGCCATCTATTGAGAAATGCCGGAAACGCATATCGAAAATACTCGACTTGTGAGGAATGTTCTCGATAATCCTAGGGATGTCGTATCGACTATAAAAGCGTTGCAGTGATGACACGGAGGCAGTTAATGTCAATACAGTGTTAATTTGTACTTCAGTAGGTTTTTTTATTTATCCCGAACCCCAGCGCGTAACAATACGATATTACTAATCGCCTAATCTAAGCCTCAGCTCGCGAACTATGGAGAACAGCTGTCAAGACTTTATTAAATGAGGATTCCACTTGTCCAAAACTGCTCTGCCAAGAGCAACCGACTATGATGAATCTATAATACTTGTTTTTTGGTAAAAATCAAAAATGTAATTGAAGAATTGTATTTTTTTTTTTAGTTTTTCCGGAAGACGGAGACTGAAAGAGTACTTTGTCCTTTTCTAGACTAACAGAGACTGTTTTATAAAGAAGTTAGTTAGAATACACGTTTTGAAGTCGTTCATAGTATAATAAACATTTTCTTAAAAAAAAATATTAAGATACTTCAGTTCTACTGTGTAATACTGTGGAAGTCAATTAAATTTGCATTATTAAGAATAACTCAAAAACCATCAGTCAGATCTTGATAAAATTTAATATTAACCCTATGAGCTCCAGTTATCAAATAAACCGGTGGTAGGACCTCTTGTGAGTCCGCACGGGTAGGTACCACCACCCCGCCTATTTCTGCCGTGAAGCAGCAATGCGTTTCGGTTTCAAGGGTGGGGACCGCATTGCGTTGTTACTATACTGAGACCTTAGAACTTATATCTCTATGGGCTCCAGTGACCACTTAACACCATGAGGTCGTCCATCCATCTAAGCAAAAAATTAATAAAAAAGGCATCAAAATCAGTTCACACGCAAAAAAGTCTAATTGAGAACCTCCTTCTTTTTGGAAGTCGGATAAAAAGTGTACTGCTCCTAACTATATAGAAACTGTGCTTTATTTATTAAAGCGGTCACCAAGGAGGGTTCGCAACGAACAAAGACAAGGACTGTTCCATAAGGCCACGCACACTTGTCAGACATTAAAACAAATACCATGTTGAATACGGTACCAAACTTACACCGGCGAAGGCTGTGTAAACAAACGGAGCCTCTGGGTCTGCGGAGGGACTTCGGTTCCCTCTGTATTTTGTACCGCATGTTCTATGGGGAGTGCTCTGAGGAATTGTTCGAGATGATACCAACGTCTCGTTTTTACCATCGCACCGCCCGCCACCGGAGTAGAGTTCATCCATACTACCTGGAGCCACTTCGGTTATCCACAGTCGTTTCCAGAGGTCTTTTTTACCACGTACCATCCGGCTATGGAATGAGCTCCCCTCCACGGTGTTTCCCGAGCGCTATGACATGTCCTTCTTCAAACGAGGCTTGTGGAGAGTATTAAGCGGTAGGCAGCGGCTTGGTTCTGCCCTTGGTTCTGCCCTTGGCATTGCTGAAGTCCATGGGCGACGGTAACCACTCACCATCAGGTGGGCCGTATGCTCGTCTGCCTAGAAAGGCAATAAAAAAAAAAAACGTGATTTTATAAACTCTGTTCATTTTACCTATGTTTTTATTTAAATCGATGGACTGGCTGTTTAGTTATAAGCGAAACTTGTAGAGATCGCAACACAAGTTACGCCATCCTCCATGAGATTAGAATTAGGTCTCGTTAAAATAGATAAGAAGGTATGCCGCAGGTGGAAGATAAAAATTCGATTAATATTGAAAAAGCATCAATAGGCAGAAAGCGATCACTTCCAGACAACCTTTTATACATAGAGTACCCAGCTCTGAATGAGATACAGCATTATGATGTGGCAGTGGACTATCTATATATTAATACGTGAAGCAAAAACTTTGTACCCCTTCTTACGATAATGCCACGGACCCAGGAGTATGAAACACACTTAAATAGAATATAGAGAAGGAGTGTAGAATGCTATATTTTTTTATTATGCATAAAAAATACACTAAATCAATAAAAATAAACATGACGCCCATTACCATGTATTTGACACAACACTTAACTCTTCGGTTTATTGTCAAAATTTTATTATTGTTTAAAGTCTGTGGTCAAATTGAGAACAGGATTAATACATATTGTTTGTCTTTAATATTATTTGCCTATAGTTAGCCAAATCTGTGATTAAAGAAGTAGGTATAGTCTTTGACAATAGAGCCATAATAATTGTCAAACTTATTTCAATTAGTTATGGTCGCATTTAGACTATCAGGTGACCACTATATTTATTAATAAGATCCGAAAGGATCTATCATAAAATAGACCAAACTGTTACGATTTATTATTTATTATGCCCCAAAAATATTTTTTACATATCGACGCTTGAAAGGCTAAGGCTTGACTAAGCGACAATGCGTGAACTTTACAGTAGACTAATTTAAAGTTGAAATAGCTGAAAACAAAATTTATTTTAACGAATCTAGCCGTAGTAGAATCTAGCTAGTAGCTGTAGGATTGAAATGATTTTAATAGACCTAGAAATATACTTTTTTGGCGCATCGAATATGGTAATTGGCTATCATTTATGTACAAAGCAGTTATTGTCGCTTAGTCACGTTTGCCTTTCAAGCGTCGATATTATTATAACATTAAATATATGGAACTAAATAATATGTAGATACATATACACATACTTAAAAAATAATTAAAAAATATAAGCTTTACCATCCACTAAAACTAATCGGTCCTCTCCTCAAGAATCATAGTGCACCTAATCATTTAGCGCTCAACTGGATCTGAAAGTGGAGGAACTTATGATGATTTTTGTTCACAGTCGGACGATCGCGACCGATTCGCAGGGTACAAGGGGGTCAGAGACATAACAGTGAAAAAGGTATGCTATATTTTTAAATCTATACTCGAAATTAGTAACAAGATTGTGGTTAGACATTTGGACTGTTTTGTATCAAGAATGCTTTTGCTTCAGAAACATGCTTTTCCTTTTCCAGGGTCCAGCGGGGCTGGGCATCATGATAATCGAAGGTCGTCACACGGAGGCTGGCCGTGGGATATTCGTGTCCGATCTTCAAGAGGGAAGCGCTGCTGAGCAGGTCCTTATTGATGTCAAGGCTTTTTGAATTTGAAATTTTGTTATGACCTAAATGATAAGTCGGTTGATGTACTCGTATTCACCAAATTCACCAAGCTCACTAATTTAGAGTAATAAAAACACTTTAGAGATCTTAATTCTTATCAAGAAACCCATTCCTTAAAATCCTGAAGTCTCAGGACATTAAGGCGAAGAACATATTGTTGGTGAAAAACTTGGGACTGGTTGGTCTTACCATCATGCGTCATTTTAAAGAGCTCATGATCCTCTTCGCATTCATTCCCATTATGGTTAAAACGGTGAAAGTTAAGGATCCAGGATTCCAGGAGTTGGTAAAGCTGGAAAAGACCTGGTTACATATAGTTAGTTTACCCATAATGCCTGCAACAGCGCCGAATTATCACGAAATCAATACATAAAAGTAAATTTCGTGATTTTTTTTATTTCCTGCCTAAGCTTGGCCTTGAGAGGCCTTAAGCATGACTCTGACAAGTAGGTGAGCTCACGGGGCTCAAATATGACGAAGTTGCTAACAATAACCCTAGCAAGAATAGTACTTCGCAGCATCTACCACCATACTGGAAACGCGACCCATTGAGATGATCTGGCGAGAAACTCAGTGGGCTGTTTCTATGGGTTCATTTACTTGCCGAGCCTTTTCCGCCTTCGTGCTAAGTTCACGCAGGATTATCTCAGCAGGTTGCGATTCCCATCCAGTGGTAAATACGGGGAAGCACTGCTCTTTTCTCTCAGGCTGAGCCCCGTGAGCTCTCCTACCACAATAGTCCCACGAAGCTACTGGCTACTGTTTTTTTTTTACATATGAACTATAATAGTAAATGATCAATTTGCAGGCGGGACTTCAGATAGGAGACATGCTTCTTGCCGTGAACAGGGATTCCTTATTGAACTGCAGCTACGATTCGGTGAGTGAGGAAAATGATTGACTGAAAAATTGATTGATTGACTTAAAAGAAGAAACCCTGATAAGTATAGCAAACCGAACTAAAAAAAAAATTGTTTTTTTATGTGCTTATATTTATGGACGAACTCACGGCCCACCTAATGTTAAGTGGTTACCGGAGCCCATAAACATCTACAACGTAAAGCCCGAACTCACCTTGAGACATGAGTTCTAAGGTCTCAGCATTGTTATTACCCTGTTCATACCAATTTGGGTATAAGGGCGAAGTTACCAAAATATTGTATCTTCATCGGTGCCTGGTACGCGTTAAAAATTTTAAGCTCGGACAGACGAGACGTGTTCAAGTCGGTGAAAATTACATTCAAATATAATGGAGATTACGCCGAAGAGAAGATCTTCCACCGAACGGGTGTAATGGTAGACCAACGGTCCGAATGTTGTTGTTCGTAACTTATATGTATGCAAGTTTACCTTGAAAATGTCGTAGATTCAGGCATCTGTCAAATATCTTGTGTTGTATGATGGCTACATTTTTTTTTTTTTTTTTTCCCTACCTAAGCTGATAGCCTTGAGAGGCTATGTCAGCGTAACCCTAACTTTAGTAGGTGAGCTCACGGGGCTCAAACCTGACGATGTTGCTAACACGAACCCTAGCAAGAGCCGTGCTTCGCAGAATCTACCACCGGATCGGAAACGCGACCCACTGAGAAGATCCGGCGAGAAACTCAGTGGGCTGTGTCTGAGAGTTTGATGGCTACCGTCACACACACAAGCAATACATACATTATACCAACCTAATAAAATCGTGCTAAAACCGCACTTAAATCAAGTGTTCGCAGCTTCATTCATAAATGGAATAAGCTTTTGAGACGATTAATATGAATTCGATAGACATGTTAAGTGTGATGATCATGGCGTAGCTAATCCTAGAGGAGCCTACTATCCTTTATTAATTGGTTATCTATAAAATTGGCTTACAGACGATAGTTTTACGTGATAACGTCGGTAGCAGAATTATTCGAACTGCTAGCTCTGACGTCATGCGAGAAGAGAGATAAATAATAATAATAAATATTTTACTAACAATCACGCCACGTTAACTGGTCCCGTGATAAGTTCGTAAAGAACTTGTGTTACAGGTACCAGATAACAGATATAAATGTAAGATTTTTATTATACACATACATATATTTAATATACATCCATAACCCTGGAATAGACATTTATATTTATCATACAAATATCTTCCCTTGGCGGGATTCGAACCCGCGACCCCCTTGTGTAGTGACCATGTCACTTACCACTACACCAGACGGCCGTTATAATGTGTCACAATTGAGCCGATCGTGCCTTTCTACCGTTTGATCCGCGTTCTCGCTCGCACATACACGCTCAGGCGGAACGTGACACTTTTTCGTGCGTGCAGCCGTTGATCGATTTATAAAACGTTATCACATCAAAAGTTAAATTTTGTTTTGACCAGGCGGCATCGAAACTGAAACAGGCTGAGGGCGTCGTGATCCTAACGGTCTGCAGTCCCAACATGAAGGATGCGCCGGACAAAGAAGACGGTTCCACTGCCGCCACCACGCCTGGTACTCCAGCCCCTGGTTCTAGTAAGCGCATATTATTAATAAGCACATATTATTAATATTATTTTTGTTATAGCTCAACACAGGCCGACCGTAACACAAATCTCCTATTGTTAATTGGTTTCCAGAGCCCATAGACATAGTCAATGCCTCTGTCCATTGAGACATAAGGTCGAAGCTTCGATTGTAAACGACTGTCCGATTCTTGAAATCAGCACGCGTTACAAATGACAAGCAGAAAGATGCGGGCATGCGATATGCACTGCATAGTTAGTAACTACACGAATATATTGATTTTGCATGTATATTTTAATACATTACCCTACTCTGATTACGCGCTTGCATCACTACCGGCGTGAGCCGCAGTAAATCGGGTGGACGAGCTCACGGCCCACCTATTCTTCAACGATTGCTGGAGTCCATGGATATTAACAACGCAAATTCCGCCACCCATCTTGAGAGTTGAGTTCTAAGTCTCAGCTTTACAGATAAAGGCTCCGCCAGCCTTCAAACCGAAACGCATTACTGGTGGAAATAGGCAGAGTGGTGTTACCTACCCTTGTGGATTCACAAGACACCATACCACCAGAATAAAGGCTTGAAAACGTAATGGACAGAGCTGCTTTAGTATTCATATGGTAAACAGTCGACGTCGCCCTAAACACGTCATTTCGGATCCTGTCGATCTACAAACGGAGCTTTTAGGTACCTCAGGCACTGGTCATCGTTCTCGTCCAACCCCTCGCTTGCGACGAAAGGTTCGGCGTGTAAATTAGCCTTCAGACGCAGCTCACTGAGTTTCTCGCCGGATCTTCTCAGTGGGTCGCATTTACGATCCGGTGGTAGATTCTGCGAAGCACTGCTCTTGCCACGGCTAGTGTTAGCAACGTCACCAGGTTAGAGCACCGTGAGCTCATCTACTTGCTCGGTTACACTGACATAGTCCTCTAAGATTACCAGCAGATGTTTCTTCGTCATCATCATCACTAAAAGCCCTTCGTTAATTTCAGCACCAACATTAGCGAGTGGTCCTTCGAGACCAGCTAGCAGGAACCAAACGCCGGACCCTGGTCTGACCCCTGCCTCCCGCCCTCAAACGCCGAGACCAACGCCATCGCCGGTCAAAGGTCAGTTTATCTTTGGCAGACAGTTGTCACCCGTTATGGGGATCACCAAGGAAACTAGATCAGAAAGACATCCATCATTGGTCATTAGGAAACCACGATGGGCATCATTTGTAGCATAACGAGTGGTGAAAAGCTATTTTGTTTGAGCGACATTTTTACAACTTTACTGAGAGCCATTGAAAGCACAAAGACTTGAAGTTTCGAAAAAAATATCATGAAAAATAAAACTGCTTCATCAATTTTTTTTTTTTTGTTGTTAGACGAGTGGACGATCTCACAGCCCACTTGGTGTTAAGTGGTTACTGGAACCCATAAACATCTATAACGTAAATGCGCCACCCACCTTGAGACACAATTTCTAAGGTCTTAGTATAGTTGTTACAACGGCTGCCCCACCCTTCAAACCGAAACGCATTATTGCTTCACGGCAGAAATAGACGGGGCGGTGTTACCTACCCGTGCGGACTCGCAAGAGGTCCTACCACCAGTAATTACGCAAATTATAATTTTGCGGGCTTGATTTTTATTACACGATGTTATTTGAATGATGTATGGTAAACATAATGGAGGTTCTATCAAAAACCTTGAACTATTTATGCTAATACCAATTAAAACGGACCTTTGATTACCAAGATAAATGTCGCGTATTAGGGAAAATGCCGCTTAAACCAAATACTCTTCGTGGCCTAAAGGATAAAACGCCCGGTGTATTCGCATCTTGCGACTGTGTCGGTGTTCGAATCCCGCAGGCGGGTACCAATTTTTCTAATGAAATACGTACTTAACAATTGTTCATGACTCATTTCCACGGTGAAGACATAGCATCGTATAATAAAAATTAAACCCGCAAAATTATAATTTGCGTAATTACTGGTGGTGGGACCTCTTGTGAGTCCGCACGGGTAGGTACCACCGTCTTGCTTATTTCTCCTGTGAAGCAGTAATGCGTTTCTGTTTGAAGGGTAAGGTAGCCGTTTTACTGTTAAAACTGAGACTTAGAGGTGGGTGGCGGCATTTACGTTGTAGATGTCCATGGGCTCCAGTAAACCAGGTGAGCTGTAAGCTCGTCCATCCATTTAACCAATAAATAAATTAAAAACACGTGTCTTATATTAATCCTTGCCCGATACAGAGACTAATTATTATTAATACTATTTTTGGCGTAATACAAGTTTCATCATTTTGCTAATAGATAGCGCTACAGGTGCGATCTATCTATACCTCTATACTAATATTGTATAGAGGAAATATTTGGTTGTTTGTATTGAGTAGGCTCCGAAACTACTGAGCCGATTTAAAAAATTCTTTCACTGTTTGGAAGCTACACTATTCCCGAGTGACATAGGCATCCTTTTGAAAACATTAGGGATCCTTACTAAAGCTCCAATAACGTAACCCAAGGTGTAAAAAAATAACCTAAATTATTGTTTACATCGCGTGCCCAGCGAAAACTATTGATGATAGAATAAAATAATGTACTACGACTTTGTAGAACACATTATTATTTACAAAAAGTGTCGTGACAGCATATGTCTAGCTATTATAGTTATGCCGCAATAAGTGTTATTTTATTTAAAAAAATAAAACAACGTCAAATGTCGTTGAAATTTTTGTTAAATACCCGAGCGGAGCCGGAGCGGGCCTCTAGTTTTTATTTAAAGTAACATATATTGTTAACATGTGACACAGCGGAGCCTCCACCGGAGCCGGCAACAGCGCCAGTGGTTCCCAACCAGGACACGGTTATAGAAATAAATGCGGCCAACGAAGTATTAGGAGTCGTCCTGCTTGGTGGGAGCGACACATTAATTAACGTAAGTTTAATGACTCCAATAAATCTACACTAATATATAAATCTACAGTGGTTTTTTACGGATGTTCCATTATAACTACTGAACTATGGATCCGATTGACTTGATACTTGGTATCCATGTAGAAAATACATGTACTTAATGGATAGGCTAATATTTATATGAGTGTTGGACTTCCTACACCAGTTGCGGGGGCGTTAATGATGAGAATCTTTGTGGGGGTGAGAAATAATAATGTTAATTTTAAATAGCCAGCGAAACCGACGGGTACAGCTTCTATTAAATTAATAAAATTAATAAATTTTACTGTCGAATATCCTGAAAAGCCGTAGTGATTCGAACAAAAAGCAATAAAACTGAGGAGTATACCTGGTTAAAGCTATAATTAAAATTCAGATATAATGTTTAAAAATAATATAAAATTAGCATCGTTTTACAACAAAGCCCTATAAATGTTGTTAACGTGCATACAAAATGAAAAAAAAAATCCTTTATTCGACTATAGGGTTGCCACTGTTTACTGTAACTGCGCATGTCATTTTCCAGGGTCCGGCAGCCGTGATCTTGGACATATATAAAAACGGAGCCATAGACAAAGACGGAAGGCTGGAGGTCGGTGATCTGATAACCGAATGCAACGGAGTCGCCATCACGAAAGAAATGGCACACGAACGAGTCTGTCTTACGATTAAACGAAGAGCTCAGAAAGTAGGTATTCTTCTATATAGAGTGCGACAGATTCAGAGCCAGTGTCTGATATGTTGAGAGCCAGTGTCTGACTAATTGAGAACCAGTGTGTCACAGATTGAGAGCCAGTGTCTGACAGATTGAGAACGAGTGTGTGACAGATTAAGAGCCAGTGTTTGATAGGTTGAGAACCAGTTTCTGACAGATTGTTAGACAGTGTGTAACAGATTGAGAGCCATTATCTAACAGATTGAGAGCCAATGTGGGACAGCCCAGAATCGAACACCATAATATTACCGGAATTCTGTCTTAGATAGAATTTCCTAAGCCACAGTAGCAACCGGCGACTGAAGGGTTCACTGTACTGTGATCCAATTTACTAGGGTTATTGTTGTACCGCACTGGGGTAGTCGCCGACGTCAATGGAGGGTATCGACCTCATGCGTAGGTAGGGGGCAAAATCGCTTCTTTTTAGCATCTTTCATATTATAGCCCCCATAATAATTTTTAAAAGAAAACGATAACTAAAAATTTAACGATTCCAAAGAAGTTTCACTTCAATATATACTTCTTACTCACAAAAGTTTCATTTTTACCTCCCCCCCCCCAAAACTTCATTTTACCCCTTTGGGGAAATTTACCCCGGTCTCTCGACCGCTGACCTATGGGAACAATTTCAGATAAAGCTGACAGTGCACCGGCCGGAGCCGCTGCAGTTCGAGGAGGTGGAGGTGGAGCTGGCGCGGAAGGCGGGGCGCGCCCTCGGGCTCACGTGCGTGCCGGCCGCCCGGGGTGCCGCCCTTTATCTGGGGGAGCTGGTGAGTTTACATGCGACTCTACCACACGTGACTCTACCACACACGACTCTATACTAGACATGTCGTTCAAAGTATCATAATAAGCAATAAAAATACACCTTCGAATATAAAATGGTGCGCGTGCGACTTGGTGCGCGTGAAAGAAGTGAAACTTCTTTTGCGGTGTGTGTAGTATATTGTTGTTTTCTTCATTTTTCGTACTTAAATCAAATTTCTCTTGTAATACGGAATGTTGTGTAGAAGAGAAACGATCTCTTTTCCATTTATATATATTTTAAATTTAGACATATATTTTTTAAATCCTTAATTAAAACTAAAATGGGATAGTTAATATGTTACTGCCATCTACAGGAGCAATGAGAAACTAATAACAAGCCATCTAGTGGCCGATGCCCGTAAACAGAATGTGTTTAAGAGAGATGACCTAGCTCGCTTTCTCCCTCTCTCCACTGCCGAGTGGTTCGCGAGACGTTCTGTCTATTTTCTCACTCTCGCTCGTCCTAAATTGTATATTTTCTCTCTAGCCGTAACGAATATGTCGCGCGTTAAATTTTACTCTCAACGTGCCTAAAGAAGTTTCACTTCGAAAATAGTAATATCGTGAGTTAAGAAGAAAAGGAGCTATAGTTAATGTGTGCTGCAGATACCCGGGTCACCGGCGGACTTGGACGGTCGTCTGCAGAAAGGCGACTTCCTCCAGGCGGTGGACGGGAAGGACCTGTCGTCGGCGGACCTCATGACGGCGGCGGCGACCCTCAAACTGTGCGGGAACAAAGCTGTGATCAAAGTGAAGAGATTTAAAATCGTGAGATAATTCGTTAGTTTGAGAAGCGCTGGTTGACTCGTGCCGTATTTGAATCAGTCTGTTCTATTAAAGTTGTTTTATTAGTTTGATTAGAAAAAAAAGAAGTTAATAATGAATACTACAAATTATTACAGATTAATGAATCAGTTTGTTTTAGTGTGTATTTTATTTGCGCTAATGAGGTGTAGGACTTTTCGTAACACCCGGTTCCTCGGAGTTCGACATAATCAAAGTAGTCGTAGACATAATCAATACTATGTTTACGGCTTAATTTCGCTTTTTTTTTAATTATCATTTATATTATATCAGACGTATCTAATATATGAGTCGACTATTATCAAAGCCGGCAATGTGACTTTTGGATAATTATTGGTAAATCAGAAAAACGAATTATTGACTTTGTATTCCATTGGCAGTCACAAAACTTCTTCTGAACGACATCTTAGATAAATAACAGGTTAAGTATTAACCTTTATTTAATGCAGGTTTTGAACCGTATTCTTTGAAGGAGACGATTATATTCAAATCAATCTGTATTGAAATATCAATAATTTTTTTTTGTCCAAATGCACAGATTGCCACCTTTGATAATAGACGACTCATATTACGGTTTTCGTGATGGCGGACGGTAATAATAAACGAGAGATTAAGTCGTAAAAGTGCTTTTAACACGTTGAACGCCATGACGGACACCATGAATTCCCTAAGGTCTAAGCCGGTGATCGACAACATTGTCAAGCAAAAGAGCCAAATCTATATTTATAGAATATCTATATAAAAATATCAAATATCTATATAACACATAACTGAATCCCCTTCATGGTGTTTCCCGAGCGCTATGACATGTCCTTCTTCAAACGAGGCTTGTGGAGAGTATTAAGCGGTAGGCAGCGGCTTGGCGATTGCTCAATCGATGTCGCTCCTCGCCAACACCTTATCACCTATAGAAGCACTCGTTTTCTTAAGAAATATTTATGAACGCAACTTAATCTCAAATGTCAACAATGTCACTGTCATTAACTGTCACAATTTCTTGTTTAGTTTGTTCAATTGTAATAAAAAATAAACATTTAAACATACCTAATACTTAAAAATAATTTGTACTTTATTTTAATACTAGGTATGTACTTTTTTCCTATCTATATATCCTATATATTTCTATCCACTATACTTTATCAGAAAAAAAAGGTGGCAACCTTAGTTGCGGCCCACTGCATTCAATATGGCTTCTAGTCTGGCGTTCAACGTGTTATTTAAGTAATGTAATCATTAGCTTGTAACCAAAATTTATTTTTTTTAAATATAATACAAGTTTTACTCGCAAAAGATGTTAGTAAAAGTTTTATAGTTCGTTAGCTTTCCTTTGTTTAAAGTAAATAAGCCACACCGGCAATACCTACTGAGTTATAGTTCAAAAATATATTATAAGTACATATTAGAATCATTTTTCTCTTAAAAAATAGCGGTACTAAGCATTGAGTGAATCTTAGACCAAAATAAAACATTAAGTAAATACAAACTTTTGGTGCGACAATCTTCATGTAAAATAATTGATAGGCCAAATTTCATGAAACTGTAAAAACATTTTCACGTTCGTTTCAACTTAGTGACTGACAATAAATCTGATAATAAACCGAAAAAAAGATATGGCCAATTATAAAAAAAAAAAAAACCTAAACTTTTTGGAGATTTTTTACAGAATAATTTTTAATATTTCGAAATAAAAAAAAAAACCTTATGAATCATTTTAATTTGCAATAAATAATATATTCAGAGTTATCGAAGTCACTTATATTATTGTAGTGTAAAATTTAATTAATATAATTAATACAGTATTCGCGTCTTAGTGCATAGTTACATACTATTAATTATTGGACTTTTTGGCGGGAACGCGAGGAGTGAAGTTGTGTGATTTGTTTTATTTTGTCTATTTAGTGTTTATTCAGGTTTAAATGTGTAATAATGGGGGTTTATTAACTGTTTAATATCTGTGAAAGTGCACAAATGTGGGAAATGAAACAAAGCCGCTGGACGCAACTTCTCGGGATCCTCCAAAAAGTCCACTGAAAAAATCTTAGTAAATGACCACCATTTTACTGAGATTATATTTCATTCCATATCATCTCATTTCATTTAATTTCATCTCAGTTGATTAACGTCTCAAATTAATCATTTTCATTTCATTTCACTCAATATTATAATTTTTCATAAAAAATAAGAATATAAATTAAAATAAGACATGACTTAAAGGTCTTAGTTACCAGGTCATAAAATCACTTAAAAAAAAAACTATTAATTATTTGAACATTTCGAAATATTCTGAATTAAAGTGTATATTTCATATTTACCAATAAATTGTTATATCAAGTTAATTGAAAATTAATTAGATTGTTTTAATTTGAGCATACTTATTAAAATCAAAATAGGTACTGCAAATGTAAATTGAGAAATAAGTTACATTATTAAATATTTCTATAATATAATATTTATACACAATCACAATATAATACCAAAATTGACACATAAGAAACGACAGAGAGTTATACACAATAGTATATTTATTTACAAATATATGAATTAGTATTACAATATATTATATATACGCATAATATATTTTATGTTAAAATTTTAATAAGTTGAATTTTAATAAGATGAAACAACCACTTAACTCACATTTTTTTAACAGATAGATTATTTAAATTAGATTATAAAATTATTTGTGACACATAAAAAAGTGCTTGTGAAATGTATGACTGTCGAATGTAGTATAATAATATGTAGTATATAATTTATAATTACTTAAAAAAATATTTAATGTGAATAGTTAGATATTTAGAGTTTAATAGGCCGGAAGAACCCGTTGTTGGTAGATTAAAATACAATATTAAGATTAAAATTTATATTTCTCATCTCATTTCGAAATTGTAAACGATTGGTGACCATCGCTAAGTAAATGAGTATCAATTACATTACAGAACTAAATGGGTTAACTTTTTAAGTTGTATATAATTAATATATTATAAAATAAGTACAGTTTTTTCATAAAAGTATGTTTTTTTTTAAATAAAATAAAATTAGTAATTCATTTAGTGATTTCTAGTCTTAAATAATGACAATTGTATTTATGTAAGTGCCAGAAATACGAATTACATAAAGATCTACAGTTTTAATAAAAAAGAATATAACTAAATTTTAAAAAAATGATTTCGTTCAAACATTTATAATAAATTATTGAATATATTAATAAATTATTAATTAATAAATTATTAATTAAAAATTGTTAATTAATTATTTCATTATTGAATTACACAAATTACACTAGATGTCATTGCTAATAACACTTCTAGACTCAACTACATAATGCACAATGAAATAGTGGAGTCTTCTTTCTAAACCTATTAGTTGAGCTGTGATTTTGTCACTGAACTTCAAACTTTTTGTGTGTTATATTGAAATCTGAATCAATTCTTATTAATTATTGTAATAAATTCCACAGTTTTCAATTCAAATTTGTATTTTGTTATTATAAATCCTAGTTACGGCTAAATAACTAGCCTATCTGTCAATTCGATATGTATTCAAGAGGCACTTATACAAATACAAACATTATTTAAAAAATATTAGCTTAAAGAAATTGCCTTTTAGGTGTCTAGGTTTTTAGGCTTGAATTTGCAATGATAATATTTTTATTCATAAGCAGAATGCTAGAGATATTTATCTAACTAATATTATAATCTGATTAAGTAGGAAAGAAATGAATTGATAAAATTTATAAAAAAAAATATTCGAAATAATCGATTTAGCGTTACGTAATAACATTGTAATTTAATATTTAAACAAACAAAAAAAAGTAGTTAACAATTATTATATTTCTTTATTATTCATTATTTAAGAATAAATGAGAATAAAAAAAAATCAAGCTTCTATTTAAATTATGTAAGCAGTTTAAATAATAATAAAATGGGTTGCGTAGCATAATTCTAAATTGTTGTAAATTGTAAAAAAAATATATCGTTTTCACCCATCAGGGCCTTAACGGACATAATTATAAATAGGTAGTATTTAAAGTTAATATTTTAGAATATTTTATTTAGCTAAACTTTAACACCATTTGTATAGATCGTTTGATATCAAAGTAGGTAGCTTTGAAAGATTTGCGCCACATCAATCTCTAAGTTCGTTCGAAAAATATATATACGGATTAATAGTATTTATTTTGATAGGTGGCGTATATTAATAAGTATACTACTACTAAGAAAATGCGCCGTTATCGGGACGTTAATTCTCTGGCAGGTACCAACTATTTAATTGAATACCTAAGCCTAAGACGACAAAGATAAATATTGTATGAATTGCGCCTCAAAGAATACTCCGTGTTATAATGCGTTTAGGTTTGGATCGGCTGCAGCATACCAAATACCAAGATCGCAAAAACCAAGGTTATACCAGTACCAAGATCGCAAATACCAAGGTTATACCAATACCAATACCAAGAATATGTCAGTGACCTCTATGACCTATTGGAAACAGCTTCGAAGCTCCAAAAGTGGAACCGAATTATAAAAACATTGATAAGTTCTTCAATTTTAATTTCACTATTCAATTTAAAGCTCGCGTCGTGGAAATCGTATAAAAATTCTTGTTGGAACTTATTAATTAAGGAAGCCTGTATTTTTTTCATACAGGCTCAACCAGAAGATATTTTGAACCTTCTAAAGCTTCGTTCGTGACCAGTGGGGCTTGTAAAATTCAATGTCAAAAAAACCGGAAACGGTTGTTTTAAAAATATTCAGTATTCAGCCCAAAAGCACTAAAAGCTACCTAATTTGATAAAGCTTTTTTAAATTTACCTTATCAGTCTGATGTTGTCAGAATTTGTAATTGAACGCGTTTTTAGGGTTTGAGTCTAAATAGAATCTAAATAAATAGTCTAATCTAAATCAATGTTAATTCCTTTATAGTATAATACTATACATACTCGCAGTTTGATGCCAAAAATCTACGTAAATTCGCTTGTATCTGAGATTTTGAATATTATTAATAATATAATTATTACACGTACACAAATTCGTTACAACGTGTTTGTAAACTTTTAGACGATTTTGTATAGAAACGCCTTTTCTAGATTTAAATAAAAAATTATTTACGTACGTAACGCGTCAATAGATTTTACGTATAGTAATTAATATTTAGTACACGTAACATTTAAATGTATTATTACATTTTTAGAATTTGTAAAATATTTAAAAATAAAGACGTATATTGAATGTTTTTTTTTCTTCATGAAATTTAAAGAAGTACCTGGAATTTTAATGTATGTTTAGCATATGCAAAATCACTATCGTTTATTTCAATTTACATGTTATTTAATATGCTTCTCAGAGTACTAAAACTAAGCTCTGGCACTGGCCCTAAGGACAGTAACAGACCTTAGGAGATCCCACGAAAAAAGCTCCAAGGGCATTTAAAGATTTACAAAAATCAAGTAGGTAATATATATTATTTTTAATTTCACAGCATTAATGTTAATACAATATATGTATTCACTGCGAAAATAAAATATGAATACATATTAAATAATTTTTCTAGGGTAAGTTTCGCTAGATTAATAAAAACTATAAATGTGGTGTCGTGGGACACCAGGTAGGAACGAAGTTCCTTCGGCTAATGTAGAATCGACACAATTTGCAAAAAAAAAATCGTGCTCAATTTTATGTTGGTTTTCTTGATTTTTCTCTTAAATTTTGCTGATTAGTTTTTATTTAAGTACAGGAAAGTATTTAGGAAATTCAGTATTTTAGGAAATAATAAATTACGTAAAATAAAAATAAAATCGTAATTAAAATAACAAAATATGTCTCTTTATTTTTGTTTGACAACATAAAATTACATAGAAATAGAAATAATTACAAAATAGAGAGAGAAGGGATGAGAAAACGAAAAGAAAGAGGGAGAAAGAGAAAGGTATTATACACTACTCGCTTGTGTATACGACTGTCGCGCAAAATCCCTATCCCCTCCAAGCCTGCCGTAAGGAACTTCGTTCCAAAAATGGGTTTAGAAAAATCATTTTAAATTTTATAAAAATGCAAATTTATTCATCAACAAAAACAAACAAAACAGTGTGTTTGATGTTACTCAGAGATCGTGCAGTGGCGTGGAATATGACATTGTTACGCAGTCTTGCGTGTCTGTACGAAATAAAAAATGAGTAGGAAATGAATGCCGGCATCAAAACGAATATGAAGCATTATTAAATAGCAAAGAACGATGCATTTTACGTTAGTAGTTTAATATGAGGTAGCAAATAGTGAATGCTGGAATGGCCCTTCTCCCGGTCACCTGGGGTGGGCGCAACATGTTTTCTCCTTCCATACTCCTGTATCCCGGTCACCGTCCTCGCTGAATCCGTCGGTTGCGACGAAGGGCTCTACGAGTAAATTAACCCATAGACACAGCCCACTGAGTTTCTCGCCGGATCTTCTCAGTGGGTCACGTTTCCGATTCACTGGTAGATTTTGCGAAGTACTGCTCTTGCTAAGGCCAGTGCTAGCAACACACCCGGTTTGAGCCCTGTGAGCTCACCTACACGTCAAGTAGAAGTAGTAGCTGAAATAGCCTCTCACGGCTATCAGCATAGGTAGGGGAAAAAAACTATGATATACCATTTCTTCGTTCACTCCCATCTTACGCATATCGTCTTTCACACAATCCATCCATTTTTTCTTAGGTCTATATCTTCTTCTAAAGCCTTCCACATTCAAAGTTAAAACTCTCCTACCAACCTCATTGTCATTTCGTCTCATCACATGTCCTTCCCATCCCAAACGCGCACTTCTCAGCTTCTCTGTCACAGGTGCCACTTTCAGATTTCCTCTAACATATTCGTTCCGTATTCTGTCTATTCCCATGCCTCACTAATAACTCATATAGGTTTATTGACATACCTGCCCCGCGATTTTCCCCCGTCAGAATAAAATAGTTTTGATGTTCCCGGGATAATGAGTTGCATGTCACTCTCTGGTCTATATGATCTATCTGGAAATAGGAAGGGTGGATAATCTTGCGGGTTTCATTTGTATTATCTATATATTAATACGTGAAGAAAAAACTTTGTATCCCTTTTTACGAAAATTGCGCGGACGGAGGAGTATGAAATTTTCTACACTTATAGAGAATATAGAGAAGTCCACAATGCAATTTTTTTTTAAAATAATGCATAAAAGACATTAAATCAATAAAGAAAAGATTACACACACTACATAACATGTATTTGACGCACACACACGCATGCATACTATTAATTGTCAAACTTTTGTTCTTGACGTCTGTGGTCAAATTATAGAAGTATAAAATACAATCATAATAGTGTACAAACTTACAATACCAATTAATTATAGTCGAATTTCGACTACTGCGGGACCTCTAGTACGATATTATTCCTTCACCGTGTAGGAATCATGAACATTTGTTAAGTAGCAAGCAGTCAAATAATGATACCCGTTATATTGAAGTATTACTTATACATAAGACTATTTCGACACATGTAAGGAATAGGTAACATTGTAAATCATATTTAGCTACAATAACAACCTTACACAGCTTTTTACAATGTTATTCCTTGAACCTGTCGATTTAATTTTAACTAGAGGTCCCGCAGTTGTCGAAATTCGACTATAATTAATTGGAATTGTATAATAAGTTTGTACACTATTATGATTGTATTTTATACTTCTATAATCACAAATTTCGCCAAGGCTACACTATAAAAAAAAATGTGTGCGTGTACTAGTGTACACACGTAAGAAGTGAAACTTGTTTATGGCCTTATTTTTCGAAAAATGATCTACATGCAACTTTCTAGAAATTGGTTAAATAAAGTTAAATTAGATAAAGTTTAAACAAAAGGATTTTATTATCATAGACATGAATACAAAAAAGTTAAATTAGATAAAGTTTAAACAAAAGGATTTTATTATCATAGACATGAATACAAAACAGATGGCGCGTAACGGAAAAAAGTGACGCGTAACCGAAAAATGTGACGGAAAATTTTCACTTCAAAAATATTAATAAAGACAAACAATATTTAATCTAGCATGCGTGTGTGCGTCAAATACATGGTATGTAGTGTGTGTAATGTTTTCTTTATTAATTTAATGTATCTTTTATGCATTATTTTAAAAAAATATTAGCATTGTGCACTTCTTCTCTATATTTTCTATAAGTGTCGAAAATTTCATACTCCTCCGTCCGCGCAATTTTCGTAAAAAGGGATACAAAGTTTTTGCTTCACGTATTAATATATAGATGACTTATTATCATTGTTATTATATAAACCAACAAATGTTTGGCTGTTTTGACCAAAAATTCCTTCTAGATTATGCAATAATATTAAAAATAAACATAAAAATTGTACTCAGCCGAGAAAAAATTTACTAAGTATCCTCATACATTTTCCTGTCGCCTTCAAGGATGTTTATCATTGATTTCGCGTGCTTTGGTGTTTTTTTTTGACATTTTTGAAACTTATTAATAATTTAATTCTAGTTGCTTAACTCAGACAGTTGCTTCGAGACATTACAAATAAATTTACCGAACAGGTCAGTTTGGAAATACGTTGTGGCTTGAATAATCCTGACCACCCAAAAATGTCGGGGCTAATGCGACTACCTACGTATTTTGTTTTATAACTAGATTCATCGAAATAAAAATGCTTTTTTTTAAAGCTAAGATAGGGTGTACGAGTTCACAGCCCCTCTGGTGTTGAGTGGTTACTGGAGCCCATAGACATCTACAACGTAAATGCGCAATCCATCCCGAGATACAAGTTCCAAGGTCTCAGCAAAGCTAACAACGGCTACTCCACCCTTCAAACCGAAACGCATTACTGCTTCACGGCAGAAATAGGCGGGGTGGTGGCACCTACCCGTGGGGACTCACAAGAGGTCCTACCAGGTCCTTACGGTTTCATCATTAACAGCCTGTATCTCTCCACTGCTGGACACTCCCATACTCCGCTACTTTGGATGGTAAGCCGACAGATGGCGGTATAATCATCCGCAATAAGCTATGTGCCTAAAATACATTGGCAACAACATGCCCTGAGTAAAGAACATACCTAGTACTGCAGTCACCAACCCGCTTACCAAGTGTGGTGACTAATGGCATAACTCTCAACGGACAAAACACAAAATTTTACGGTTTAATCTAATGTTTTTCTCGCATATTGTCGTTTAGCTATTTCCAACATTTCGAACACAGCCGTCGTTAGAAAGTCGTCGTGACCTAAAGGATAAGACGTCTGACGTCCGGTGCATTCGTGTCGAGCGATGCACCGGTGTTCGAATCCCGCTGGCAGGTATCAATTTTTCTAATGAAATACGTACTTAACAAATGTTGACGATTGACTTTCCCTGTGAAGGAATGACATCGTGTAATAAAAATCAAACCCCCAAAATAATAATTTGCGTAATTACTGGTGGTAGGACCTCTTGTGAGTCCGCACGGGTTGGTACCACCGCCCCGCCTATTTCAGCCGTGAAGCAGTAATGCGTTTCAGTTTGAAGGGTGGGGCAGCCGTTGTAACTATACTGAGACCTTAAAACTCATATTCAAGGTGAGTGGCGGCATTTACCTCGTAGACGTCTATGGGCTCTAGTAACCACTTAACACTAGGTGGGCTGTGAGCTCGACCACCCATCTAAACAATAAAAAAGAGAATACATTACGGTAACAATACACAGTGCAGTATTCGAGATGTTGGGAATGTTGCGGAAGTCTTAGGGTACCCCGTTGGTACAAGGTTCACTCAAAGGTTGTTTCCACTTGACTCTCTCTTGCGCATGGTCTTTAACATTATTCCAGGTCAGGATGGCAGTCCTCATCTCGGTTTCCACGGTGCTCCGCTGTGTGTACAGAGCGACCAAGTCTTCTCCTGTCACGCGGTTGCCACTAAGATTGATGCTGCGTTGACTCCACTGCGCCGTAGTGTGTCCTATTCAACGCCATTTCCGATGGGCAAAATCTTGCGCGATGGGGATTTGGTCAAATTTGATCCAGAAACCCAGAATATGTATGAGAAATATTACATGTTGGGAAGAATATGTATATTAAAGTTGAAAAAGCAAAATTGAACCGTGAAACTGGTTTTAATTTCCGAGCAAGTACAACTGACTCAGTCCAATGCCCAAATTACTATTGACATTTTAAACGAACATACATTTGCATTATTTTCTCTGGTGTTTATTATAGTTTATGTTGTGTTTCGAAATGTTCTCGCATATTACACAATATCCCGATATCACACAGGCCTGATATGCTGCCTTGGTTTGTTCTAATATCATCCAAAATATGTATAATCATATTTTGAACAAGTCGTCTGGACTGGACTGCAAATTTTTGAATTTTATATATTATTTATTATGATAATACGGCCGTGAGTTGCCCTACAGTTCATCACATACCCGATCCTGTGGACAAAATGGTAAACAGTCGATGTCGCGCTAAGCACGTCATTACGGATCCTCCCGATCCATTAACGGTGCTTTTAGGTACCTGAAGCACCGTTCACCGTCCTCGTCGAACCCGTAGCTTGCGACGAAGGGATCGACGAATGAATTAACCCATAGACAAGGCCCATTGAACTTCTCGCCGGATCTTCTCAGTGGGTCACGTTTCCATTCCTGCGGTAGATTCTGCGAAGTACTACTCTTGCTAGGGCCAGTGCTAGCAACACCTCCGGTTTGAGCTCCAAGAGCTCACCTACACGCTAGGGCTGATATAGCCTCTCAAGGCTATTAGTATAGGTATGAAAAAGAAAACAGTTCATTACGCATATGTATATAGTAGTTATATGTATACCTATATATATTCGAACATCGTTTTTATTTTTATTATAACAACATCTGAGGCAGCGCAAAAGTGGCCAAACCCACAATTTTTCATAATCATGCTTATATTATTATGTATATTGCAATTTATTTAAAATATATATAATAAATTTTGATGCAAAACCGGCTTATCCATAGGTTCACCCATAGATGACTTTGTAAGAAGCTCCTGTCCTGGTGAAACTGGAAAGGCCTTCGGGGCACCAGTAATCTTCGAATCATAAAAAAAAAGAACTTTGTAAGAATTATTTTTGCGCGTATTGTTTTTTTGCCTATTCAAAATTGAACTTCATGAAAGCTTAAACCTCATTCCCCCATAATAACTATGGCCACTTTTGCGCTGACGGCCTCATCTATCAATTTTTAAAACTTCAATTCTTTATTGTTATTACAAACACTATTTTTAACGGGGTAAAATGATATTGACGCAGCTCTAGAAGCTTCGGCACGCTGCCTAGCACCATGGTCACGGGTGGACAATGAATTTATAGAATATCTTGAGGTCATATACCAAACATTTTAGACGTAGATACTGACTTCGAAACCGAATATGGTCACTAACCATTACACCGACGGAACGATCATAAATTAAAAGCAATGAAAATAAAATTAATTATATTTATTTAAAGCTTAGACACACAAGAACAATAGTAAAGTGATAAAATTTCAGATCAATTAAGACATTTATAATTAATTATACATAATAACATCCACATATTCTCGTATACTATAGTTTGGACATTTGTAAATATTTGTAAGACATTAATATGATTTGTTTACGAACACTCTTTATCACATTCATAGTTTTCTTTGTAAATATTTCGTGCAAACAAAAATATGCGATGAAAATTTTACTAAAGAAAAGAAAATAAGTACATATAACAAAATATGAAAGCAAGAAAATTATTTCATAGAGGGATAATAAAAAAAACACGCTGCTATGAAACAGTTTTATGTTACAAGTAATATTATGTTGATTTTTATTTTTTTTGTTTCTTACATGGGTGGACGAGCTCACAGCCCACCTGGTGTTAAGAGGTTACTGGAGCCCATATACATCCACAACGTAAATGCGCCACCCACCTTGAGATATAAGTTCTAAGGTCTCAGTATAGTTACAACGGCTGCCCCACCCTTCAAACCGAAACGCATTACTGCTTCACGGCAGAAATAGACAGGGTGGTGGTACCTACCCGCGCGGACTCACAAGAGGTCCTACCACCAGTAATTGAATGCTTAAGTTTAACATTTCGTGATATATCTACCAATGTTTTTTTTAATACGCTTTTATTAGCTTCAGACGTATGTATGTCAGTATGTAACGGAATCTTTGAACATAATTTTGACCCCCTTCAAAACGTCAGTTTAACTTGAAATTTGGTATACTTATTAAAGATCGATGACAATTCAATATAAAAAAAAAATTGAAAATAATTAAATTCAATTAAAAAATGAAAAATAAATAATAGTTTTAAAAAACTAACAAAATACGCTTTTAAAGAAAATCCAACTAAAAAATAGAAAATCAATTTTAATAAATTTGAATTAAAAATAGTGTAAGAAAAAATGATTTTATTGTAAAAAAGGCGCGGGGTGCATGGTATCAGTAGTTAAAAATATTTTATGAACAGATAATATATTAGTAGAAGGGTTATTTTGATAATATCCTGAAAAGCACACCACGCTTTATTACAAAAAAAAAAAAAAAATTCTTACACTATTTTTAATTCAAATTTATTAAAATTCTTTTTTCTATTTTTTAGTTGGATTTTCTTTAAAGGCGTATTTTGTTAGGTTTTTTAAACTATTTTTTTTTTTAATATGAGATTAATCTTAAACGTCTTATAATTAGTGAATTATGGCTTTGTTCGTTTTCTTGAATCATTATTTTCTTCGTGTAAAATTAACACTTATGACCTACAAAAACCGCTTTGGATAGAAAAAAAAGTATGTTCGCTTGCGACCTATTCGGAATAGAGATGGTATGGAATAGTTTATTTTCTATTGACTTTGATCTTTGAAATTGAGTTGTCATCTTTCTATTAGTCCAACGAGTACATCAGTCGCCTGTTTGAAGTGGTCCGCGGACATGAAGCAAGGCATTTCTAGAGGCAAATCCGCGTAAAGCCAACGAACGGCAATGAAGAAAAGAAATAAATCTATCGCATACCTATCATCTGTGTTCAACTTACATTAAAGACATCACAACAAAATTTGAGCCCAAATACTGATATTTCATTATAAAATACAATCACTTAACCGCTAAAGTCGCAATTAAAAATATATACAAAATTGGCAAAAAGTGAAAAAAATAAATCTTACTTTTTACATCACCACATTAAGTAGATTAATTATAATTTGAAACGTCATCAAACAAAAATGTTGTTTTACAAGGAAAGAAATACAAATAAATATTATGAAGACGTAATCTGTTTGATTTTTCCTTATCCTTATTCTGTAATATCTATATTGTTATAAACTAATCATAGTTTTAGACATCAGAAACAAAAGGCCTAATTTTCAATATATCAATTAGAACAAATAAATATTGTAATAGACTAACATATTTTAAGTAAAACCTAGTTTTAGTGTAATTACAAGAAATAGAAAAAGAAGATACACACACAGATCAGTACAAAGCGCAAATAGACCTTATGTCTCTAATGTCAAAGTTCATTACAGTTTACGAGCAACTCGTTTTTTAACAGACTCCAAAAAAGGAGGAGGTTCTCAATCCAACCGTGTTTTTTTTATGTTCGTTACCTCATAACTTTTGACTGGGTGAATAGATTTTGATGATTCTTTTTTTATTAAAAAGCTGACGCTTCCCGTGTGATTCCAATTTAGTCCAGTTCTGATAATGGTATCCATGAGAAAACAGTATAAGTCTTAAATTTGCAATAAGTACGTGCGCGACAAATAGATGAATAAGTCAATAACTCAATATCACGCCAACCGATTGCGATGATTATTGTTTTTAGTGTATATTAATTTGTTTTGGAACATCTTTTTTTTTCCTATTTGTAGCCGGTTTTTGTTAAAGCATGTCTATTTACAATTATATTGTTCACGTAATCACAAAAATCGCGAATAGACACAATAAATTACTAAAAATCTAACCGTAAGTACCTACTCGTGAACTCAAAACAAATGTGGTTCGGAAAATAACCTAAAAGTATTAACTACATAGTTTGTGCCATTTTGAATCTAGAGCTACTAAGTAAACTGCATCCATACTTTAAAGCCAAAATTCGTTTTCTTTTAACAGTGGTTTAACTGGTGGGGACTTCTTTTGAGTCTGCACTAGTAGGTACCACCACCCTGCCTATCTCTGCCATGAAGCAGTAATGCGTTTCGGTTTGAAGGGTGGGGCCGCCGTTGTGACTATACTTGAGACCTTTGAACTTATATCTCAAGGTGGGTGCCGCATTTACGTCGTAGATGTCTATGGGCTCCAGAAACCAGTTAATACCAGGTGGGCTGTGAACTCGTCCACCCATATAAGCAATAAAAATAAAAATAAAAATAAAATTTAGTTGTCCACGTCTTGTGCAAACCATAGAAATAATCATCTTAAATTCATCTCATTCTCATCATCTCACTAAATTATAATCGCTCATCAGAACTTTTCCTAATTACTAATGGCTTCAATTTCCCCCTCAACTTGACCAGTCTCTTACTGACTTTGGCCGAAGACGCGGGGTTCCTTAAATCGGGCATAGATTTACTTTCGTTTAGCTGTTCGTTCGATTTAGAGACTCCACCATAATACCTGGGCATGCTGAAGTCATTTTCCTTGAACATAATAGCGGTCTTCTCTTTAATACTCTGCAGGCTAGTCTCGCCTTTATATTCAGGTAGGGACGGTCCATCAGCGAAAAACCTTGGTAAGTTAGTACTTTTTATGATAGGAGTGTCGGGTAGTTGACTCAGTTTTAATTCGTCGTGCATCGACATAACGCCGACGATGGATTTGCTTTTTACTAACGGCGGTTTCTCTGGTGCCAAATGCTCAGGAATGTTCAAGAACGACGCGCTTCTGTGCGGTACTCTTGCTAGGACTTTGTTTATTTTTGTAGGGTCGATGTTCTTTAAGCTCTCAACCCTGTTGAGAGTAGGTCGTAGCTTAGATCCACTATCCACTCTCTCTAAAGTCTTAGCGCTGTGGCTTCTCGGTAAATCGCCCTTCTGCCTCAAGATTCCTTTGACGCTTTCCACCCTTGGTAAGGAAAGGGTTGAAGGTAAAGCCATTACGGAAACTGGATCGTATTGGTATACTGGATGCGGTGTGGTTATTTTAGATTCGTCTTTGATAGTAACGGTACTGGGCTTAATCACATCTTGTTTTCTAACTGCGACGTTCATAGTTAGTCCTTCTTCGCCATCTATATCCTGACTCTCCTTGTCGCTTTCTTCTTCTTCGTCAATTTTGAACATGTCGTGATTTGCGAGGAGCTCATCTTTGAACATGATCTCAAAGTCAGTGACAGGAGAATTGACCTCGTCTTCGAAGTATACCTTAGTTCTATTAGGTTTGTCCGAGAGATAGTCTGGTTCCGATTTTGTTTCAAGTTCGTCCAGCGATTCCCTGCTGCCCTTCGATTTGAGCTCGTGGTCTTCTCTGAATATCAGAGATTTGGAGAACACCTGTAAGTTACGTCTGGTCAATGTTTAATTCAATTTGATGTAGTGTATTAGTATAGTGCATAGGGCATTTGAATGAAATAAATGGTAGCAAAATTTACTGGTACGACTCTATTCCCATAGAAATTTTATTTCCATAGAAATTTCCAGCTATTTCGATAGAAAGGCTGCCCGTGTTCGATTTGACTAGTGGGAGAGTCATTAGATTATAAAATACCCTGGAGACTTCGACTTAATGAATTTAAGCTGGATTGCAGATTCACGTAATGACGTCAATGGGATCAGGTAATCTGTGGGATAGACGAACCGTTTTTTAGAAAGGTCCTTCGTTAAAAAAGGTCTTAATCTTTATTCTTGTCCTCAAATTTCACTCTCGAGTACTGATGGAGGGATTGGTTTTGGTAACGTGACGCAGCAGCGCAGCAATTCATGTGCATTATGGTGTTTAGTACTAAATATCAATTGAGCTGATCATCTGCCGGTTAAAGTAAACAGTCTCGAACTGGTCCCAAATGAGAGGCATGTGTGAAACAACTACGCTTAAAGCAAAATATTTTGATATAGACACGCTAATGGCTTCAAGATTATATGAAGGACAGAGACGAATGTCTGCCAATTTCGTGACAACGCCTTTTAAATTGCGACTAATCAATAAGTCGATGTGTTATTATTTTTCCTATAGATTCCGAAACGGCTGTATCGATTTTGATGAAATTATTAGGAGATTTCAAATTATGGAGATTTTTAAATGGGACCGGATGGCGGATCGGGTTATAGACAGGCCATTTTTTTTTCTACCTAATCATCGATAGGTTTACGCTTTTTCAACCACGCTCGGATTGATAGGTGAGCTCATAGGGCTTAAAATGGGAAGAACTGCTAGCACTATCCCTAGCAATAGCAGTGCTTCGCTGAATCTACCATTGGATTGGAATCGCGAGGCCCTACGGGGATTCAGCGAGAAAATCAGTGGGTTGTGTCTATGGGCCAGATTACAGGACGGTGATCGACGCTTGGAGCAACAAAGAGTACCGAGAGTGGATTGAGAGGATCCGATAGAACATGCTTAGAAAGACAGCGTCTTTGCATTATCTGGTGAAATATACATCCCGTTTTTTTTTAATAATTTAAATTACACGTTGAGTCTTTAAGGTGATCTTTGAACAAGTATTAGATACTCATGATGGGTTTGAGATTTGAAGCCTGTATTAGATATAGAGCAAGAGCCCGCGACAGCCAGACCTTCGTTATTTTATAAAATCTGAAAGTTTCTCTGTGTATGTCTCCAACACAGGTAAGAACGACCTGCGATTATAGAGTTCCGATTGTGGTTACTTGGGCAGGTAACAGGCAGTAAAGGTATATAAAATAGTACCTTAAATTCGTTAAAGTATAAAGGTTGTTTTTTTAATATTTAGTCCAGAATATCTTTAGAAATCATGATATCCGTTGCCGGACACTTTTTCCAGTTGTTACCCCCTGCCAGACACCCTTAAACTTTAATAAATTTTAATTATACTTTCGTTATACTATAAAAGCTAAATTTTATATATGTTACTTAGGGACTTATAAAAATATGTTACCCCAAGAGCCGGACAGTTTTAATGGTTCTTACATGTTGCCAGACACATTGAGAGCCCGCTGTAGGTGCGAGCGCGAGGTAGCAACTGTTCAAGCGGGTGTGAGCGAGATAGAGTGCTTAGTCTATTGTGATCTTTTACTGCACATCAGCTGTTGTTTATAGGATTTATCCGTTCTAAGCAGTGATATCGAGGCGCCACTCGGCATGGGAAGCTCTGTCATTCTGGCGGGCGACCTAAATTGTAAACACATCAGGTGGAACTCACACACCACAACCCCTAATGGCAGGCGGCTCGACGCGTTAGTCGATGATCTCGCCTTCGATATCATCGCTCCGCTAACCCCGACTCACTACCCGCTAAATATCGCGCATCGCCCGGATATACTCGACATAGCGTTATTAAAAAACGTAACTCTGCGCTTACACTCGATCGAAGTAGTTTTAGAGTTAGATTCAGACCACCGCCCCGTCATTATGAAGCTCGGTCGCGCTCCCGATTCCGTTCCCGTCACGAGGACTGTGGTGGATTGGCACACGCTGGGCATTAGCCTGGCTGAATCTGATCCACCATCGCTCCCGTTTAGCCCGGACTCTACCCCGTCTCCTCAGGATACCGCTGAAGCCATAGACATCGTAACGTCACACATCACCTCGACATTAGATAGGTCATCGAAGCAAGTTGTGGTGGAGGACTTCCTTCACCGCTTCAAATTGCCCGACGATATTAGGGAACTCCTTAGAGCTAAGAACGCTTCGATCCGTGCCTACGATAGGTATCCTACAGTGGAAAATCGTACTCGAATGCGTGCCCTACAACGCGACGTAAAGTCTCGCATCGCCGAAGTCCGAGATGCCAGATGGTCTGATTTCTTAGAAGGACTCGCGCCCTCTCAAAGGTCTTACTACCGCTTAGCTCGTACTCTCAAATCGGATACGGTAGTAGCTATGCCCCCCCTCGTGGCCCCTCAGGCCGACTCGATAGTTCAATATCGACAACAATGAGGAAAATTATAAGAACGATTAAATATTTTTCTTTGACATGTAATATTTTGTTTGTACTTTATAATATTAAAATAACCTTTTTTATTTTCTATAATATTGCTATGAACGTAATAAAATAATTTTTTTATTGGATATCTTAAAAGATCACAATAGACTAAGCACTCTATCTCGCTCACACCCGCTTGAACAGTTGCTACCTCGCGCTCGCACCTACAGCGGGCTCTCAATGTGTCTGGCAACATGTAAGAACCATTAAAACTGTCCGGCTATTGGGGTAACATATTTTTATAAGTCCCTAAGTAACATATATAAAATTTAGCTTTTATAGTATAACGAAAGTATAATTAAAATTTATTAAAGTTTAAGGGTGTCTGGCAGGGGGTAACAACTGGAAAAAGTGTCCGGCAACGGATATCATGATTTCTAAAGATATTCTGGACTAAATATTAAAAAAACAACCTTTATACTTTAACGAATTTAAGGTACTATTTTATATACCTTTACTGCCTGTTACCTGCCCAAGTAACCACAATCGGAACTCTATAATCGCGGGTCGTTCTTACCTGTGTTGGAGACATACACAGAGAAACTTTCAGCTTTTATAATATAACGAAGGTCTGGCTGTCGCGGGCTCTTGGGATAATATAACGATAAACAGCGGACATTTTAACTGTTAGACGATGGACCCTTCTCTAATCACGAGCGCATTTTTACATCTACTAATTTTTTGTACCTCAAAAAGCTTGTCAGCGTGCAGTGGTATTTCATTGAGTTCTCTGCCCATGATGGCGCGTGGCGGCAGATGATTGTTGTTGAAGGGCTGCTCCGTGACCACGCTGTCGAGGCTCGCCCCCACATTGACATGGCCATTTGCGTAAACTGTGGTCTCGTCTAACCTGGAAATAAGCGTTGAGGTTTCGAATAAAGCCGAATACAATTTAATGGAGCCGAGTCGAGTCTAACCGAGTTTTAAATTAATTTAATTATCATCTAATTCTAATCTTATGCTCCATCTTGGAGACGGATAAACGAGGACGTACAATTTTCTTATCACTGAACAAAGAAATTGTGTAATTAAAATACGTTTTCAGACAACAATCTATATAAATAAGCTAGTAGTCTTTGTTTAAATATACTTAGTGCTTTAACTACGTTGATTGTTTTATAATTAGTTTAATAGTTACTTGTAAACAGGCTAGGAATTATTTTCTTTAATGTTGTAGATCGGCAGATAAGCTCAGATATTAAGCTGCGCGAGAATGCTTTGCGACAAAAACCGGTAGGATGGTGGTAAATACCTTTCTTTATTGCCCTTGTTGGCAGACGAGCATATGGCCCACCTGATGGTGAGTGGTTACCGTCGCTCATGGACTTCAGCAATGCCAGGGGCAGAGCCAAGCCGCTGCCTACCGCTTAATACTCTCCACAAGCCTCGTTTGAAGAAGGACATGTCATAGCGCTTGGGAAACACCGTGGAGGGGAGCTCATTCCATAGCCGAATTGTACGTGGCAAAAAAGACCTCTGGAAACGCACTGTCGATGAGCGCAGCGGTTCCAGGTAATATGGATGAACTCTGCTCCGATGGCGGGATGTGCAATGATAAAAAGGAGATGAGGGATCATCTCAAACAATTCGTCAGAGCACTCTCCATGGAACATATAGAACATACAGAGGGAACCAAAGTCCCTCCGCAGACCCAGAGGTTCCAAACGATCCTGTACATAGAAAATGATTTACGTAGAATTTAGAGATTACGTCTCGCTTGTAACACTCATCAAACTACCAGAGATAACCAAATCTGGAAAGTCCTCTTGTAAGGACCCATTTTATCTGAATGATATCTGCAACTATTGGAAGTTGAGACCTAACTATGCAAGCACGTGTGATTATTGATTTGACGCGTGAGCCAGTTCACGTGTGGTCCCGTTCGAAGCGGTTTTAGTGTGCCTAGTGCGACTTTTTTAACGTTCTCGATAGCGTAAAAGTTAACTCAATTTTTTTTTATTGCTCAGGTGGGTAAACGAGCTCACAGCCCACCTGGTGTTAAGTGGTTACTGGAGCCCATAGACATTTACGACGTAAATGCGCCACCCACCTTGAGATACAAGTTCTAAGGTCTCAGTATAGTTACAACGGCTGCCCCACCCTTCAAACCGAAATGTATTACTGCTTCACGGCAGAAATAGGCAGGGTGGTGATACCTTTCGCTCACTGACGTCAGCAATGTCAAGGTCACAGCCAAGTCGCTGCCTACCAGTCACTGCATAAGTTCGAAAGCCTATTGTATTTTGATTGTTACAGTACCCGCGTGTGGCTTCTCCCGTTGCCTAATTAAAATGCAATAGAGCTAATAAACGAATTATTAAAGATGAATCTCTAATTTCATTCTTATCACCGTATCTCTCGCCACTGATATCCCTGTCATAACAACTATCTAGTGCTATGAAATGTCTACCAATATTCTAGTTTCAAGATAACACAAAAGAAAAGCACCCTAATCAATTAAAATGAGTATTCAAGCCCTCCTCCTTTTTTGAAGTCGGTTAAAAAGTAATAACAAAATAATAATATTATCTCAACGCATTGTGCTCGCGTTTACGCATCATAAATTATACGTTCGTGTAATAAGATTATATGTAAGCTGCAAAACAAATAAAAGTAAGCCTTAACATTAAAGCGCGTAAGTCGCTTTTAAATGCCATTTAGATAAGGCTTAATAAACGAATCAAATACAATTTTAGCCAAGCTTATTTTTATTTTAGTGCCAATCAGAATGTTGTTAGCCGACTTCAAAAAAAGGAGTAGGCCTTTTTTTTTTTTTTTTTTTTTTTTTTTTTTTTTTTCGGGTAGAGGGCCGAACCTCCTACGAGGTCCCCGCGCAAAAGGGGCGCGCGGGGTATGTGAGACTCAACGATCTGCATGGTGTTGTGAGCAGACCGCGGGCCCAAGGATTTTAGAGCCCACCCACTAAACGACTCCTCTGCACTCTTACACCCGACGTCCGATCCCCTCCGAGGTCAGAACCCGGATGAGGTAGGGGGGCTACCGCGGTCAACACTACAACCAGACGGCGCGGCTCACCCCAAGGACGCCCAGCCGACGGAGCCTTCGAGGCGAATCGAAGGCTCTGAAACGTCGGCCGTCTCGGTACGGCAGCCCGTCGGGCCGCCCAGACGGTGCCGCTGGTGTCCCGGAATACCCCGCTGGACCAGAACCAGCCTGCCGGGTCGGGACGCGATACACCGTCGACCGGTCGCTCTAATCACTCCACGGCGGCGCGCTAGAGTGCTGGTAGCGCGCCGCGCGGCCTCACCCCCTCAGGTCGCCCCTTGACCTTCACCGGGGGGAGGCCGCCACCTACAGGGGCCGGGACGTACGGGCGTATTCCCGCCTCCGGCCCCCGGCTCGACGGCGACGGATCGGTGCGGAAAGGGAAGAGCTCTCCCTCTCTCGCTCCGCCGCCTCCTTCTGCGAGATGGTGGACTCGCAGAAGTCGAGCATCGCCTTCCAGGACGCGTCGCTGCCGAGCATCGTAGCCACGACGCGCGGCAGCGAGAGGTCCTCTCCTATGACCGCGACGAGGGCGGCGCGTTGCTCGTCGAATCCAGAGCAACGCGCCAGCGTGTGTTCCGCTGTGTCTTCCTCGTCGCGGTCCGCGCAGTGGTGGCACTGCGCCGTCGGTTCCCTTCCGGCTATCTTGTGCAAGTACCGGCCGAAACAACCATGGCCGGTAAGCATCTGCGTTAGCCGGAAGGTGAGGCATCCGCGGTCGCGGCCCACCCAGTCCGCGAGAACCGGGCGGACCGCCTCGACGGTACGGAGGCCGGCCGACGGGTCCGCCAAGCGGCGAGACCACGCCTCCAGCACGGACCGCCGAGATTGGAGCCTCCGCGCTCGAACTACACCTTCGCCGGGGCGCCCTTCCCCCCTAGAGCGGAGGTCGCTACGCCACCTGTAATCGGCAGCGAGCGCCTCCGCCTCCAGGTCCCAGGGTGGCGCCCCGGCGAGCAAGCACGCCGCCTCGAAGGAGACGGTGCGGTATCCTCGGATCGCCCTGACCGCGATCGCGCGCTGCGGACGTCGCAGCGCCGCGACGTTCTCGCGGGTCAGGGCGTGGCACCATACGGGAGCCCCGTAGAGTGCCATCGACCACACCACCCCCATGTAGAGGCGGCGCGCCACCTGATCGGGACCCCCGACGTTTGGAAGAAGCCGGCTCAGAGAGCCGGCCGTCGCCATCAGCCGAGGGCCCAATTTTTCGAAGTGAGCGCGGAAGCTCCACCGACCGTCCAGTTCAAGGCCGAGGTACCGAAGACCGGTCACCCCGACCCCGACGCGGACGCCTCCGATCACGAGGTGGGCACCCAGAGGCGGCGCTCGTCCCGGCCCGTGAAAGAGCAGGGCCTGGGTTTTGTCGAGCGCCACCTCGAGCCCCAACCGTCGGATCCTGGTGACGACGTGTGCCACGCCTGCGCACGCCAGACGGGCAGACTCCCGGTAGTCCCTCCCCGGAGCCACGACCAACGTGTCGTCGGCGTAACATATTACGCTCAGCCCGGGGAGGGGACCCCGAATGACGCCCCGCAGGACCCAGTCGTAGCCGATGTTCCACAGCAGGGGGCCCAGGACAGACCCCTGCGGAACACCGCGCTCGACCGGAAAGCGGTACATCGCCCCACCGTGTCCGATGCACTGGATCGACCTGCCCTCGAGATAGGAGCCGATCAGTCGGCGGAGGTATGCGGGGACGCCGTGATACTCCAGCGCCCCCGCGATCACCGACCAGGGCAGGGTGTTGAAGGCGTTCCTTACATCTAAGGATAACGCCATCGCCACCCCGCCCCGGGATACGGCTTCGTCGGAGAGGGCCCTCACGCGCAGAATCGCGTCGATCGTCGAGCGGCCCTCCCTGAAGCCGTATTGCTCCGCCGAAAGATCGGGACCCGTCTCGGTCAGGTGCCGGACGATGCGGGCCGCGACGATTCTCTCGAGCATCTTGCCCGCTTCGTCCAGCAACACGATGGGGCGATAGCCCGCGGGTGAGTCCGCGGGGCGCCCGTCCTTCCGCAGAAGGACCAGTCTGCCCGTCTTCCATTTCGACGGGAACCGTCCCGACTCGAGGCACGCTTCGAAAAGCCCCCCGAGCCGGTCCCCTAGGGCCTCGAAGGCCAAGCTCCAGACCCGGCCGTGAACGCCGTCAGGGCCGGGGGCCGCGTCCTTCGCTCTCATTCTGGACACGGCCGCATGGATCTCCGCCCCCGTGATAGGGGGAGGGGGCTCCTCGGCAGCGGGAACGCTGGGGCGACGCGGAGGCGTGCCCCACGTGGCGTCCATCTGGGGGGGCTCAAAGTCCCCCCCCGCTGCCGGCGGGAAGAGTGCCGTAACAATTTCCCGCAGCTGCCGAGGCTGGAGCCGCTCGGTCACCGGGAGCGCCCACGGCTGCAGTTTCCTGCGAACCATCTTGTATGGGCGCCCCCAGGGATCTTCGTCGAGCGACACCAGGAGAGTCTTCATGCTCTGCTTCCTGGCCTCGCCGATGGCCAGCTGCAGCGCCGTCTGCTTTTGACGACAGTCAGCGTGCAGCTGGGCCGCCGTCTCCGCGAACGCAGCGTCGCGACGACGGCGGCGGCGGTGGCGTGCGCTCCGGCGGCGCGCCCTCACGCACTCCTCGCGGAGTCTTGCGATCTCGGGCGACCACCAGAACGCACCCCCACGTGGTGCTCGGGGGCCGACCCGGGGCATGGCGGCATCACAAATGTTTGCCATGGTGCCCCGGAACCAGTCGACCTCCGCATCCACGTCCGCGAGCCGCGCGGGTTTTGGCGCCCACGCAGCAACAGCGGCCGCCTCCATCAGCAACTCCTTGTTCATTCGTTTCAAGGCCCACCTGGGGAACGAACGGGGCGCACCTTGCGGGAGCTCCTCCTCACCGCGGGCGCCCGCAGCTGACGACAACGACAAGGAGGAGGCAGAGAGCTCGAATCGGACGTATCTGTGGTCCGAGAGCGTCTCCGCCCCCTCGAGTACGCGCCAGCCGCGGGTGCGGCGCACGGCGGACGGGGACGCGAACGTCACGTCCACGTGAGATTCCCCGTTCCACCGCACGCAAGTCGCGACCGTACCTCTGTTTAGAAGACAGAGGCCGGTCGCGATCGCCCACTCCGAAAGGGTCTCGCCTCGCGCATTCGTGCGGGGGGAACCCCAAGCCGTGCACTTGGCATTGAGGTCCCCCGCGACGATGACAGGGCGGGACCCGAGGCGGTGTAAAAGCGCCTCGAGCCCGCCCAGAAACCGCTCGAACTCGGCGAGGCTCCTGTTCGGAGAAAAGTACGCCCCGATCACGACGGTCCCGTCGATCCTAGCCGCGACGTACCCGGTTCCCCTGGCCACCATTTCCAAGGGGGGTAACGCCGCGGACTGTCTCAACACAATGGCCACGGAGCCGTCGACGTCCCCCATCCAGCAGTCCTGGTCGGTGGGGACGAAGTACGGCTCCGCAGCGACAGCGACGTCTATTGACCACTCCGCCATGGTGTGGACGAGGAGATCCTGTGCCCTGGCGGAGTGGTTCAAATTACTTTGGAGGAAGCGATGGACGCAACCCATTACGGGGCTACGTCCATCGCTCCCTCGTCTGTCCCGCCTTGCGGCTGCTCTGGTGCCGCGGCGGGAGCTGACTCACCGGCTGCCCTTTTTGCAGCCGGCTTCTTTTTCTTTCCGCCCCTCCTCGTTTTTGTAAAGGAGGGGGCGGATTTACACGCCGGGCCCCCGGCCCGGTGGTCGGCCTTCCTTTTGGCCGCGTCGCACAAGACGCAGTGCGGCGCGGCTGTGGAGCAGGAGGCTGCCTTGTGCCCCGGTTGGCCGCAGCGGAAACACAAGCCGCTGCGGTCCACGGTCGAGGGGCACTTGGCGAGGCCGTGGCCGGTGCCGAAGCACCGAAGACAGCGCCACGGCCTGGCATCCTGCAGCTGCACGTGGGCCACTACCCAGCCCACGCGCAGCCTTCCTGGGCTGTCGGAAGGCCGCCCCTGTGGAGGGGTGGCCAGGAGGGTCGCCGTTGCAATCGGGCAACGCGCCCACGCCGTCCGGGTTCCGGAATATGTCACCCGGAGCTCTCCGACTTTGACGTCGGCGAGGGCGCAGTTGCCCTGCGACGCGATGGCCGCGGCGACCTCCTCCTTAGTTGCGCACTCGTCGAGGCCCGTGATTTTGACTTCTCCCATCTTCACGGGCCGCGCGATGCGCACCACCTCGGGGTCCGGCAGAATCTCCCTCAGCCGGGCCGCCAATTTTTCGGCCGCGGCGTTGGTGTTCGGGCCGGGGCACTCTATGAGACGGGCCCCGTTGGCCGTCTGCCGGACCTTGATGCCCCCCTCCACGCCGAGGGCGTCCACATTCACGCCGCCGCGCGCCTGGGTCATCACCTCGTGGTAGGTGATGCCCTTTTCTTTGCCGGCCGGCAGCAGCTCCACTACCACTGCAGCCGACCGCGGGGCGCGCGGCCTCCTTCGTCCGTTTCGGCCCCTCGGCTCCGCTCGACCCTCTTGGCGGGGAGCGGCAGCCGCAGGGGTGGGCTTGGGGCGCGGCGCGACAGGCGCCGCAACCTTTTTGGGCCCTCGCCGCACCACTGTTGTCCAGGCCTCATTCATGTTGGCCGGGGCGGGGGGCAGTGGGCGGGGCTGGGGAGCCGGTGCCGGTTTGGCGGCGTTGACGCCCCCCTTCTTCTTATTTCGGCTCCTGCCAGGCCCTGTCTTCACAGGCTGGGGCGGAGCAGGAGCGGACGCCGGTTTTCTTGCAGGGGCCGTGGGTGCCGGCACCCCCGCAGCCGCGGGTATAGGTGCAGCCGCAGCGGGAGCTCGCGCGGGTGTTGCTTTCTTCCCGCTGTATGTTTTTACAGCGGGCTGCACTCGCCTGCGGGGCGCCGGCACAGGCGCACTGCCTTTCGCCTCATGGGCGAGGGGCGGCCGCGCACGCTCCACCTTGGAGCTGCGCGCCTCCTGTATAAGGAGCTGCCGCCTCAACTCTTCGACCTCGCTGAGGCCTTCCACTTCGGGCGGAGGAGGGACAGGGGCCGAGCTGCGTTGCCGCTCGATGAGGTCGGCAACCATCGTTCGCAACTCGGCCATGTCCACTCTAAGTTGCCCATTCTCCGACTGAAGATGGGCATTCTCAGTCGACACTTGCTCAAGGCGGGTGTGCAGCAGAGCCACTTCCTGCCGCAAGCCCGCCGTCTCCGTCGTCGTGGTGCGGTCCACGACGTCCTGCAGCCTTTCCTCCAGTGTGGCGGCCGCAGATTTCATGGCCGACACTTCTGAGCCCTTGAGGCCTGCAGTCGACTTGGCCGCAATGGTCTCAACAATTTTTCCGACTATTTTACATGATCGGAGGGGGTCAGAGGGACCCACCAGCGTTAGGGATCGCTGTAGGCGCTCGATCTCTTCTAGTTTCCTATTATTTTTTGCCTCACGGCAGGCGGCCCTAGACTGCGCCAAAGAGGCAGCGTCCAGTCCGCAAGACGATGGCTTGTTAAAGTCAAATCCTGTGGCGGGCGACGCCGCAGCAGTCGCCGGCCCTTCCGCCAACGCCATATATTTGGCGCTGGCAGGCTCACCCTCCGAGGAGTCAGACGGAGCGGAGGACGCCGGCCGTCGAGCCGACTTCCGCTTCCGCCGAGTCCGTTGCCGAACACTATCGGCGAACAGCGCCGGAGTCTCCCTTCCACTGGACGCGTCGCCCCTCGCGGAGCTTCGCGCCGAGTGCAGGGAAATCAGGCTGTCGCAGCGCTCCAGTAGCACGGTGGGAACTCTGTCCCTTACGCGACCCGTGCCGTCGCCCCCTTCGTCTTGACAAAGTTTGCCCCCCCCAGAAACGGTGGGGCAGCGTGCGGCCGATCGCTCGACCGCACGGAGGGATTCTCCCCCCGCAGAACGGGAGGTACCCTCCTGGGGTAATAATTCTTTAACTGTTGCCATTATTCCATTTGTCCTTTTTTATTAACCAGGGGTCGGTCCCCTGGGGTCTGGTTGGTACCCTCGGGACTGGACTCCCTCCAGCCATTCATCCCATCGCCGGGCACCAGAGCTTAGGATTGGGGCATTTTTTAAAGAGGTTTACGTCCTCTCGGCCCCGTGCCTCGCGGCAGCGGCCCCCGTCCCCCACGCGGTGAGGATTACGGGTTGGCCGGCGGCCCGCCGAGTGCAACGAGCAACACGGCAGACCACCGCCCGACGCTCAAAAGAGCAGCAACGACGAAGCCACGCCGGTATACCGGTACCCCCCTCTGGAGGGCGTGCCCCTGTAGCCGAAGCCGGGGACATGGCGACCAGCGGCCGGAAGATGCGTAAGCAACGCCGGCTCACTTCTCCATCGAAAAGGCAGGCCAAAAGTGGCCCACCATCTCCCATGGGTTACGTCCGAAACGGGTCGGACGTGACCCGAAGAAAAACAAAAAAGGGGGAAGAAAGGGGAAAAGAGAGGGAGCCCGAGCGTCTCCAGGAGGAACACCCTTCAGCGAGTGAAGGGCGTGGAGAGCCCGCAACTCCCCCTGCTGGTTTTGGTCCGCGTCATCCGATCTCTTTCGTTGCAAGGCCTAACTAGGCTACCCTACTCCTACACCTAACCTACCTCCCTAACACCTAAGAATCCTTGCAACGAAAAAGATCGGACGATACCCCTGGGAGTGGGACTGTTCCCAGAGGATCCCGTTATCCGCCACCTACGGACGCGCCCGGTGGAAGTCCAGCAAAACTCCCCCACAGACGGAGCCCCCGGCCACGCAGAGTGCGCGCCGGGGGGCCCGCCCAGGTCCCTCGGGAAGGAGTAGGCCTGGATTAAAATGTTTTTTTTTTGAATGCTGCCTCAGAACTTTTTGTATGCTACCCCAGAACTATTGGAACGAAGTTCCTTATGGGACGATGCAGAGGGGTACTGTAACCGGGAAAAAACGTCCGTAACGTAAGATTTTATGTTTGTTACTCATAACTTTTGACTAGGTGAATCGATTTTGATGATTCTTTTTTTATTAGAAAACTGACGCTTTCCGTGTGGTCTCATTTAAATGTAGTCCAGTTCTGATTATGGTATCCATGAGAAAACCATATAAACCTTAAATTCGCATTAAGTACGTGCGTGACAAATAGATGAATAAGTCTATAACTCAATATCACGCCAACCGATTTCGATGATTATTGTTTTTAGTGTATATTAATTTGTTTTATTTATTTGAAAGTTGCTTGGTGTTCATGTGGTCCCATTAAAATTTTATCAATGTTCTGACTTGTAATTTTTTAATTATCCTACTATCCTTAACATTATAAAATTAAATGTGAAAGTTTGTAATAATGTATGGATATATGTTTGTCACTCTTTCACGCAAAAACTATTCGATGGATTTTGATGCAACTTTACAGTAGTATAGCTTACTTATCAGAATAACACATAGGCTATAGTTTATCAAGATATGGTGTGAAATACCTAAAATATAACCAGTCACCGGAGCCCATAGACATCTACAACATAAATGCCGCTACCTACCTTGAGATATGAGTTCTAAGGTCTCAGTATAGTTACAACGGCTGCTCCACCCTTCAAACCGAAACGCATTACTGCTTCACGGCAGAACTAGGCAGAGCGGTGGTACCTACCCGTGCGGAACCACAAGACGTCCTACCACCAGTAATTACGCAAATTATAATTTTGCGGGTTTGATTTTTATTAAACGATGTTATTCTTTCACCATGAAAGTCAATCGTGAACATTTGTTTAGTACGTATTTCATTAGAAAAATTGGTACCCGCCTGCGGGATTCGAACACCGGTGCATCGCTCGATACGAATACACCGGACGTCTTAACCTTTAGGCCACGACAACATAAAAATTATTCGATATTCATAAATATTCATCAAATTGAGATCGACAAAATGGTATGCACTTACTTGTATGCAGCGATTTTTTTGTCGAAACAAAACTTCTCCTCGCAACAGTTCCAATACATGGTCTCCCAGCAGCTGAGGACAAAGAGAGATAAGTATATATGAAAATACTGGTATATATGTATGTTTACATATCGACGCTTGAAAGGCAAACGTGACTAAGCGACAATGCGTGAACTTTACAGTAGACTAATTTGAAGTTGAAATACCTGAAAAAATTTATATTTTAACGAATCTAGCTGTAGGATTGAAATGATTTTAATAGACCCAGAAATATATATTTTTTGCGCATCGAATATGGTTATTGCCTATCATTTATGTACAAAGCAGTTATTGTCGCTTAGTCACGTTTGCCTTTCAAGCGTCGATATTTTCAATACATGACTGATTCGGTGGTACACAGTCAATCGACGTCGCCCTAAACACGTCATTACGAATCCTCGCGATCCATTAACGGTGCTTTTAGGTACCACAAGCACCGGTCACCGTCCTCACCAAGCCCGTCGCTTGCGACGAAGGGCTCGACGAGTAAATTAACCCACAGATACAGCCCACTGAGTTTCTCGCCGGGTCTTCTCAGTGGGTCGCGTTTCCGATCCGGTGGTAGATTCTGCGAAGCACGGCTCTTGCTAGGGTTCTTGTTAGCAACGTCGTCAGGTTTGAGCCCCGTGAGCTCACCTACTAGTTAAGCTTCCGCTGAAATAGCCTCTCAAGGCTACCATCATAGGTAGGAAATTTTTTTTTATCTGTCTTGTACCCATAACACAGGGAATCCTAAATGGAGGCCCTACGACCGTGGGTGATTTTGTTCTCCGTTATTATTAATTATTATCCCACTCACTACAGAAGTAGAGTTTCACACTTTTTGGACCCATTGCGCTCATTCAGAATCCGTATCCAGAGATCATCAATTTTGCCACGTGATATCCGGCTTTGATTCCTCATTCGAGCGCTATGAGGCTTCCTTTGAAACCCGCTCACCTGATTTAAATAGCCCTCAGCAATACATAGAGCTTGAATAATTTATGTCCATGAGCAAAGGCCACAACTTATCCTCTGGAAAACCACGTAGTCTCGAAGTTACGAAGGCAAAAATACAATTAAAGCGTTCGAAAAGGCATATCTTCGGAAACCATGCGTATTATCTATATTTTATTTTACACTAGCGACCCGCCCTCGCTTCGCTTCGGAAACTGTAATTTATTATTGATTATTTACGACATCACATTAGAAACCTCAAAAATAACAGTATTTTTCTACTATTTAATGGATGTTATTATACATATAAACCTTCCTCTTCAATCACTCTATCTATTAAAAAAAACCACATCAAAATCCGTTGCGTAGTTTTAAAGATTTAAGCATACATAGGTATATAGGGACAGAGAAAGCGACTTTGTTTTATAATAAGTAGTGATAGTGATTGCGTGAAATTACGATATTCTTTTATCAAAGACATGTGATGTCCAGCTAAAATCAAATTGTCTCTTGTCAACTGTCTACATAGCTACTGCTTGTAATCACAATAGATACATCAACTATGTTTGTTGACCTTGATAGATAAGATGAGATCTTTAAGTGTTTGTTGTTCCACACCAGACATGACGGACCATTGTCAACTAGCTGTGAGATTGTCATTAATCGTTGCCTACGTTTTTGGTTTTTACTATAAAAATAATAATATATTTATTTTTAATTAACCGACTTCAAAAAAGGACGAGGTTCTCAATTCGACTGTATGTTTTTTTTTATATGTTTGTTACCTCATAACTTTTGACTGGGTGAATCGATTTTGATGATTCTTTTTTTATTAGAAAGCTGACGCTTCCCGTGTGGTCCCATGTGATAATGGTATCCATGAGAAAACCATATAAGTCTTAAAGTTGCATTAAGTACGTGCGCGACAAATAGATGAATAACTCTATAACTCAATATCACGCCAACCGATTTCGATGATTATCGTTTTTAGTGTATATTAATTTGTTTTGGAATATCTTTTTTTTTCTATTTCAAGTCGGTTTTTTTTAAAGGATGTCTATTTACAATTATTATATACTTAGTGTTTTTTAAATTGAAAAAAAAAAATACATTTTTATATCTTTTTTATGATATTATTAAGCATAATTAATATCCAGGCAAAAAGCAATTAAAGTCGTTTTTTTTTCACTTATTCCAAGACCATAGCCTAACGCATTTTACCATATACCGTTAGCGTCAAAATGAAGACGGAACCCAAAAAAAGCATTATGAAATTCTAACTCAGACATTTTACTTTACAAATTAACATTGTCACACTTGGGTGATAAATGTTTATGCTAAATTCGAGGTAATATTATGATTGGATCACGAATCTTCGTGATGCTGGGTCTTAAATTAGATGGCATATACGTGGCCTTTTTTGTGTACAAAACATCAAGGATAATTTATATTGTCAGTTACATTAACCCTTTCATTGGCTTGTAGGTCACGGGTGTCCTACGCGGCGCACTGAAGTAACTATGTCGATTTCTGTTACTAAGCGAATGGAGTGCCTTTTTTCTTTAGGGCCGGGTCAGAACCTCTTACGAGATCCCCGCGCTTAGGGGGCACGCGGGGTAGGTGTCATTATAGGTATATTTGGTGTGTAATAAAAAAAGAAGTAAGGTTCAGAGGACTTCGTATTATGCCTACGTGGCCTACCAAACACCACCTACCACAGTGCGACAAAAAACGACTTAAACTATTCAACAGTAAAGTTGATTTTGAACTAGACATTCTAGAGTTATGTCATTTGAGATATTTTGTCTGCCCACTTCAAGTTGTGTTTTTGGTTTATTTTTTATTGCTTAGATCGGTAGACGAGCTCAGAGCCCACCTGGTGTAAAGTGGTTACTGGAGCGAATAGACATCTACAACGTAAATGCGCTACCCATCTTGAGATATAAGTTCTAAGATCTCAGTATAGTTACAACAGCTGCCCCACCATTCAAACCGAAACGCATTACTGCTTCACGGCAGAAATAAGCAGGGCGGACTACCCGCGCGGACTCACAAGAGGTCCTACCATCAGTGTCTACATTATTTAATTTAATCCATAATACGGAGCCCTCAAGGTACGCTTCCTACTTTCTGTCTGTCTCTACGATATAATTATGGCATAGAACTCACCGAATTGTCTTTCACAAATAAATTATCACAATGTCCTTTGAACTATTCAAAAGAAATTTCATTTTCAATTTCGACTTAGTATTAGAATATTAAATATTTTTTAGATTATAATTTCGATAAAGAATCTTTCACCACTATATATGTAAGAACTTCTATTTTATTAATACAGTTTCAGATAAACCATGGAAAATAAACTTTTCTCTTCCTAAATGTATCACTCAAATAAGTCTAAAATTTAAATTAAAAAAAAAAAAAAAACACGATTGCTTTGTCTACACAAAATTGACACTAATTAATAAATTACAAAAAAAAAACACGATCGTATCGTCTACACAAAATTCACACTATTCCATGTAATTTCCATTGAACAGTTTCAGATACATAAACCATGGAAAATAAAGTTTTCTCTTCCTAAGTGTATCACTCGAATAAGTTCAAAATTTAAATTTGAATTTAAAAAAAAAAACACGATTGCTTTGTCTACACAAAATTCACACTAATTAATAAATTACAAAAAAAAAACACGATCGTATCGTCTACACAAAATTCTCACTATTCCATGTAATTTCCATTGAACAGTTTCAGATACATAAGCCATGGAAAATAAACTTTTCTCTTCCTAAATGTATCACTCAAATAAGTTCAAAATTTAAATTTGAATTAAAAAAAAAAAACACGATTGCTTTGTCTATACAAAATTCACACTATCTATTAAATTACAAAAAAAAAAACACGATCGTATCGTCTACACTACACAAAATTCACACTATTGCATGTAATTTCTATTCAATTGACTAAAATTCATACACGAAACACGTATTTTACAGGATTCCCATTTAAACTGAATGGCCATATAACACAATCTTCACAAAATCGTCACATGCTCACCGTATAACCAAAGTGACGTTTAAATGTCAAATTATCTTGACAGATGCCTGACGGTTTTATCGTGATCGAGAGGAAATTTTGCACTTAAACATTACACAGTCCGTTTTTTTGTTATCCGACGCGACAAAGTCAAGTTATTTGAGTTTTTATTTACACAAAAACTAGGTTTATATTCGAACTCAGAACGAATTCAGAACTCTTTTCTAGGCGGATCCTCGTTTAAATTTTATCAAGATCCGACCACTAGTTTTTGAGTTGTCCTTGATAATGTATATTTGATTGACAGGTTCCGTACAACACGGGACTTTGTATGAACGTAGCCATTTCGACAAAGCGACACTACACGAGAACCCTCTCATCGGGGCCGCCGGTAACTACATTCCCGATCCTGCGGACGGAATGGAAAGCAGTCGACGTCGCCCAAAACGCGTCATTTCGGATCCTCCCGATCCACTAACTGTGCTTTTAGGTACCTCACGCACCGGTCATCGTTCTCGTCGTTGATTTGATTTGATTTGATTTGATTCTGCGAAGCATGGCTCTTGCTAGGGTTCGTGTTAGCAACGTCGTCAGGTTTGAGCCCCGTGAGCTCACCTACTAGTTAAGGTTACGCTGAAATAGCCTTTTAAGGCTAGGCTCAGGTAAAAAAAATATATATGAACGTATCTACCGTGTTATAGGATGGTTACCTGCAGGTCCTTTGATCACAGTGCCTTTAACTGTATTATAAGCCGGGACAAGTGGGCACCACAAACCCGTCTATTTACTGCTGAAGTAATCCCGAGGCTGTAGCGAAACAGTGAGATTTCGACCTTACATCACAAGATGAGTGGCGGGATATTCATGGACAGCGGTAACCAGTATTAGACTGGTTACTGGTAAAAATAAAAATAAAGTAGGTACAGAAAAAACAAAAAGGACTTACTACTGGCATGATTTACATAGCGTAAGTAACATTTTCATTAGTCACATGTCGAGAGGATATCGAAGAGAAATTCCTGAATTCAAGGTCGCCTCTGCCGCATTGTCATTTCTGTAACAACAAAAAAAAACATATTTTAACAACATATTTAAAGATTATCAAACATCAATAATGAATACATTGAGGATTAGTGTCTTCTTGCAACTGCTACTAGACCGATTTTGATGAAGCGTGATTTTGGGATATTATTTAAAATACGATTGAGTGCCAGCCCTTATTTACAGCGCCATCTTGCGAGAAAAAATCATATCGCGTATTGCATTATTTATGCAAACAACAAGAATCACGTTTTAAATAATTATAAAGCTTTTCAATAATTTAACTTAAAACTAAAAGTGATCACTTTTTTGGAACGGGAAAATCTTATGGGTTCGCGTTACCGCATGCCGTAGTAGCATTATATCTGTATACTATGACGCTATACATATGGATGTATTGTGCAAAGTTAGTGCTTTGTATACATTTAAAATTGAATGGATTTAGTAAAAATATAGTATATGCAATGATAAAATAGTGTTTGAGTTTAATTATTATCTTAATTGTTTAATTGTAGAATCACTATGCAGTACAATTGTGAGTACTAAATAGATATCCTAATATTTTTAAGCTAAAAAAAAAAATTATCAAAATTTTATAACTAAAATTCAAAGTCATAAGTTTTGACTTCTATCGACAGTCCCTGTGACTGTCAATTTATTTTTATATATTTAGTTAATTCTTTCACTTGTAATGTAGTAGTAATAGTTTTATTTTTCCAACTGGAAAGGCAAAGGTATCATACAGCCTAATCTTTCGTAAATATTTTTTAGATATGATTTATTTTTGATATTTATAATGAAATATTTTTTATATATGATATTATGAAATGACGTGAAGTTGATTAATATGAAACACGGCATGAAATGAAATGAAATGAGATGAGTGATGATATGGGATGAAATATATTTTACTGAGATACTATAATCTCAGTAAAATGGTAGTCATTTACTGAGACTTTTTCAGTGGACTTTTTGGAGGATCCCGAGAAGTTACGTTCAGCGGCTTTATTTTATTTTCCCACATTTGTGCACTTTCACAGATACTAAGCAGTTAATAATCCACCGTTACTACACATTTAAACCTGAAGAAACACTAAATAGACAAAATAAAACAAAACACAACTTAACTTCACTCCTCGCGTCCCGCCAAAAAGACCTCACCTGTCAAGTTATGTCTGGCCGCTAATCACAAGCTATGACGTTAGGATGGACTATATATTTAAATAGAGTATCTATTCAGTTCCGTGACACTTCTAAATAATTCTGAACCATTGTTCGCATCACGGAATGTGAACACAATAGTTCTTTATAATTAACTATTAATCATAGTTGATTTGTTTGCTTTTATATTTTAAACATTCAGCGCCGTGGAGATAATGGAGATATTGGAGATTAGAATCTCTCGGCTTATAATGTGAGATAAAACTGTATTATCTCTGTTGATATTATGTAACTGAATACAAATAAATGATCGCCTTAAATCAATGGAAGTTATTTTTTGACATATGACACATAGATGAGCTCTCGGCCAATCCGCTGTCGAGTGTTTACTAAAACAATTGGATGCCAATGGGAAAGTGAAGACCTTTTTCGCCTACCCATTAGCCAGTAGCTTCAATAAGCTATTAGTTCTGGTTGGCTTCACCTCGATCAGTAGAGCTCACAGGGCTAAACCTTAAAGAACCGATTAAAATCTGTCCTACCAAGAGCAGTGCTTCGATGAATCTAGTACCAAATCGCGAACCATTCAGAAGATCCGTCAAGAAACTTAGTACGGTATTCTTCTTCTTCCAGTGCCTCTTCAACCCTGAAGGTTGGCCGTTAGCTTCCTGTAATCATCTCTATCAGCAGTCAGACGGAACAGCTGTTCGATGGAGGCAATACCGGTCCACTCCCGGATATTCCGGAGCCATTTCTTCCTTCTTCGCCCAGCACGTCTCTTTCCGTCCACTTTGCCCATCATTACCAACTGCAGCAGCGTGTATCTATAGTTCCTGAGCCCGTGGCCGAGATATTCTATCTTACGCTTTTTGATAGAAGGCAACATTTTCCGGTACATAATAATATGAACGCGCTGAATATATATGTACATATACGCGGTATGTTTTAGGTTAATTTGCACGTCAGCGAGAACGGTGAGCTAAGTTTAGCAGGAAGCTGCGATCACCAACCAGAATAAGCCGCTGGTTTCATTTATCATCCTTCCCGTTTCTGCTGTAAAGAAATCCTATGTTCCAGTTTGGAGGGTAGGCAGGAGATTTCTAGTAGAATTGAGACTTCCAGAACATGTCCCAATGTGGGGCCGTATTGACTGTTTTTTTTTGCTTAGATGGATGGACGAGCTCACAGCCCACCTGGTGTAAAGTGGTAAGTGGATCCCATAGACATCTACAACGTAAATACGCCACCCACCTTGAGATATAAGTTCTAAGGTGTCAGTATAGTTACAACGGCTGCCCCACCCTTCAAACCAAAATGCATTACTGCTTCACGGCAGAAATAGGTACCACCAGTAAAACTTAGGATAGGATACGATTTAGGATACGATTAAGGATATCAGCGACCACTTAAGAAGAACTCGATGGATGAATGATAATTAAAGTAATACAGCACGCTAACGTTGGTGAGAGTATTAGGATGGTTACTCATTTAATGATCGAAGGTTAAAAATAACCTTTCTTCGGTAGACCTTTGTTTGGAAGCTTCATAAATTCCCTTAAGCTTATTTCCTTCATTGTTTGAACTTGGACCGGTGCCAATCGTTGGTAATGCGTGTTGTGAGTAAGTGCGAGATTCGAAGACGCCACGTTATAAATGATAAGACACCCGGTGGATTCGTATCAAGCGATGCGACTGTGCCAGTGTTCGAATCCTGCAGACAGCTTTAAAGCTTTTCCAATGAAAGACGTAGTTAAGAAATGTTAAATTTTTTTGCCCCTACCCATGCTGATAGCCTTGAGAGGCTATTTCAGCTTCGCCCTAACACGTAGGTGAGCTCACGGGACTCAAACCGGGAGTGTTGCTAGCACTGGCCCTAGCAAGAGCAGTGCTTCGCAGAACCTACCACCGGATCGGAAACGTGACTGAGAAGATCCGGCGAGAAACTCAGTGGGCTGACATTCTTCTACACTCATCTAAGGTAGCTCCCGCACTAGTCTCGATTTGGTCCGCATAGATGAACTCCCGCGCGATCTTGTACCACCCACCTTCCTTTTCACGTATGTATGTACCGATATGTACCGATATCTGTGTACTTAGTGCGAGTTTTTTAACGTTCTCGATAGCGTTAAAGTTAACTCATATTTGTGTGCACTGGAACAGCGCCCCTAGCGGCAAACGTAGGCAAACGTTCCAACTCCATATGAATTTCAGTTAACTTTTACGTTATCGAGAACGTTAAAAAATTCGCACTAAGCACACTGTAGAACAGTCTTTGGATCTGTGTCTCGTGACTTGTGTCGGATTCCGGCTGTGACGTCACAGTCAACCGGTTCCACCGTGTCAACTAAGATTAGCGCAATAAAAATAATAACACTCGCTTTCAATGTAAAACGGAATTAGATATTACATAAATATTTCCTGGTCGAGATACTAGATTAATATTATCGGTCCTTCAAGTCGATCGGAGGTTTCAAAGTTTGTGAAAATTACGTTAGATTCAATCATTATCCCTTTTTTTTTCCTACCTAAGCTGGTAGCCTAGAGAGGCTATTCCAGCGTAACCCTAACTAGTAGGTGAGCTCACGGGGCTCAAACCTGATGACGTTGCTAACATGAACCCTAGCAAGAGCCGTGCTTCGCAGAATCTACCTCCGGATCGGAAACGCGACCCACTGAGAAGATCCGGCGAGAAACTCAGTGGGCTGTGTCTATGGGATAATTCTCTCGTCGAGCCCTTCGTCGCAAGCGACGTTAATGGATCGGGAGGATCCGTAATGACTTGCTTTGGGCGACGTTGACTGTTTACCATTCGGTATACAGGATCGGGTATGGATAAACAGATACAGTTCTTAACCTTGACAGGGAGAATTTAGTTTATTTTTCATGATTACGATTTGCTGCGAATTGAAATAATTAAATAAGTAAAAAAAAAATTTTATGTATTGCTTATATGGGTGGACGAGCTCACAGCCCACCTGATGTTAAGTGGTTACAGGAGTCCATAGACATCTACAACGTAAATGCCCCACCCAACTTGATATATAAGTTCTAAGGTCTCAGTATAGTTACAACGGCTGCTCCACCCTTCAAACCGAAACGCGTTACTGCTTCACGGCAGAAATAGGCAATAGTTTGGTTACCTCTGTCTATGGATATCCCAATACCGCCACTCATCTTGTGATGTAAGGTCGAAATCTCACTGTTTCGCTACTACTTTACCGGTGGTAGGACCTCTTGTGAGTCCGCACGGATAGGTACCACCACCCTGCCTATTTCTGCCGTGAAGCAGTAATGCGTTTCGGTTTGAAGGGCGGGGCAGCCGTAGTAACTATACTGAGACCTTAGAACTTATATCTCAAGGTGGAAGTCAATCGTGAACATTTGTTGAGTACGTATTTCATTAGGAAAATTGGTACCAGCCTAAGATTCGAACACCAGGTGGGCTGTGAGCTCGTTCACTCATGTAGGCAATAAATAAAAAAAAGAAATCAACAGTTCGATGTTTTTAATTGAACTTCAATTAAGTTAACTCCATTCCTCCACTTCAAGTTTTTTTTTTTGTTTCAAAGGTTTTTCCCAAATTTTAAACTTTAAATGGCTCTCTAGACATACCTACATACTTAGTAATATCCCTGAAGAAGTTAATGAAAGCGTATTAAAAAAAAAAGAGCCAAGCAATATATGAGACCGATTTTGTTTTACACCCCATTTTTAAACTTTCAAAATGTCATGGTCATTACGACTTAATAAGTCACCAAAGTGGGTAGACGACCTTTAAAATGCCATTGTTTATAATTGCCCTTAAGTTCAACGACCTTGTCACAATATGTAGGTTAGTTTGCGTGGCCTTTATTTGCATACAATGGCTTTGTTGCAGGATCTAAAAAAAAACCTTCACTGACCAGATCTGCGTCTGTCTCTGAAGAGTGAAAATAAGCGACTAACCTATTCAAAATACTGTTAGCTTATGTTTTATATACTACTAGCGGTCCGCTCCGGCTCCGCTCGGGTCTTTAACAAAAATTTCAACGATATTTGACGTTGTTTTATTTTTTTTAATAAAAGAACACTTATTGTGGCATAACTATAATATTAGACATATGCTGTACCGATACTTTTTGTTAATAATAATGTGTTCTACAAAGTCTTAGTACATTATTTTATTCTATCATGAGTAGTTTTCGCAGGGCACGCGATGTAAAGAATATTTTAGGTATTTTTTTTACACCTTGGGTTATATTATTGGAGTTTTAGTAAGGATTCCAAATTTAAAAAATATATATATATATATACATAGTCTATATGTCACTCGGGAATAGTGTAGCTTCCAAACAGTGAAATAATTTTTCAAATCGGTTCAGTAGTTTCGGAGCCTATTCAATACAAACAAACAAACAAATCTTTCCACTTTATAATATTATTAGTATAGAAGTATGTATAGATAAATCGGTAATATATAAGGAGTTCTGAACATACATATATATATAGATTACACACATAGTCCACCTGCAAATAGCCAAGAGCTGACTAACTAATTTCACTACTATGAATACAGCTTTCTAGAGCTTTGTATTGATATTAACTAACTTTTTTGTAATAGCTACGACAGTTTTTTGAAAATTTATTGTACGTGCGTAAAAACATTGAGGAATTCCCGAGATTCTGCGATTTGCACAATGTGAACACTAGGAACAAACATAGGCTTGCGTTGCCGGCGGCTCGAATTAAGAAAATAAGCAACTCTTTTAGGGGGCTGGGTGTCCAACTTTTCAACAAGATCCCACTAAACGTTCAATTACTACCTGTTCATAGATTTAAGAAAACTGTCAAAGAACGTTTGTGTAACAAGGCATATTATAAAGTTAAGGATTATTACTAGATGGCACTACGTGGGAATGAGGCGTTCGCTCCTGGCCTTTTCATTTTTCATTATTATTATTATTTTAATTGTATTTTTTGACTTGTTTTTTTCCTTTATTGTAAATATTTTTATTTATTTAAAAAAAAAAGGAAATATTTTGAGAAAAAACAAAAAACAAAAAAAGCCCGCTGAGTTTGTTTCACCGGTTCTTCTCAGGACTGTGGCTTTTTTTGGAACCGGTGGTTGAGTTAATATTGTTATTTTTATTTTGACATTCAACAAGTGTGTCATACTGACATCTAAGTTGAAATAAATGATTTTGAATTTGAATTTGAATTTGAAATTTGAATTTGAATTTGTAAGACTTACTCTTAAGTTCTTTTACATGAAACGTGATTTCTAATGTAACCTGGCCCTAATGTAACCTTTTGACTGCAATGTAGGTCACCGGTGCCCTACGCGGCGCACTGAAGTAATTATGTCGATTTCTGTTACTAACGCCCCCGAATATTTAGTAGACTCTGGGAAAGACGAATCCGAAGATGTTGAGAATGAATCTATTTCTAAGAGGCCTAAAAGAATAATATACACATAATATACACATTAAAACAGAAGAAGGCAAAGTTAGGCAAATCAGGAGCTTGCTCGGTAGACCGACGGTCCGAATTTGGTTGATTGGAACTTGTATACATCGATGGAAGAAAGTACAAGTACTTTTTACTGGTAAACTTTTACTTTTAAACTTTTTTACTGGTAGTAGGACCTCTTGTGAGTACGCGCGGTTAGGTACCACCGCCCTGCCTATTTCTGCCGTGAAGCACTAATGCGTTTCGGTTTGAAGAGTGGGGCAGCCGTTGTATCTATTTTTGAGATCTTATAACTTATATCTCAAGTTGGGGCGTTACGATGTCTATGGGCTCCAGTAACCACTTAACGCCAGGTGGGTTGTGAAGTCGTCCACCCATCTAAGCTATAAAAAAAAAATCCATCTCTATATTCTCTATAAGTGTCGGAAATTTCATACTCCTCCGTCCGCGCAATTTTCGTAAAAAGGGATACAAAGTTTTTGCTTCACGTATTAATATATAGATAAGTGCGGATGCTCGTATAAGCGAATATAATTCTTAATATCATTCGAAGTATTCTTTTGCATTACGTATTATTAACACTTCATTAACTTCCTGCATTCGGAATCGGTGCAATCAAGATTTGCGATAAAAAAAAGTAATTAGACCTGTAGATAAGGTGTACTGGCGATAAAGTATACAAAAATAGGATTTATCTGTTTCAATAATCACACTAATACACACCTACATTTTATGATTCTTTCTCAAACGAACATTGTTTAAACAATATAATGTACTAAATATAAATAGTTTAACATTAAAAAAAAAACATGCTATTAACCAACGAAATTAGAATAAAATATCTCGGTTGTTCTTGTCTTGGTTAGATATAAAGCCAAAGTAATAAAAAACATAATTTGTAAGCACTTTCATTAGTTTGATCGAATCTATTTATGTGACGAATATACATATACTATTCCAAACATAATTTTTACAAGCTTCAAGATTTCCGATGAACTTGAGGATAGCTCAAGGCCCGATGCCAATTTCAACCTTTTCTCAATGTGAAGATATATTTAGTGGCTTAAAGAAATTGGAGCCGTTGCTTCCAAAAAATATAATTTTTTGACGTTCCCTTCTGTCAATGTCAATCACTCCGAACAAAATTTGTAGGTACGGTACAACATCTCTGAAAACACATTCGAATTTTAAGATATCGGATTAATTCAGTCTTATCAGCAAAAGCTACAACCGAACGTCGAGCTTAGTCTGTAAAAGCTTAGCTAAATCGTACTTTCAAGACTTCCTCGCATACTATATTTTATACTACATATTATATCACCAACCGAAAACAGTTTGAAGTATGATTCGACGAGCATCAAACATCCTTGATACTTTAATCTCGATAAGATATCTCGATTTGTCATTTTAGAGTTTATAAGCCATCGGATTTATATATTACTAGCGACCCGCCCTCGCTTCGCTTCGGAAATATTAAATTTTATTATTAATAGCAGAGTCCCGCGATGTTACCCGCTGCTATTTTCATATCATGGGTGACGCTGCTGGGCAAATCTAGTCTAAAAAAAGTAGCCTAAGTTACTCTTTAGATCATCAGCTACCTATCAGTGAAAGTCTCGTCAAAATCGGTCCAGCCGTTCCAGAGCTTAGCCGGAACAAACAGACAGACAGACAAAAAAATTAAAAATGTTATTTTGGTGTATATACCGTATATATATTCATATGCACATCGTAAAAAGCGGTTATTTCAATGTTACAAACAGACACTCCAATTTTATTTATATGTATAGATTTATCTATTTACTTATTATATCGTGGGATGAAAGGCATTTCGCTTAAAATGCCACATTTATCTTTGTTATTAAAGGTGCGTTTTATTTGGTATTATCATCAACAGTTCGATGTTTTCAATGAACTTCAATTAAGTTTACTTTTTCAAATAGCTGAAGAAGTTTTTTTTTTTGTTATGATATTCTTTCTTTCTTGTGAAAAATTAAACTTTAAATGGCTCTCTTGTAAAGTAACAAAAATGTTCGGCTGTGAAATATCAAAACCCAGTATCTGCATAAAACTAAATTTTACAGGAGAGCCGAAAAACAATTTCATATCTTTGACAGCGTGCCGTTTCAATAATATTAGTCGTACCTTCTTGAGAGTGATTGCAAAATTTGAGGTGCATAACAGGCTTTATAAAAAAGTAGATTTCATGCGTCTATCACAAAAGATGTGCGTAGAGGAGCAGTTACTAATAAAAAGATTGTTTTCTTAGATCAAACTTTTTGAGTGTGACAATTTCAAAACCTAGTAAGATCACTTGCTTTGTTTTCATCTAATTCTAAAATATAATGAGTGGGGATAAACGCAAATTAATAGACTTAGTAAGATCACTTGCTTTGTTTTCATTTAGGTCTGAATTTACTGAGTAGGAACTAAATGCAATTTTTTAAACATAGTAAGAAAAAACAGAATAAAACAACATAAATATGGGCAGAAATAAGCAGTTTTAATGAAAAAGAAAAAAAAAACACATAATCGGAAACCAAACACTATTTGTTCACAGTAAAAAATCAAAAAATAATCACTCAAAATATTTGAAAACAGTCAAATAAAAATAAATTATTCGGTTATTAATATTTGTCCACTAGAAACTAAATTAACTGGATTATTATTAATCGGTACACTTTGCCAAGACTTCTTCTCCAAAACTTCTTTAAGCTAAATAAAGTTGTTACTATGCCTTCCTTTTTACTTTCGTTAATGCCTCTTGGAATATTTTTTAAGGTTGGCATGATCAAGAGATTGTGTTTTTAATAAGAGAATTCAACTCGGAATACGGAGATTAAAAATCATTCAAAACATATTACGGCACCCATTTACAAATATTATTTCAACCAAAGAACTAAGCAAAAAATTATTAATGGGAACAAGGTCATCATTGCGTCGCGGTATGCGTTTCTTTTTTACCCACTCATACGATTTTTCGAATTCGATAACTTCAATATGCGATTTGCAACCCAAAATTACATTCTTATAGTCTTCAAAATCGTACACAGCATCTTTTGTTTTTAATCTGCCTCTCCATATTGCCATGAACTCCATCAGCGACATGCTTGTGTGATCTTTAGTTAGGTAGGTATTACAAAGTCCAACTTTTTAAATTGAAAAACCCAGAGATTATTATAGTAACAAGTGATGTAAAGAGGATCCAATTTTTATTTTGAGCTCTGCAATTATCACACCACAATATCAAATGATTAAAATCTCTTTCTTTTTCGATCATTGCTGCAATTGCATTAACAATGTCATGAGCATCTCGTCCAGAACAGGCTTCATGCCATAGAATACAAATATTATTAACATTCGTTTTCTTTCTGATTGGTGCAAATGTCAAGTTGAAAGTTATCATTCTACTCAAGAAAAACGATTCTTTGACTTTAGGCATGTCGGGTAACAACATAACTTTTTGTAAATCCATCGAATAGTATCTCACAGAGGAAGTATTTTCTAGGGAGGCATCTTCTTGATACTTTTGTATTGCTTTACTTGCTCTAGCTTTGTGATCCCCGTATGCAGTTTTAACATCCTCTGGAATATTTGCACCTTCATTTACTTTATGTGTCGTAGTAGGTTGCAATTTTGGAAAACAAAAAACCTTGACAATAATAAAACACACTGAAGCGTACTTACATTTCACCATGTTGTTCTTTTAAAGCATTCAAGATCAATTTCGACCTATAAAACTGATTTTTACTCATTTTATAGACAAAAACACGAACAACGTGCAACGATTTTCTCACTTACTAAAGTTTCGCGGGAGTTTTGACGTTTATTTCAACCATTTCATTGCCTTAGTATCTGCATGAACCATTTTAAATCCAAGTAACTACAAGCACTTATTAGGTTTTTAAAATGGTTGATGTTATATACTATGTTCTAATCTTGTAATTTTTGCATTTTGAAAACCTTTACTGTAGATACTAGGTTTCCGACTTTGTGTAACTTCGTTTTTTACAAATTTTTGGGGGTTTTTGCTATCCTAATATGTGGAGAATGGTCTACAAGGTCGAAAAATGCAAAAACACACTTTTTTTTAAATTTGTCAGATACTAGGTTTTGAAATTGGACAGCCGTGTTGCTTAAACCAAATAGGCTTTTACCCCTCGGTATATATACATATTGGAGATCTCCAAGACGGTGGACCGACCTCATAAAATCTGTGACTCCAACGTAAATGATTGCTCTCACTCTGCGAAACATCGTGCCACATGGCGTCGCATCGCGAGAGCATCGGTATCGCAGGATCCGACTGATGCATGACCACGACCAGTCTGTCAAGAGTGTACGAATAGGAAGAATATATACTGTAAGGAGCCTCCGAAACATCGTCATCGAATACTCGGCAAACCTATATAAGGAGGGTACTTAGATAATTCCGCACATTCTGCTCGTTACACTCGCAGTGCACGGACGACTTGCGATAATCAGTGTTGGTTGCTAGCAAGGTCACGTAAGCCATTTTGTTATTATTTTTGTAAATTGATTGTAGAAGTTTGCAGTAATTGGTTTAGTAATAATCGTGTTGATTGTACTTGTATAGGTTAGATTTTATGATCTGAGTTGTAATTATACGGATCGTTTGTTAACTTAATAATTTCTTTATAACATTCCACTTCTGATTGCTAATATCAGAAGTGGGATAAAGGACTCAAATAGCCCACAGTAGCGTAAAACTCTGAACTTTGTTTTGTTTTACAACGACTGCTTACTTTGATGCTTTCATACTTTATTTGTTATTTTTATTGTGTGATTGCAAATTTTAACTGTGATAATGAGACATACTGAAACTCCTAGTACACGGAAGCGACCGTCTCGAGATGATTCTTGTAATCGAAAACGACATGCTTTCGCGATCACAGAGATGATAGACAAAATCGCGATACGAACGATAGAGGTCGTACTTCACGGGATGGCTTACGGGTCCGAGACCAGCGTGATTCTCGCAGTACTGATGTGCGTCGGTCACGTGCTCGGGTTAGGCGCGGGTCGCGTAGTAGGGACCGCTCTCGTAGTGTGCCCGTCGCGGAAGGGCGAGATCGCGCTCGCGCACGGTTGAACCTGCTGCGACACGTTCTAACGATAAGGCGCGCGCTGAACAGACCACCGATATGCTACGGACAGTTACGACTCCCATGTCGAATATCGTTGGTTCGCAACAAGGTCGCGTAGAATCTAGTATCCCTGGTTCTGAGGCGTCTACCCTCGCCAGTGCTTTAATAGAACTTTAATAGTGATACGGGGCATAATGGGCCCTCAAGTTACAGCCGCGAACGCTAATCTACTCACGATTTGATTTCATTTTTAGTGGAGGTCAGGTTAGGCCGAGTCCTCATAGGGTTCAGGCACTAATTGAGTCACCAGTGACTCGTAATGTCACACAGGTAGATAATTCCTGAGGTTGACTGCATACTTCCGAAGGTGGTGCCGACTATGTTGGCAAAATGGTCAATTCAACTTTTGAGATTACAGCTCATTCTGAACATCACAAAATGCAAGACAACAGACATCTGCCCTGCAGCTTCTGGTAGGAACAGACTCCACCACACCTGTGGTGAGGACTCTATTTAGTGATGTCACGACTGAGGTGTTTCGGAGCCGTGAAGTTCGTCGAGAACTAGGTCGAGGTAGAGCTCATCAATTGGTACCATGGAGTGAAAAGCGACATGATGCTCGCGTGGACAGGCACCGACGAGTAGCAGCCGTTTTTAATGTCGATAATCTTGTTTTGGTAATAACTCACAGTCTACAGGAAATCTAGATCCGGCAATCCGTGGACCTTGCTGAATGGTGAGGATGGTGCCTCACGGGCATTGTCGCCAGCTCGGGCCCCTCGATGGTTCCTGCGACAGTAGCACGCAAGCGACGTGCCGGTAGCTGCGTAATATCGGTCGGCAACGGCCGTTATGGCAAAACTACACAGGCAGCTGCACAATATATGGCGTCGTGACGGGGCGAGTGGACCCCTGAGACATGTGCTGCCTTCTTTGAGAGTAAGCGAAGTTGATGGTAACCATTGTTCACAGATATACGTATTCTTATGGTGAACCTGAAGGGTGAGCTATAGATGATTGCTCTCTAGTTACGTATCCCTCACTCGGAGTCACGGTGAGATGCCTCAATACGATTGGTCTAGGCTGGCGTATTGAGAAGCCTCGGCACGTTTGAGTACTGTCGGCGTGCCGGGAAGCTTCACACGTTTGAATATGCTCTGCGTGTGGAATGCACTCGTACGTTTTTAATACGATCTTCGTACGAGTGGGTCTGGGACCATTTTACGTATCCCTCACTCGTGTGATTAATTCTACACGGTGAGATGCCTCAATACAATCTGCCTAGGCTGGCGTATTGAGAAGCCTCGGCACGTTTGAGTATGGTCGGCGTGTCGGGAAGCTTCACACGTTTGAATATGCTCTGCGTGTGGAATGCACTCGTACGTTTTTAATACGATCTTCGTACGAGTGGGTCTGGGACCATTTTACAGGGATCACTGGTAACCAAATGCAGAAGACAATCAACGACACACACTGGCCCTTGGATACTAACAGGAATATGCGCATTAGGTTTTATACTTTCGAGAGTGATGTATGTGTGTTATATGAGCAAGATTTATGACAAACGATGTATGAATTAATTGACTGTGGACAGGATGATTGTGCTGTAAGTTCGAGTGCCCCTAAGCTTCTCCGAATTATTGGTAATGGTTTTGTTCTGTTTTATATGATGGTGATGAGAACACTATGCAAACGAAGCCCGTTCCTTTGACCGGTCTGTCTATGCCCTTGCTTGATGACTACGTGGAGGCTAACCCGCCGACTTCTCCGGTGGCAGGTTCAAGCGGAACCCAAAGGATTTGTGTCGAGGACGACTCAACGTCAGGAGAGGCCGTGTAAGGAGCCTCCGAAACATCGTCATCGAATACTCGGCAAACCTATATAAGGAGGGTACTTAGATAATTCCGCACATTCTGCTCGTTACACTCGCAGTGCACGGACGACTTGCGATAATCAGTGTTGGTTGCTAGCAAGGTCACGTAAGCCATTTTGTTATTATTTTTGTAAATTGATTGTAGAAGTTTGCAGTAATTGGTTTAGTAATAATCGTGTTGATTGTACTTGTATAGGTTAGATTTTATGATCTGAGTTGTAATTATACGGATCGTTTGTTAACTTAATAATTTCTTTATAACATTCCACTTCTGATTGCTAATAATACATATTATTATTTTTGATCGAATTTCTGAAAGGGGCGTTTGCAATGTATCCCATTCACATCCGAGGTCAATGATTCGACGGCCTTCTTGATTGGAAGTGGAACAATGGTATAGATCCCGGCCTAACGGTAAGTCTAGTCAAAAAGCAAGGCAAAAAGCTTAACCAGAAAATTAAAAAAATACAGTATTACGATTAGGTACCCATTACATTAATTCTAACATGTTATTCTGAGATTTATCTGCACTTATATATATCGTGTGCGTCTTGTCAATCGCGCCCTCCCCCGTCTCAACCACCCGACATACCTTAGAAGGTGACTAACGCTTCAGAAAATTATAGAATTTGACTGTGTCAACCATTAGTAATGTCGAACGACTTTGATCTAGTTTCAGGGGGAGTGGGGGGTTTATTCAGTCTAAAACCTTGAGACATGAGGTTGTCTCAACCTACAAAATAAGCGTGCGTTTTACTAGTCGGAACGGGTGAATGTCAGCCGATTAGAATGAAGGTATCAAGATATTCAGTAAGCCTCAGTCGATCCAAAAAATACTACAAATAAATATATTTTGTTACTATAAGTATTTATCACGTTTTGAGTAATTCCGAACTGATATTACACGGTTTTTTAAGGTATTGCATAGCTTATATCGCGGGCTTTGAGCGCGGCGGCCGAATCAAGAAATTCCGTAACGAAAATAAAACCTAACACCCCCCACTCCACCTAGCATGTAGCTCGCGTTCAACACATTCACACATTGCGCTTGTGTAGTGTTTGTGAATAAGCGCGCGGCGTGACGTTGCACTGTCGTCGTTTATAAAGGCAGCGTGGTCTTATTTTATTATTGTTTTAATATTAAATTATTATTGTCTAATTATAATTGCATAAGTTGTTAGAAAACGCTATGCAATAGCTTTACCGCGGCAGTCCCCGAGTGCCACACGTGTTTTTTTTAATGGACATTAGTCATGGACCCTATTAGGTAAGACATTCCTATCGATCCTGGATATGTGAGTTCAAGTTGATCTGTCGTCTTGAAGTCTGTGAAAATTACTTTTATAAATAGGTATAAATCAAACTACAAAAAGAGAGCGTTAAAAAAACTATTGTACTCTTCACACTTCGTTCCCAAAACGCAGTATCATCGTCAAATGATTAGTGTTTTTAGAATTACTTCGGTTTTTTTTTCTTCTTTCTATTAACCAAGAGCTTTTGTGTGCGTGGGATGCCAAGCGAGATGGCTCGGATTAATCGATTTTCAATGGACTTCAAACTTACACGAAGTCAATAACAAAATACAATTCGTAAAGGACCTAAAAAGGGATCTTAGTTGAATTAACGTATTTTGATTTCATAATTAAGATCATCTAGATGCACAGCATCATCAGAGTGAATGATCTAGACGTCATTCTAGCTAAGTATTGTTACGTCGGCAAGAGTAATGCCATCTATCGCCGAATAGTCGAACGAATATCGAAGGATCTAGTAGCTTCTAGAGCGCTCGAGAAGTACAACGCCATCTATTGTCAGATAGCGGAAACACAGTACTCGGCTTTTGTGGAATATTCTCGACGATTCTAGGGATTTCGTCTCGAGTATAAAAGCGTTGCAGAGATGGCACGCAGTAATCGGAACTACTTGAAGCGAAACAGCGAACGAATCACCTAAAGCGAAGCCGAAGAAGCGAATTGAAAGTTTTAAAGTGTTTCTGAAGTGTTTAAAGTGTTCTAAGTGTTGAATACAGTGTTAACTTGTAATTCGGTAGAATTTTATTTATCCCGAACCCCAGCGCGTATGAACATCCCATGGACACAGCCCACTGAGTTTCTCGTCGGATCTTTTCAGCGGTTCGCGATTCCGATCCGGTGGTAGATTCTGCGAAGCACTGCTCTTGCTAGGTCTAGTGTTAGTAAATTCTCTCAAGTTGGTCCCGTGAGCTTACCTACCCGTCCAGGTGTAGGCGTAGCTGGGATAGCCCCTTAGATAGACTACCAGATAATAGGTAGGAAAAAAATACGAGCATGAAATGCGAGAAGAATGACACATTCACTAGAATAAACATTTACGCCAGTAATTCTGTAGTCTAGTAATGTCTAGTAGTCTGATATCACCTATATCTAATATTAATACGTGAAGCAAAAACTTTGGACCCCTTTTTTATGAAAACTGCGCGGACGGAGGAGTATGAAATTTCCCACACTTATAGAGAATATAGAGAAGGAGTGCATAATGCTAATATTTTTTTATAAATTATCCATTAATAAAACATTAAATCAATAAAGAAAAAATTACACACACTACCATGTATTTGACACACACACACACACACATATATTTTATACTGTTTGTTTATTGTCAAACTTTTGTTATTGCTTAAAGTGTGTGGTCAAATTGAGAATAGATTAATATTGTTTGTCTTTAATATTATTTGTCTATAGTGTAGTCTTGGCGAAATCTGTGATTATAGAAGTACGATAAGTCTTTGACAATAGAACCTTAATAATGTTTAAAATTATAATTTCAATTATTTATAGTTGAATGTCGACTACTGCGGACCACTAGTACAAGTAATTCTATGTCAAGCCAAACGTTAATGACAGAGCAGGGCGTCATACGTAATGTGTGGCGGTGGTCATTATGGAACACGAGTTATTTAACAGATGCCTGAATAACATCGTGTAATAAAAATCAAACCCGCAAAATTATAGTTTGCGTAATTACTGGTGGTGGGACGTCTTGTGAGTCCGCACGGGTAGGTACCACCACCCCTCCCATTTCTGCCGTGAAGCAGTAATGCGTTTCGGTTTGAAGGGCGGGGCAGCCGTTGTACTGTTAAAAGTGAGTTAAGTTGAGTTAAGTTAAAAGTGACAACTCATGTCTCAAGGTGGGTGGCGGCATATTACGTTATACAAGTCTATGGACTCCAGTAACCACTTCATACAAGCTGGGCCGTGAGCTCGTCCATATTGTTATTAAATAACAAAAAAACAAAATGTATAAAATTTACCACACCTAATGTTAGACAAGTTGACACTAATATTACTGTAAGTGGAGAGACACTGGAGCTTGTGGATTCGACAGTTTTTCTTGGTATAACAGTTGATTCCAAGCTGCAGTGGGGTCCTCACATATGCAAGTTAGCGAGTAGGCTTAGTTCTGCAGCGTTTGCGGTAAAAAAAATACGAATGTATATTAATGAAGATACGGCACGCCTGGTTTATTTTAGTTATTTTCATAGTGTTATGTCCTATGGCATTTTGCTATGGGGCAATGCTGCCGATGTCGAAACGATTTTCATCCTGCAGAAGAGGGCTATTCGTGCTATTTATAATATGCACCCGAGGGAATCCTTGAGGGACAAGTTTAAGGAAATCAAAATTCTAACTTTAGCGTCCCAATACATTTTTGAAAATTTATTGTACGTGCGTAAAAACATTGAAGAATTCCCCAGAGTCTGCGATTTGCACAATGTGAACACTAGGAACAAACATAGGCTTGCGTTGCCGGCGGCTCGAATTAAGAAAATAAGCAACTCTTTTAGGGGGCTGGGTGTACAGCTTTTCAACAAGATCCCACTAAACGTTCAACTACTACCTGTTCATAGATTTAAGAAAACTGTTAAGGAGCGTTTGTGCAACAAGGCATATTATAAAGTTAAGGATTATTTACTAGATGGCACTACGTGGGAATGAGGCGCTCGCTCCTGGCCTTTTCATTTTTCATTATTATTATTATTATTTTTAATTGTATTTTTTTGACTTGTTTTTTCTTTTATTGTGAATATTTCTATTTATTTAAAAAAAAAGAAAATATTTGAGAAAAAACAAAAAAAAAAGCCCGCTGAGTTTGTTTCGCCGGTTCTTCTCAGGACTGTGGCTTTTTTTGGAACCGGTGGTAGAGTTAACATTGTTATTTGTATTTTGACATTCAACAAGTGTGTCATACTGACATCTAAGTTGAAATAAATGATTTTGAATTTTGAATTTTAAATTTATATATCTAAGCAATCTACCTATATCTAATATATAAAATTCTCGTGTCACAGTTTTCGTTGCCATACTCCTCCGAAACGGCTTGACCGATTTTGATGAAATTTTTTGTGCTTATCCGGTATCTATGAGAATTGGCCAACATCTATTTTTCATCCCCCTAAATGTTAGGGGTAGTCCAACCCTAAATTTTTTTATTTATTTTTTAGGCAAAATTTTTAATTTCTATTTTTTTATGATACAACATACAAAAATACATACAATCCTCAATTTTCACTCTTCTACGATCAACCCTTATTTTTTAATAGCCATTTTAGTAATTTAATCATTTTTCCTCTCCGGTCGAAAACTGATCAATCGTCATTTAATTAGTTATCTCCGCCAGATGCCTACAGGTGTCACTTCTGACCCAGTAAACAGCACGGAGTAGGGATGCTACCTCTACAGTTTTCGGCTATTATTAGTGTTTATGCTTCAAGCGTAGTAGTTAAACATTTGTAGTTCATCGCATTGCATGTCACATGGAAAATCTACAAAAAAATCCCTAAAGATTTCACTAACGATACAATCACAAATGTCGACGGATATCCAACATATCGTCGAAGGAATCCAGATAATGGCGGACAATCATTTATTAAAAACATCAGCAACACAGACATTGATATTGACAATCGTTAGGTCGTGCCATATTCACCCCTGCTGAGCAAAACATACAATGCTCATATTAATGTTGAGTTCTGCAGTTCTGTGAAAAGCATCAAATACATTTGCAATTATGTCCATAAAGGCAGTGAGATGGCGGTGCTTAGAGTGCAAAATATGAATGTACCATGGCACACAAACATTCGCTTGAGGCGTTGAACAGGACATTGAAAGATATTAAAAACAACGACAAACTATTTGGTGGCACTCGGTTAGTCCTTTCAGGTGACTTTAGACAAACACTTCCCGTCATTCCACGTTCAACATACGCTGGTGAAATCAACGCCTGCTTAAAATCATCGACATTGTGGCGTAATGTTGAAATAGTACAGCTGAAAGTAAATATGCGCGTTCAAATGCTTCAAGATCCATCCGCTGAAACATTCTCAAAACAACTCTTAAATATCGGCGATGGAAAAGTCACTATAGCTGAAACTGGATACATAAAATTAGCGAATGATTTCTGCACTATCATTGATTCGCAAGATGCTCTCATTGAACAAATATTTCCCGATGTACACACGAATTACATAAATCTCGAGTGGCTTGCAGAAAGAGCAATGTTAGCTGCAAAAAATGTGGACGTTGACATTTTAAATCTGAAGATACCACAGTTATTGCCAGGGGACTTGGTATCATATAAATCTATTGATACAGTTTGCGATGACACTGAATCTGTAAATTTTCCAACAGAGTTTTTGAACTCACTGGATTTGCCAGGCATGCCACCACATAACTTACAATTGAAGGTTTGGATCTCCAATTATTTTGCTTCGTAATTTGAACCCGCCACGGTTATGCAACGGTACGCGATTAGTCATTAAAAAAATAATGAAAAAAGTTATCGAAGGCACCATTATAAATGGCAAGTTTCGAAGTGAAAATATATTGATACGACGAATACCTATTATACCCACAGATGTGCCAATTCAATTTAAGCGTATTCAATTTCCGATTAGATTGGCATTTGCCTTTTTCACTCATATTCCACATCCTTATACACTTCCAATAAGTTAGTAATTTTTTTTCTACACTAGAAATTCTCTAGAAATCTTATATATGGCAAGACAACGTTTGCCGGGTCAGCTAGTAATATATAAAAATGAATTGTTGTTCGTTAGTCTCCCTAAAACTCGAGAACGGCTGGACCGATTTGGCTAATTTTGATCTTGAATTATTTGTGGAAGTCCATAGAAGGTTTAAAAGGTAGATAAATATGAAAATGCTCGGAATTACATAAAAATAACAATTTTGTCCTTGTGTTTCTTTGATGTGTCCTCCGTCGGACGGGTTCCTTTTGTTTGTTTTAAGTTTATTTTATACAAAAGTTTAGGTCTTTTATTTATCGATTGGGGCACTACGAAGTCTGCCGGGTCAGCTAGTAAATAAATAAAAAGGTTTCAGTAACTTTTGTTTGTTTGTGACTTATCTTTATAACTAAATTTAAGATACGCTAAATCCCTTGTTGACTACAAACAGACAAAAATAATAAACACCACTATTTTCACTTTTGTTCGTGAACCACGTTTAATATATCTACGAATTCAAATGGTATCACTTCTTTTTTAAAATAGAAAATATTTTCAAAATGTATATCTCTAAATGAATTTAAGCCTTAAGGTATCAGTGGTTAAGGGCGAGTTTCTATCATTGGTCGAACCCTAGTTATGCTTAAAAGCAGATGTCGAGAATTTCGGAGCCCCTTACAAGCTCTTCAATATCGCTTTCTCGGTCAGACAATCCCGAATAGAGCAAGACAGGGAACTAAAGCGTTATCCCAAGTCGAAATTAACATTCCGTAGATGCTTTTTGGGCTTCGTTTTCAAAACCGAATATATTTCTTAACAGAATCACTTCATTTAGTTTGAAAATTACTTCAAACTTACTTATTACGACCGCGTATTTTGATATTATTAATGGAACTAATATGATGAGTCACTTAAATTGGGGAAATGGGTTGGGAGTTAACTTTTTTTTTGTAATTTCTTAATCTATACATAGTCGTAATATATAAATAAAATTAGAGTGTCTGTTTGTAATATTGAAATAACCGCTCTTTACTATATGCTTATGAATAGATATATATACGGTACGATATATGAGTCGACTATTATCAAAGGCGGCAATCTGACTTTTGGACAATGATTGGTAAATCAGAAAAACGAATTATTGACTTTGTATTCCATTGGCAGTCACAAAACTCTTCGGAACGACATCTTAGATAAATAACAGGTTAACTATTAACCTTTATTTAATGCAGGTTTTGAACCGTATTCTTTGAAGGAGACGATTATATTCAAATAAATCTGTATTGACATATCAATAAAAAATTTTTGTCCAAATGTACAGATTGCCGCCTTTGATAATAGACGACTCATATATACACCAAAATATCATTTTTTACAATTTTTGACTGTTTGTCAGTCTGTTTGTTCAAGCTAATCTCTGGAGCGGCTGAACCGATTTTGACTAGACTTCCACTGATAGGTAGCTGATGATATAAGGAGTAACTTACGCTACTTTTTTTAGACTAGCTTCGTATTGCGACGTCCCCCGCGGCACAACAATAGCCGCGGGTAACATCGCGGGACTCAGCTATCAATAATAAAATTTAATGTTTCCGAAGCGAAGCGAGGGTGGGTCGCAAGTTATGTAATAATTGTTATGTAAAATAAATAATGCACATAAATAAAGCAATGCTATTGTTAGGGCTAGTGTTAATAAATTCGGTAGACCGAGCCTCGTCAGTTTGCCTACACGTAAAATGAACCCAGTAAAACTCCTCGAGGTTACTAGGGTAAATAGGAAACAAAAGCTCTCATGCTATTTTTTTTATTGCTTAGATGTGTAGACGAGCTCACAGCCCACCTGGTGTTAAGTGGTTACTGGAGCCCATAGACATCTACAACGTAAATGCGCCACCCACCTTGAGATATAAGCTGTAAGGTCTCAGTATAGTTACAACGGCTGCCCCACCCTTCAAACCGAAACGCATTACTGCTTCACGGCAGAAATAGACAGGGCGGTGGTACCTACCCGCGCGGACTCACAACAGGTCCTACCACCAGTAAATTATTAATTATAATTAATAATTATTATTATGCTTAAAGATGGCTCGTTGATATTGTAATTTCTCCGCGTACGCGAGTAGTTTGAATAGCCCCTTACACTACCAATGATTAGGTAGGGGAATAAAAAAAGCAATTTATATGAACTTCGGTAACCTCTTAACACCACGGAAGCGAGTTCGTTAGCTAGCAGCAGGCATAATAAAAACAAATATACTCGCCATCAGTTTGACGGTCGCTTTGAATAATACCTAATACATACTAGAGGTCTTGCAGTAGTCGAAATTCGACTATAATTAATTGGAATTGTAAGTTTGTACACTATTATAATTGTATTTTATACTTCTATAATCACAAATTTCGCCAAGACTACACTATAAAAAATATTAACAAAGACAAACAATATTTAATATAAATTTGACAACAAACATCAAGAACAAAAGTTTGACAATAAATAGTATGCATGCGTGTGTGCGTCAAATACATGGTATGTAGTGTGTGTAATGTTTTCTTTATTGATTTAATGTATCTTTTATGCATTATTTAAAAAAAATATTAGCATTATGCACTTCTTCTCTATGTTCTCTATCAGTGTGGAAAATGTCATACTCCTCCGTCCGCGTAATTTTCGTAAAAAGGGATACAAAGTTTTTGCTTCACGTATTAATATATAGATACTCGCCATCAGTTTGACGGTCGCTTTGAATAATAATACATATTTAAGCGTAATATTCGAGAAAACGTCAAAGATTTTTTGTCTTCTAAATTAATAGACACTTTAATGACATCTTTTGTCGAATTTAGCTTGTTAAGAACTTACCGTATAAAAAGTAATAAACATTTCCAAGTTTCCAAGGCACGATCAACAACACGATTCAAATAGTAATTAGTGAAACACACACACAAATACAAAAAACTTCTCACTTCTCTTCGCACTTCTCACTTCTCAAGCAAAAAGATTAACAGATCTAAACTTTATATTATTAGTTCGATGAGAAACAATCGAATGATTTACGTTATCGATTTTAACAGCGACGTTACCGATCCAATCGAGTCACAAAGTGAAACTGTTGAGTGTTCGGAGTGCGAACGTGACGACGAAGCGTAGTATACGCTGTGATTCATTGACGGGAACGTGAGCGGTACAAGCCACGAGAGATTAGCGGCGCGGGCTGAGCTGTAGCGAGAGCGTTTTTCTCCAACACAGGCCAGTCCGTTGCAACCTGCATTCAACGTAGGTTTTACTTTGCCACCTTTTTATATTATGTGTAGCTTAAACGAGGGGACGAGCTCACGGCTCACCTGGTGATAAATGGTGACTGGAGCCCATAGACATCTACAACGTAAATACCGCCATCCACCTTGAGTTATGAATTCTAAGTTCTCAGTATAGTTGCAACGACTACTCCACCCTTCAGAACAACCCCTAACCCCACCCACCTGCATCCAAGGCTGGTACGGTAGCAAATGGTATTTAAAAACGTATTCAATTCTGCATTCGTTTTTTCTTTAGTCTACCTATGCTGATAGCCTTGAGAGGCTATTTCAGCTTCACCCTAACGGGTAGGTGAGCTTACGGGGCTCAAAACGGAGTGATGCTAACACTGATTCTAGTAAGAGCAGTGCTTCGCAGAATCTACCACCGGATCGGAAACGCGACCCACTGAGAAGATCCGGCGAGAAACTCAGTGGGCTGTGTCTATGGGTCTGCATTAGTAGTAACACAACTAGCGCCTTCAAAACGCTACATCCTATGAAACACGCTTACATGACAGTTGATTTAATTAATATTTGTGACGTAACATTTGTTACAGATTTTACAGCGAGTACCGGTTTTAGTTTTCCCGATTTTTTTCTTCTTTTAATACGCATTTTTGCATACATATGGAGTTACTAGTAAGTGTGACTTCAAATTACCCACCACAAATTACCCACCAGAAAATATTACGTTTTATGTTATTTTATTACTGATGGTAGTAGGACATTTTATAGGTCTAAAAGGGTAGGTACCGTACCGTACCCTGCTTGTTTTTGCCACAAAACAATCACTAGTTCAGGCAGGATAGAACCGACAAACACCCACATACTCCGCGTGCCCCCTAGGCGAGGACACATCATAGGAGGTTCGACCCCCCACCCAAATAAAAAGGATAAAACCGATGGCACTATTCAAATTATATACCTAGATGAGTTTATGTAGGTTTTACACTAACTGGGCTAGCTAGAAACTAGTTTTAGCACAATAAAAAATCAATGCAAAAGTGAAGCAATTGTACCAGCTGAGACTGAATTTTTACAGATCTGCTAACAAACAATAGAGAGGGAGAAAGAGCGGACAAAAATATAACATTGAACACAACACTCAACAGGTACTGCACGCGATTTTATTGCATAGACCGATCTCTTCCAGGCAACGTTTTTATATAGATAGATTCTGAACAACAACAACAGGTATATTGCTGTGTACCATTATTTAACATTCTTCAGAGAGATCTCTTTCCAGAGGTCTTTTTTGCCACGTACAATCCGGCTATGAAATGAGCTCCCCTCCACGGTGTTTCCCGAGCGCTATGACATGTCCTTCTTCAAACGAGGCTTGTGGAGAGTATTAAGCGGTAGGCAGCGGCTTGGCTCTGCCCTTGGCATTGCTGAAGTCCATGAGCAATGGTCTCCACTCACCATCAGGAGGGCCGTATGCTCGTATGCCTACAAGGGCAATAAAAAAAATCTAAAAAACAGACTGAATATTTAACATTAAGCGTCAAGTGATTAAATCTCCACATCCAAAATGATGTGGTAAATGCTTATTTAAACTACCTAGATGTTATGAATATGATAAAAATTGTCCAACATAGCTTCGTGATTTAACATTATAAGGAAAATAAAATATTTTAATCGGATGATTCACTTTCAACTTTTGCTTACAATAGTTGCACCATCGACCGAAATCGCTGTACACGCATCTCTGTCTGTGTAACTAAAATTTACCTGCCGCAAAGGGTATTTTCTCTCGCGATTCGGAACAAAAGATTCGGAGCCCAACCCAAACGAAGTACAGTTGTAGATTATACACATAGATATCTATGAAATTCCGTTCGTTTTTAAGTACCTAGCAGGTTTAGAATTTTTCCATAGACTGAACACACTGAGTTTCTCGCCGGATCTTCTCAGTGGGTCGCGTTTCCGATCCGGTGGTAGATTCTGCGAAGCACTGCTCTTGCTAGGGCCAGTATTAGCAACACTCCCGGCTTGAACCCAGTGAGCTCATCCACTAACTCGGTGAATCTAGATTAACCCCTCGAAGTAACTAGAATAGGTAGGAAAAAATAATAATTTTAGCGGTTCTAGTAAAAAAAAACAGTACCTATAAGTTGTACAAAGGCTTATATTAGGCTTATAAAAGCTTAGGTACTATAAAGTCCTTGTAAATTCGGTAAAACGGGTCGATTTATAAGATGAAACACAAAAAAACTTTTATAATTTGCCAAACATAACTTGTTACGTGGCTGTGATGTTTCTAGTTCTCTTAAAGACAACGGCTATGAGATCACCTGTTAAATCTCGTTTCTATTTAATCGTATATATGGAACGATAGCTGCGTACATTAATGCCATTGTACCCTACAATGATGAAGGAATAACGTGGTGTAATAAAAACCGAATCCTACCCTCATTTTGAGTACTTTTGCAGTAAAGGAGTTATACGTTTTGGTTTAAATTAAGAAGAATCATAGACACTGCCCACTTGGTTTCTCGCCGGAACTCCTCGATAGAAAGGAGATGTATGGAAATGATAGTGCAAGGGGAAGAGGTCGACCGAAGAAGACATGGATGGAGTGTGTGAATAACGATATAAGAGAGAGATGGTTTGAGTGTTGAGATGATGGCTGATAGAAAAGTATGGAATAGTAAAATTGCAGACCCCACCTATAGTGCGATAAAGTGGAGACCAATAAAAAGGTTTACTAAAAAAAATATCACCCCAAGCAGTGTACCTCAAAATTTTGTTAAAAGCCATTATGCCGTAATGTCATGCCGGTATTTTTCCAGGTGGACCATTCAAATTGACGGCCCATTCGTGACGTAGCCGAAATCTCGTATCAGGTACTCGATATTTTTTTCGTGAACCCCTTTTTTTGTTGACTCGAAAAGCGATGCTCCTGGCTTTGCGTGGGTGTGTGTGATTTTGTCGTTACACCATTTATCAAAAACCGGCTACACTAGATGGCGGGTACACAGGCTAGATTTCAAATTAATCCATGGGCTTTCTTCACGAACGAATTCTCGATTGAGGAATGTTGTCGGATGACGAAAGGAAATCAGTCAGATATTGTGTTCATAAGACGTATTGGGTGTAAGTTTCTCGTCCGATCTGGGGTGTGAGATCTTTTTTTTATTGTCCTCGTAGGCAGACGAGTATACGGCTCAACTGATGGTGAGTGGTTACCATCGCTTATGTACTACTTACTTACGCTTATCTGCTACGTCAGCAATCTCAGGGGCAGAGCCAAGCCGTTGCTTATCGTAAATCTGGGAGTAAGTTTCTCGCAGTGAATCGCGATTTCGGTCCGTTAGTAAATTCACCAAAGCAGTGCTCTTGCCAGGCCAGTCTTAGAATTTCTCTCAGGTTGAGCCCGTGAGCTATCCTACCAGGCCGCGTGAAATTGGAATAAAAAATTTTTTATATTTTTTTTATTGCTTAGATGGGTGGACGAGCTCACAGCCCACCTGGTGTTAAGTGGTAACTGGAGCCCATAGACATCCACAACGTAAATGCGCCACCCACCTTGAGATATAAGTTCTAAGGTCTCAAGTAAGTTACAACGGCTGTCAAACCGAAACGCATTACTGCTTCACGGCAGAAATAGGGTGGTGGTACCCACCCGCGCGGACTCACAACAGGTCCTACCACCAGTAAATAAGCTACCAACGATTAGGTACGCCAAAAATAAGAAGTAATTATAAGACTGATGTACACTTTTAACACCAGTGCGATCCTGCTCTCAGATAATACAGTAACATCAGTAATCGGTACCATAAATAGTGAGTAGTCGTGTTTCTTTTTGTCCCTGATGATCATGTGCCTGAGACAGATAAGCGTGCGTCAAATTTCAATAGTATCGTAACAATATTGATCTACCTTTCAGAGACGATTGTTTCGCGGCACTAATAGGCAGTATTTAGTTCGCCTATTGCCATCACTGCTAGCAATAGGCGAATCTTTAAATACAATCTTCTGCTGCAATCTTTGAATACACACCATAGATCTATATATTAATACGTAAAGCAAAAACTTTGTATCCCTTTTTACGAAAATTGCGCGGACGGAAGAGTATGAAATTTTCCACACTTATAGAGATTATAGAGAAGAAGTGCACAAGGCTAATATTTTTTTTAAATAATTCGTAAAAGATACAATTAATCAATAAAGAAAACATTACACACACTACATACCATGTATTTGACGCACACACGCATGCATACTATTTATTTTCAAACTTTTGTTCTTGACGTCTGTTGTCAAATTGAGAATACATTAAATATTGTTTGTCTTTGTTCATATTTTTTATAGTGTAGTCTTGGCGAAATTTCTGATTATAGAAGTATAAAATACAATCATAATAGTGTACAAACTTACAATTCCAATTAATTATAGTCGAATTTCGACTACTGCGGGACCTCTAGTACAATTAAATGCCCATTCAATGCCGCCGAGAACAGAAGACACACACAAATCATTATTGTCATTTAAACTAATACCCCGATGCAAATTGGAAACAAAAAAATGGCCGCAATTTATTTCGTTTTTTCTTTGAGTATTCAAAAACGTCGTTTGGGTTTAACATTGAAATTGAATAGCGGAAATTATCCAAGCGATTGTAGGCTTTATGATCAGGCTCATAAATACTGTGTTTGATGATAACGTGCAAAGAAAATCGGGTGTTAGCGATTGTCAATGAAGATTACCGAATTCAGTCGATTTGCAGATAAAGCTTGACATCTACTAACGATAGTCTTAGTGAGCTGTTGAAAAAATTTGCCGTCTTTGTTGTTCCAATAGTAAAATCGATGGTGCGAGCAAGAAAAAAAGAGGACCTTCAGTTTTTTATCTGTCAATGTGATGTGTGATAACCGGTTATAACATTTTCAGAGACTTCCATATACCACCTCAAGGTGGACAACGCTTTCACGTTATTTTAAGTTTAAATGAATCGTATTATTTAACTTTTATTTTTCCCTACCTATTCTAGTGATGCCGATAGCCTTGCGAGGCTATTTCAGCTTTACCCTAGCGTGTAGGTGAGCTCTTGAGGCTCAAACTAGAAGTGTTGCTAACACTGGCCCTAGCAAGACCAGTACTCCGCAGTACTCTACAATCGGATCGGAATCGCGACCCACTGAGAAGATCCGGTGGGAAACTCGGTGGCAGTTGCCAACACTATCCCTGGCAAGAGCAGTGCTTCGCAGGATCTACCACCGGGTCAGAAACGCGACCTACTGAGATCCGGCGAGAAACTCAGTGAGCTGTCTCTGAGGGCTGTTTTACAACGCCCCTAGGGGACACAATGCTACACAATGATACACCTCCGTCATGGTCTTCAACGTGTCAATGGCTCTTTTCAAAAAGTATTCAAAGGAGATAGAAAAGTCGATGACCTGAATTCATTTCAGGGCTTGATGACACCCGCGCGCATCGCAACCATATTTTCAGTTTGAATTTTCCATAATTGGGCAATTTTTTGACGGTAATAGCATTAGAATGTTCTGCATTATATAACTAAAGATCGCGAGTTATAAGCCCAAATGACCTGATCGTGGTAAGAGACAGTAGAGAGAGTAACACAGCATCGTACAATTGAGAGCCTTAAAGGCAATTGAAACACGATATGACCTAGGATTAGATACACCAGGTTAGTCAACACGCACTGTCTGCTATAAAACTATTCTGTCAATACTATCCAAGGTTCTTAACTAGTAAGTCTATTGCGCTCACGACAGCGCGTCGATTAATACGTATTTGAGTCATATGTGACATAAATTATTAAGTCCAACCTTGAAAGGGCTCGTAAGCTAACCGCATAGCCGACAATGACGTCGCTATGATCAACGGGACTATTAATAAAAGACATTTATCGATTTGTTGACGAGTCATTGGGCTACTGCAGAGCCATCATAGCGTATGGCCCACAAGGACATGAGATAGGCCAGTGATTCTCAACCACTGTGCCGCGGCACTTTTGTGTGCCGCCAAATTTCAAAAGTGTGCCGCCAAATTTTACAAATATATAATAATGTTAATATTATTAAATTATATCATTTAAAAAGAAAAATATTTTTAACATGAATATATATTTAAATCCACAAAAAAAATATATTTTATTATTTGCTTTGCAACGCGGTTTTTCTTAGTGCCAAATTATGATGAAGCGGCGTGCATAGCAATAGGAATATGTCTCAAGTCGGCGCACACTTGCCACTTTTGCGTACAAAACGTGTTGTTTTAGTGATAGTTGGGATTCACAAGGTGTTGCATAGTAGTTACTGCACCTTTTCTTTCGTTAAAATTGGCAAATGTATGTGATTCGGTAGTAAGTAAATAATTTTTATCTTTTTCTTTGTGTGCCGCCAAACTTTGAAATCGTTAAATATGTGCCGCAACAAAAAAGAGGTTGAGAATCACTGAGATAGGCAAACGAACTCCCGATCCATCTTAAAGTGAATGCAGCCACAGTATTTGCGTAATTACTTACTACCTACTTGTTCGAACTTCGAAACCAATATGTGGGTATTTGAGTTCTTACCACGGCAACACGGGTCGCGATTTTTCGGTGCCTTTGCGACTTGACATCCGTTCACTTCTGCTTGGTTCTCGAACGGGACGACTCTCATGTGTGACGGTCTACGCTACGGTTTTCCATTATCACTATTATTTATCCATCGCCGCCTTAAAGCCTTCTACCTAAGTGATAAGGCGTGAGTCGGTCATCGGTTCCGGTGAGTGATTAGACAATATTTTGTTAAAAAAGAACATACGGCGCCGCGGATCGCGGCACATGTTCGACGGGCTCCTCGTGCTGGTTTTTGGAGCCCTAGGCTGCCACGAGGGCGCTGGTTTCGGGTCGAACACTAGTGATAGGACGTCTTGTGAGTCCGCACGGATATGCACCACCAACCTGCCTATTTCTGCCGTGAAGCAGTAATGCGTTTCGGTTTGAAGGTTGGAGCAGCCGTTGTACTGTACAAACTAAGACCTTAGAACTCATGTCTCAAGGTATGTGGCGACATTTACGCTGTAGATGTCTATGGGCTCCCGTAACTTAACATTAGGTGGGCCGTGAGCTCGTACAACAACCTAAGCAAAGAATGCCCTGAGATTCTTAATAATACGGTTATTACACTCTTGAATTAGCAACGCGTGACTGCTTATTTGGAAGGTAATGACAGGGAAAAGATTTGCCGCTGAGTGGATGAAGTTGCTCGGTAAACCGACGCTCCGAATGTTTTTGTTCGAAACCTGTATATATGTAAGCTTATTTTGAAAATGTCATTAGCGAGGCATCCGATAAATATTTTTGTGTCGTGGTTCCCGCTACATTTAGAGCAGCGGAGATACCTATTTAAGCAGGGGGACTCGACGAGCGAATTAACCCATAGACACAGCCCACTGAGTTTCTCGTCGGATTTTCTCAGTGGGCGCGTTTCCGGTCCGGTGGTAGATTCTGCGAATCACTGCTCTTGCTAGGGTCAGTGTTAGCAACACTCCGGTTTGAGCCCCGTGAGGTCACCTACATACGTTAGGGCGAAGCTGAAATAGCTAATCAAAGCTATCAGCATAGGTAGGGAAAAAAAAATCTCCTTAAGGTCTAATTGGCAGTTAACAGTTAAGATGAGATTCGGCTAATGGTATTGACACGTCTGAACGTAGCTTAAGGTTACTGTGTTTTATTCTAGAAAGTTCAGATTCCTTTTCTCTCTGATCGCTAAATTCCCGGCAACCTTAATTCTATCGTAACATCGCGTTGCCAATCGCCAAGGGCGTTACGCAAAAAACCGATCGCAACGCGCGGCGAACTCTATTCCGATGGCCTTTGATTCACTTAATAGGGGAGTTTCGTTTTGAAATGTATTGTGAAGTGGTATGCGCGCGGAATAGGGGACTTGTTGTACTTTCCATGATGTAATCTGGGGTCAGGGGGAAGAAATTTTGGTATTATTATTATTGTATCTATAAAATCATTAATATTTCACAAATACAGTGATCAAAGGAACATATTAGAAAAATGAATAATATTTTTTTTTAGTTTTCGCCTTGTGATCGAAATTCTACTTTGGTCATATTGTTCGGCAGCCACCAGACGTTGAAAGATTGATTGTGGTGGGCAAGGTAGAAGGGAAAAGACCCGCCGGCCGGCCACCAAACCGTTGGTCGGATCAGATAACTGCGCTCACTGGACTATCTGTTACTAACGCCCTGAGAGAAGCCGAAAACCGAAGCAAATGGAAGCTGAGGGTACAAAGGGCCACGAAGGGCTTTCAAGGACACGACCTTCAGCAATGAAGTATTCGACTAAGAAGAAAGAAAGAAGATCGAAATTCAACCATAAATAAAGAAAGTTTAAGCCTTTTTTTTCGATCAGGGGGATGAACTTCCTCCGAGGTCCCCGCGGCTAAGGGACGCGCGTGATATATGAGACTGGTTTGGACCACGGAAAATACATTTTTTTTATTACGTACTAGCTGACCCGGCATACTTCGCAGTGCCTCAATCGATAAATAAAAGACCTAAAAATTTGTTTAAAATAAACTTAAAACAAACAAAAGGAATCCGTCCGACGGGGGACACATCAAAGGAAAAACAAAATTGGTATTTTTAATTAATTCCGAGCATTTTCATATTTAAACCTTTTAAACCTTCTCTGGACTTCCACGAGTAATTCAAGACTTGAGAATCTTTGAAAGGCTATCTCAAGGTGGGTGGCGCACTTACGTTGTGGATGTCTATGGGCTGCAGTAACCACTTAACACCAGGTGGGCTGTGAGCTCGTCGACCCATCTAAGAAATATAAAAAAAAAAACGAACCAAATCATTTAACCCTGCTTACCATCTAAGAATAATACTGGTACGGATATTTAAGGCGATAATATTCTCTGATATCAATTAATTTTAATCTGATCTATTTATTTAAACGTAAAATGCCAAACGACAATCGACTCTCAAGTTACAAACATAAAACTCATTTATATTTGCGCTACAGACAGTAAGTAACATTTTGTAATATTTATCAGTAATTGCTGTGTGACTTTGATTAGAATCTAGACCTAGGACAACATGTAATACCTCATAAAGTGTAATATATTTAAATCAATCGTAGTTATCTATTGAGATGCAATTTTTTTTTTTTTTATTGCTTATGTGGGTGGACGAGCTCACAGCCCACCTCCTGGTGTTAAGTGGTTACTGGAGCCCATAGACATCTACAACGTAAATGCGCTACCCACCTTGAGATATAAGTACTAAGGTCTCATTATAGTTACAACGGCTGCCCCACCCTTCAAACCTTCAACTTCAGTTTGATCATATCATTAGATTTGATGTCGATTATACCTCTGGAGTGTTCGTTAAAGGCATTTAAAGTAATTATTTTTTACTGGTAGATACCACCACCCTGCCTATTTCTGTCGTGAAGCAGTAATGCGTTTCGGTTTGAAGGTAGGGGTAGCCGTTGTACTGTAAATGAGACCTTGAACTCATATCTCAAGGTGGGTGGCGGCATTTATGTTGTAGATGTATATACGCTCCGGTAACCACTTAACATCAGGTGGGCCGTGAGCTCATCCACCCATCCAAGCAGTAAAAATATTCTCCAAACAGCTATTCACTTGGCCGACCCAGTGCTTGCCCGTCAGTCAAGGTGAAGCCCTCAAGTTCAGCAAACCACTCATCAAACTTAAAAATCACTTGAACGATCTCATCCGTTCATTGTGATCTCTATTGGCTCGGCTATAAACACCACAACGTAAAATAAAAATACCCCATAGGCATCGATAGCAGCATGGCTTAAGTAACTTGGAAATATAAAAAAACCGGCTTATTTTGATACCACTCACGGCTGCGCAACTTGGGAAATATTAACAAAACCCAGATAGAAAACAAAAGGTAACAATAATGATAAGGAAATAAAATTATCCATTTATTTTAGAATTGTATCACGTAGGATCGACTCATACAGGAAATTTAGGGACTTGAATAAATTAAGTGACGTGCATACGATGTTAGACATAATTTTAATCGAGTTAAAGTTCAACATTGCATGTAAAATGAATTCTAGATTCAGCTAGGAACTATCCGAGTTAAAATTGATAGATTTCCTTGTTATATTTTTATAAGCAGAGTTTTAATGTTTCTTGTTTAGATCAGTGATCCTCACGAATGCGCAATAGGATTTGCTTTCTCGTAGCATATAATATTCTTTTTTTTATGATTGAAGGATTACTGGTGGCCCAGAGGCCTTTCCAGTTTCACCAGGACAGGTGGGCGAGAAAAGGATCAGCCAGGAGGGGTGGGATTTGCTAACAGCTACCCGAGCGCCTCCGAAGGAGACCTAACAGCTCAAGAGCAGTTGCTTCGCGAATGAATCTACTACCGGATCGGAATCGCGACTCGCTGAGAAGATCCGGCCAGAAACTCAGCGAGCTGATTCATGGGTTAGGTTACACGGCGAACTCTTTGTCGAGTTCGACGAGTACGGTTACCGGGGTCCCTAAGCCTGCTCCTAGTGTTAGAGCTGAAGGCGTCTAATGCAAAGGTTATTGGATCTGATGGATTCGTAAGCGGCCTTTTGGCTAAGATCAAAGTGTAATATCTGTTCTTTTCAACTTAATATAATATTCTGTAAAACCATATGATGCTATTTGGTATTCATAGCACTTATGTACTTATTCTCGCCGTCATGATAATGGCCTTATCATTGCCATAGTTGACTACTCCTCGAGCCCTGATCACACATGTGTCAGTCGCCATCGACGCCCTAGACATGTACTTACGGATCCATCAGAACCAATAATTATTGCCTTAGACACCTTTAGCTGTAACACTAGGACCAGGCTTAGGGACTAAAGTAGCCATACTCATTGAACTCGGCAAAGAGTTCGACATGCAACCTAACCTAAGCATCAGCCCGTTCAGTTTCTCGCCCGATCTTCTCAGTGGGTCGCGATTCCGATTCGGTAATAGATTTATTTGCGAAGCAGCTGCTCCTGAGGTGTTAGGTCTCCTTTGAAGGCACTCAAATAGCTGTTCGCAATTCTCACCCCTGTTGGCTGAGCCCGTGCTCGCCCATCTATCCTGGTGAAACTGGAAAGACCTTCGGCCCAACAATAATCCCCTTCAGTAACCCCTAAAAAAACAGTGAGAAATACCTTGTATAAGAATTAGGAACGTAGAAACATCTTTAGGCGTGTGGAGAGTAAAATTTAACTCGCGATAGATTCGTTACGCTTCGAGAGAAAAGATACAATTTAGGAAGAGCGAGAGTGAGAAAGTAGACAGAGCGTCTCGCGAATCACTCGACCTTGGAGAGAGGGAGAAAGCGAGCTAAATCGTTTCTCTTATAGACAGCATTACCTATTACAAGAGAAAATTTGATTTAAGGATGAAAAATGAAGAAAACTACAATACTAAGCACCGTAAAAAGTTTCACTTCTTTCTTCTTCATTTTTGTACCGTTAATAGTTTACTCTGTTGACTGGTAAACAATGGTTTCAGTATTACGTCCGTTTTGTTTTCCACATGCTTATTCTGAGTAGTGAGCACGAAAACAATCAAACGAAGCTGCCGAACTAACTAACCCGATCTAGTTTTTTTTTTTTTATTGCTTAGATGTGTGGACGAGTTCACAGCCCACCTGGTGTTAAGTGGTTACTGGAGCCCATAGACATCTACAACGTAAATGCGCCACACACCTTGAGATATAGTTCTAAGGTCTCAGTATAGTCACAACGGCTGCCCCACCCTTCAAACCGAAACGCATTACTGCTTCACGGCAGAAATAGGCGGGGCGGTGGTACCTACCCGTGCGGACTCACAATAGGTCCTACCACCAGTAATTACGCAAATTATAATTTTGCGGGTTTGATTTTTATTGCACGGTGTTATTCCTTCACCGTGGAAGTCAATCGTGAACATTTGTTGAGTACGTATCTCATTAGAAAAATTGGTACCCACCAGCGAGATTCGAACACCGCTGCATCGCTCGATACGAATGCACCGGACGTCTTATCCTTTAGGAAACGACGACTTCAAAACTTCTTCGCAACATATATCACGCATTTAACTCACGAACGAATTACAAATAGCTATTCCACATAACAACGTGATCATTATAAATTGAAAACAATAAAACCGTGGAGAGACTAATGATTTTGAAGGTGAAATATGCCTTATTATGGACGAAGCGGATTCTGATGTTGATTGAGAGTCGTGTGACTAATTGAATGGTTTGGGGTACCAAGGAGGTGGATACGAGAAGATGTGGGAACCGAAAAACTGTTTTTTTTTTTTTAATTCTCTCTCTATCTATACAAATATATAAATCTACAGTGCTTTTTACGGATGTTTCGTTATCTTATACCTTTAAACGAGCAATTCTTGTATATTAATATATATTATTATATAATCTGAATCTCGGAAACGGCTCCAACGATTTTCATAAAATTTAGTATACATGGGATTTCGGGGGCGATAAATCGATCTAGCTATGATTTATTTTCAGAAAATGTTGTTTTATTCGTGTTTTCAATAATCAACTCTTCCCGACATATATTGGCGAATAATAATACTATTTTTCTTAATTGAAGGCAACTGACAGCTTTAAAGACACAACAAGATGGCGATATCAATAAAAAAATACGAGCAAAGCTCGGTCATCATTTAGTAACTACTGAACCATGCATCCGATTGACTTGAAACTTGGTATCCATGTAGAAAATACATGTACTTAATGGATAGGCTAATATTTATATGAGTGTTAGACTCCCTACACCAGTTGCGGGGGCGTTAATGATGAGAACCTTTGTGGGGGTGAAAAATAATAATGTTAATCTTAAATGGCCAGCGAAGCGGGCGGGTACAGTAGAGTACAGCTAGTCTCCTTCTAAATTTCAAAATGATTATTTTATGACATCTGTGTATAACCTTGATACATTGCGTCATCATGTCTTGAGATAGCTGTGTGTCATGATATAATGACGCTGCGTTTTCGCTTCTCAACAGGAACAAATGTTCGCTTTATCGCAGAAATAGGCAGGTTGGTGGTACCTATAAAAGCGAGCTTACGGTACGTCGCACCATATTACAACGCATGACGAAGATTTTTGGTTTTATTACACTAAAATTTTATTATTAATAGCTGAGTCCCGCGATGCTACCCGTGGCTATTGTCGTAACGCGGGTGACGACGCGAGGCGAAACCAGTCTAAAAAAGTAAAGTAAAGCAAAGTAGCCTAAGTTACTCCTTATATCATCAGTTACCTGTCAGTGAAAGTCTCGTCAAAATCGATCCAGCCATTCCAGAGATTACCCGGAACAAACAGACAGATAGACAAAAATTGTAAAAAATGCTATTTTGGTGTATGTACCGTATATATATTCATATCGACGCTTGAAAGGCAAAAGTGACTAAGCGACAATAACTGCTTTGTACATAAATGATAGGCAATAACCATATTCGATGCGCAAAAAAAATATATTTCTAAGTCTATTAAAATCATTTCAATCCTACAGCTACTAGCTAGATTCTACTACAGGTGGATTCGTTAAAATAAATTTTGTTTTCAGGTATTTCAACTTTAAATTAGTCTACTGTAAAGTTCACGCATTGTCGCTTAGTCACGTTTGCCTTTCAAGCGTCGATATGCATGTAGTAAAAAGCAGTTATTTCAATATTACAAACAGACACTCCAATTTTATTTATATGTATAGATTGTTATGCTTTCTTTCATCGAGAAAATAATGCTTCAAAGTAGAAAAATTGGGGCTGACTGCGGGATTTGAACACACACGTAGTAGCATCTCTATATGGAGACTGGTAAACCGATGCCTTATCCTCCAGGCCACGTCGTGGGTGGATGGATGAGTGAACGAATCCATGGTTCTACTCATATTAAGTGGTTACCGGAGCCCATAGACGTCGTACAACGTAAGTGCTGCCACGCACCTCGAGATATGAGTACTAAGGTCTCAGTTTTTTACAGAACATCGGTTGCTCCACCCTTCAAACCGAAGCGCGTTGCTGCTTCACGGCAGAAATAGGCAGGGTGATGGTACCCACCCGCGCGTACTCACAAGAGGTCCTACCACCAGTAATTACGCAAATTATAATTTTGTGGGTTTCATTTTTTATTACACGATGTTATTCCTTCACTGTGAAAGTCAATCGTGAACATTTGTTGAGTACGTATTTCATTAGAAAAATTGGTACCCGCCTGAGATTCGAACACCGTGCATCGCTCAACACGAATGCATCCGACGTCTTATCCGTTAGGCCACGACGACTACACAACTGATTTATGACTTGATTTGTTTTTTGTATCTGAAGACAAACGTAATGGTTTTTCCGTGGATTTCAATTTTTATTTGAACAAAACTCATCGTAAACATGATTAAATTAAATTAATATTTGCAAAGCTCATATTAATTTTTCACAAATAAAATCACGATAATATGCTGTTATAATTTATTATCATTACATCATTATGAATTGTTTTACTGATGTGTTTACTTCAACGTTGTCTTACTGAAATGCAACGTCAATATTTACATATATCATTAAAATGTTATGTAAAGGATTTTGCGTTCGTTGACTTTTGCATACGTCTAGACAATGAGACGTTTGAAATTGTATATTAGTGATGAATATTTTGTCTTCGTTGGGTACATTACGCCCGGTCAATAAATAGCTTGCATCTGGTGGTAAGAGATTAGCGGTGGCTATGGATTAGCCGAGGTAAATGCTGCCATGCTACTGCCTTAACAATAGGTTAGGAATAGATAGGGAAATTCTAACCCATAGACACAGCCCACTAAGTTTCTCGCCGGATCTTCTCAGTGGATCGCGATTCCGATCCAGTGGTAGATTCAGCGAGGCACTGCTCTTCTTAGCAAATTCTCTCAGGTTGAGCCCGTGAGCTCACCTACCAGTCCGGGCGTACCTGGAATAGCCCCTTAGACTATCAGTGAAATAGGTAAAAATAAAACAAAAAAAATGCTAAGAAAAAATCCTGTAATAAGGCCATAAATTATTAAAATTAGACATTTTTGCAATACAGGAGAGCCATTAAAGCTTATAATTTGTAAAAAAACTTCTTCAGCTATTAGAATGGGATAAGCTTAATTGAAGCTCCATTAAAACATTGAATTGTTGATGCTAAAACCAAAAACAACAGACCTTTAATTAGAAAATTAATGTCGCGTGCTATACAAAATGTCATTTAAATCAAACTAGATTATAACTGAGCTTGGCTCGGTTTTTTTTTATAACGCCATCTTGTTGTGTCTTTAAAGCGGTTAGTTGCCCTCAATTAAGAAGAATGGTATTATTATTCGCCAATAGATGTCGGGAAGAGTTGATTATTGAAAACACGAATAAAACAACATTGTCTGAAAATAAATCGTAGCTAGATCGATTTATTGCCCCCGAAACCCCCTGCAAGTATACTAAATTTTATGAAAATCGTTGGGCCGTTTCTGAGATTCAGACTATATAATATATATGTATATTAATACGTGAAGCAAAAACTTTGTATCCCTTTTTACGAAAATTGCGCGGACGGGGGAGTATGAAATTTTCCACACTTATAGAGAATACAGAGATGAAGTGCACAATGCTAATATATTTTTTAAAATAATGCATAAAAGATACATTAAATCAATAAAGAAAACATTACACACACTACATACCATGTATTTGACGCACACACGCATGCATACTATTTATTGTTAAACTTCGGTTCTTGACGTCTGTGGTCAAATTGAGAATAGATTAAATATTGTTTGTCTTTATTAATATTTTTTTATAGAAGTATAAAATGCAATCAGAATATACTATACACACACACAAACTTATTATACAATTCCAATTAATTATAGTCGAATTTCGTTTGCTGCCGGACCTCTAGTACATATTAATATACAAGAATTGCTCGTTTAAAGGTATAAGATAGCTTTTCACCCCCGATATTTTTACTTGAGTTTACTTTTTAAATCACACTAAACGATACTCTTTAAGTAAATGTACTAATTTAAAAACTAAAAAGTTACGCTTAACAAAATCGAACCAACAATGTCTTTCATGTCTCTATTTTAATTCTCTTGATACTGGTCAGGCTATTGTTTTTCTGTCCTTTCCTCATAATTGAAGAACGTGGCTCTTCTGTAGTTTTCTCACTGCCATTCTCCACCTATTCCTATCTTTCCTGGTGGAGAATGACCGTTCAAGATATTAGAGTGAAATTGACTTGAAATTGATTTACTAGTGGTAGGACCTCTTGTGAGTCCGCACGGATGGGTACCACCACATTGCCTATTTCTGCTGTGAAGCAGTAATGCGTTTAGGTTTGAAGGGTGGGGCAGCCATTGTAACAATAATTGAGACCTTAGAACTTATATCTCAAGGTGGGAGGCGCATTTACGTTATGGATGTCTATGGGCTCCAGTAACCACTTAAAACCAGGTGGGCTGTGAGTCCGTCCACCATTATAGCAAAAAAAAAAATATTGTTTCATCATCCGTCATCACGTGTGCAAATTTTGAGGCCTTGAAGCCGGCGAAAATGACGTATAAAAATTCCGTTACATAAAAACCAAACATATAGTACATACATATATTATAATATACCTATAGAGCTATAAAAACTTGAAATTCCTTATTTTTTTTGTATAAAAACAAAAAAAAATCTTACTTCTTTAATAATGATTTCATAATTTGTTAACGCTGACATACTTTTGCGTACAAGCTTAACCTCGTAAATAAACATAAATAAACAATGCAGTTAATTGATGTCGTGTTGAATTGACTGTGCTGTACGCGGTTCCAATGGCACGGGACCGGTTCGCGCCATTGATATAATGTGGCTTTTTTATCTTTAATATCACAGCGATTTTTACATTTTTTTAATTCTTATTTGGCTTGTGACACATACATTTTACTGGTGGGAGGACCTCTTGTGAGTCCGCACGGGTAGGTACCACCACCCTGCCTATTTCTGCCGTGAAGCAGTAATGCGTTTCGATTTGAAGGACGGGGTAGCCGTTGTAACTATACTGAGACCTTAGAACTTATCTCAAGGTGGGTGGCGCATTTACGTTGTAGATATCTATGGGCTCCAGTAACCACTTAATACCAGGTGGGCTGTGAGCTCGTCCACCCGTCTAACCAATAAATAAAAAAAGCGAGATTCAGACATCACCACAAAGGCAAGGCATTATGTGTTATTCCGTGAATGCGTCTTCATTGGAAGATAAGAAGCCACCATGAGCCGGCACTGCTAATTCCTCATCACCTGGCCTAAATGTCTCCCTAATTCATGCTTTGGTCATTTTGATGGTACAGAATATTCCGAGCAGCCTCATAAGGGTTCGTTGTTTATTTTTATTACGCTACCTTAATGTCTAATGTCTATGCAACAACTAGATCTTCACTAATCTTCAATATCATATATAGATAATTGTAAACAGAGATGCTTTAACAAAAACCGACTTCAAATAAAAAATAAATAAATTCCAAAACAAATTAATACAGAGGCTGCACTAAAAGTATCGGGAATGGAATATTTCGACTGTTCCTGTCATATTAAAATCTTTTTAATTGAAAACTCCTTGGTTTTAAAAATAGAATACCATTTATTTATTTAAAAAAAGATTCTCGGTCTTGTCACGAGGTTTTGTCAAACTTGTTTAGTCGTTGAGAAAATGGAATTGACTCGAGAAAATTCAAGAGCGATGATTTATTATGACTTTCGAAGTGGTTTAACACAAAAACAGTGTGTTGACCGGATGATTTCTGCATTTGGTGATGAAGCCCCATCCAAAACCACAATTTATCGCTGGTTTGCTGAGTTCAACGTGGACGTGTCAAGCTCAGTGATGATCCCCGTCAAGATCGTCCAAAAACTGCAGTCACCCAAGAAAACGTTGATGCTGTGCGTAAGCTGATTGAGGAAGATCGACATGTGACATACCGCGAAATTCAGGCAACTTTAGACATTGGCATGAGTCAAATACAAATAATCTTGCATGAACAATTAGGTGTAAAAAAGTTGTTTTCCCGATGGATACCGCATTCGCTCTGTGAAGAGCAAAACGCGGCTCGCGTTACTTGGTGCGTCAGAACTCTCGAAAGATTCCACGCTGGATCCTCAAATGCTGTATACAACATTGTATCAGGTGACGAATCCTGGATATACGCGTACGAACCCGAAACAAAAAACCAGTCACGAGTTTGGGTGTTCGAAAATGAGTTAAAGCCAACAAAAATTGTTCGTTCACGGAGTGTTGCAAAAAAAAATGGTGGCCACGTTTGTCTCCAAAACCAGCCATGTTACGACTATTCCTCTTGAGGGACAAAAAACGGTTAATGCAGAATGGTATGCTAGCATTTGTTTGCCACAGGTCGTTCCTGAACTCCGTAAAGAGAACTGCAACCGCCGCATCATCCTCCATCACGACAATGCGAGTTCTCACACCGCGCACAGAACAAAAGAGTTTTTAGAGCAAGAAAACATAGAATTATTAGACCATCCGCCGTACAGCCCCGTCCTAAGCCCTAATGATTTCTATACTTTCCCTAAAATAAAGAATAAATTGCGTGGACAGAGATTTTCATCACCTGAAGAAGCTGTGGACGCCTACAAAACGGCCATTTTGGAGACCCCAACTTCCGAATGGAATGGTTGCTTCAATGATTGGTTCCATCGTATGAAAAAATGTGTCAAATTTTGCGGAGAATACTTCGAAAAGCAATAAGTACATTTTTAAATAGTAATGTTGTGTCACTTCGTTAATTCCCGAAATTTTCAGTGCCGCCCTCGTATACACTAAAAACAATAATGATCGAAATCGGTTGGCGAGATATTGAGTTATTGAGTTATTCAACTATTTGTCGCGCACGTACCTACTTAATGCAAATTTAAGACTTATATGGTTTTCTCATGGATACCATTATCAGAACTAGACTAAATTGAAATGGGACAACACGGGAAGCGTCAGCTTTCTAATAAAAAAAGAATCATCAAAATCGATTCACCCAGGCAAAAGTTATGAGATAACAAAAATAAAAAAAAACATACAGTCGAATTGAGAACCTCCTCCTTTTTTAAAGTCGGCTAAAAAGCTGTTACATACTTACATGGTTAAAAGTGAGAACTCAGTCCGGATAATTAGAACTTAATGAGCCCGTAGAATGAATGTCAGTCCACGCCTGATCTTGTCGCTCCTAGAAATTATGTTCTTAAAGACAGTTCACAGTGCCCGATTATAAAATTGGACTCATATGTAGTGTTACGCCGGTAAGTGTAACGCCATCTATCGTCGAATAGTCCAACGAATATCGAAGGATCTAGTAGCATCTAGAACGCTCGAGGAGTACAACGCCATCTATTGTCAAATAGCGGAAACACACAATACTAGAATTTTGTGGAATATTCTCGACGATTCTAGGGATTTCGTCTCGATAATAAAAGCGTTGCAGAGATGGCACGCAGTCAGTTAGAAATCGGAACCACTCGAAGCGAAACAGCGAACGAATCACCTGAAGCGAACCGGAAGAAGCGAATTGAGAATTTTAAAGTGTTTGTGAAGTTTTTTCTGACGAACGCCTTTCACTTTATCCCTACTCCGCGGCCGACCGTCACGCGACATGCAACACGCAGACGAAAAAGTTTGAGACGATGTAATAAAAGTTTTTCAAATTACGTTTTTTTAATTGAAACTTTTGAAATTCAAGCTTTTCGATTTTTATTTCGTCACTGTATGGGACGATGTGAACGGGCTTGTTCATAGCTCGTGTGATTTATTATGCTGATAGATACGGCACCACGTTTTTGCCTTTGAAGCCTTAAACGTACAGCACATAATGTTTCCCAGCGCGTTCTAATTTACCTTATATACGATTGAAATGTCAGAGTTTTACATGTGTAGTTCTATTTATAGAGAGATATTAGTTAAGTTGTACAATATTCGATATAGATATAGACGGTTCTCTCTGAGGCCGTACGGTCTGACCCGCTTTCCGGAAATACAATGAAATTATAGTAACTGCCACGCCACAATCTAAAGCAAAATGGATTATTATATTTAATTTGGCTTAGAAATTGTGTTTGTTTTTAAGTTTAATTTCTAGGCGTTGCTAATGCCCGACTGCTTGTCTATTAATCCGACCCAGTGACGGAGCAACAGAGAGCCACCGTCAGCCATAACATGTCCTATCGGATTCCCGTCCGTTCTCGGTGCTTTTAAGCTCTTCAAGCACCGGTTCACGGGCTCAACCTGAGGGCTCGACGAGCAAACTAGCCCATAGACACAGCCCACTGAGTTTCTCGCCAGATCTTCTCAGTGGGTCGCGTTTCCGATCGGGTGGTAGATTCTGCGAAGCACTGCTCTTGCTAGGGCCAGTGTTAGCAACACTCCAGTTTGAGCCCCGTGAGCTCACCTACACGTCACGGAGAATCTAGAATAGTCTCTCAAGACTAATAGTCTTAGGTAGGGAAAAAAAAGAAGAAGAGTGATTTTAAATCTTCGCACTTGCTACTGTGGCACCGCGTTAATTGCCTCCCTTTTTAATATTCTGAGGAGGCGCTCCATACAGAAGTATGAAGAGCTTCCATACATGAGATCTATAGACGGCGCTACCACTGATCCAATTTAGTTTGAAATAAAACACACACTGCAAACCTCAGTACGATTAGTTTCTGTTTTAATTTTATTTTCTTTTATTGTCACTAAACAATTGATTATAATTAATAGGCACAAAATATTTCAAAAACATTTCATAATATAACTTTAAATATTACAAAAGAAATAGTCTTATCAACTCTATTATAACAATAACGTGTTTAAATTATAACGCTGTTCATCCGACATGCTATTTTTACAACTTCAAAAAGTCTAGCGTCCTCTTATTTAGACTAATTAAGGTGGTAAAAATAATAATCATAAATCATCAATAAAAATACTAAGCATTGTAACGTTTTGAAGGATTCCTTATAAACGCTATTATTATAACGTTGTTTTTACTTAGCGTGGTAATACTGCTATATTACACAGCATTAAAATCGACTAGTTATTTTATACAAAACTCATAGCTTTTTAACTTGTCAGTTTTACTGCAAGCCATAAAATCTTTCACTGCTCCATTTATGTTGAAATGATCTAGATTTTTAAAATGCTAAGCTGATAATTAGATCGAGTAATTTTCAACAACATATCGAGGGATGAAAAACAATTTGGGTGTATCGATATTTTTGCAACTTTACAGCTGAGCCAAAGTTTAAAAATTTGAAAAAATATCTTGACGAAAAACATCTTGACGAAAAATAAATCTTCAGCTATTTAAATTAAGTAAATATAATTGGTCAATGGTAAGAGATCTCGTGGACGAATCCCCATGCGTTAGACTGATCAGAAATACCTTACTGAAACCCCACTTAAAGAGCGTGTGCGCCGGGCCTCGGTTCGCAAACTGTGGAAAACATCTGTTGAGGCTTTAATGAGCAAGAATTCCACATGACCACGACTGCTCTGCCAAGAGCAACCGATTATGATGAAATATAATTGAAGATCAATTAAAAACAACGGATCATTGATGCTGATACCAAATAAAGCGGACCTTTAAATACAAAGATAAATGTCGCGTGTTAAGCGAAAAGTCGCTCAAGCTAAATAACTTTGCACCCTTCGATATAATACACTTGGTGTTAGTGAAACAAAAAAACATAAACTTATTTCAGATTTTTCATAAATTTAAGACTTCTCTGTTAGCTAACGCTTACATTCATGAGCGCACTCTTGATTAAGTACATGGCATATATGGTGCTTGCTATAGAGTCACTTTTGCAATTTTGTTGTCAACACTGAACTGAGTATGAGAAAATACAGTTTTTTTTATAGTTATTAGTGAGATGAGAGATATGTTTGCTTTTACTGATCAAGTTTGAAGTAGCAGTTTAAATATTATTTGTTTTATACACTCTAGCAGAACTATATGAGCTTTTGCTCGCGACTCCGTCCGCGTGGAGTAGTCACTTTGGCATAACGCTAAATTTTACCCCGCCACTTCATTTACGTAGAAAGTGAAAATACATTTGAATTATAGAATGTTAAGGAGCTATTTAAACCCTTATTTTGAAACATTCTTTATTGGTGCTCCACTTGTATTGGTCTTGCCGTGATGTTATATAAGCCTATATATATATAAGCTATATCAATAAATGGGCTATCTAACACTGAAATAATTTTTCAAATCGGACCAATAGTTCCTGAGATTAGCGCGTTCAAACAAACAAACTCTTCAGCTTTGTAATATTAGTACATACAGATGTTGAATTTTCCAACATTCCTCATGAAAAATTACATATTTGGAAAAGTGACGTTATCGCACTGTATGTGCGATATTATGACTTGAAAATTGCGATAAAAAATATTGTCCGGCCTGTGTGTCCACCGAACTGATTTAGAGAAATCAAGAGAAATGTAATTCATTCTAAAATATGTTTACCTATTAATATTACGTAAATTACAGTCCAATTACGGATCCTCAAGTTCTTCGGGCACATCACTCGTAATGAGTACTCCATTGAGCGGTTGGTGGTGCAAGGGAAAGTCGAGGGCGAAAGAACTCGCGGACGATCTCCAACACGATGGACCGACCTCATAAAATCTGTGACTCAGTCCAACATAAATTATTGCTCTCACTCTGCGAAACATCGTGCCACATGGCGTCGCATCGCGAGAGCATCGGTATCGCAGGATCCGACTGGTGCATGACCACGACCACTCTGTCAAGAGTGTACGAATAGGAGGAAATTATATAAATATAACGATGGGAATTAACGTTATTGTCTGATTACAGCCAAAAAGCGTTTGCTTTTAGCAATGTAATATGTCTTTGGTTAAGTGACTCTGAGCAAATACTGCGCTAAAAATATGTTTAGGCAATCGTATTGCTTCGCATACGTCTTAATAATCTTTTGATTTAATCTAAAAAATTACGTCTTGTTAAATCTAATATGGTCACTATTTTTTTATTTATTTTTTATAAAAAAAAATAACGTTTAATAAAAATAACGTTAATATGCTAATTAGCTTTTTTTAACGAACTTTTTTTTTTAGTTCCGTTCGTTATGTTATTTGAATATACATTGTTCGATTGTTTTTTTTTTTTATATAAGACTAAAGGAAATTGTTGTAAAAATCATGATCTAGAAGACACTGTTACCGATGCTCTAGAGTCTTCGGTCGCTACCGTTACAACTGTGTCTGGTTTCGCTGCTGTCTCGTTATGCCTTGAGTTTCCTCCTGTGGTTTGGGCTGGGGGGGCGGTGGCGTGGTGCGCCAGCGCCGCTGTGATCGGCTGGGTGATCGGCTGGGGTGGACAGCCGGGATAATGCACACCGACTACCTCTTCGTAACTGGGCGGCGCCATACACTCTGAAATTGATTATAATCATTCATCATTGATTGCTATGAATACTTTTTTTTATTGCTTAAATGGTTGGACGTTAGATAAACATGTCAACAATACTTCGAAATGTTTAACTTCACTATTTCCTACCCAACATTTTTTTTTTGGACGAAATTCGAGATTAACTTTGTGTGGGCCCTATTTTGTTTTGAGTAGCTTAGAAGAGAGATCTATGCGAAAGCAAAACAATCCTTGCCGATGTCAAATGCTTATAAATATAAAATTAATACACTAATACACAAATGTAGTACGTACCTAAATATGAATTAAGATTGTTAATAAAAGTTTTTTTTTTATTGCTTAGATGGGTGGACGAGCCCACAGCCCACCTGGTGTTAGGCGGTTACGGGGGCCCATAGACAACTGCAACGTAAATGCGCTACGCACCTTGAGATATAAGTTCTAAAATCTCAGTATAGTTACAACGGCTGCCCCACCCTTCAAACCGAAACGCATTACTGCTTCACGACAGAAATAGGCAGGGTGGTGGTACCTACCCGTGCGGACCCGGGAGTGTTCTAAGATACCGGCGGCACCATCTGGGCAGCTTGACTGGCTACCGTGTCGCCTAGTCTGGTGTTAGTGTTGAACGCGAAAAGCCCCTACTATGCCCGGGTTCTGACCTCGGACGTCAGGATAGAGAGTGCAAAGGGAGCCGTTTAATAGATAATGCCCTAAAACACCCACGGGGTCTGCTCTCAACATTTGCGGACCCTCAAGTCATACCCCGCGTGCCCCATAGTCATAGCCCCATCGGGTGTGGTTCAAGCCATTGCCCGAAAAACAGCAAAAAAATGTGTAGTTCACGAACCACTTTGCATTCAGCAGTTGCCGAAGCCAATATATATCGGAACAGGAAAACCGCTATCAAATAGCTACGTGATCGAATACACAATTACATTAAAATGACGGAAATACAAGGTAGACTTAAATATCCTTAGCAACAGTCGCTCTGTTACCAAAATAATAATGTATTAACGAATTTTATTTACTTAGCGCCGAATTTAGAGGAACGTTAATGATTTCCCTAAGAGTCTAATACCCGAAATCAATATACTTCTTGCTCTTATAAAACATCTATCAAAACTATTTGACATCAACCTTCCTCGGGTTATATCGTGGGTTATATCTCCATAAATATCCATTGCATGTGCCATAAAGAAGGGCTTTCTTCTTTTGGTAGGTATTACTTTTACTACATCCGCATTTGGTTCTATGATTTGCATTTTATTATCAATCTCTGGTACTTAGCACAGGGAATCCTAAATTGGGGCCGGACGTCCGTGCGTGATTTATTCCTAGTTGTTATTATTGTTATTCCCAAATTTGTTTTGTTGAAGTCTGCTTTTCTTAAGTGAAGCTTCTTTAGGCGCGTGGAGAGTAAAATTTAAATCGCAATAGATCGTTACGGATAGAGAGAAAAGATACAATTTAGGAAGAGCGAGAGTGAGAAAATAGACAGAGCGTCTCGCGAACCACTCGACCATGGAGAGAGGGAAAGGACAAAGCCAGCTAGATCGTTTCTCTTATAAACAGCTTTCCTTATTGAAACAGAAATTTGATTTAAGGATGAAAAACTAAGAAATCACAATAGTACGTATCGCAAAAAAAGTTTCACTTCTTTCACGTGCACCAAGTTGCATGTGCACCATTTTTCTTTAAAATTTGTCTGATGTTAATTTGAACAAATCTTACCATATTTACCATACCATTACAATATCACAGGAAGTGTGAAAGTAGCCCCGGTAATGAACAAATTAAAGAGCGGACGGTTAGCGTGGTATGGACACGTGATGCGTAGAGACGAGATGCATGACTAGGAGATGTATGGAAATGGTAGTGCAAGGTAGACGGGGAAGAAGTCGAGCGAAGAAGACATGGATGGAGTGTGTGAATGACGATATGAGAGATGAGTGAGTGTTGAGATGACGGCTGATAGAAGAGAATGGAAGAGAAGAGAAAAATTAGCTTTATCTGTGTCCCCACCTAGTGAAATAAGGTGGAGAAAAAAAAGAAGAAACCTTACCATATTTGGGAGGTGGCGGCAAATTGGAGGGACTGACATATATAGTAGGCTCCGTCTGTTCTAGTGACGGACGCGCACGAGTTCCTACATATACCCTCCTCTGCTGCGTGTTGCGCGTCTTTTGCCCTGAAATTGAAAAAGATTGTCATTTAAAAAAAAAGCCCTGAAGTTCGTATTCTGAGGCATGACTTCGAGAGCAGTTCGGTTAATCTCTAACGTCAGATGAAATGCTGGCGTCGAGTAAGATGCTTGAAAATCCAAAAATTCAAATACTGGACTCAGAACAATCAGAGATACTTTCGATACTTCTTTTTTTTTTTTGATAAAGAAAAATATTGACAAATTACTCTAAAATATTATGCAATATTGACTATGCACATGGCAATTCGGGTCTTCTGGATCCGCTCTCGTTGTTTTTAGGCGCTCCGAGCACCGGTCACCCTCAAGAAACTTGACCCAGAGGCGAAGAGAAGCTACTGAGGTTCTCGTCGGATCCTTTCAGATTCCGATCCAGGGGTAGATTCAGTTCAAGTTTTTCTCTTGCTAGGGCTGATATTGGCAAGTTCTTTCCAGAATACCTCATCGCTAAGAACTGAATATGAGTAGGTTAAAAAAAGACAGCAGCTAACGGTAGAAAGAAACACAACTGACATTCAGTCGCGAAGCAGCTGCCCTTGAGTTCTTAGATCTCCTTGGCGGCAGTAACTGTTAGCAAATCCCTTCCCTATTGGCTGGGCCTTTGCTCGCCCACCTGTCCTGGTGAAACTGGTAAGGCCAACGAGCCACCAGTAAACCTTCCTTCATAAAAAAGGCTGCACGACTCAGCCCTAAATAAAGATTAAAACTGTCGCTGCGTCGAGCGAAATTTTAAAGCGGTTTAATTACACAAAATGCATTTACTTGTCCCGATGATTATAATTCGGATGCACGCAGCTATAAATATTAACACCAGCAATGTACTTGTAGAGCTTAGCGCTATCCACGCTATATTCGTCAGCGGATCACCCTCCTTACTCTCTGTCGGTGGTGGTCTCTCATGATAGTCCGGTGGTCTCTCATAATAGTCCGGTGGTCTCTCATAATAGTCCGGTGGTCTCTCATGATGGTGCGAGTAAATTATAGACATACCCATAATAAAATAAAATAAAAAAACAAAAAAAAACGAAATGCTATTTAAAAATAACACTGCTTTTTTCACTTTCTATTTTAACGTTACATTGAAACAACAGAACTGGTCGTGATCTGAACGCGTATTGATTTAACTGAAAGCTTTTTATCTTTTCGATAACTCGCGCATTAAGCGTTACTGTGTGTTCGTTATAAAGTTTTTTTTTTTACTTTTATTAATTTAATATCGAATATATTATTGAATATGCGTATTGCTATGAGCACGATCGTGTGACGACTGACGTTAATTAGGTAGCTGATAAAGTGGTATTTAATTTGAAACGCTATTTGTCAATTTAAGGTCTCTTAGTTATTCAATTTGTTTTAAAGTAAATGGGTGATATGTTTCGGTCATTAGTTGATGCAGCTTCACAATTATAATTAAAATCATCTCATTATTTCATTTAAATCGATTATAACTATTCGGCGGTGCTGTAGTTAGCGTCCGCGACTATTGCGCCAGGGGTCGTGGGTTCTTTTTTTTTATCCTACCTAATCTGATAGCCTTGAGAGGCTATTTCAGTGTAACCTTAGCTAGTAGGTGGGCTCACGGGGCTCAAACTGGAGTGCTGCTAACACTGACCTTAGCAAGAGCCGTCGCAGAATCTACCACCGGATCGGAAACGCGATCCACTGAGAAGATCCGGCGAGAAACTCAGTGGGCTGTGTCTGTGGGTTAATTCGCTCGTCGAGCCCTTCGTCGCCAGCGACGGCTTCGACGAGGACGGTGACCGGTGCTTGTGGTACTTAAAAGCACCGTTAATGGATCGGGAGGAACCGTAATGACGTGTTTTGGGCGAAGTCGACTGTTTACCATTCTGTCTACAGGATCGGCTATGGAGAACGTTAAATAACTCGTACCAAGCACACAGACCGCATAGCAAGACCATATCCATCCAATATATAATATTATGTATATTCGATGTTTCTATTGCATCGCGTATCATCTATTTCACTGTTCAAGCCGGATTGGTACGCGCAATTCTAGGATAAAAAAATATTATTTACTTAGTGATATGATCCTTAGGCAAAAGAAGAGAAACAGCCAGATGAGAAGCATGACGATCAACACCATCATGTACCAAAACGCCATGCTCGTCAGACTGGCCGGGTTTTCCTCAAATTTCTGGTCACCTTCGTTTTCGGGCTCATAAGGGCCGAAATCGTAATCGGGGTGACCGTAGATCGGAGACATTTTCGCGAAAAAAAATTTTTTTTTTTTAATACACAAACACGAAAAACTTAAGTGAATTAATTCACTTCGTATTCAATTAATCCAACTCCGTGTGCACTTCTCACTCGTAACTCGTTTGTCACGCAAACTAGTTGAGCTTTCGGACCAATACAAAAAAACTCTCAACAACTTGCTTATTACAAATTATTGGAGTGCATCACTTTTCGATCACATCACACGCTTTCATCACATCACTAGTCCCATAACGTCACACATCCCAGTGTGATTCTAAACATGATTCTTTGTTATAGCCGCCGAACATACAATGACCCGAATATGTGTTTTACACAAAAAAAAAAAAACGTTCTTCTATAGATATGATAACGGTATCATTTGATATTATCGTGACTAGATTAAAAATTGAATGTCGAAATCATTCTGTTATTTCTCTGTCTTTGGCATCTCTACAATTGTATGTTTTTTTTTCCCGATACCTCTTCGTTGGTAGTTTAGGGGGCTATTGCAGCTACGCCCGAGCGGGTAGATGAGCTCACGGGCTCAACCTGAGAGAACTTGCTAACACTAGCCCTAACAAGAGCAGTACTTCGCCAAATCTACCACCGGATCGGAATCACGACCTATTGTGAAGTACCGGCGAGATGGAGAGTGGGCAGTGTCTTTGGGTTAGTTTGCTTGTCTAGCTTTTGGAGGACGATGACCGGTGCTTAAGGGGCCCAAAAGCACCGAGAGAGAATCCGCTAGAGTTTCAGTTTCTACATGGAGACAGCCGTTATCCAACCTAGAACTTCAAAGAGAGTTCATGCTTAAGCATACAATTTACTGCTGGTGGTAGGACCTTTTGTGAGTCCGCACAGGTAGGTACTACCACCCTGCCTATTTTCTGCCATATGTAAGTAATGCGTTTCAGATTGAACGGTGGGGCAGCCGTTGTAACTATACTGAGACCTTAGAACTCGTAACTCAAGGTGGATGGCGGCATTTGCCTTGTACATGTCTATGGGCTCCGGTAACCACTTAAAACTAGGTGGGCTATGAGCTCGTCCAATCATGCAATAAAAATAAAAAAAGACAAAATATGATCCCAGCCTAGTTGTTATTCAAGTTTTCCTATTAATATTGTTCATAAATTATCGACCAAAATATTTTCGCCTCGTGTATCAGTTCAGAGTATCGATAATGCATGACGTTTTGTGGATATAGATAAAATTGACGCATTATATAAAATGTCTGAATGCGACTCGATGATAAAGCACGATATGGGATGTTTCAACAATAGCGTCTCATATATATTATCTGTTTTAGTAATAGCAAACAATGGAATTGAGAAATTGAGGCAAAAAAATAATAATAATAAAAGCACAATCAATTGTAAGCTTAAATTTGCCGATAATGCAAACAAGACTTATGTTGGAGTCGAAAAAAGAAATTAATGTCCTTTGTTAATCTATATATTAATACGTGAAGCAATAACTTTGTATCCCTTTTTACGATAATTGCGGGGACGGAGGAGTACGAAATTTTCCACACTTATAGAGAATATAGAGAAGAAGTGCACAATGCTAATATTTTTTTAAAATAATGCATAAAAGATACATTAAATCAATAAAGAAAACATTACACCACTACATACCATGTATTTGACGCACACATGCATGCATACTATTTATTGTCAAACTTTTGTTCTTGACATCTGTTGTCAAATTGAGAATAGATTAAATATTGTTTGTCTTTGTTAATATTTTTTATCGTGTAGTTTTGGCGAAATTTGTGATTATAGAAGTATAAAATATAATCATAATAGTGTACAAACTTATTATACAATTCCAATTAATTATAGTCGAATTTCGACTACTACGGGACCTCTAGTTATATCAAATAGACGATAAATACAAGTTTGATAAAACTTAGGGCCCTAGCAATTGTTTCCATATTGTTTCAACGTAAAGTGAGTTCGAAGATACTTTATTTGAAAAGTTTTAGTCATATGTATTTTTGCATTAGGCGAAAGACATCGATCGCTCAATCGATGTCGCCACTCGCCAACGCCACAGCATCTAAGCACTCATTTTTTAACAATTAAATCTGAACGCAACTTAACCTCAAATGTCAAGAATGTCACTGTCATTAATTGTCACAATTTCGTGTTTAATTTTATCAATTGTAATAAAAAATATGTATTCAAACAAAATAATAATAATAAAGGAATAAGTTGTACTTTATTTTAATGCTATGTACTTTTTTTCCTACATATAATAGCCAATGTACTTTATCTGCATATAAAGAAATTCACATAAAGTATATACTTTATGTGAAATTCTTAGGACACGTTTCGCGACGAGATGGCCGGTCCATAGAACGCCTCGTTGTACAGGGAAGCGTTGATGGTACAAGACCGCGCGGGAGGCCACCAATGCGGTGGACCGACCAAATTAAAACTGCAATGGGAGATCCCCTAAATGAGTGCAGTAGAATGGCCTCGAGCAGGGAGAGATGACGTGACATCGTGAGACGCATCAAGTCTGTCCCTTCCAACACTACATGACGATCACGACCACTCTGTCAAGAGTGACACGACTGAGAAGAAAGAAGACTTTATCTGCAAAAAAGGGTGGCAACCCTAATTGTGATGCTCAAATTGAGAAATGTAAACAGACAAAAAGTACTTAAGTCTTTCTTCTTCGATATTACCAATAAAAAAACCTTCTTATCTAAAAATTGAATTCTAACAAACAATCTTCGAATTCTTTTGCCACTTCATTTACTATCTGGTCGAAGATCGAGATCTGACAAGATCGAATGCAAAAAAAAAACGCTGATAAAAATGTGATATCTTCGATTTTAAAAATAACGAAATGAAGTAGCATAGATACTAAGCGGGAGTCGAAATAAATAGTAGTCGGATCAGCCAATTGCTTTGTATTGACTTCTAAGAAGGGCTGGCGTGATGCAAAAAAAAAGGTTTCTACAAAACGGTGTTTTTTTAAGTGCACCTACACCACATGACGCCAAAGCACTTATTAATCAAAGACCGGGCCCAAGTTTCGGGTTTACCGATCGGGATTTATTAAGCGACTAGCCGTACCCGTCCGCTTCGCTGGGCACTTAAAATTAACATTATTATTTCACACCCCCACAAAGATTCTCATCATTAACGCCCCCGCAACAGGTGTAGGGAGTCCAACACTCATATAAATATTAGCCTATCCATTAAGTACATGTATTTTCTACATTGATACCAAGTTTCAAGTCAATCGGGTGCACGGTTCAGTAGTTATAACGGAACATCCGTAAATACCACTGTAGATTTATATATTACTAGCTGACCCGGCAGACTTCGTAGTGCCTCAATCGATAAATAAAAGACCTAAACTTTTATATAGAATAAACTTAAAACAAACAAAAGGAATCCGTCCGACGGGGGACACGTCAAAGGGAAAACAAAATTATTATTTTTATTTAATTCCGAGCATTTTCATATTTTTCTACCTTTTAAACCTTCTCTGGACTTCCACAAATAATTCAAGACCAAAATTAGCCAAATCGGTCAAGCCGTTTTCATGTTATGTCGTGACAACGGAAAACGGGTTTCATTTTTATATATATAGACTAGCGACTCACCCTCGCTTCGCTTCGGAAACATTAAAATTAACATGAAAAAAAAAAAAATAAAAAAAAAAGTAGCCTATGTTCATCAGGGACAATGTCGGCTTCTAATGGAAAAAGAATTTTTCAAATCGGTCCAGTACTTTCGGAGCCTATTCGAAACAAACAAACAAACAAATCTTTCCCCTTTATAATATTAGTATAGATACTTAGAATAATTACACATATATTAAGTATAAATTTAGAATCGCATTCGGTTCAAGGAAAAACTCTAACCTTTGTGCTATACGCTTATAGCATTCATTAATCTAATTTCAATTTGTTAACTCCGCATTTTGTGGGAAATACTTAAGTTATACGAATTCCCCAAAACACTGCTAACATTTAATTACGAATTAATTAAGCCTTGTTTCAAAGAATAAATATTAGGGAGTAGAATAAATTTCAAAGCCTAATATTCAAATATTGAAAAACAAAATGTATGGGCTATGCAGAATATTTGAGAACATTTTTTACGAGAGTTTAATGTTGTGTCATAACTTCAAGATTTTAATTTCAAGAATTACGTGGGTACCTGGACAATCTCATCTTATATTTGACGAAGGCTCAGCGCTTAATTCATAGAAATAAAACAATTTTTACTGGTGGTAGGACCTCTTGTGAGTCCGCGCGGGTAGGTACCACCGCCCTGCCTATTTTTGCCGTGAAGCAGTAATGCGTTTCGGTTTGAAGGGTGGGGCAGCCGTTGTAACTATACTGAGATCTTAAAACTTATATCTCAAGGTGGGTGGCGCATTTACATTGTAGATGTCCATGGGCTCCAGTAAGTGGGCTGTGAGCTCGTCCAACCTTCTTGAAAAGCACATCTAGCTCAAAGCAAAAAAAATTGAAATGCACATCTAGCTTATCATACTTATGTAAAGAAAAACCTTTTTAGTATCAAAAAGGTTTTTAGATTTATCGAAAATTCAATTCGATTTCTATCTTTGATCTACGCATTATTCGTACAAAGCCAGAGGTTTCTTTTAATTTATTCTAATCAATTAAGCTCTATTTTTGTATTTAAAACTAGCTGACCCGGCAGACTTCGTAGTGCGTCAATCGATAAATTAAAGACCTACACTTTTGTATAACATAAACTTAAGACAAACAAAAAGACACGTCAAAAGAAAAGCAAAATTGCTATTTTTATTTAATTCCGAGCATTTTCAAATTTATCTTTACCTTTTAAACCTTCTCTGGACTTCCACAAATAATTCAAGACCAAAATTAGCCAAATCGGTCCAGCCGTTCTCGAGTTTTAGCGAGACTAACGAACAGCAATTCATTTTTAAATATAGAAACTAGCTGACCCGGTAGACTTCGTAGTGCCTCAATCGATATATAAAAGACCTAAACTTTTGATTAAAATAAACTTAAAACAAACAAAAGGAATCCGTCCGACGGGGGACACATGAAAGGAAAAACAAAATTGTTATTTTTATTTAATTCCGAGCTTTTTCATATTTATCTACATTTTAAACCTTCTCTGGACTTCCACAAATAATTCAAGACCAAAATTAAACAAATCGGTCCAGCCGTTCTCGAGTTTTAGCGAGACTAACGGTCCAGCCGTTCTCGAGTTTTAGCGAGACTAACGAACAGCAATTTATTTATATATATGTATATATAAATAGAAGATAGATCTACAATTCCGGACTCAAAAGCTTGCCTATCCCAAAATCTAAGTATTTGAATCAAATAGAAGACGATAACTGTGTGAACTATACTGAGACCTTAAAACTCATATCTCAACGTGGGTGGCGGAATTTATGTTGTAGATGCCTATGGGCTCCATTAACCACTTAAAATCAGGTGGGCCGTGAGCTCGTCCACCCACCTATGCAATAATTAAAAAAATGTTACACAATAAATATTTGTTACCAAATCACTACATAGTATAAAACAAAGTCGCTTTCTCTGTCCCTATATCCCAATGTATGCTTAAATCTTTAAAACTACGCAACGGATTTTGATGCCTTTTTTTTAAATTGATAGAGTGATTGAAGAGGAAGGTTTATATGTATAATAACATCCATTAAATAGTGGAGAAATCAATAATAAATTACAGTTTCCGAAGCGAAGCGGGGGCGGGTCGCTAGTAACTAATATAATAGTATCTTGGAAAAAGATTAATGAAATTATATACTTTACCTAAAAATGACATCTTGATGCACATTATAACGAAGGACATGATTAGCAACGTGAAGAGTATAGATATGTAGGCTATGGTCACCGGAGACAATCCAGCCGTGTCTTCTGTCTTGAAAGCCTCCTCTTCACGAGGTGCCATATTTGTAATCATTGTTACAGAACCCAAGCTGTTTCTGAGCTATCCGGGAACTGATTCTTCGAAATACAACGTACTCACAATCTCAAATTACGAACATGTTTATTTTAAAATAATTATTTAAAAAAAAACACGTCGAATACCAGTTCAAAATTTACGATCACACAAAATTAATGTTTATTTAATAAACATTATGGTGATCTATTGTATTTTTTTTTGTTTTTTTTGTTTGTTAAATGAACAATATTATTTAATGTCAATCGTTTTCATTTTTATATTTATTACGTTTTAACACTGGAAGTAGTGCCTTAGAATGGTTTTCGGGTCGTGAATCTGATCATACATCATTTTCAAGATGAAATTACGGGTGCGACGTGCGTCGTATATTTCCAAGGATTTCCGAATCTAATCCCATCCTGAATAAGGTTTATATTTGGCTGTCAAATTGTTTTCGTATCAAAACTTATCAAAAGGGTTATCTGCCTTCTCTGATAGGATACTTTTGTCTAAAGGCTTAACCTTGGGACGAACTCACAAACTATATGTAGAGTTCGTCTAATAAATCAATTTTATCTTCTTTCCTTTTCTCTCTAAAGAATCTAACAAAAATTTAACGATATACTGTCACTGAGTCTTTGATGTCATGTGTCATGGCGTTAAGGTTTGAATGAAATTTCAGAAAGTAACCGAAAAAATCACTCTTATTAGTTCCATACGTTTTCTATTGGGATACCGTATTCAATTTTTTTTTTATTGCCTAGATGTGTGGACGAGCTCACAGCCCACCTGGTGTTAAGTGGTTACTGGAACCCATAGACATCTACAACGTAAATGCGCCACACACCTTGAGATATACGTTCTAAGGTCTCAGTATAGTTACAACGGCTACCCCACCCTTCAAACCGAAACGCATTACTGCTTCACGGCAGAAATAAGCGAGGCGGTGGTACCTACCCGTGCGGACTCACAAGAGGTCCTACCACCAGTAATTACGCAAATTATAATTTTGCGGGTTTCATTTTTATTACACGATGTTATTCCTTCACCGTGGAAGTCAATCGTGAACAATTTTTAAGTACGTATTTCATTAGAAAAATTGATACCCGCCTGCAGGATTCGAACACCGGTGCATCGCTATATACGAATGCACCGGACGTCTTATCCTTTAGGCCACGACGACTTCAAGTAATAAGCACAATATTCAAATGTATATACGTATTTGAAACATCTTTAAATATCAAGATGACAAGAGTAAACGCGAAATTAATCCGCAAAAGTGGCTTGAATTATATCCAGGATTCGCGTAAACGGAAGAAAATGCAATATAAAATATTGATTTCGGAAAGCTATTCTCGAAGATCGGTGAAGCAATAGCATGGTGGTAGTGGTGCCTACTGGTGGTAGGACCTCTTGTGAGTTCGCGCGGGTAGGTACCACCGCCCTGCCTATTTCTGCCGTGCAGCAGTAATGCGTTTCGGTTTGAAGGATGGGGCAGCTGTTGTAACTAAACTGAGACCTTAGAACTCATATCTCAAGGTGGGTCGCGGCATGTACGTTGTAGATGTCAATGGGCTCCAGTAACCACTTAACACCAGGTGGGCTGTGAGCTCGTTCATCCATTTAAAGAAAAAAAAACCGTCTGATAATTGATAATTGTTTTTTTTTAAATCTAATCTCTTTGATAGCGAAAGATATATTACGTGAAACAACACCAAAGCGGAGGCTAAGCCCTTGGCATTGAGTATTTTGGCATTATTAATATTGATGGATTATGAACGAGAGTACTACTGTTTTGTTTCTTTTTTCCTCTCGTAATTAAATAAATAATAAATAAATAAATATTTACTAACAATCACGCCACGTTAACTGGTCCCGTGATAAGTTCGTAAAGAACTTGTGTTACAGGTACCAGATAACGGAAATAAATGTAAGATTTTTATTATACACATACATATATTTAATATACATCCATAACCCTGGAAAGACATTTATATTTATCATACAAATATCTCCCCTTGGCGGGATTCGAACCCGCGACCCCCTTGTGTAGTGACCATGTCACTTACCACTACACCAGACGGCCGTCGACGTTAGGAAGTTAGGTTAAGCTACGAATTAGGACGTTAGTGGCTCGTAGGCTAATAGTATACCCGTAATTATAACGGCAATTATTATCATTAGAATTCAAATACTATTTTAATAAAATTTAGTATAATTTTTTTTTATAAAAAGTCATCAGAATTGTGTGTAGAAAAAAAATCATTATCGCTAGCGTGGGCGAGTTATTAATATCAGACTATGATTGGTTTTTCTTTTTTTACAATGAAATACATATATTAAATTATAAAAAAATACAATTGCAATACTTTTCCTCTCAATTATAACTATTAAATGAATAAAAATAATATTTTTTTTTCTTTTTTTTTTTTATTGTCTCGGGCAAAGTGCAAACAAGCCTGTTCGTCACACGAATGTTTGCCCGATGCGAGAACCGAACCCACGACCCTTGTCGTAGCAGTCTGAAGCGCTAACTACTGTACCACCACCAAATCAGTCAGATTAGATTATAATTTATTAAAACACTGCTGTGTATTTGTCGCGTTTGCGTTTTAACACTTCCAAAATTTCGAATACGCTTATTCGCAATATTGAGGTGTGTGAAATTTTGCGGTGCGACTTCTAATTTTTGAATATCCTGTTGATTCTCCTCTCATTTCTGATTGGGGTCGGATCCTGATCGTCTTTTTTTACAGATGCTACGTCTAGCCTCTGATACTAATCTATCTATCTATCTATATATATAAAAACGAATTCCTGTTCGTTAGTCTCGCTAAAACTCGAGAACGGCTGGACCGATTTGGCTAATTTTGGTGTTGAATTATTCGTGGAAGTCCAGCGAAGGTTTAACAGGTAGATAAATAAGAAAATGCTCTGGATTAAATAAAAATAACAATTTTGTTTTTCTTTCGATGTGTCCATGCGATGACAAGCTTAGGTCTTTTATTTAGTTTTATCTATTGGGGCACTACGAAGTCTGCGGGGTATAAAAATGAATTTCTGTTCGTTAGTCTCGCTAAAACTCGAGAACGGCTGGACCGATTTGCCTAATTTTGGTCTTGAATTATTTATGGAAGTCCAGAGATGGTTTAAAATGTAGATAAACATGAAAATACTCGAAATTAAATAAAAATAACAATTTTGTTTTTCCTTTGATGTGTCCCCCGTCTGACGGATTTCTTTTGTTTGTTTTAAGTTTATTTTATACAAAAGTTTAGGTCTTTTATTTATCGATTGAGGCACTACGAAGTCTGCCGGGTCAGCTACTATTAAAATAACGAAAGCTGACTCGTGGATTATGTGGCCCAGAAAACTTGGTCTTTGCGAGGACGGACAGGCATATTCCAGGGCTCAGCCAGGAGGAGAGCGTTTACTAATAGCTACCAGTGTGCTTAGTGCGAGTTTTTTAACGTTCTCGATAGCGTAAAAGTTAGTTCATATTTGTATGGAATGGGATCGTTTGCCTTCCTTTGCCGCTAGGGGCGCTGTTCCAACTGTATTTTTTTTTATACTTTCGATGGGTGGACGAGCTCACAGCCCACCTGGTGCTAAGTGGTTACTGGAGCCCATAGACATCTACAGCGTAAATGCGCCACCCACCTTGTGATATAAGTTCTAAGGTCTCAAGTATAGTTGAGGCCTATAAAATCAAAATATTCAGGTAAACTACAAAAATCGGCCCTAAACACATCATTACGGATCCTCCCGATCCATCGAAGTACTGCTCTTGCTAGGACAAGTGTTAGAAACACTCTTGGTTTGAGAAGCTGAAATAACTTTGTTCGGATAGCTACGATATTCTATATTTTAAAGCAGATTTATAAAGAATGAGAATATTACTAATAATCTGAATTTTAAATGATAAAATTTCGTTTATTAGTACTTAGTATTGAGTAAAAATAAAATTTTTGAACTGAATTTGTTAGAGATTTAGCTGCATTTTTTATAACATGAAAACACTAAAGCGTGTCCAACTAACTAAATAAGATAGCGCCATTGTTAATCCATTTTACGACATTAAGGCGTTTAGCTGCCTTTGATTTTATAGGCCTCAGTTAGTTGTATTGTATCCAAAATTGGCTTAACTTTTACGTTATCGAGATCGTTAAGAAACTCGCACTGAGCACATCGATCGCCTCCGGAGAAAACCTGAGAACTCAAGGCGTAAAACTCAGCGGGCTGATTCTATGGCCTTTTTTTTTTTTTTTTTTTTTTTTTTTTCCACAGGAAAAAATCGCCGGATCCCCAGCCGCGCGGCAGGTGGGGTATGTGGGAGTTGAACCTCACTAAAAACTCCTGCCGCTCACAACCGGCGCCCTACCTCGGACCGGGCCGGAGCCCAGTCGGGGCTATTGAAACGGCGGGACAGGGTTGACGCAGAGCACATTACATCCATCCCACCGTCCCACGGACGCCGGACCGGTGGCCGCCAGCGAAACGACCACCGGTTCCCTCGTTCAGCGGGCCGAGAGCCCGCTTTGATGGCGCCGCGTTACACCTTCCCCCAGAGCGGTCGGGGGAACGCGGTCTACCATCACCCGGCTTCCTATTGCGGGTGAGCGTGCAGAGCACGCCACCCCTCGTCTGGGTCCCTCCCCGCACAAAACGGGTGGGACCCCTAGCTCTTAGGGGGCCAGGTCACGGATACGACCCCGGTCCCGACCCCCTGCTCGGCGGCGGCGGGTTTCTGCGTAGTGAGGAGAGCTTTCCCTCACTCGCCCCGCCGCCTCCTTCTGCGAGATGGTGCACTCGCAGAAGTCGAGCATAGCCTTCCATGACTCATCGCTGCCAAGCATCGACGCCACGACGCCAGGCAGCGACAAGTCAGGTCCTATCTTTGCGACCAGGACACGGCGCTGCACCTCCCAAGCGGGGCAGACAGCGAGCGTATGCTCCGCCGTGTCCAGGTCGTGTCCACAATGGTGACACCTCGTCGTCGGCTCAGCTCCTATCCGGTGCAGGTACTTCCCGAAGCATCCGTGCCCGGTCAGCACCTGCACCAGACGAAAGGTGAGACGTCCCTCGCCACGATTCACCCAGTCATCAAAGACCGGGTAAACCGCCTCGACGGTCCGTAGCCCCCACGTGGGGTTGGCCAATCGCCTCGACCACGACTCGAGCACGGACCGCCGAGAATGGGCCTTCCGCGCCAGCAGCTCACTCTCGGGGACACGCGCCACGCCCCGAGCACGAAGCTCGCTGCGCCACCGATAGTCGGCAGCGAGCGACTCCGCCTCCAGCTCCCATGGCGGCGTCCCCGCCAAAACACACGCCGCCTCGAAGGAGACGGTGCGATATCCGCGGATGACCCTGATGGCAACGGTGCGCTGCGGCCGGCGCAGGAACCCAGCCATAGTGGCCCGGTTGCGCGGCTCAGCCCACACAGGTGCACCGTACAGGGCCATCGATCGCACCACCCCCGCGTAGAGACGGCGCACAACCTGATCCGGTCCCCCAACATTCGGGAGCAGCCGGCTCAAAGAACCGGCCGTCCCCATCAATCGGGGGACCAGCTCCGCAAAGTGAGCACGAAAGGCCCACCGGCTGCCCAACACGAGGCCGAGGTACTTCAACTGCACCCCGACCCCTATCCGGACGCCTCCAACCACGATGTGGGTGTCAACGGGTGGCGCCCTCCGCGGCCCGTGAAACCACAGAGCCTCGGATTTATTGAGCGCCACGTCGAGACCCAGCCTCCTTATCCTTCCGACGACGAGGGCCACTCCCGCTGTGGCGAGACGGGCAGACTCCCTAAAATCATCCCCCCGGGCCACGACCAACGTGTCGTCCGCGTAACAAATAACGCGGAGGCCCGGGAGGAGGGCGCCTCTCAGCACCCAGTCGTACCCGATATTCCACAAGAGGGGGCCGAGAACCGACCCCTGTGGAACACCACGCACGACCGGAAAACGATGAAGGGTCCCACCGTACCCGGTACATACGACCGACCTGGCCCCCAAATAGGACCCAACCAGCCGGCGGAGGTAGAGGGGCACTCCATGCCTCTCCAGTGCCCCCCCTATCACGGTCCAGGGCAGAGTGTTAAATGCGTTGGCGATGTCAAGAGACACCGCCAGCGCCACCCCACCCCGAGAAACGGCCTCGTCCGAGAGGGACCGCACGCGAAGAATTGCATCCACGGTCGAACGGCCCTCCCGGAAGCCGTACTGCTCCGCCGACAGGTCAGGCCCCACCCCGACCAGGTGCCGAACGATGCGGGCAGCCAGAATACGTTCCAGCAATTTTCCCGCCTCGTCCAGCAGCACGATAGGACGATACCCGGCGGCTGTATCCACCGGGCGCCCCTCCTTCCTCAACAACACAAGTCTACCCGTCCGCCAGAGCGACGGAAACCGTCCCGACTCCAAGCAGCCATTATATAGCTCAAGGAGCCGGTCCCCCAGGGGATTCTATGGCCTAGCTTCGTTTCATATAATTGAGCCAGTTCTAAAAACCCGTCTATAGAGAAACATTAAATATTAAAATAACAAAAGGAAAAAAGGATTAATTCAGTAAACGTAGGTATGTTATAAGGGAATTCATTCTATTAATTGTAGTTTTAAAAATAACATTATTTTGGTATTACCAATTCGCGTATGTATTGAATAAGGGTATTAATTCGATTAATTCTAGTTTTAAAAATAGCATTATTTGGGTATTACCAACCACGAATAATTCAGTCATCGGTATATGTATAGGCATAACTAACACGGAAATTTCAAATCAGTTTTTTTTTTATCTATACAGTCTTTCGCGTTTGATAATGAACACGAATTATTCACTTATCTTGGGCGTGTTACAATATCAACCTTTCAATATATTCTTTTTATAATAGATACGAATTATTAATGTCCTTAACATTGTCGCGTTGATAGCCGTGAACTCAAAAAAGACAATGACATCTTTGGAACACAGCGAGCAATGTACGACAAGCAAATTAAGCTTAAAAGAAACTTCGTCATAACAGTTCGGTCGTATATCAATCAATGGCACGATTGTGTGACACAATGCTATGATACAATTCGATCAAAATGTACCTTAACCTTAGCCTTTTTTACGACTGAAGGATTACTGGTGGCCCGGAGGCCTTTCCAGTTTCACCAGGACAGGTGGGCGAGCAAAGGCTCAGCCAGGAGGGGTGGGATTTACTAACAGCTACCCGAGCGCCTCCGAAGGAAACCTAACAGCTCAAGAGCAGCTGCTTCGCGAATGAATCTACTACCGGATCGGAATCGCGACCCGCTGTGAAGATCCGGCGAGAAACTCAGCGAGCTAATTCATGGGTTAGGTTGCACGGCGAACTCTTTGTCGAGTTCGATGAGTACGGTTACCGGGGTCCCTAAGCCTGCTCCTAGTGTTAGAGCTGAAGGCGTCTAATGCAAAGGTTATTGGATCTGATGGATCCGTAAGGACGTGTAACCTTAGCCTTAGGCGTGACGATTTGTTTGATTATTCAGAAACAAATTACGGGTGTTCATGTTTGCCGAATTTTTAATAATCAAATTCGCCTAACCGTTGGTATTACATCGAAATTATCCAATTATACATGTAATAAAAATCAAACCCGCAAAATTATAATTTGCGTAAATAACTGGTGGTAGGACCTCTTGTGAATCCGCACGGTTAGGTACCACCACCCTGCCTATTTCTGCCGTGAAGCAGTAATGCGTTTCGGTTTGAAGGGCGGGGCAACCGTTGTAACTATACTGAGACCTTAGAACTTATATTTCAAGGTGTGTGTAACACCAGGTGGGCTGTGAGCTCGTCCACACATCTAGGCAATAAAAAAAAAACTATTTTTAGTACGTAATAGAAAACACACTAGCGGATCAATATTGCAAGAAATGACGCAATGCTTACTACGTGGGATATTTGTGATTTTGCATGTACTTACGTATCGATCTGTACGACACCACGATGAGTATCAGAAACAAAAATGCCACCCAAAAAAAGAAAGCCGGCGTCGGATAATACATTTTATATCAATTGATTTTTTTCAGCACCAAACAATGCGAGCCCTCCGAAGAGCGCCAATAACATAACTACAACAAAATGGCGGTTATTTTTTTTTCGCCTAATTGTTATTCGATAATACACGATAAATATTGATATATTATCAGGAAATGCTTTAATCCGCGATTTCAATTACGATAAATAATTTATATTGTCGAATTTACGCTTAGTCCTACGTTCATACAGTTCTTAGGCTCAATGTGAACATTCGTGAGCACTTCAGGTTGTAATATTAATACGCGCCACATTACCAATTTTCCTTCCTGAAACATGTATTGTGATTAATGATTTAGTTTAAAAATTTATAATAACAGACTAAATCAGCAAACAGAACTAACAATTAATTTTCATTTAATTATCCTGTTGATAGCAGCTGTCAGGGTCGTGAAACTGTGATACTTTAAGAAAAATATTTTTTTTGTATGGAAACTAGCGACATCTTGTAGCGGATGCCCCTAAACTTATATGTTGTTAAATTTAAGGTATTTAATTATTGTATAACTTAAAAACGGAAAATAAAAAATTGTAATAATAAATTATACAAGTCGTTATTTGTTATATTTAGATAAATTGATTGAATTGTGGTTTCTGAAAAATTACAAAATCCTTCATCAAAGATAAAATATAGGATAGATAATATGTTACTGCCGTCTACAGGAGCAATGAGAAACTAATCGAAGCGAAGCCATCTAGTGGTCGACGCCCGTAAACTTTTTTGTTGAGTGCTTGAGTTGCTTATCTAGAACTGTTTATGTGTATTATCTATCATGGCTGTGGTGTTAGAGCGATTTTATAATGTTATGCCGGCCACTCACATGCGCGCGAACATTTGTACATTGTACCAATGTTCGCGCGCATGTGAGTGGCCATTCATTCGCAAACTTAGCGGCTACGGCTGTGCAAATGGGTTCGGTATCAATTTTCGAACCTGTTTGCGCATCCTCCTACACTTATTCACGAATCTCTCACGAATTTCTCTTCTTTTTTAATTCGTCAATAAAACATTGAAGAGAAAAAGAGTTTTTAACTCTTTCCCAGGCGTCATTAACGGCCATTCTCTTTTTATGGGATTTCTTTTGAGGGTCCCATATGGTCGATTCATTTTGCAGGAGTTCAATGAACCCCATCACCTTGGTGTTGTTCCAGTCCATGATGAAGGTACGCTATACAGTAGATATCACGAACTATGAAAATGGCGAAACGTTCGTTACCTTCGCAATCGTGGGCGCAACTGGTCACACGAATGTGTGGGAGACTACGCGAAGGATCGCGGTTCGCACGCTTTGATGTCCGTTAAAAACCGAAACAGCTTGGAAAACCGTGAATGCAGCGAAAACTTTGCATAATCATTTGCAAATGTCGTCCTACACTTGTGGATTTGCGTGTTCGTGCGAATTTGAGTGACCGGTATTATTGTACGGGACCGATGGTAACTTGTCTTGTGAGTCCGCACGGGTAGGTACCACCACCCGTATTTCTGCCGTGAAGCAGTAATGCGTTTCGGTTTGAAGGATGGTGTAGCCGTTGTAACTATACTGAGACCTTAGAACCTATATCTTAAGGTGGGCGGCGCATTTACGTTGTGCTCCATTAACCACTTAACACCAGGTGGGCTGTGAGCTTGTCCACCCATCTAAGCAATAAAAAAAGTCGTGATTCCGATCCGGTTGTGGATTCTGCAAAATGTTGCTCTTGCTAGGGCAGTTGGTAACAAATTCTTTCAGGCTCGCCTCCGTGAGTTTGCCAACCAACTAAGGGGAAGCCAGACCAGCCCCTCAAGCCTTCTGACGGACAGGCGGGTGAAGCATTAAATGATAATTGAATTTAGAATTTACACGCTTTTGACGCCGTGTCATTGGAAGCCAATAGATGCTCATTGAAAATGAGGGTATTCAAAAATAGCTCTCTAAATAAATATTTTTTTATTTCGGATAAGCGTACGTGCCATTATAATTAACTTTTGACTCCTGTACGCGCAACCCTACCACTAAAGATGACGAGGAATTTTGGTAAGTCACGAGTTTATATAATCAGTGTGCTTAGTGCGAGTTTTTTAACGGTCTCGATAGCGTAAAAGTTAACTCAACTGTGTATGCAGTTGGAACAGCGCCTCTAGCGGCAAACGTAGGCAAACGATCCCATTCCATACAAATATGAGCTAACTTTTACGCTATCGAGAACGTTAAAAAACTCGCACTAAGTAAACTGTATTTTCTTAATGAAGAATTCTGCCCAAAAAAACTCCTACGGTCTACGCTGTTCTTCGCATCTAATGAACCAATCATCCCACTAACACTCACCCTACCTAGTCGTCACCCTACGTCTTCTTCATTCAGCAGATTTTTTTACTTTTTTTTATTGCTTAGATGGGTGGACGAGCTCACAGCCCACCTGATATTAAGTGGTCACTGGAGCTCATAGACATCCACAACGTAAATGCGCCACCCACCTTGAGATATAAGTTCTAAGGTCTCAAGTTTAGTTATAACGGCTGCCCTACCCTTCAAACCGAAACGCATTACTGCTTCACGGCAGAAATAGACAGGGCGGTGGTACCTACCCGTGCGGACTCACAAGAGGTCCTACCGCCAGTGTGATAGACAGGGCGGTGATAGTGATTAGTGACTCGATGCATTTGTCGATAAATTGTTGTGTCCAACTCTAAAATAGTATAATTAAACAACTTTAAGTACCTTCTTACTTTCTTGTCGCTAGCACAAAAATTTAAGTGCCAACAAATGACATGATTGAATACGACAACTATGTATTGTTCGAAATGCGGGAAATAATTTAGTTATAATTATAGTAAAACTCGCGAGGTAAAACCGTAAAACTAGTTTTGTTTATATCTACGATTTGCGAATACCGATGGAAATACTTTAAAATTGTAGTTCCTTACCAAATATTATAATACCAATATATAATGCCAAAATTGTGCATGATATTACCAGTGGTGTCTTACACCAAGGGCAGTCGGGGCAAGTGCCTAGGGCGGCAAAATTTTGAAAGTGTTTTTTTTTTGTCATATCATGATTGCTCAATATGATTAATTAAATCTATAAATTAATAATTTTCTGTTTAATTGATAATTCAAGAACTTCAAATCATCCATTATTTGTGAACTTTAGTACTTTTGATAAAAATTAATAATCAAAATAATTTTATCAATTTATATTTCTATTTTCTGGAATTAAAGAAAATTAATTCGAACTTTTTTATGTACCCAATATAATTATGAGTCACTCTTAGTGCCCAATTTATAATTGTTAGATAAAAAAAAAACAAATAATTATTTATGTTTTTGGAATATATAACTTATACTAAAGTTTCTGCAATACATTAGTTATTTTATTTTAATTTAGAAAAATAAAATATTTAAAGTATAAGTTTAATAAAATTCCAATATTGGGGCGGATTTTTTTCCGTAGCCTAGGAGCGGCATTAAGCTTAAATCTGTCCCTGGATATTACGGTGTCGCGCGTATTTCAGTATAGTTTCACACAAATAGCGCGATATCAATAATTGCACTTTCATATTAAAACGCTAGTAGCTCCATCTATGATTCACACCCTAAGTCAGCGCACCCCACCAGCGACATCTGTTGGTCACAAATGAAACTAAAACACGTACGTGTGAATATAGTCTTGTATGTTTTTTTATTTTTATTTTTCGTCACAATGAAGTATATTGTATCTCTGTTTGTTATGCGATTATGAGAATTAGCCATACATCATTTTACTAATATTATATGTGACTGGTATGGACATGTGATGAGACGAACTGACAATGATGTTGTTATGAGAGTTTTCACTATGAATGTGGAAGGCATTAGAGGAAGAGGTAGACCTAAGAATAAATGGATGGATTGCGTGAAAGACGATATGTGTAAGAGGGGAGTGAGCGAAGAAATGGTATATGATAGAAGAGTATGGAAGGAGAAAACGTATTGCGCCGACCCCAGGTGTCTGGGAGAAGAATGATGATGATATAATATGACATTGACAATTAATTTTGTAAGAGGACTCGTTTGCAGGAAAAGTATATTGACAGTACAAAATATACAGGGCGAGGTCGGGCGGTGCGTTACTACCACTGTAGCGCCCCTTATGATGCCAGTTCTATAGAACAATGGATCTATGCAACTGGAGCAGTTCTATGGAATTATGGATCTATGGAACTGTTGTAGAAAGGACAAACGGTTGGCAGTGTATAGCGCTTCCGACCCGGCAAACTGTATCTTCTGCAGTGAATTTTTGGGGTGAGCTGTAAGTATGGTTGTAGCGTTTACCGCAGTAACCCCCTACCTTGTCCGGCTTTATTCATGCGGGGATGGGACATTGAACAAGCGTGCAGGGGAGTCGCTTTGTGGACTTCACTCCAAATGTCCATACGAGACATAATGACGCCTTTACGTTTGTAGATGCCTATGGGCTCCAGTAACCACTTAACACCAGTTGGGCTGTGAGCTCGTCCACCAATACAAGCAATAAAAAAAAAATGGTACTCACTATAAGCTCTGTAGCATATTATAACAACTAGAAGACAAAGAAATGCAATCCAGAAGAAACAATATGGCGTCGCTTCGTACATTTTAAACAGCCGTTTTCACATAACCAACTAATAATACATTTACAAAAGAAAGCCGAAATCGAACTAAGCAAGTTAATTGTAATTTCCTTAATTAATTTCAATTACTGATAAATAAACTAGGAACCGTTCTGTCGATTAATGATTTCGCAGTTCTGCCGATAAGACCCGGATCTATTGTACCTATTTCTCTAAAAGTCATCTGCCTCTGATCTTTGGAGCGTTTTGAGATTCTCCAGGCACTATGAAACGAATTCGTGTTTCAGAATCTAGTTAATATTTACAAACGTATACGTGTGGTGTACTACTAAATACAATAAAACTCGTAAATATTGATCATCGCATTCGATAAATGCTCATGCTGATACAGATCTTCGTAAGTGTCATGTTGACGTAATTGCTGAAATCAGCAAAGACCTTGGTATATGATAATATTTGTTAATACTTTTATTGGTAGGCCATATAGGTCCTACTGGTGGTAGGACCTCTTGTGAGTCCGCACGGGTAGGTACCACCGCCCTGCCTATTTCCGCCGTGAAGCAGTATTACGTTTCGGTTTGAAGGGTTGGGCAGCCTGAGATCTTAGAACTTATATCTCAAGGTGGGTGGCGCATTTACGTTGTAGATGTCTATGGGCTCCGGTAATCAATTAACACCAGGTGGGCTGTGAGCTCGTCTACCCATCTAAGCAATAAAAAAGGCGAGTACACGGCCCACCTGATGGTGAGTGGTTACCGTCGCCCATGGACTTCAACAATGCCAGGGGCAGAGTCAAGCCGCTGCCTACCGCAGAGTACTCTTCTCACGTTTAACCCTTTGTCTGCCGTGTAGGTCACCGGTGCCCTACGCGGCGCACCGAAGTAATTATGCCGATTTCTGTAACTAAACGAGCAAACAAAACAAATTTTAAAGGATTATAAGTCGAGTCGTGTGTTTAAATTTTGATTTGGTTTGATAATATGAGCCCTACTAGGGAATTGTTCGAATTATCTATAACTAATATATAAATCTACAATGGTTTTTACGGATGTTCCGTTATAACTACTGAACCGTGCATCCGATTGACTTGAAACTTGGTATCCATGTATAAAATACATGTACTCAATGGATAGGCTAATATTTATATGAGTATTGAACTCCCGACACCAGTTGCGGGGGCGTTAATGATGAGAATGTTTGTGGGGGTGAGAAATAATTATGTCAATTTTAAATGCCCAGCGAAGCGGACGGATTCAGCTAGTATTCCTATATAAACTGTTTGTTTGACTTTATTTGAACAAAAGGATCTTCTAGTGCTTACAAACGAGTACTTCTAGTCAGTTTACTGGTGGTAGGGTTCTGTGTAGAAGCCCGCCCGGGTTGGTACCACCGTCCTGTCTATTTCTGCCGCAAAACAGTAATACTGTGTTCCGGACAGGATAGCCGGTGTAACATACATAAGGCTGCCCATCCAGGCCAGGATAAGCAGCGCATCTGAGTCTCTGATGTAGTTTGGATGTCTATGGGCGACGGTTATAATTTCCCATCAGATGAGCCGTAAGCTCGTCTATCGAAAGCAATAAAAAAAAAAAAAGGGTTCAACCTACATCCGTGTCGGTGACCAGCGAGATACAACTCGAGACTAAGATTCGCAGTTAGCTCTGTATTCTGATACTGGTATCTTTAGTGTAAGTTTATTAACGTTCTCGATAGCGTAAAAGTTAACTTTTTGTATGCAGTTGCAACAGCGCCCCTAGCGGCAAACGTAGGGAAACGTTCCAACTCCATACAAATTTGAGTTAACTTTTACGCTATCGAGAACGTTAAAAAACTCGCACTAAGCACACTGATCACAACACCGATGTGGTGAACCATTTTGAATTCCATTGCTTTGGAACCAAATTAACAATGGACGCTTAACTAACTTTTCGGTAGGCAGCGGCTTCGCTCTGCCGCTGGCATTGCTGAAGTCCATGGGCGATGATAACCACTCACCATCAGGTGGGCCGTATGCTCGTCAGCCTACAAGGGCAATAAAAAAAAACTGATTCACATGAGTTCGTGATAAAAATGTGATATGCTATCACTCAATTAATATGAATTAAAATCAACAACACATTTGGTTAGTTTTATTCTTAAGCTCCTGATAAAATAAAATTGCAATTAATTTAGCATGCTATCAGCAACTCCTGATTGAAATATAGTAGCAAAATATTCATTTTAAATAATAATAAAATAGTTTGTTTTTTGTTTGAGAGATTACATGTGGCCCATACATAGCCTTTCCAATTTTAACCGGGGCAGGATTAAATACAGTGTGCACAATATTATGGTCAGAGTTAAAAAAAATGAAAATCAATTGGATTTTTTTTCATGTTTTCAATACAACAATACAATACAATTTTTACTGGTGGTAGGACCTCTTGTGAGTCCGCGCGGGTAGGTACCACCACCCTGCCTATTTCTGCCATGAAACAGTAATGCGTTTCGGTTTGAAGGGTGGGGCAGCCGTTGTAACTATACTTGTGACCTTAGAACTTATATCTCAAGGTGGGAAGGTGGGTGGCGCATTTACGTCGTAGATGTCTATGGGCTCCAGTAACCATTTATCACCACCAAAACAACTACAATCCGGTTGAAATAATTTAAGTTTTTTTTGTTCTCTACGTAATCGTCGGCAGCCTAAGGGGCTATCCCGATTGCTGCTTCGCATTCGGCCCATTGACCAATTAGGGACCTTTTTGCCATTAGAGTTTCGCTAAAATTATTAACTACCTTTAGAATTTTAATTTTTTTAAATGTCACCCTCGTAATGTTTTCGTTTCCCTCACAGTGATTGAGTTTTTTTTTTTTAATGATTTTATGACCTAGTAACTAAGACCTTTCGGTCAAGCCTTATTTTGATTTATCTTCTTATTTTTATGAAAAATGATAATAATTAAGGTTTTTTTTATTGCCTTTGTAGGTAGACGAACATACGGCCCACCTGTTGGTGAGTGGTTACCGTCGCCCATGGACTTCAGCAATGCCAGGAACAGAGCCAGAGCCAAGCCGCTGCCTACCGTTTGTTTATTGAGTGAAATGAAATGAAATGAAGATGATTAATTTGAGACATTAATCAACTGGCATGAAATTAAATGAAATGAGATGAGATGATGCGGGAAGTTAATAGTAAAATGGTGGTTATTTACTAAGAGTTTTTCAGTGGGCTTTTTGGAGGATCCCGAGAAGCTACGCCTAGCGGCTTTGTTTCATTTTCCCACATTTGTGCACTTTCACGGATACTAAACAGTTAATAAATCACCGTTATTACATAATTATGCCTGAAGAAACACTAAATAGACAAAATAAAACAAATCACACGACTTCACTCCTCGCGTTCCCGCCAAAAGTAGTGAAGTAATTATCTCGATTTCTCTCTTCGAACTTTTTACTAATGCACCGGAATATCTAGTAGACTCCGGGAAAGACGAACCCGAAGATACTGAGAATGAATCTATTTCTAAGAGACCTAAAAGACTAAAATGTTTACTTTAAAATTAAAAGAAGGCAAAGTTAGGCAATCCAGACGCTTCCGGGTTCTGACCTCGGAGGGGATCGGACGTCGGGTGTAAGAGTGCAGGGGAGTCGTTTAGTGGGTGGGCCCTAAAATCCTTGGGCCCGCGGTCTGCTCACAACACCATGCAGATCGTAGATTCTCACATACCCCGCGCGCCCCTTTTGCGCGGAGACCTCGTAGAAGGTTCGGCCCTGTACCCGAAAAAAAAAAAAAAGCCAAACCAGACGCTTACCAGAAATCGACACAATTACCTACTTCAGTGCGACGCGTAGGACACCCATGACCTAAATTGTAGTTGATGTCTTAAACAAAATCGTAGTAGAAATCGGTTAAATAACTATGTAACTAAATGATATTTTTAATCCAAAAATACCTTAGATAAATATAATATTTAAGCCGGCGTTACCTTAATAAGCCTGTGTTATGTATTATCGAGTCCTTGCCGATGAGAATAGTAAGGACAAATGCACTGTAAAAACAATCTTATCGGATGACGACAATAGATATTTAAAAAAAAACTAATCCGAATAAGTTCGATGATCCTCGCATAACTAATTGAGGCTGATCCATTGAAATCTTGTAAACAGTACTGCATTTTTCAGTAACGCTCACGGCGGTAATAAAAATAGACAAACGCTTCTCTAGACAGTAATAAATATAACATTTTTTTTCCCTACCTAAGCTGATGGTAGCCTCTCAAGGCTATTTCAGCGTAACCTTAACTAGTAGGTGAGCTCACGGGGCTCAGACCTGACGACGTTGCTAACACGAACCCTAGCAAGAGCCGTGTTTCGCAGAATCTACCGCCGGAACGGAAACGCGACCCCCTGAGAAGATCCGGCGAGAAACTCAGTGGACTGTGTCTGTGGGTTAATTTACTCGTCGAGCCCTTCGTCGCAAGCGACGGGTTCGACGAGGACGGTGACCGGAGCCTCCCTCTGGATCCACTCAAATACCGTTTTTTAACAAAAACCAAAATCGTCTTCAACGATATCATCATTGTAGTCAAATTCAATGAAATATTCACTATTCATTCATATTCACTAGCTATAAATTTTAAGACAGGAAGAGTAACAGCTTTAGAAAAAAAAATTCTTTAAAATCGGTTCACTTAGATAATAGTTTTGAGGTAATAAAAAAAAACCGGAAAATTAATAGCTTCGATCGGTGAAAAACCAAATAAGTTTAGGTTTTTTTATGCACATTGTTTGGTTCTGTTGAAAAAAACTATCATCTATAACAGATTTGTACCATAGAGACATTATCATGCCGGGCGGAATATTATGAGTCAGTTTTTTTGAAAATCTGTCTCCGGAACAAGGTCATCTTGATGAGGAAAATGTATCGTCAGTTAGATGTAGATTTGTGCTGTGACCATGAATAATAAGGGAACAAATCAAGAACGGTCATCCGGCCCCAATTTAGGATTCCTTTTTGTATTTTTTATTTATTGCCTATGTAGGCAGACGAGCCCATGCGTTCTGCTCAAACTACAAAGAGGTACGTTAAATTTAAAAATACCAAATGCATATGACGCCATTATCGTTTATCATCGACAATTCGTTGATAACAAAATTTTATAAAAAAAAGGAATACCACAGCTAATTCCTAATTAACCTAAATTCGCAAAAAATAATAGTATAGTTATTAATAACATTTTCGGATCGTATTGATTTATGACAAAGACAATGAAATTAAATTGTAATTGTATTGAAATTGTAATCGTATTTTTGCCGCGTTGCATTCTGATCGGTCATATGCTCCTCTTGGGCAAATGTCCGCGGAAGGGAAGGGAGAGAAGAGTTATCGGCCCTATCAGAGTGAAGTGAGGCACACACACATCATCATCATCATCAGCCTGTATCTCTCCACTGCTGGATGTAGACCTCTCCCATAGTCCGCCACAATGAACGATCCCACACATATAAGAACGATATTTCCACCACTGGACACCTCGTTCATTGTATTCAATGTAATGCACATTTTCTTACATCTTTATTTATTTACTAGCCGTACTGCTTCGCTGGGCATTTAAAATTAACTCATTATTAAAAGGGAGTCCAACACTCATATAAACATTAGCCTATCCATTAAGTACATGTATTTTCTACATGGATACCAAGTTTCAAGTCAATCGGATGCATATTTCAGTAGTTATAACGGAACATCCGTAAAAAACACTGTAGATTTATATATTAGTATAGATTTCCAATTATTTGGCGTGGACAATAACATCAATTTCCGTTAAGATTATCGCTACTAATAATAATAATAATAATAATAATAGCCTTTTTATTCCTAAACATAGGGTTACAAGAGGTCCCTAAGTTCGGTGTGCCTTTTGGCATAGGCCTCCTCCAATTCCTTCCAATGGGTCCTATCCCTTGCTACTCTCAGCCAGAATGGTCCCGCTGTCTGCTTGAAGTCATCTTCCCATCTCCTGATTTGACGACCCCTACTTCGTTTGCCGTCTCTTGGTTGCCAGAGGGTGACTTGCTTGCTCCATTTGTTAGTGGGGTGGCGTAGCATATGCCCAGCCCATCTCCATTTTTGGACGTCTATCCGGGTGAGAATGTCTGTGAGTTTCGTTCTTGTTCTTATGTCTACGTTCCTGACTCTATCTTTGATTTTTAACCCTAGCATGCTTCTTTCCATGGCACGTTGGCATTTTATTAGCTTTTCCCTGTGGTTAAGTGTCAATGACCAAGTTTCGCAGCCATAAGTAAGAACTGGTAGAATACAGGTCTCGAATGTTTTCTTTTTGATGTGATTGCCTAGATCCTTACTTTTCACTATTTCCTTCAGTGACCAGTATTTTCTCCAACCTTGGGCTATTCGCCTGGTTATTTCCTTGGTCATTACATCTGAAGGGGATATAATCTGGCCTAAGTAATTATATTCTTTGACATATTCGATCTTGATGCCATCTACCATAATGTCTATTTCCCTTGAGTTTGTCATCAATTTTGTTTTACTGGCATTGATTTCCAGACCAGCTTCCTTACTTATATTGGCTAGGCTCTGCATCATTAGTTCTATTGCCGCAGGATTCTCTTCAAGAAGCACCAAATCATCGGCAAATCTTAGGTGGTTTAGGCGAGCTCCATTTATTTTTAGACCTAAGTGGTCCCAGTTTAGCTGTCTAAAGATGTGCTCGAGTACGGCGTTAAATAGTGTAGGGGAGAGAGGATCGCCTTGGCGTACACCCTTTTTGATAGGAAATGACTCCCCTGTTGATTCAAGTTTGATACTGGCCTTGCTAGATTTATATATACTCTTGAGTATTTCTATATAGTTGCTCTGGACTCCTTGTTGTTCAAGACTCCGCCATATGTATTGGTGCCTGAGGCTATCGAATGCCTTTGAGTAATCTATGAACGCCAAGTATATTTGTTTATTGTATTCATTATACTTCTGTATCAACTGTTTTATTGTGTGAATATGATCTATTGTGCTGAAGCCTTTTCTGAATCCTGCCTGCTCTGCGGGTTGGCTTTCATTTAGCGTTAATGATATTCTTTCCAGGATCACTTTAGCAAATACTTTATATATGTTTGATATTAGAGAAATTGGCCTATAGTTCCCAATCTCGTCTCTAGTGCCTTTTTTATGTAGTAAAATTATGTGACACTCGGTCCATTCTTCTGGGATTTGCCTTGTTTGTAGGATTTCATTGAAGAGTTTTGCCAGCACAGGACTGATTTCCTCTAAAGTTCCCTTAAGCATTTCGTTAGGTATCTTGTCCGGCCCTGGAGCTTTCTCGAGTTTTTGGGATTTTATTGCCTTGGTTACCTCTGAGGCAAGGATGTCTGGCACTTCGTCTACTTTGTTTTCATTTGGTTCGTAAACTTCCGGAATTGTGTCCAACCCTGAACCTAATTTATCAGAATACAATAGGCGGTAATAGTCCGTGGCTAGTTTCAGTATTGAGAGTCGGTTAATTAAGTTAGATTCGCGTTGGTTCAGTTTCAATATCCATTCTTTCCCATGTTCGCTTAGTTGCTTCAGAGCCTTTTTTGTTCCTCCTGTTCTTTTTATATTTTCTTCTAAAACACTATTTCTTTTCTCTCTACGGTCTTTTCTTATATTCTCCTTAATTTTCTTGCTAAGGTTTGCAATTTTTTGGCGTCTTTCTTTATCCCCTTTATTTGATATTAGTGTTCTTCTTTTATCCAATAGTTCTAGTGTCTCCTTGCTTAAATAGCTTTCTTTGCTCCTGGGTTTGCTGACTAGCATCTCTTTCAATTTGTTTTGTAATCTTCTGTATTTAATCCCAGTTTCTGCGTCGGAAGCAATAATTTCTTTGAGTGATTCTGTTGTGGGAGAATTAATGGAATGACTGTGTTCTGACATTTGATACAGCTTATTATTATTTGCTAGGTTTTTCCTGGATCTTTTGGATTGGTTTAAGCTTAGGCAGCTTCTCACCATACGGTGGTCTGTGTTAAAGTTAAGGTTTTTAACTATGTTGGTATCTGTGAACGCGCTTGCTTTGTTAGTTATAATAAAATCTATTTCAGTTTTGAATTTTGCACCTGGGGAGGACCACGTCCATTTGCTTTTAGTCTTTTTGTGAAAACGTGAGTTCATTAAAATAAGGTTATTTTCCATCATGAACTCTACTAGTTTCTGTCCATTTTGGCTTCTTTTGCCATGCCCAAACTTCCCGATTGTGGATTCTTCTCCATTTTGTCTTTCTCCAACCTGTGCGTTAAAGTCGCCCATGATTATTATATTGTTATTGTAGTGCGGTTTTATTGCTTCTGCGATACTCTCATAAAAATATTCTATGTCTGATATCCCTGCTTGTTCTGTTGGGGCATATATTTGGAAGATGGCCCAATTTTTTTTGTATTCCGGAAATTTTAAATGAGCTACCGCAATTCTGTCAGATACTCCTTCAAAACCCATAATGTTTTTCTTCAGCCTAGACTTAATAAGGAAGCCTACTCCTTTTTGTCCGGTGTGTTCTCCTTTGTGAAACATGATATAGTCGTTCCTCTCTTCTATTCCTTCTCCTGGCCTTCTCATCTCGCTGATGCCTATTATGTCCCATTTTATGTTGGATATGGCTATTTCTAATTCTTTTAGGCTCTCTTCCGTTCTTAGTGTCCGAGTATTCAGTGTGCAGACATGTATATTTTTATGTTCGGTGTTCTTTGTATCTTGTTTTGTCTGTATTGTTTTCTTTTTGTGCATATTTTTTCTGGATAGGTTTGCATTAGGTTGTTTCGAGTTGTAATATTTTGATTTAGATGGAGGGTGTTTGTCTTCTTCCCCCACGGTGACAAGCCGGCTTGGGGTGCTTGTTATAAATGTTGTGTTTGGTAATGTGGTTGTTGGGATTGTTTGGATCCGGGTGCCGCATATTAGTTTTTTGAGAGATTTGATAATGAAGCGGATCTCCCGCGCTCTATATAGCTCAGTATATTTGGGCGCATTGTTTCCTTTGTCGCGGTTTTAGAAGAGGCGTTGTTCAGGGTGGTCGATGTACTTTGGGTATTACTTGCATTGACTTTCTTTTGTGATGGTGTTTTCGGTGATCTTGAAGTCTCTCGTTTCCTCTTTTCTCTGTTGCTTTCATGTGTTTTCTTTATTATCAGTTTGTCGTATTTGATGAACGCTATATTCCCTTTGTTCTTTTCCTCTTCAACTTGCCGCTGTAGTTGTTTACGTTTTTCTATTATTTCTTTAGGGTAGTCCTCTTTGATATTTATACCTTCTTGTAGGTTACGTCTATTTCGCAGAATCATGTGTTTTTTCCATGTAGTTGTGAGTGAGACTACAACAGGGCGATTTTTATCGAGCTCTTTTTTACCGATCCTGTAAGTATTATTAATTTCGAAGGTTTCAAAATGTACTCCCATTTCCAGTATAATGTCTTTTATATAGTCTACTAGCTCCGTTTCTGTTGTTGCTTTTCCTTCCTCGATGCCAAAAAAGACAAGGTTATTTTTGCGCTTCTCCTTATCAGCGAATTTCAATTTTAACTCTAGCTCACTTATTTTATTTTTGAGTTGGGTGTTTTCTTCGGTGATCGCTTTAAACTTTTCGTCTAGTGCTGCCATGACATTTTGTGTTACTGTAGTTGTTATAAGTTTAGTTTGTTGGTCTAACTTTTCATCTAATTTTGCCAATAGAATTTCCATACTTTTCTCCATGATTGGTATTTTTTATATTGCTATGGCAGCACTTGTTTCGCTGTGACAACACTGGTTTTGTAATGGCAACACTTTTTTTGCTGTGGCAGCACTTGTTTCGATGTTTGTTATGTTGGTACTGTAGTTTCCACTCTGTAGTCTATGTACAATTTGCATCAGATGACACTTCACAGTATTTTTGTAGGGTAGAATGATTACAATATGTGGTTGATTTGTTCTCACAATTTAACACTTTTCTGTAATTTTTTGCTAATCGTGTATTTTGTTCTTTGTTGTAAACAATAGTTCGTATGACACTCTTTGTTGGCACTTTTTTACACTGTTTATTTTTAATTTTCCGCGGAGCTCTGTGACGTGCGTATTGACTGATCGACAACCCTTATCGCTACTAAGAAGAGCTAAATACATAAACTTTAATTGATTTATCGTAAACCAAGATAAGTTATTGACAGCACTGGTTTGCTGGGTGCACTTGTGTATCTCCCGTAATCCAATTTAGGATTAAACTTCTTAAGCGTTTATTTGATCAATAAAAAGATACAACTAGCTGCCATAATACTCAACGCAATACGTCAATAAGTTCGTATCGGGGTTCCTTTATCGAATTGTCACGTGTCGTGAGAAACTGATATGTTTTATTTTATGTTTTTATGAGAATTATCATACAACCTCCAATCGAGAATTACGGTCATTCGTGCTCACTACCAAAAAGTAACAAGTCCGGAATTAAATTAAAATAAAATAACTTTATTTGTCAACTGGTTAATTAATATGACTATCACGAAGTACTCCAGAAAAGTGGAACAAGATCATCGCCGAATGGTACCTACTCTGGAGATGGTAAAAGAAATAGAGGAAGCCAAGGAATGTGATGAATGATTGAGATAAAATTGACAGCCGGTCCTAACTGGAGGAGGGTTGCTAAAGATTGACAACAATGGAGGATATTAGATAAGGAAAAAAAAAAAAAAAAAGGCCCACGCCAATAGCAACAATGAATTGAGATATACATATACAAAAATTAAATCAACAGTTCTAAAGACTTAAAATAAAGGGCTTATTATTGATTTATTGATCGATTTTCCTATATTTAATATTTGCGTAACGAAGGGTGAAAGGGCTTAATACACGACATTTATCGTTGACTCTCATAAGTCGTCAAAATTCCGCTTAAACCAATTAGCCTTTCACCCCTCGACATTATTATTTTAGTTTATTATATTATTAAAAAAAAATTTCTACCTATTCTAGTAACCTTAAGGGGTTATTCTAGATTCGCCGAATTAATAGGTGAGCTCACGGGCTCAAACCTGCTAACACGAACCCTAGCAAGAGCCGTGCTTCCCAGAATCTACCACCGGATCGGAAGCGCGACCCACTGAGAAGATCCGGTAATAAACAAAGTATTTATTGGCTAGTTCTCACTTCGGATTCCCCGTCTGCACATAGCTGACCGCTAATTGGCTGGTAGTCTAACTACAAATCATCCATTCATATAGCAAAACTACCAGCAAATAGGTATAGCAAAAAAATAATAGTTTAAAAAAACTAACAAAATATGCTTTTATAGAAAATCCAACTAAAAAATAGGAAGTGTGATGTGCTTTACAGGATATTATCAAAATAACCCTTCTACTCATATCTGTTCATAAAATATTTGTAAGTACTGATACCATACCATACACCCCACGCTTTTTTTACAATAAAACTAATTTTTTCTTACATTATTTTCAATTCAAATTTATCAAAATTTATTTTCTATTTTTTTGTTGGATTTTCTATAAAAGCGCATTTTGTTAGTTCTTTTAAACTATTTTATTTATTTTTCATATTTTAGTTGAAGTTCAATTTCTTCAAATTTTGTTTTCTATATTTTTTTAATATTGAATTGTCATCGGTCCTTAATAAGTATACCAAATTTCGAGTGAATTCGACGTTTTGAAAGGGGTCAAAATCATGTTCAAAGATTCCGTTACTAACATACATACGAGGGCTGCACTAAAAGTATCGGGAATGGAATATTTCCACTGTTCCTGTCATATTAAAATCTTTTTAATTGAAAACTCTTTGGTTTTAAAAATCAAATACCATTTATTTATTTAAAAAAAGATTCTCGGTCTTGTCACGAGGTTTTGTCAAACTTGTTTAGTCGTTGAGAAAATGGAATTGACTCGAGAAAATTCAAGAGCGACGATTTATTATGACTTTCGAAGTGGTTTAACACAAAAACAGTGTGTTGACCGGATGATTTCTGCATTTGGTGATGAAGCCCCATCCAAAACCACAATTTATCGCTGGTTTGCTGAGTTTCAACGTGGACGTGTCAAGCTCAGTGATGATCCCCGTCAAGGTCGTCCAAAAACTGCAGTCACCCAAGAAAACGTTGATACTGTGCGCAAGCTGATTGAGGAAGATCGACATGTGACATACCGCGAAATTCAGGCAACTTTAGATATTGGCATGAGTCAAATACAAATAATCTTGCATGAACAATTAGGTGTAAAAAAGTTGTTTTCTCGATGGATACCGCATTCGCTCTGTGAAGAGCAAAAAGCGGCTCGCGTTACTTGGTGCGTCAGAACTCTCGAAAGATTCCACGCAGGATCCTCAAATGCTGTACACAACATTGTATCAGGTGACGAATCCTGGATATACGCGTACGAACCCGAAATAAAAAACCAGTCACGAGTTTGGGTGTTCGAAAATGAGTTAAAGCCAACAAAAATTGTTCGTTCACGGAGTGTTGCAAAAAAAATGGTGGCCACGTTTGTCTCCAAAACCGGCCATGTTACGACTATTCCTCTCGAGGGACAAAGAACGGTTAATGCAGAATGGTATGCTAGCATTTGTTTGCCACAGGTCGTTTCTGAACTCCGTAAAGAGAACTGCAACCGCCGCATCATCCTCCATCACGACAATGCGAGTTCTAACACCGCGCACAGAACAAAAGAGTTTTTAGAGCAAGAAAACATAGAATTATTAGACCATTCGCCGTACAGCCCCGACCTAAGCCCTAATGATTTCTATACTTTCCCTAAAATAAAGAATAAATTGCGTGGTCAGAGATTTTCATCACCTGAAGAAGCTGTGGACGCCTACAAAACGGCCATTTTGGAGACCCCAACTTCCGAATGGAATGGTTGCTTCAATGATTGGTTCCATCGTATGGAAAAATGTGTCAAATTTCGCGGAGAATACTTCGAAAAGCAATAAATACATTTTTAAATAGTAATGTTGTATCACTTCGTTAATTCCCGAAATTTTCAGTGCCGCCTATGTATACGTCTGAACCTAATAAAAGCGTATTAAAAAATAACTAAACAAGATCATTTAGAATTATATGGAAAATATTTTTTTGGACTTCTGTTTTTTATATACTAGCGGACCCGGCGAACTTTGTTCCGCCACACGGTTTGTTTCACACACATCAACCGGTTAACTTCAAAATTCTACTATAATTAACCATAGAACGTTTAGCTGTCAGTTGACATCAACCGGTCAACTTCAAAATTCTACTAAAATTACCCATAGAATATATTACGTTTAGCTGTCAGTTGCGTTTTGTTATTCCGTATCAGTTGCGTTTTGTTATTCCATATCAGTTGCGTTTTGTCATACCACGTTTTGTGTCACGTCCCATGGGAATGTGATAAAAAGTATCCTATGTCCTTCTCCTGGTTCTAAGCTACCTCTTCAGCAATTTTCAGCCAAATCAGTTCAGCCGTTCTTGAGTTATAAATAGTGTAACTAACACGACTTTCTTTTATATATATTTTTTTATATATATGAAAAAAAAGAATATACATACTCAATATTAATTTTTGAATGGCACCCGTAATATTTAAGAATTATAATAATAATCGAGTAAGTAAACTCGCGTGTGTCGGTTTATCATTTTAACCCATTTATTTTTCGTTATCATAATTCAAATAAGCTCATTAAATTTTGTTGATTCATTATTTGAATTAGACTAATACAGTGTTATAAAGTCCGGTAAGGGTTCCAACTACGACTTCTTTAACGAATTTGTCGACTCCGACGAAGAGTTCCACGAGAGAACTAGCCCATAAACACAACCCACTGAGTTTCTCGCCGGATCTTCTCAGTGGAACGCGAATATGATCTGGTAGTAAATTCCTTTTTTTTTTATTGATTAGACGGGTGGTTACTGTTAAGTGGTTACTGGAGCCCATAGACATCTACAACGTAAATGAGCTACCCACTTTGGGATGCAAGTTCTAAGTGCTCAAGTATAGTTACAACGGCTGCCCCGCCCTTCAAACCGAAACGCATTACTGCTTCACGGCAGAAATAGGCAGGGCGTTGGTACCTACCCGCGCGACTCACAAGAGGTCCTACCACCAGTAAGAAGAATTTAATATATACTATTCGTAACTCCAGACGTTTAGTTTCGTCAATGAGGAAGTTTTGACCTTAAAAATCAACCTTAAAACTCCTACCGAACGAAATAATAAACGAACTGGATCTTAACGAATTCTCAAAATGGTATTTGTATTCACTCACCGAAAATTTTCACAACAACAGCGTATATAATCCAAAACAAAATTATATTCATTAACATAGCGATTAAAATGCCTAATAGGTCATTCATTTTAACGGAACTGTCTACTGATTTTTTTTTTTTAAATTCAAATTTAATAAATTCCGTTTCTAAAATCTATTTAGATGTAATTTTGATTAAATTTTTTTTCTGTATATATATATACAATAACACTTTCGTAACAAGACTCACTACGAAGAAAGTTTTACATTTAATTTATATACAACAGAATCGAGTCCAATGAACGTAATTTAGAGTGTACCGAACCGATACAACGAGTCGATTAAAAATCGATAAGGACGAACATCGATTTTATTACAATTCGGATTGAGGGGATTACGGTTTAATGATAAAACAAAAGCGTGCGAGTACTGTTTTTATTTATCTTACAATATAACGAAAACTTTCATGTTTTTTTTAACAAGCTTTTATTAGCTTCATGCGTATGTTTACTGGTGGTAGGACCTCTTGTGAGTCCGCCCGGGTAGGTACCACCACCCCGCCTATTTCTGCCGTGACGCAGCTATGCGTTTCGGTGTGAAGGGTGGGGCAGCCGTTGTAACTATACTTGAGACTTTAGAACTTATATCTCATGGCGGATGGCGCATTTACGCCGTAGATGCCTATGGGCTCCAGTAACCACTTAACACCAGGTGGGCTGTGAGCTCGTCCATAGTTACGGAAATTTTTAATACGATTTTGATCCCTTTCAAAAAGTCGGATTAACTCAAAATTTGGCATGCTTAACAAAGGACCGATGACAATTCAATACTTTAAGTAGTTAGACCTGTTATCCTTTCTAGGATAATCAGGATTAGGGATTTTTTTGTTGGGATTAGCTCCCAATTTTAACAGCTCTTCCACAATATTAACAAAGCCTAATTAATTAATAGCTTATTATTGACATGTTGATGTTGAATTGTAAGCACCATATTTAATACATATTAGTTAAAAAAAAATACTAAAAAGCACGCTTTTATAAAAAACAACTACTAGAAACTACTACACTAACTACTACATGGTAAGCAGCGGCTTGGCTCTGCCCCTGGCATTACTGACGTCCATGAGCAACGGTGACCACTTACCATCAGGTGGGCCGTATGCTCGTCTGCCTACAAAGGCAATAAAAAAAAATAGAAAATAAATTTATTGTAAACAAAAAGTGGGGTGCTGTTTAGAACCGTGTGCATCAAAATGAGATATACAGATGTACACTTTTATTTATTTATTATGTAAACATTTAACTTTATCGCTTAGCTAACGATATTGCTAGTCGAATTATTCACATGGAAACATCACATAATAATATGTGTGTCTCATGAAATCCCAAAAAGTTTTTGGCAATTTTTTTTTGTCTCTACCGGAAACAAGGCAATTTTGACTACTGTACGTCAAGCAAGAAAATCTATCGAATTCTTAATGTGAATTTATCGAGTCCTCTATACGAAAACGGATTATTACATTAGATGGTAGTAGTCGATAGCCAGTCAGTCTTCGAGAATTATGTTACAGTATGTCAAAACAATTTTTGTGCTCTCGATTACCTATGAGTATAAGCGAACATCACAATACGATTGCGAAAAGAAAATAAGTAAAAATTCATTCGTGCTGCTAAAATTAATTCTTTTTACGTAAATTTATTTAAATCGCTCTAATGACATTATCAAAATAATTTTACATTTTTTTTTTATTGCTTTGAACTGACTATACCACGACCCACCTGGTGTTAAGTGGTTACCGAAGCCCATGAACATCAACAACGTAAATGACGCCACCCACCTAAATACTAGAGTTCTAATTCTCAATTTTACAGTACAACGGTTGCTCCTCTTTTCAAAATTGGTACCTGCCTGTGGGATTCGAACACCGACACAGCCGCGTCGCTCGATACGACCGCACCGGGCGTCTTATCCTTTAGACCACGACGACTTCAAATACAAGTTTCGAACATGAAGATCCGAAATATAGGTCTACTGAGGAATTTCACTCCCTCGGTCAAAGACAACGATTAGACGACCCGATAGACACCTATTTCTGCCGTGAAGCAGTAATGCGTTTCGGTTTGAAGGGTGGGGCAGCCGTTGTAACTATACTGAGACTTTAGAACTTATATCTCAAGGTGGGTGGTGCATTGTGGGCTCTAGTAACCACTTAACACCAGGTCCACAAATATAGGCAAAAAAAAAATTGAAACAAAAAAGATAATCTCAACGCGAACGCCACTTCCAATTTTGATACATAGGCCTAAATTCTCTAAGTCTAGTCACCGGTCACTACATAACCCCATTTTTTTATACATTAACCCTAACGAATGATTCGATCGATTAAAATCGACACATCCCATCCCTAAACCTATATATTGAACTAACACAAAGATAATCCCGAAATATCTACCGATAAAATCGTTAATCATCACACAATTTCTATCTATGTAGAACGTTTATTACGTACGCGGTTAGAACCGAAAATATTTTCTAAATGATAAAAGTACTTTTACTTTATCTACGACACATCATTGATGGGTTGTTTTCAAAGGCAGGTCAATAGGCTAATGCCTGCGTAGGCTTGTATGGCGGTTTGACCCACGTGGCGGGGCCATGCCATGGAAAGATGTCTTTAGTACTTTCCACTGGCCTCGTTTGAAGAAGGACGTGTCATAGTGCTCGGGAAACATCGTAGAGGGGAGCTCATTCCAAAGCCGGATGGGACGAAAAACAACGGAATCCAGATATCGCGTTTTAAGTTTTCCCCTCCATTAATGTATTATAAAAACAATTACATTGTTTTCCTACCTATGCTAATAGCCTTGAGAGGCTATTTCAGCTTCGCCCTAACGTTTGTAGGTGAGCTCACGGGGCTCAAACCGGAGAGTTGCTAACACTGACCCTAGCAAGAGCAGTGCTTCGCAGAATCTACCACCGGATCGGAAACGCGACCCGCTGAAAAGATCCGGCGAGAAACTCAGTGGGCTGTGTCATGTTAATTCGCGTAAATAATCACCATTTAATTTCGCACACAATTTTTTTTTTATTTTTTTTAAATAAATATTTACTAACAATCACGCCATGTTAACTGGTCCCGTGCTAAGTTCGTAAAGAACTTGTGTTACAGGTACCAGATAACGGATATAAATGTAAGATTTTTATTATACACATACATATATTTAATAGACATCCATAACCCTGGAAAAGACATTTATATTTATCATACAAATATCTTCCATTGGCGGGATTCGAACCCGCGACCCCCTTGTGTAGTGACCATGTCACTTACCACTACACCAGACGGCCGTTAAAGATAAAGCGCATACACTAATGGCCTCGAATTACAGGAAAAAGATAAATTTAATAAATTAATTTTGATAAAATCGATCGTTTCATCGGCTTTGTGGTTAGAAACCTTGACCGTTCTATCACTGAGCCTGACTTCGATTCCCGCACGGTCTGAAATTTGTGAGTTATTTGATATTCGTCGTTGGATTGAATTTGTTCATACTTTGTATTCATAATTATTTATAATACGACAAGAAATCCTCACTAGGAAAACTTAAGAGAGACGTTTATTAAATCTACCTATCTACCTACATATATCTATATATTAATAATACGGCAAGCAAAAACTTTGTATCCCTTTTTACGAAAATTACGCGGACGGAGCAGTATGAAATTTTCCACACTTATAGAGGATTATAGGGAAGAAGTGCACAATGCTATTTTTTTTTTAATTATGCATTTTTAATTCATTAAATTAATTAAAAAAACATCACACACACTACTATGTATTTGACACACGCGCGTATACTCTTACATACACACACACTATTTGTTTACTGTCAAACTTTTGTTATTGCTTAGTCTCTGGTCAAATTGAGAATAGGTTACTTATTATTGTTTATCTTTAATTTTATTTGTATAGTGTAGTCTTGGCGATATCTGTGATTATAGAAGTATAATAGTCTTTGTCTCTTTGACAATAGAACCATAATAATGTTCAAACTTATAATTTCAATTAATTATAGTCGAATTTCGACTACTGCGGGACCACTAGTAAAAATGAATTGCTGTTCGTTAGTCTCGCTAAAACTTGCTGAAGAAGGCGTTGCTTCGTCGACGACTTCAGACCGCAGCTACCACCATGGGACAGTGGTTCCGGAAGTGGCGCATCGACATCAACCCTACGAAAAGCACAGCGGTGCTCTTCAAAAGGGGTCGCCCTCCGAACACCACGCTGAGCATCCCCCTCCCGACTAGGCGCGTCAACACCTCCGCCCCCGCCATTCGCCCAATCACGATGTTCGACCAGCCCATACCGTGGGCCCCGAAGGTCAAATATTTAGGCGTCACCCTCGACAGTAGTATGACATTCCGCCCTCACATCAAGACGGTACGCGACCGTGCCGCCTTCATTCTAGGACGTCTCTACCCGATGATATGTAGGCGAAGTAAAATGTCCCTTAGAAATAAGGTGATAATCTACAAAACTTGCATACGCCCCGTCATGACCTATGCAAGTGTAGTGTTCGCTCACGCGGCCCGCATACACTTAAAATCATTCCAAATTATTCAATCCCGTTTTTGCAGGATAGCCGTCGGAGCCCCGTGGTTCGTCAGGAACGTCGACCTCCATGACAACCTGGACTTAGAGTCCATCAGTAAGTATCTTCAGTCGGCGTCAATGCGCCACTTCGATAAAGCGGCACGACACGAGAACCCTCTCATCGTGGCCGCCGGTAACTACATTCCCGATCCTGCGGACAGAATGGAAAGCAGTCGACGTCGCCCAAAACACGTCATCTCGGATCCTCCCGATCCACTAACGGTGCTTTTAGGTACTTCAAGCACCGGTCACCGTTCTCGTCGAACCCGTCGCTTGCGACGAAGGGCTCGACGAGTAAATTAACTCTCAGACACAGCCCACTGAGTTTCTCGCCGGATCTTTTCAGTGGGTCGCGTTTCCGATCCGGTGGTAGATTCTGCGAAGCACGGCTCTTGCTAGGGTTCGTGTTATCAACGTCACCAGGTTTGAGCCCCGTGAGCTCACCTACTAAAGTTAGGGTTACGCTGACATAGCCCCTAGGGCTATCAGCTTAGGAAGGAAAAAAAAAAGAAAAAAAAAAGTTACATCCCCGAATACTAGCACGTGATTATTAAACACGCAACTGAATAACAAACTCTTTGTTTTATCATCGCCTTTGTAAGTGGCCAAGTCGTTACATATCTCAAAATTTTCTTGATTCCTGAGAGTCTCAGACGAAATTGTATCTACTTTTACGATTTAATCTTGCATATATTATTGTCATTTATATCATTTCGGAGGTATCTAAATAGTCTCAGAGTCAGGAATTTAATTATGTCTCAGCATTAATTATGCTTTTTGAAGACTGCGTTCAGCTTGTGCCATTTATATTTTGTAATTACATATTTCAAGAGTAGCGCTCTAAGGAGTGACTTGATATGAGTCACTCAGTCGCCGTCATCCTTAACGTCACTTCGGATCCCCCAGATCTATCTATTCTATCTATTACTGGTGGTAGGACCTCTTGTGAGTCCGCGCGGATAGATACCACCACCCTGCCTATTTCAGCCGTGAAGAAGTAATGTGTTTCGGTTTGAAGGGTAGGGCAGCCGTTGTAACTATACTTGAGACCTTAGAACTTAGATCTCAAGGTAGGTGGCGCATTTATGTTGTAGATGTCTATGGGCTTCAGTAACCACTTAACACCAGGTGGGCTGTGCGCTCGTCCAGCCATCTAGGCGATAAAAAAAAACCATCATAGCTCATCTACATCTACTACAAGTAACCACAGCGCTCGTCCCCAATGCAGTTCAAAACATCGCTTCGCATACCACTCGACTCCTGGAAGATTTCCCCTCATCAGTGTCTCCAAGCTGACGAAGGGAATGTCATTTAAATATATAGTAATACGTGAAGCAAAAACTTTGTACCCCTTTTTACGAAAATTGCGCGGACGGAGTAGTATGAAATTTTCCACACTTATAGAGAATATAGATAAGGGATGCAGAATGCTAATATTTTTTTTTAAATTTGCATTAATAATACATTAAATCAATTAAAAAAACCATTACACACACTACAATGTATTTGACACACACACATCTTTGTTACTCTTTGTTTACTCTCAAACTTTTGTTATTAAGTCTGTGATCAAATTGAGAATAGATTAATATTGTTTGTCTTAAATATTATTTGTCTATAGTGTAGTCTTAGCGAAATCTGTGATTATAGAAATATAATAATCTTTGACAATAAAACCTTAATAATGTTTAAACTTATAATTTTAATTAATTATAATTAGTCGAATTTCGACTAAAGCGGGACCACTAGTTTAAACAAACGATGCTATCCACTTGCCATTTAATCTTCAATTAGAACTGTCTCTGCGTTTTTATGTTTTTTTTGGTTGCCCCACCCTTCAAACCGAAACGCATTACTGCTTCACGGCAGAAATAGGCAGGGTGGTGGTACCCACCCGCGCGGACTCACAAGAGGTCCCTACCACCAGTAATTACGCAAATTATAATTTTTAGTTCCTTCATGCAACGTTATACTACCCTAGTAAAATTTTTTTTTATTGCTTAGATGGATGGACGAGCTCACAGGCCACCTGGTGTTAAGTGGTTACTGGAGCCCATAGACATCCACAACGTAAATCCGCCACCCACCTCGAGATATAAGTTCTAAGATCTCAGTATAGTTACAACGGCTACCCCACCCTTCGAACCGAACCGCAGTCAGAATAAATACAAAAAAAAAAAAAAACTTACGTCTGTTGACACAGTTCCCGAAGCAGAACCACATCCAAAACAAATAGGTGCACATCAGCACAAACAATACGGACATCGCGATACTGACGGTGTCCATAATAAATGTTTCTCAGTACGTTTTGCAAAGGAGAATAATAAAAAAATATACAATAAACACACACAAGCACCACAAGTTCACGTTCTTATCGTATTTATATCTTATCACTTATCTTCCTGTAAACATTCACGAAACTATTTTCGACTGGACACATTATTTTCAATAAATAAATACCTACGCAAATTTTTTCAATTGTTTATGTATCTAACATTTTGTATCCCTTTCTCGTGTTATCGTTTTTACGTAATATTGAAAAGAGACCGCTATCATTTCGCTAAATAAATCGTTTATGCAGAAATATTATTTAAAAGTAAAATACCATTAGTATTAAGTAATGGTATTTTATTAAGCGGTAGGCAGCGGCTTGGCTCTGCCCCTGGCATTGCTGAAGTCGATGGGCGACGGTAACCACTCATCAGGTGGGCCGTATGCTCGTCTGCCTTAAAAGGGCAATAAAAAAAAAATAAAAAAAAACCATGAACTGAGCAAACACTGTTTTGAATTTTAATTTTTCTCGAGTCATACGTATTCAAAAAATTACCAAAACCACGTTTTGTAATTTAAAATTGGCATTAGCCTTAGCGGGATTCGAACACCGATACTAACGAATCGCTCGATACGAACGCGCCGGGCGTCTTATCCTTTAGGCCACTACAGTTCCAATAAGAATGATCAAATGACCCATTTTGAACGTTTGCATTGAAAATGCACATATCCTTTTTTTTTTTCCCACCTGAGCTGATAACCTTGAGAGGCTATTTCAGCGTAACCTCAACTAGTAGGTGAGCTCACGGGCCTCAACCGGAGTGATGCTAACACTGACCCTAGCAAGAGCAGTGCTTCGCAGAATCTACCACCGGATCGGAAACGCGACCCCCTGAGAAAATCCGGCGAGAAACTCAGTGGGCTGTGTCTATGGGTTAATTCGCTCGTCGACGACGACGGTGACCGGTGCTTATGGTGCCTAAAAGCACCGTTAATGGATCGGGAGGATCCGTAATGACCTGCATATCTGCTTTTGTACATTTGACTTCATGAATTTTCCTTATTTTTCTTACCAATTAATCTACAGTTATTATACCTATATTATATTTTTTTTGTTTTGTTTTGTTTATTTTGAGTAAAACCTACTTGTTGCATACCGTTATCTACCCGCTATGGTAGAAATAGGTACCAGTAAGTGTTGGTATGATTAGTTTTAAACTGTCTTCGGGTAAAACCTTGGCGGAATTCCCTTTTATTAATTACTCATCGCATTAGTTATTGTTGTCTTTATAAAAGAATGCAACGTGATGATTTTTTAAACAAAATGTGTTTTTTTTTATTGCTTAAGTGGATGGACGAGCTCACAGCCCACCTGGTGTTAAGTGGTTACTGGAGCCCATAGACGTCTACAACGTAAATGCGCCACCCACCTTGAGATATAAGTTCTAAGATCTCAAGTATAGTTACAACGGCTGCCTCACCCTTCAAACCGAAACGCATTAGTGCTTCACGGCAGAAATAGGCGGGGTGGTGGTACCTACCCGCGCGTACTCACAAGTGGTCCTACCACCAGTAAATATAAATACCCTTTCACCCCTCGTTATGATTGCAAAATCGATTCATTCGTAACTGTGTTAATGTGCTGATAATTACGAAAATTTTAAAACTCACTAACTAGACATATTTTGTTAGCTTATTATTGCTTCGATTCACTTTTTACGCTACGCTTGTTCAAATCGCCAATCGAGCATTTAGCGCGAGCGTAACTCGATTCTAATGGAAGTGTGTTGTATTTTTGCGTCACCTTTTTTTTTATTGCCCTTGTAGGCAGACGAGCATACGGCCCACCTGATGGTGAGTGGTTACCGTCGCCCATGGACTTCAGCAATGCCAGGGGCAGAACCAAGCCGCTGCCTACCGCTTAATACTCTCCACAAGCCACTTTTAAAGAAGGACATGTCATAGCGCTCAGGAAACACCGTGGAAGGGAGCTCATTCCATAGCCGGATGGTACGTGGCAAAAAAGACCTCTGGAAACGCACTGTCGATGACCGCAGTGGCTCCAGGTAGTATGGATGAACTCTACTCCGGTGGCGGACGGTGCGATGGTAAAAACGAGATGCCGGTATCTTCTCGAACAATTCCTCAGAGCATTCCCCATGGAACATACGGTACAAAATACAGAGGGAACCGAAGTCCCTCCGCGGACCCAAAGGTATAAAAATACCTAACGCAGCCTGATTCTGGTATGAACAGACATGGTCGGGGCATTGAACTGTCTTATGTAGTTGTAAACTTATTAATGGGAATAAACAAAAATATTATCGTGAAACCAATTTGATTCATAAAGGAATTGATGTTCGACACGGGTAAATTCAACCAAGTGTCTTGAACCATTTTGAAGTCGTCGTGGCCTAAAGGATAAGACGTCCGGTGCATTCGGATCTAACGATGCAATGGTGTTCGAATTCCGCAGGCGGGTACCAATTTTTCTAATGAAATACGTACTTAACAAATGTTCACGATTGACTTCCACGGTGAAGGAATAACATCGTGTAATAAAAAGCAAAGCCACAAAATTATAATTTGCGTAATTACTAATGGTATGACCTCTTGTGAGTCCGCACGGGTAGATACCACCGCCCTGCCTATTTCTGCCGTGATGCAGTAATGCGTTTCGGTTTGAAGGGTGGGGCAGCCGTTGTAACTATACTTGAGACCTTAGAACTTATATCTCAAGGCGGGTGGCGCATTTACGTTGTATATGTCTATGGGCTCCAGTAACCACTTAACAACCGGGTGGGCTGTGAGCTCGTCCACGCATCTAAGCAATATTATTATTTTTTAAAACCAAATGTCTTGTGTGTTGCTATTAAGTAGTATGTTGTTATTAAATGTGTTATTATAATTTAATAAACAAAAGTCAGCCTCTGACGACTTCACAACCGCTCTTAAGCAAGTTGTGTTCTTAGGTAATTCAATAATGTTTTGATATTTTCTATTCAAGTTCAATGTTAATGTGTGTAGATTTTATGCAGTTTTGTGAAACTAATAACATAAAAAAATAGAATTGCAATTGCGACCTCACGTCCCGCGAGAGTTTTTGTTTTGTTTCATTGCCCATGTAGGCAAACGAGCATACGGCCCACCTGATGGTGAGTGGTTACCGTCGGTCATGGAAGTAGGCAATGCCAGGGACAAAGCCAAGCCGCTGCCTACCGTGGCAGCGTTCAATCTAACCCTACTTATTACAACATAAGTGTGATTATAAAAAAACGATCATCCCGATACTTACAAAGAAACTAAATTCAACTAAAATCATATAATATTCTTTGAAGAAATTTTTGTTACTAAATTATTATTATAGATATTATTTTAATTTCAACACTTTAAAGTTTAGATTAAGAACTTTTGGTTTATTTAAATAACTTATTAAATAATAATTTGGTTTATTTGTAATCACTGTTTTAGGGCCACAAAACACGATAAAATTATATGTAAAATAAATCGTTCAAAATCCATTAAAAGTTTACGTTAATATTAAATATTTTAAATTCACATTTCGTCTACAAGACACGACACGCTCAACACATACTAGTCTAGTTATGACCCAATAAAAGTGTAACAAAGAATGATTGTCGCCCACTAAACAGATCAGTAACCGAAACATATTTTTTAATACAACAAGGGGCATCTATGCGTTAGATACGATAGACCATTAGTTAGATAAAAAAAACTGCCTTCTCAAATGACGTCGCTAGATTCTAGTGTTTCTAGATTTTTCTACAGTTTTTTTTACTCTCTAGTATCATTAGATTTAGATCGTCGAACAAGCTCACGTCCCACATGATGTTAAGCGTATATAGCGAAGCCTATATCCTTAAAAATCTGAATGCAATCGTGAGAGTGGCTATAGTATTTATTATATTGGCTTTTCCACCCTTTCCAAGACGAAGAAGTCTTTTTATTTTATTATTGCTTAGATGGGTGGACGAGCTCACAGCCCACCTGGTGTTAAGTGGGTACTGAAGCCCATAGACATCTGCAACGTAAATACGCCACCCAACTTCAGATATGAGTTCTAAGGTCCCAGTATAGTTACTAGCGCTTACCGGTGCCAGCCCACAATGCCTCCTACCCCATTTTTATATAATATTATTATGTGGGTGTCTTTAAAATCAAACAGACATGGCCGTCGTCGATACGAACCAATTTAAGCCCATAGAACGATTATTTTTACGTAACATTGTGCTTTTTTTTAGGAAGTATGTACACTGGTGGCGCGAAGACCTTTCCAGTTTCACTAGGACAGGTGGGCCAGCAAATTCTCGGCCAGAAGGATTTACTAGCAACTGCCCGAGTGCCTCGAAAGGAGACCTAACGACACAAGAGCAGTAGGTTCGCGATGCGTAACATTGTGTGTTGGTGAGCGGCACACACAACTATTTAGCCATTGCATGAGTAATACAGGGTCTCTGTACGCTCCGACAATTACCTTATTGGAATATCTCTGTACCTACACTGCATCTCATAAGTTTTATTTTGTATTGCTTAGATATGTGGACCTTCAAACCGAAACGCATTATTGCTTCACGGCAGAAATAGGCAGAGTGGTGGTAACTACCCGTGTGGACTCACAAGAGGTCCTACCACAAGTAATTACGCAAATTATAGTTTTGTGGGTTTGATTTTTATATTACACAATGTTACTCCTTCACCGTGGAAGTCAATCGTGAACATTTGTTAAGTACGTATTTCATTAGAACAAATTGGTACCCGCCTGCGGGATTCGAACACCGGTGCATCGCTACATACGAATGCACCAGACGTCTTATCCTTTAGGCCACGACGACTTGCGAAGTCCAAGCGACTGGGGTAAATTCGTAGAGTATAATATATGCTACGGTAAATGTACACTCTTGGGAAATGTACACTTTTACCGGTAAATGTGCACATTTGCCAAAAAGTTAGGTATATGTGAACTGTGAATATAATGTACCTATAATATGTACATTTCCAGGAAAATATGTACTCTTGCCTTCACCTTTTAAGAAAAGTTGGAATACAAATAAATTAGTAATGTTGTCGCAGTAAAAAAATATTTATTTAAATAAACATAATACAAAAGACTTTGATAACGAAAATTATTTTTATTAAATAAATGTAAATGACAAACAAAACATACTTTTCTTTGCATATTATCTATATATTAATACGTGAAGCAAAAGCTTTGTATCCCTTTCTACGAAAATTGCGCGGACGGAGGAGTATGAAATTTTCCACACTTATAGAGAATATAAAGAAAAACTGCACAATGCTAATATTTTTTTAAAGTAATGCATAAAAGATACATTAAATCAATAAAAAAAACATTACACACACCACATACCATGTTTTTTTTTTTTTTTTATGATTGAGAGATTACTGGTGGCCCGAAGGCCTTTCCAGTTTCACCAGGACAGGTGGGCGAGCAAAGGCTCAGCCAGGAGGGGTGGGATTTGCTAACAGCTGCCCGAGCGCCTCCGAAGGAGACCTAACAACTCAAGAGCAATTGCTTTGCGAATGAATCTACTACCGGATCGGAATCGCGACCCGCTGAGAAGATCCGGCGAGAAACTCAGCGGGCTGATGCATGGGCTAGGTTGCACGTCGACCTCTTTGTCGAGTTCGACGAGTACGGTTACTGGGGTCCCTAAGCCTGCTCCTAGTATTAGAGCTGAAGGCATCTAATGCAAAGGTTATTGGATCTGATGGATCCGTAAGGACGTGTCTAGGGCGTCGACGGTGACTGGCTCCTGCATGATCAGGATTCGGTGCGTAGTCAGCGGCGGCAACGATAAGGCGATTATCATGACGCATAGCCTTATCGAAGTACCGTTCCGACGCTGACTTCATGTATTTCTGGATTGATTCAAGGCCCAGGTCGTCGTGTAGGTCAACGTTCCTCACGAACCACGGAGCCCCGACAGCTAACCTGCAAAAGCGAGATTGTAGGGATTGGAGGGTGTCTATGTGTGTGCGGGCCGCGTGAGCGAACACCACACTCGCGTAAGTCATGATGGGCCTTATGCAAGTTTTGTAAAGTGTCACCTTGTTCCGAAGGGACATTTTACTCCGCTTACAGATCATGGGATAAAACATACCATGTATTTGACGCACACACGCATGCATACTATTTATTGTCAAACTTTTGTTCTTGACGTCTGTTGTCAAATTGAGAATAGATTAAATATTATTTGTCTTTGTTAATATTTAATATAGTGTAGTCTTGGCGAAATTTGTGATTATAGAAGTATAAAATACAATCATAATAGTGTACAAGCTTACAATTCCAATTAATCATAGTCGAATTTCGACTACTGCGGGACCTCTAGTATATAATATAATATATCCTTTATTCTTTATTGTACACACAGTTAATATTACAGTAATTGCGTAAGATATAAAAAATGGCGAGCTTAACTCAACAATTGAGTTTTCTACCAGCTAACCGTTCTTAACGAAGGAAAGCTTTAAATGAGTGGGTGGAAGAATAAAATCTAATCAATTTACAATTTACAATCTAAACAAGAACAATAATAATAATTTAAAAAAAACACTAATACATAATATATTAGACTACATATATACATACACACATAAATAACGTAAACATATACATACACGTACATATATAATGAAATACATAAAATAAATACATATAAGTAATACTAAATTGATAGATAGTGCTCCTCTAATGCCTAATATATCGTAGGTTAGGTTAAGTTGGGTTGCAGCGGTGCGTATGCGCATGCGCACCACATTACTAGCTCTTGCGATTTCATATTTCGTATGCCATGCTCACATTTACCAAAACGACATGGTCATTGTGAATTCAATGTACATTGCCCTTCTTTGAAATGGTAAGTGTTAGTTCAATGCACATTACCCAAACGAGGTAGCAAATGTGAACATTAACCGGAAAATGTGTACATTTGCCGCAATTTCTACTTTTACCGTAACATATCATACTAATATTATAAAGAGGAATAATTTGTTTCTTTGTTTGTATTGAATAGGCTCCAAAATTACTAAACCGATTTGAAAAATTCTTTCACTGTTTGGAAGCTACACTATTCCCGAGTGACATAGGCTATAACCTTTTTTGAAAAAAAATTTAGGGATCCTTACTAAAACTCCAATAATTTAACCCAAGGTGTATAAAAATTACATAAAATATTTTTTACTTCGCCTGCCCTGCGAAAACTATTCATGATAGAATAAAATAATGTACTGCGACTTTGTAGAACACGTTATTATTTACAAAAAGTGTCGCGACAGCATATGTCTAACTATTATAGTTATGCCGATATGAGTGTTCTTTTATTTCAAAAAATAAAACCACGTCAAATATCGTAGAATTTTTTGTTGACCCGAGAGGAGCCGGAGCGGGCCGCTAGTATACGTATAAGACTTATTGTAGGCTAAATACGTCATTACGGATCCTCCCGATCCATTAACGGTTCTTTTAGGTACCTCAAGCACCGGTTAACGTTCTCGTCGAACGACGAAGGGTTCGGCGAATAAACTAACCCATAGACACAGCCCACTGAGTTTCTCGCCGGATCCTCTCAGTGAGTCGCGTTTTCGGATCTAAAGGCTTCGTCAAATAGAACGCGTAATTAGCGCGCGTCAGAGCGCTAAACAGACGCCGCGCTATGACGCCGAGATGTGTTGTACTACTATGGTAACATACCGTCAAACAGAGCCCCAGCGCTATAAGTACGCAACGCTCTGTCGCAGCGTTAGGACGCTTTGACGTCAGGCTTTGTAATTTTTTACAAATTTTATTTTAGCGTCCGAGTGAATGTGTATTAAAATACTGGATAATGCCCGAAAAATATATAGAAATAGTTAGGAAATACCCATGCGTATACAATGCCACATCTGAATCACTCGACATCTTAACACCTTTAAATTTTCACACTGCTATCGAAAGGCACTATGATTTGGCGAATGCGTTGCGTCAAGGAGCGTTGGACTCATCTATATACCTAGTCAATTTGTGTGACATGAAAAGAACGCGACGTTAAAACGCAGCGCTAAGTACGCGTTCTGTTTGACGAAGCCTTTAGTCGCGACCCGCTTAGAAAGAAGATCCGGCGAGAAACTCATTGCGCTGTGTTAGAATTATAATTGATATAAAACTGTAGTACTCACCTCGCCAATAGCAAAAAACGACGCAGGTCACTATAACGATGAATATAAATGATAGTAGCACTGCCGGTAACGTCAGTACCATTATCATAAGACCGACATCCGTCATCTTTTAATGTTATAACAACCGTACAACTCCACAGACTAAATACGTAAAAACAATTAGTCAAATATCGGATAACTTTATCGGTGATTAATTGTAATTTTATCGATATTTTCCTTGTGTTTATCTTTAAAATGTTAATTTGCTTGCGTGAATGCTTACCGAAAAATAGAATTTGAAAAAATTTTAAAAAATATTTATCAGTCAAATCTAACTTAAATTGTATGGCAACACATCTATATATTAATACGTGAAGCAAAAACTTTGTATCCCTTTTTACGAAAATTGCGCGGACGGGGCAGTATGCAATTTTCCACACTTATAGAGAATATAGAGAAGAAGTGCACAATGCTAATATTTTTTTAAAATAGTGCCTAAAAAGACGCATTAAAGCAATAAACAAAATATTACACACACTACATACCATGTATTTCATGCACACACGCATGCATACTATTTATTGTCAAACTTTCGTTCTTGAAGTCAGTGGTCAAATTGAGAATAGATTAAATATTGTTTGTCTTTATTAATATTTTTTTATTGAGTAGCCTTGGCGAAATTTGTGATTACAAAAGTATACAATACAATCATAATAGTGTACAAACTTACAATTCCAATTAATTATAGTCGAATTTCGACTATTGCGGGACCTCTAGTTTGAATAAGCAATGCGACGTTGTCACTTTCTTGTTGACGGTGTCGGTAGGTGACATGTGCGGAAATTTTGTCCACACTCGAGATATGGAAGTGATATTATATTATATTTTTGGTCCAACAATATGTACGGTACATGATACTTTGACAAAAAAAATCAATTTCTATAAAAAGGCGCCAAAGTCGTGATTGAGTGAAAAATGCACAGAATGTCACAGTCGTCACAGATAATATAAAAAAAGAACGTACCTATGCGTTTCGTTTCACGCTGTGAAGATAATGAACATACACGGGTAGTAGTAAATTGCTCATTTTTATCGCGAAGCAGTCATGTGTTCCGGTTTTAAAGCTAGGGCAGCTACCTATACAAATCCTGGCAACGATACGGCAGATATTGTGCGCTAATGCTGCTGGAAAAAAATTGTATGCAGGTGGAACAGCGCCCTAGCGGCAAAATAGCTGATTGTGTGAAAATCAAGGATTGTCCAGATGATATCCTGGCATTATCAGCGTTTAACTCAAATCATTTTTAATAAATATTATTTTTAAAGTAAGCCGTAATCATCATTAATTAAAATAGGGTAATGAAACCTCTAGAGCAGTGATTCTGAACCTTTTTTTGTTGCGGCACAAATTTAACGATTTCAAAATTTGGCGGCACACAAAGAAAAAGATAAAAATTATTTACTTACTACCGAATCACATACATTTGCCAATTTTAACGAAAGAAAAGGTGCAGTAACTACTATGCAACACCTTGTGAATCCCAACTATCACTAAAACAACACGTTTTGTACGCAGAAGTGGTAAGTGTGCGCCGACTTGAGACATATTCCTATTGCTATGCACGCCGCTTCATCATATTTTGGCACTAAGAAAAACCGCGTTGCAAAGCAAATAATAAAATAATTTATTTTTTTGTGAATTTAAATATATATTCACGTTAAAAATAATTTTCTTTTTAAATGATATAATTTAATAATATTAACATTATTATATATTTGCTAAATTTGGCGGCACACTTTTGAAATTTGGCGGCACACAAACGTGCCGCGGCACAGTGGTTGAGGATCACTGCTCTAGAGCTTTATTGACGTCAGCGCCATCTAGTGAAAAAGGTTGGAACTAAGACAATTATACTCAAAACGAAAACTTAATTAGAATAACATTAAAATTAAAATATTATCTCGCGGGAACGCACGAAATTACCATCGTTCTATCTATTGATCGAGTATAGAACTAAAGCTTTGTTTAAATATGAAATTAAACCCCAAGGGATAAAAAGAGTACTACGTACTGATCCCGGAAATGTTTTATCAGGTGCCAAGTTTCATCACAAATCTGTTCAACGGTTTACGGTGATTGAGTAACAAACATAATAATAATAATACAATTATTACAATACACATACATGCATTCATCGTTACAATTTACTTTGTTAGCTATAAATATCCAAACAACATTAAAACATGTTCGCAAACTTTCATTTTCATTATTTTAACAAGATAAAAATTAATATATCATTAAAAGTGGTAAGGTAGATGGGAAAAGACCTCGGGGGCGCAGCCCAATACGTTGGTCCGACCAGATCCGCACCGCTCTTGATTCCACGTTTCACAACGCCCTCCACACCGCCAGAGACAAGAATGGATGGAGAAAAATCGTGCGTGCGAAGGTGGAATACGACGCAAGGAGGAAAAGTGCTTTTGCGGTTTCGCAAGACGCAGAATCGTTTTTATTGTCATATAATATTATTTCTGAAATACTTATTTTAAATACATCAAAATATACAAAAAAAAAAAACATTTATATAGAAATAATTCATTTTTTTTTTGTAATATTCCTATGATTATAATTTCTATATAAATTAAATATAAAAAAATTAATGTGTGCAATTCACACGTGGTAGAAGTGAAACCTTCCAAAATTAAAATACAATTATCCTAAACGTCTTAAGTATATGTAAAATTTTGTTATTAGTAAATAATTGTAAGGTAGCGCCCTCTGTGAATTGATATTTTAATTTCACGTATAATCCTAAATTAAAATTCACTACAAGAGCTTTCATACACACGTTAGTATTAAAAAATCTCACAGATGGCGCTGTATTAAATAGTGTGTATATTTCTGTCTCATTCTTTGCTGGCTTCATCCTACACATTTTTGTATTTGTGTCTCTTACCTGTCGTTTTTTCCGTTGCATCCGGTTTGAAATCACAACGATTCTAAAGAAGTTTTCACTTCAAAAATAGACAGTAGATAACTCAATACGACAACTATCTTCAAACATTGATGAATAAACACCTCAGTAAAAGTATATCGATTAGGTTTCAGATTTGCGAACATCAATGAAAATACTATATAAATTGAGAATAGATTAAAGGTATTTATTGGTGGTAGGACGTCTTGCGAGTCCGCGCGGGTAGGTACCACCTCCCCACCTATTACTTACCGTGAAGCAGTAGGCAAGGGCGGATCCAGCTTTGGCGACAGGAGGGGGTCAAATAGTCAAATTTAGACGCGTTCGTTCCCAAACGTTTGCCATTATACAAAGTTATTATATTATATTAAATTAATTAAATATTGAAGGTATGAAGTTACATAAAATCTGTATGTTGACAAAATATATAAATAAAGTCATTATATTCAATTAGTGGCCCACCTAAGTCCTGGAACCAGCTCAGGGGGTGGTCATGACCCCCATGACTCCCCCCCCCTGGATCCGCCATTGGCAGTAGGTAATGCTTTTCGGTTTAAAGGGCGGGGCATTTACCTACGTTGTTGATATGTGTGGGTTCCTGTAACCATTTAACACCAATCTGGCCGCGATTTCGTCCACCAATCTAATCAATAAAAAACTGTGTACTTCAATGATGATTAAAGATTTATAAATTACTAATTATAAACTTCCTTACTTATCGTATTATCAAAATGCTATTGTTTGTATTTGATTCAGTCTAAATTTCATTAATAAGTAACTCTTTACGTGATTAATGATGATTTGTTATTTTTTTATAATGACATTAAGGATTTACTACTTATACTGCTGTAGACTAGTGTGAGATCGATGATAAAAAAACCTTTTATTTTTATTGCTTAAATGAAGTGAGCCTCGGCTGTTACTGAAACCCATAGCCATTTTTTTTAGTACACCTGCTAATAAAAAAATCGTCTAATAATTTTATTTATTTTATTATGATTCCTGCAATGAATCGACAAATAATATAATTTATTTTGGAAATTGTCTACAAGTTGCTCATAGATGTCGCTAAATTCACTCTTTTCTTGGAGTTCAAATACTCAGCGCTAGATGGCGTATTCGTAAATAACTAAATTTTAATAGCTTTACGAATCTATAATAAGTTCATTCGAATTATCTAAAATTCATTCCAACCTCATTGAAGACGTTCACAACATTTACCTTTCGTTTGTCATCGTGTCGTTTTTATAATGAATTGTTTTTAATTTCTTTTCCTTTCTGTGTTCTGCATTTTACAATAGTAAAAAATTAATAACAGAAGTTGTGACGAATAAAGATAAAAAACTAACGACAAAGCACTTTGCCATTGCTGTCATTACTGAACCCTATTTGTGAAATGTTAAAATATTCGTTGGCCTGCTTATTAACAAACTATGTACTGTTAATAAAATTTACAATATTTTTAATTTTACGTTAATAAAAGTTATGTGAAAGCAGTTCATAGGGGCTTGCATATACTGGCCGCATCTACGAATTATGAGTAACAAGAGATCCAGAGTGAGATACAGTGAAATACGTTATGTTATGAATGACCACCTCCCCTACTAGGCACTAGATGGCGCAAGGCATCGCCAAGCCACCTTAGAGGTGATGGTAAAAGCATTGGTCAAAACTTTTCGCTATCAAATCATGCATACACACGAACGCATTAATGTGATTTCGGTTGTATTTGAGAATATGTTGAAAATATAAGCAATATAGTCTCAAGTCTACCCATTCAATAATGGAATTGACCATTTTTCAACCCAATTAAAGTAGCATATCCGAAAAATGATCAAACTTCATGACTAATTAAAACTGAGAAGAATCCGAAGAGATACGATACTTGTAAACGTTCCTAAATCGTCGAAATACGAAAACATACAATTACAGTCTTATCAAATTATGTTTATTTGTACAAGTTAAATTAAAATCGTAACATTACTCACGTCTCCTCCAGCAAAAATGCGACGCGTAAACAACAGCCACGGTCATAAACAAGCCCACAATCAACAATTCGTAATGCATAATAATATTATTATTGTTCAGTTGCGGACCTCAAGCCGCCGAACTAACTCACAACTGTCGTACAACTGCCATCCATGGGCGGAATCGCAGAATTATCAACGCAACGATAAACTCCAGTAAATTAGCGAGGAAAAGTATAATTTACAATTGCTTTGTTGTAGGATATTGTTCGTTAATCGCATTAACAATCGTTGATGGCGCGACGTGTAGATAGGGAGTTTTTAGAAATAAGGAAGGCCATATGAATCAGCGTTTATTAGCTTTCATAAGGTTGGTGTAATTTGAAAGAAACTAAAAAAATGAGTGAAAAGAGAGAGAGAGAGCAGCGTTGGATTTTCATCGACTAGTGGCGCCAATTTTCGGCCAAGCCGTGTGTGGAATATATATAGAACTAGTTCACGTTACCTCGTAATCCCGATCATCGTACTAGTCGAACCCGTCGCTTGCGACGAAGGGCTCGACGAGTAAATTAACCCACAGACACAGCCTACTGAGTTTCTCGCCGGATCTTCTCAGTGGGTCGCTTTTCCGATCCGGTGGTAGATTCTGCGAAGCACGGCTCTTGCTAGGGTTCGTGTTAGCAACGTCATCAGGTTTGAGCCCCGTGAGTTCACTTACTAGTTAAGGCTACGCTGACTCAAGGCTATCAGCTTAGGTAGGAAAGAAAAATACCTCGTAAATAATAAGCTACATAATAGTAAGCTACTAATAGTAGATTACATTAATTTTTTTTCCTACCTATTCTAGTTCAGAACTGCTTAGCGTCGCTCGGTGGAGCAGGAGCTGGGCGTCTTGACGTGGGAGGACCTAGAACAGACTGGCCAAGACCGATGTAAATGAAAGGATTTGATTCGAGCCCTACACCCCAGCAGAAGGTAATAGGAAAGAATGATGATGACCTATTCTAGTGACGTCGAGGGGTCATACTAGATTCTCCGAACGAGTTGGTGAGCTCGCGGGGCTCTAATCTGAGGACGTTGCTAAAGCACTGGCCCTAGTAAGAGCCGTGCTTCGCAGAATCTACCACCGGATCGGAAACGTGACCCACTGAGAAGATCCGGCGATAAACTCAGTGGGCTGTGTCTATGGGTTAATTCGCTCGTCAAGCCCTTCGTCGCAAGGGATGGGTTCGACGGGGACGGTGACCGGTGCTTGTGGTACCTAAAAGCACCGTTAATGGATCGGGAGGATCCGTAATGACGTGTTTAGGGCGACGTCGACTGTTTACCATTCGGTCTACAGGATCGGGTAGTATCATTCATCATCATTATGCCGTAGCCTTCGGAAAGTGTAATACAGGCAAATGTGATGTAAACAATTTTAATGTATATCTTTTAAATTAAACTCATTCCATTACATATATCTAATCTGCGTTACATCGTAACTAACGATAAAATCTTTTTAATTTTAACCCGGCCACGTGTACAATGCTTATTCAAATCATCCACGTATCTTGACAGTCGTAGTAAAGTAAAATCATAAATTTGTTCACGATAAAACTCGGTATTAAAGTTACTGGTCGTAGGACGTCTTTTGAGTCCGCACCTACATGTCAAGGAGAAGCTGAAATAGCCTCTCAAGGCTATTTCAGCATAGTTAGGAAAATTAAAGGGATGAATGATGATGGGTTAGTATAGTAAGCACCAGGTAGGGTGCTCACATTTTTATCGTATATGCGTACCAGACGTGAGAGTTCAAGCTTCGAGGCCAGACTTAGATCATCTATTTTTCGGAAAAGTCACCCTTTAACACTAAAACTGTTTCTGGAAGTCGCGAAAAGTTTTTAATTATTTTGGCGGCTTTTTTTCCAATTCCTTTTCTGAGATATATCAACTGCGTTTAATGATGCACTTCTGAAAAGCTGTCGCTGTATTGAGAAATGGGAATCATAATAGAGACATATTTTTTATACAATAGGTACGTAATATTCAATATTACAATATTCTTTCGAACCACTTTTTTTTATTGCCCTTGTAGGCAGACGAGCATAGGGCCCATCTGATGGTTAGAGATTAGCGTCGCCCATGGACTTCAGCAAGGCCAGGGGCAGAGCCAAGTCGCTGCCTACTGCTGCTGCTACTTACTTACGATGAAAGTACAATATCGTATCACAAAATCCGCAAAGCTTAGAACATTGTTTTTTTTTTGTTTTGCTACCTATTCCAGTAGCCTCGAGGGGTTATTCTAGATTCACCGAACTAGTAGGTGATCACACGGGGCTCAAACCTGACGTTGTTGCTAACGCGAACCCTAGAAAGAGCCGTGCTTCGAAGTATCTACCGCCGTATCGGAATCGCGACCCACTGAGAAGACCCGGCGAGAAACTCAGTGGGCTGTGTCTAAGGGTTAATTCGCTCGTCAAGCCCTTCGTCGCAAGCGACGGGTTCGACGAGGACGGTGACCGGTGCTTGTGGTACCTAAAAGCACCGTTAATGGATCGGGAGGATCCGTAATGACGTGTTTAGGGCGACGTCGACTTTTTACCATTCGGTCTACAGGATCGGGTAGTATCATTCATCATCATTATGCCGTAGCCTTCGGCGATACTACGTAACTAAGCCCTGCCTATTTATACCGCAAAGCAGTTATACGGTGTTTGAAAAATGTAGGTACATTCTTAGATAAACCGAAAAAAAATTATTTTCATTCTACACGAGCCTTAAACGTTTCATGATCTTATCTGATGAAGCCGATACGAACGTAATTAATAATTATGAAAAAAATATTAAATACGATACTGATCTTTTAAAATCGCCGACGCTCTGATGGACGCCTTTGCTGTCTGATAGGAACGCATAAAAATATTAATAAATGACAGCGCCATCTACTGGGCAAAAGAAAACACATCAACACGCAAATGCCCCAACCAGAGAAACGTGCCATTTTCATTTTAAAATGCACCTTGAAGTTTTTAATACAATTAGTGAAAATATAATATTTACGAATAAGAAACCTGTTTGTAGTCTAGACAAACTATTGACATAACCTAAAATAGAAATCGGTCGTTCACATATCACACAACAAGCGCTATAAAACAATTTAGTATTTAATATTAATTCCATAAATGATTTTTGTGAATCACGTTACACCCGCTTTTTTTAAATAAATTAAAGTTATTATCTGTTGCGTCCACACCAAAAATAACTTAATTCTTTCAGAGTGACGTGCGCTTGGACACGTAATGAAATTCAGAAGAAAACTCTGAGTAAGTATTTCCGATAAGATGCGATTTATCTCATAAACATTTTACATTGTAATTTTAGTGCTTATGACTAATAGTTGTGAATTAATTTAAACGTGTTAAAATTAAATAAATATGCCTTTTCAATGCCAGAAGCTACCGACGAAAGATAAAAGTAGTTTTTAATTACCGCCCTCTAGTGAGGAGTAGATAATTTATATGAATTATTAAAATATTGTGTAGATGGCGCTTTCGAACAATTTTAATTAATTTGATTTATCAGCAAGCTTTTATACCATAGAAATATTCTTAGAAGAGTGAGAAATTATTGATAGGATGTACGCTCCCTCGATCACGGTAAAACACAACATTCATAATAATAAAACAATGTTAACACTAAGTATAATGGTATTAATTGACATCAGCGAAAATTTAAATATTCAGAACAATGTTGTTGGCTAATTGGAATTTAAAAAATATTTTCAAGTTCGCATCTCAAGCACTAGATGGCGACCCAGTCGTTTGTATAATCATAATTACAAGCAAAGTCCCCTTCTCTTTGGTCATAGTGCCAAGTTAACAAATTAGATTTCTTTGTTATCTTATCATGTTACATGTAAGAGGTATACAGTCAGACCTGGATAAGCGAGAGTTCAAGGAAGCACAATCTCCACCCTTCAAAGCAAAAATAAAAAATATAGATTCCATAAATACTTAATATTATTAAAAAATATTTCGATTGCTATTTTGAGCAATACGAAAATTAAGGAAATTAAGGAAAACTTAAAAAAAATAATTAAGGCATTGATTGGGAAAGGCCTATGTCCAGCAGTGGGCAGATAAAGGCTGATGATGATGATGAAGGAAAAATTAACGTTTTTTTTTTTATAAAACTCTAACTGTAATCACACATTCTGATCAGAAAGATAAAAGACGTGAGCAACAAATAAATCAAATTACCGAATATAATATCGGTACCTAGCAGCATCACGAATATTATTAATTCTATTGATCCGACGGACATCTTGAACCCTCCACAGAATAATCTCGAAATTCTAGCGTTTTTTTTTTTAATCGCTTAGATAATTCTCGAGTGGACGAGCTCACAGCCCACCTGATGTTAAGTGGTTACTGAAGCCCATAGACATCTACAACGTAAATGCGCCTACCCATCTTGAGATATAAGTTCTAAAGTCTCAGTCTAGTTACAACGGCTACCGCACCCTTCAAAGAGAAACGCATTACTGCTTCATGGCAGAAATGGGCAGGGTGGCGGTACCTACCCGTGCGGACTCACAAGAAGTCCTACCACCAGTACAAGAGTTCCTGCTACCATTTAATTTATTATATGTAGTAATTTCAAGTAAATCTTAACATCACACACACATTTTTATCACATTAAATTACCCAAAACAACATTTTATGCAATTTATATTAAAACATTCGAGGAGCTTGGGAAAGACTCAATAGTCAGGTAATAATGTGTTAGATTTTGGAACGAAGTTCCTTATGGGACGATGCGGACGGGTACCCTAACCGGGAAAAAACGTCCGTAACGTAAGATTTTTATTAGTAATGCACACAGTGTACGACTATATATAAGTACTAAGTTAGTAAGACTATAATATAAGTACACATACATATTTGAACGTATAAGATTTCATTTTAGATAATTCATTCATTAATTGATAATTAAAATATTAAAACAGTCGCGAAGTCGTCGTGGCCTAAAGGATAAGACGTCCGGTGCATTCGTGTTGAGCGATGCACCGGTGTTCGAATCCCGCAGGCGGGTACCAATTTTTCTAATGAAATACGTACTCAACAAATGTTCACAATTGACTTCCACGGTGAAGGAATAGCATCGTGTAATAAAAATCAAACCTGCAAAATTATAATTTGCGTAATTACTGGTGGCAGGACCTCTTGTGAGTGCGCGCGGGTAGGTACCACCGCCCCGCCTATTTCTGCCGTGAAGCAGTAATGCGTTTAAGTTTGAAGGGTGGGGCAGCCGTTGAAACTATACTTGAGACCTTAGTTAGAACTTATATCTCAAGGTGGGTAGCGCATTTACGTTGTAGATGTCTTTGGGCTCCAGTAATCACTTAACACCAGATGGCCTGTGAGCTCGTACGCCCATATAAGCTATATAAAAAAAAACTTAACTTTGTAATAACGTACAAAAAATAGCTTATTTTTTATCATTCATTGACCACGATCTCAGAGCGTTCGTTTGCGCCAATGCACTAACTCTTATGCAAACAACCGTGAATGAAGTGTACCACAATAAGTTCGCACGTTACCGAACGGCCGTGGGCTGTTGCGAAACCTCCAGTTTTATTTTCTTTATACCTCGAATAGAACTTAAAATTAATATTTTTATAATAAGGAACTTCGTTCGCATCCGGTGTCCTACGACACCACTCATCTTTTTTTAAGTTCCTAACATACATAGATTAAAAGTAACTAGAGGTCCCGCAGTAGTCGAAATTCGACTATAATTAATTGGAATTGTAAGCTTGTACACTATTATGATTGCATTTTATACTTCTATAATCACAAATTTTGCCAAGACTACACTATAAAAAATATTAACAAAGACAGACAATATTTAATCTATTCTCAATTTGACAGCAGACGTCAAGAACAAAAGTTTGACAATAAACAGTATGCATGCGTGTGTGCGTCAAATACATGGTATGTAGTGTGTGTAATGTTTTCTTTATCGATTTAATGTATCTTTTATGCATTATTTAAAAAAAATATTTGCATTGTGCACTCTTCTCTACATTCTCTATAAGTGTGGAAAATTTCATACTCCTCCGTCCGCGCAATTTTCGTAAAGAGGGATACAAAGTTTTTGCTTCACGTATTAATATATAGATATGTACTTACTAAAGCTTAGTACAAACAATGATAAAATCGTATTTAATCGTGTCATGTAAACATCGTCTGATGCTATCACTACGTAATGTAAACACATCAGAATCTGTTGATGTGTTTTCCACGCGGAGTGTCTGTTTCCAGAAGTTGTCAATTGTAAAATTATTAGGACTAACCAAGTAGAGAAGGTGTCCGTGGCCAATACCGTCTTTACCATAAGGGCACACGGGGCCCGTGCCCAGGGCCCCCATTCTCAGGTGGCCCCGAAGAATCGACAATTTGGTTACCAATTGTAGTCGAGAGCGGTCATTTTCGCAGCTTAAGAGAATAAAAAATGAATTGCGAACAACAATGTTACAAGAACGGCTGAGTAGTTTGTCAATTATGGGCATAGAAAGTGATATCCTTCAAAAAATTGACTTTAAAGATATAATGGAATATTTTGCTCAACAGAAATCCCGAAAGAAACCATTATCGTAATCGTAACCAAAAAACCAGCAGCATTCTAATATAATATTAATATTATTATATCATACTGTATTAGATTACCTATGATAAATGATCATACTCAATAAAAAAATGTTATTATAATTCGCTTTTTTTACTTTCCAAAAGGGCCTCAAATTCTTGTTTTATTTTATTTTATTGCCCTTGTAGGCAGACGAGCATACGGCCCACCTGATGGTGAGTGGTTACCGTTGCCCATGGACTTCAGCAATGCCAGGGGCAGAGCCAAGCCGCTGCCTACCGCTTAATACTCTCCACAAGCCTCGTTTGAAGAAGGACATGTCATAGCGCTCGGGAAACACCGTGGAGGGGAGCTCATTCCATAGCCGGATGGTACGTGGCAAAAAAGATCTCTAGAAACGCACTATGGATGACCGCAGTGGCTCCAGGTAGTATGGATGAACTCTACTCCGGTGGCGGGCGGTGCGATGGTAAAAACGAGATGCCGGTATCAGCTCGAACAATTCCTCAGAGCCCAAGGGCCCCAGCCTACTTTAAGATATTATATGTATATACTATTTGTTTTAGAAAAATGGCTTACATCAGGCTATCAGGTTTCGAAGACCACACGCCTTGAAAATCTTCAAAACCGCAGCGGTCGGGGAACTTTTTTAATTATTACCCCAAATATTTTTGTGTAAGTTGGTATTATTACCCCACGGCGAAGAACAAAAAAAAACAACGAAATCGCTTTTTTTTAGTATCTTTCATATTATAGACCCCATGATAATTTTGAAAAGAAAACGATAACTCAAAAATTTAACAGTTCTAAAGAAGTTTCACTTCAATATACATATACTTTTTACTCACAAAAGTTTCATTTTTACCCCCCCCCCCCTCCCAATTTCATTTTACCCCATTTGGGGGGGTAATTTACCCCGGTTCCCCGACCGCTGCTCTACCGTATTTAACGAAATTAGTACTCACATATCCATGTTGTTTTTATAGCAGCTCCAGAGAACCCAGATGAGTAGTAAAAACGATATTGCGAGCGGCAATATGATTATCTTCAACCAAACAAGCAAAGGCTCGTCCGAATCCTCCTTGAATTCCTCCGAATCCATCATTCGATAAACAGAAAACAACTATATTCCGATGAATTCACGTAACGAGAAACCGTATAGTTATCATTACAACACTATTTTGGGTATACTACATGATTTTTTGCTTTACACTTTCCCACGTGACATTGAGTTTTATTAGATTTTCATAATATTTTTTATTATATATCCAATTATTCCAATAAACACAGCCCACTGAGTTTCTCGCCGGAGCTTCTCAGTGGGTCGCGATTCCGATCCGGCGGTATATTCTGCGAAGCACTGCTCTTACTAGGGCTAGTGTTAGCAAATTGACTCAGGTCGAGCCCGTGAGCTCACCTACACGTCCGCGCATAACTGGAATGGCCCTTTAGTCTATCAGCGGTAGGGAAAATAAATCAGATTATTTATTTTTTGTTCGTTGACTGGTGACACACGGGAATGATATCGGCGTACTATTACCGTTATCAGACGATAGAATCGCGTATTAGATTTATGAATTAACGCTAATGGCCGGGAGGATGTACTCTTTACGAGAATGCATTGTAATCAACAAATACTTATTGCTTAATATTACAATTTATTTCTTACTAGCTGACCCGGCAGACTTTTTCGTGCCTAAATCGATAAATAAAAGACCTAAACTTTTGTATAAAATAAACTTAAAACAAACAAAAGGAATCCGCCCGACGGGGGACACATCAAAGGAAAAACAAAATTGTTATTTTTATTTAATTCCGAGCATTTTCATATTTATCTACCTATTAAACCTTCTCTGGACATCCACGAGTAATTCAAGACCAAAATTAGCCAAATCGGTCCAGCCGTTCTCGAGTTTTATTACTGGAGCCCACAGACATCTACAACGTAAATGCACCACCCACCCTGAGATATAAGTTCTAAGGTCTCAAGTATAGTTACAACGGCTGCCCCGCCCTTCAAACCGAAACGCATTACTGCTTCACGGCAGAAATAGGCAGGGTGGTGGTGACCACCCGCGCGGACTCACGAGAGATCCTACCAAAATCCAAGGAAAAACAGTTTTCCCATATATAATCTTTCGTCTCGAACTTACAGATGTATATAGCGTCAGGAGTGAGTGGCAAATCCTAGAAGTCGTTTTAAAATATAACCAGAAACGCGGTGGTGTATCTACACTAGGGGAAGTCGGGGCAAGCCCAGGGCGGCAAATTGTTTAAGGCGGCAAAATTTTGAAAGTAAACGTTTTTTTAGTCCTATCGTGATTGCTATTATTTCTATTAATTAATAATTTTCTGTTTAATTGATAATTCAACAAATTCAATTCATCCATTAATTGTGAATTATAATCCTGGCACTTTTGGTAAAAAATAATAATCAAAATGATTTAATCAATTTATTACCTTAGACATTTAAAATAATAATCGATTTTTCTATATTCTGGAATAAAAGAAATTTAATTAGTTTTTTTTTCAGATGTATTATAATTATGAGTCACCCTTAGTGCAAATTTTATAATTGTTAGAAAAAAAAAAAAAAAATTTATTTATGTTTTTGGAATATATAGGTATAACATACGACGCTTGAAAGGCAAACGTGACTAAGCGACAATGCGTAAGCTTTACAGTAGACTAATTTAAAGTTGAAATACCTGAAAAAAATTATATTTTAACGAATCTAGCTGTAGGATTGAAATTATTTTAATAGACCTAGAAATATATTTTTTTTTTGCGCATCGAATATGATTATTGCCTATCATTTATGTACAAAGTAGTTATTGTCGTTTAGTCACGTTTGCCTTTCAAGCCGCGATATGATAAATATTCTGCAATAAATTAGTTATTTTAATTTTGAAATATAAAATATATTAACTATAAGTTTAGGTAAAATTCCAATATTGGGGCGAATTTTTTTCCGATGTAATTTTTTTTTTTTTTTTTTCCTTCCTAAGCTGAGAGCCTTGAGAGTCTATTTCAGCGTAACCCTAACTTTTGTAGGTGAGCTCACGGGGCTCAAACCTGATGACGTTGCTAACACGAACCCTAGCAAGAGCCGTGCTTCGCAGAATCTACCACCGGATCGGAAACGCGACCCACTGAGAAGATCCGGCGAGAAACTCAGTGGGCTGTGTCTGAGTGTTAATTTACTCGTCGAGCCCTTCGTCGCAAGCGACGGGTTCGACGAGAACGGTGACCGTTGCTTGAAGTACCTAGAAGCACCGTTAGTGGATCGGGAGGATCCGAGATGACGTGAGCGATGTCCAGGAGAGGCATTAAGTCTAAATCTGGCCCTGTAGAAACGACATTATAGTTTGTTCTATATTCCGTTTATTGTAATAATAACAATTCAAAGGAAAGCGTGCTTTTATTTGTTTAGTTAATTGCGTTTTCATATTAAAGCTGAATCATTCGTTGATGTAGTGGGAATTCACTAGAAACATCCCATAATCCTTTATCAAAGAGTTATAAAAAAATAATGAAAAGCAATATAACCAATATAACAATTTGCATAATTACTGGTGGTAGGACCGCGCGGGTAGGTACCACCGCCCTGCCTGTACTGCCGTGAAGCAGTAATGCGTTTCGGTTTGAAGGATGGGGCAGCCGTTGTAACTATACTTGAGACCTTAGAACTTATATATCAAGGTGGGTGGCGCATTTACGTCGTAGATGACTATGGGCTCCAGTAACCACCTAACATCAGGTGGGCTGTGAGCTCGTCCACCCATCTAAGCAATAAAAAACTTAAAAAAACTGGTTAGCTTGCATGCTGACGAATCGGGAGCGAAAGGTGTACCAGCGAAATCTCTATATAATATATAGCCAATTAAAAGACCTTGGCTTGTCAGGAACTTCGGTAGACACTTGGAAGAACATCTAGAGCTGCACTAGTAGATTCCTATTAAACTTATCTAGGCAGGGAGAGGAATGCAGATGATGGTAAGGACCGTGATGCTCATTGATAGGCGCCCCTTAAACCTACATCAAGGTCGCAAATTCAATGCCCTTCTCAAAATCCCTGTACCAAAAACACTATAGTTCCGACACCTGAATGGATGGAATACGTACACTCGAATTGAGAACCTCCGCCTCCTTTTATTTATTTTATTTTATTTATTTATTTATTTATGTACACACAGAAAACAAGACACAGTACAGAGTAATAGGAAAATTATGTACAAAGGCACTGCTTATTTCTTTGAGAAATCTCTTCCAGCAGACCTGCGAGAGGATAATGAGAATAATAATAAAAAGTGATAAGTGTGTGTAGAACAAATAACACATAACTAAAATAACAAATACAACATGAGAATTATAGCACATACACATAGCAAATATTATAAGTAACACAGTAACACTCGTATATGCGAAGAGTATAGAACCATGATTATTCGGTTGATGAGAGATAAAATTGTTTGACCTTGTATTTAAAAACAGAAACAGACTTGCAAACTCGGATGTCAACCGGCAACGAATTCCACAGTCTGACCGCGTGCACAGTAAAGGAGTGAGAATAGAAATTGGTTTTGTGGGAAGGGAATAACAAAACAGAACGTTGGTTGGACCTACAGGGAGCATCAGGAGAACGAATGAAAGAGAATCGCTCACGTAAATATAAGGGAGAAGTGGGTTTATGTAAGATATTGAATAGGAGACATAATATTCGAGTATTCCTACGAAGGCGTATAGGGAGCCATTTAAGTTCTTTGCGAAAATGAGAAACATGATCGAATTTTCTGAGATTGTATATAAAACGGATACATAGATTTTGCATCCTCTCAAGCTTGTTTGAGAGCTCCTCAGTGGCATCCAAGTAGCAGGCATCGGCGTAATCAATTATGGGTAGAATGAGAGCTTGGACGAGAGATATTTTTGTATGCTGAGGTAAGAAGCCCTGCAGACATCTCAACGAGTGCAAGGCAAAGTGCACCTTCCTACTAATCTCAGCAACGTGAGAACTCCACGAAAGATGTCGATCTACAATAACACCCAGGTTTTTAACTGAATCGGTTAGAGTTATTTGAGTCCCATCCAAATAAATTGGGGGGAGTATAGGATCGCTGAGTCTACTGCGCAGTTGTTTACCCCCTATAATGATAGCCTGTGATTTTCCCGGATTAATGTGCAGACCGTAGGCTTTTGCCCATTCACTGATAGACTTCAGATCACTGTTCATCGCAGCAATAGCCGATTCAACTTCAGGCTCCGAGAAGTGGCGATATAGCTGGAGATCGTCTGCGTAGATGTGGAATTTAGAAGATATAAGCCTAGTGACAGAGTTTATAAACACAGAAAACAGAAGAGGAGAAAGAACACCACCTTGGGGAACGCCCGCACTGACGTTCTGCCAATCCGAGAAAGTCTCGTCAAGACGGACACATTGCGAGCGCCCCCGAAGGTAACTATCAAACCAGTTAATAGCAGACGAGGAGATATTGTTTGATTTGAGTATTTCGAGCAGAACATCGAAGTCAACAGAGTTAAAAGCGCTGCTGAAATCTAACAACACTAATAAAGTTAGTTGTTTGTTTTCCATGGCCCAGCGAATGTCATCGGTCACTTTTAGAAGAGCTGTAACCGTGCTGTGGCCCTTGCGAAAACCAGATTGGAAGGAGCTAAGAAGATTGTGGGAGAGGAGAAAAGACGACAGCTGACGGTGGACAGTGTGCTCAAGGACTTTGGAAAGAAAAGGAAGTATAGATATAGGCCGGAACTGAGATGGCAAAATAGGATTGGGGCTTTTTGGGATAGGAACAACGTAGGCTTGTTTCCAAGAATCAGGAAAGTTGCTAGAGGTAAAGGAAAAATTGAAAATATGGGTAAGTATAGGTGCTACCGTTGGAAGAATTAGGGCAATCATTTTAGAGCATACGTATCAATTCCAACAGCCGTGGATGAGATGGAGAAAAAGGAATTACGGACATCAGCAACCGAGACTGGACTTAAGTCAAAAATAGGGATCCGGGGTACGGATAGACTTGAAATCTTAAGCAACGTGGCCGTCTTTGACGAATCACTGAGTGACACAGGAGGGAGAGAAAAATGCTTATTGAGGGCGCACAAGTCAGTATCCTTGACAGAAGAGACGGGAGTTCTGCCAATGCCGACAGATTTAAGGAATCTCCAAGTATGAGCAGGGCTGCGATTTTCAAGTGATTTGTGAAAGTAAAGTCTTTTAGCATCTCTGCACAAACGGTTGCACCGGTTGCGCAGTGCTTTGTATATGGCCAGGCTGTGTTCAGTGGGGCAACGTTTGTATCTTCTTTTGGCTTTGTCCCTGCGAGCCATCAGAGTTTTAATATCCGGCGTTAACCACGGTGCAGGTTTATGTTTAATTCGAACTCGACGGACGGGGGCATGCTGATCAAACAAACTGATTACCTTATAATTAAAAGAATTGACCATGTCGTTAATGTTATGGTGTTCAAGAATACACGACCAGTCGGTATTATTTACATCCCGTCGCAACGCTTCCAGATCAATACCCTTGTAATTGCGAAGTAGGAGAAATTGTGAATTACGTTTAGGGGGTCGAACACGATAGGAGAGATAAATCAAGTCATGATAAGAAAAGGAAGCGGAGAGTTGACCATGAGTAATAACATTATCAGGAGAAGATACTATCATGAGATCAAGTAAAGAAGGAGTACAATTAGGAGAAAAATGAGTAGCAGAAGATGGTAAGACCTGAAGGTTAAAAGAAGACAGTAAAGATAGAAGTTGACGAGATCGGTAGTTGTTTTTGATGAGGCAAGTGTTGAAGTCTCCCATAATGATTACATGATTGTAATTTGAGCAGAGTTCGAGCAAGACAGAATCAAGAGAATTGAAATAATCAATATTGAGGTTAGGGCTATAGAAAACACCAAGTAGGAGTTTAGAGTGAAATATGGAGATCTCAAGAAAAAGAAATTCAGCGGATTCGGAATAAGGAGAGGGTGACGCATTTATAACCTTAAATGGAATTTCAGCACGCAGGTAGACAGCCACGCCACCGCCCCCCTTCTCGGTTCGGTCATTTCTGATCAGTACGAATCCAGGGAGTGAAAAAAATGAAGAAGGAAGAGAGGGTTTTAAAAAAGATTCAGTAATAAGTATGACGTCAAGCGGAGAGTTGCTAAATGAGGACAGAAGGTCAGTATAATGACTAGGAACACTTTGAGCATTAATGTGGGCTATATTAAGATTATTGGAATAAGTAGAAAAACATTGGGCGATCCGATCATGTAGGGTCAGAACTGTGGAAGAGCTACTATTCACACTGACAAAACTATCAGATGAAGAGGTACACGAAAAGAAACTATCATTGAGATCAAGTAAATCATCAGTTTCATACATTGGTATGTTAATAGATTTCAGACGTGCACAATTAAGACGTGTATGTGTATATGCAGAAGAACCAAAGTGGAACTTAAACTAAAAAAAAAAAACCAAATTAATCAATTACCCAGTGGATTACCTTACCAACTCGCTGGTTTAGTGACAGAGATTGAACAGAGAAAAATTAAAGACAACTTAAATTATATGCTTGCTAGACACAAAAGAAAACTTTTTTGAAGTCGGTCAATAATAATTAATAATGCTTGCACGAATATTTGTTTTGATGCTTGTTTTGTTCGCGTTTTGGATTCGCTCGTCGCTACCACAATACGATTGTGACGAAACCCGTACCGTGCGTTGTTAGAATTCGAGTCGTCTGAAGGCTTCTGTCGAAATGCCATCAACGTCTGACAGTATATTTCGCAATAACCGATCCATGTACATATGTGGTGTTGTTGTTATTTGAGTCGACTAGTATCAAAGCCGGCAATGTGACTTTTGGACAATTATTGGTAAATCAGAAAAACGAATTATTGACTTTGTATTCCATTGGCAGTCACAAAACTCTTCTGAACGACATCTTAGATAAATAACAGGTTAACTATTAACCTTTATTTAATGCAGGTTTTGAACCGTATTCTTTGAAGGAGACGATTATATTCAAATCAATCTGTATTGACATATCAATAACATTTTTTTGTCCAAATGCACAGATTGCCACCTTTGATAATAGACGACTCATTTATAACCACATTAGCGGTGAATTTGCATTCAGAAATAAATAAGTCGATCACATTATGTTATGAATACTTGTAGTAATGTTTTGTTTTGATATGAATATTTGTAATATAGTATTTAAATTAGAGATGAAACGGATAGTGGTTTGGCCGGATACCGGCTACCGGATATTCGGCCCTTTCGGAAATATTCGGATCGCGACGACTCGGTACGACGACGATTTGGTATTCATTCACCACAGTTTGCCACTTGTTAATTTTGAGTATTAAAAAACGAATTAATAAAACAACCACTTTTGACGTGCTATTATAAAAACTAGAGGTCCCGCAGTAGTCGAAATTCGACTATAATTAATTGGAATTGTAAGTTTGTACACTATTATGATTGTATTGTATACTTCTATAATCACAAATTTCGCCAAGACTACACTATAAAAATATTAACAAAGACAAACCATATTCTATTTTGACAACAGACGTCAAGAACAAAAGTTTGACAATAAATAGTATGCATGCGTGTGTGCGTCAAATACATGGTATGTAGTGTGTGTAATGTTTTCTTTATTGATTTAATGTATCTTTTATGCATTATTCTAAAAAAATATTAGCATTGTGCACTTCTTCTCTATATTCTCTATAAGTGTGGAAAATTTCATACTCCTCCGTCCGATTTTCGTAAAAAGGGATACAAAGTTTTTGCTTCACGTATTAATATATATAGTCGGATTTTTAATTAGACGAAGCCAGCTGACAGTAGCTAATGTCACTTTGTGAAATAATGTTGCTATATTTAAAGTAATAGTGATGCGTTCAGTTCTCGTTCAATCACATGAATGAACAATGAGTGTGAAGAGTTAATCATTAATTTCAAACTATAAAAGAATATCATTTATATTTTACAATAAAATTGTATTAAAGTGCTCCAATATATGTTACTTGTAGTATGTAACTACAATCAGTTTTTTTTTTATTTTCATTACCTACCTTTAATTGTTATATTTTATACAACTATAGTTTCAACTATATGATGTATTGGAAATAGGACAGTCTTACAAGCTTCCTCCCAATGTTTTTCTTAATGTTTAAAACACTCGGTATTCAGTACAGGTAGATACTATAGGAACATAATATTTCGTCGAAAACTCGTTGGTATGTACAAAGCACGCCTAAAATTCGAACCCCGTACCCGATATCGGCAATTCGGCACACCAACTATTCATTAGACAATCGAGGCAATTTCATTAATTCAGGAGTTTTTTCAATCGCTCACTTTGTCACAACACTATTTTTATTTCATCAAAAACTGACAACACAGTAAACGTCAGTTGACTTCGTCTAATAAAAAATCCGACTATAGATAAAAGTTGTCCATAACCTATTGTAGTATTATTTGCCTTTTGTATAAACATGAGATTTTTTAAATTTTACTATTCGATATCCGGCCAGATACTGATTTACTATAAAGTATCCGGCCGGATAGTGAGAACATGACCGGATAGGCGGGATACCGGATAGTTACCGGATATCCGTATCAACTCTTATTTAAATATTAACAAGAGACGAAGAAAATAAAACTATGTATCTAAAAGCTTAAAATTTGAAAGCAATTAACTTAAAAAATAATCTTCTTCAACTATTTCAAAACATCGAACTGTTGATACAAATACCAAATAAAACGAACCTTTAATTACAAAGATAATAGTCGCCTGTTAAGCGAAATGTTGCTTAAACCAAATTAGATGATGATCGGTATTTTTTTTTTTGATAACACCATCTTGTTGTGTCTTTAAAGCGGTTAGTTGCCCTCAATTAAGAAAAATAGTATTATTATTCGCCAATAGATGTCGGGAAGAGTTGATTATTGAAAACACGAGTAAAACAACATTTTCTGAAAATAAATCGTAGCTAGATCGATTTATCGCCCCCTAAATACCCTGTATACCTACCTACTAAATTTTATGAAAATCGTTGGTGCCGTTTCCGAGATTCAGATTATATATATATAATTATACAAGAATTGCTCGTTTAAAGGCTTCGATCAACAATAGTAACTAGATTTCGGGTCGGCGCAAAAATCCGTCTCGTTAAATAACAGCGCACTTGAAATGTGAGCTCTTATTTTGTTTAGTTCACTTCAGACACAGCCAATGTTAACCCGTCTCACAATGCCGCAGTGTGTATTCAAAAGTTGCAAAAAATGCCCGAAAAAGCAATTTAACGGCCGGAGTATCTTACTTTCGGTAAGTACATGAAGTATACGTTATATTTTAAGCTTTAAACTAATAAATAATATTAAATTTTAAACAAAATTACCGATTTTTAACCACCGCTACCTTCGATCAACAATAGTAACAACAACAATTGTTACAATGGTTGATCGAGGTTTAAAGGTATAAGATAGTCTTTCATCTTTCGATGTTATATTTTTTTTTTTTTATTTTTTTTTTATTGCCCTTGTAGGCAGACGAGCATACGACCCACCTGATGGTGAGTGGTTACCGTCGCCCATGGATTTCAGCAATGCCAGGGGCAGAGCCAAGCCGCTGCCTATCGCTTAATACTCTCCACAAGCCTCTTTTAAAGAAGGACATGTCATAGCGCTCGGGAAACACCGTGGAGGGGAGCTCATTCCATAGCCGGATGGTACGTGGCAGAAAAGACCTCTGGAAACGCACTGTCGATGCCCGCAGTGGCTCCAGGTAGTATGGATGAACTCTACTCCGGTGGCGGGCGGTGCGATGGTAAAAACGAGATGCCGGTATCATCTCGAACAATTCCTCAGAGCACTCCCCATGGAACATTCGGTACAAAATACAAATATATTATATTCCGAAAATATTAATTTTAAAATAAACATTAAAATATCGGCACGTGAATCTTAACGATAGACATCATCTAGTAATAACACCTGCGTTTTCGCGAGATATGCCAATGTTGCACGCAACACATAAATACGTCTGCGTCGATAATCGATTGGAATCGTCGCTGGCGACTAATTTTGTTTTGTTCATTCAACAAAACATTAATTTACCGTAAACAATCTCCAAAAAGATAAAGTAAATCAGACGTGATTATTCTAAAACATTTAAATATAATATAATCAGATTATGTATCGGATAATTGAAAAAGATTGCACGGTGCACACAAGCTTTATCTTTTGCCTTTGTACGCAGACGAGCATACGGCCCACCTGATGGTGAGTGGTCACCGTCGCTCATGGACATCAGCAATGCCAGGGGCAAAGCCAAGCCGCTGCCTACCATAAAGTACTCTCCGCAAGTCTCGTTTGAAGAAGGACATGTCATAGCGCTCGGGAAACACCGTGGAGGGGAGCTCATTTCAAAGCCGGATGGTACGTGGCAAAAAAGATCTCTGGAAACGCACTGTCGATGAACGCAGCGGTTCCAGATAATATGGATGAACTCTGCTCCGATGGCGGGAGGTGCGATGATAAAAAGGAGATGAGGGGATCATCTCGAATAATTCCTCAGAGCATTCCTCTGTCTGAGAATTTGTTTATACATATATTTGTATCTTTAACTAGCTGTCCCGGTAGACTTCGTAGTGTCTCAATCGATAAATAAAATACCTAAACTTTTGTATAAAATAAATTTAAAACAATCAAAAGGAATCCGTCCGACGAAGGAAACAAAATTGTTATTTTTATTTAATTCCGAGCATTTTTATATTTATCTACCTTTTAAGCCTTCTCTGGACTTCCACAAATAATTCAAGACCAAACTTAGCCAAATCGATCCAGCCGTTCTCGAGTTTTAGCGAGACTAACGAACAGCAATTCATTTTTATAAGTGTATAGAGATTTGCATTTGTAAAAACGTTTTAAATATTTATTTGCATCAGTCTTCGCAAGCCGCAGACATAATTATGACTGCTTTTGTTTATTTAATTTACTTTATTACATCTTGCACTTCAGTTTGTCCGATAGCAAAGGCCAGTTTGAGTTTTTTGTGCTATTCTTAAACATTGGCACGTAATACTCGTATGTTCCAAATGAGTCCACTTCGATAAAGCGGCACGACACGAGAACCCTCTCATCGTGGCCGCCGGTAACTACATTCCCGATCCTGCGGACAGAATGGAAAGCAGTCGACGTCGCCCAAAACACGTCATCTCGGGTCCCCCCGATCCACTAACGGTGCTTCTAGGTACTTCAAGCACCGGTCACCGTTCTCGTCGAACCCGTCGCTTGCGACGAAGGGCTCGACAAGTAAATTAACTCTCAGACACAGCCCACTGAGTTTCTCGCCGGATCTTCTCAGTAGGTCGCGTTTCCGATCCGGTGGTAGATTCTGCGAAGCACGACTCTTGCTAGGGTTCGTGTTAGCATCGTCGTCAGGTTTAAGCCCCGTGAGCTCACCTACTAGTTACGGTTACGCTGGAATAGCCGCTCCAGGCTACCAGATTAGGTAGGAAAAAAAAAAAACAAATGAGTTCTTAATCGTTTTCAAATCAAATCAAACTTTATTAGCTAAAACACGGTTTTTTTTAAAGTTGTTGATAGTTATTTTACAGAACAGCGTGTTTCTACCTGCAGGTCGGCGTGCAAATATTATTCAAAATTATTTACATTAAATACAGTCAGTAAATATCTATATATTAATACGTGAAGCAAAAACTTTGTACTGCTTTTTATGCAAACTGCGCGGACGGAGCAGTATGAAATTTCCCATATTTATAGAGAATATAGAGAAGGAGGGCAGAATCTTAATTTTTTTTTTTTAATTAAGCCTAAAAAATACATTAAACCAATAAAAAACAACATTACACACACGCACTACCATGTATTTGACACAAATATTATAAATAAAAATTTCTTATTGCGTAAAGTCTGTGGTCAAATTGAGAATACGTTCAATATTGTTTGTCTTTATAGTCTAAAGTGTAGTCTTGGAAATCTGTGATTAAAGAAGTATATTAATAGTCTTTGACAATAGGAACATGATAGTGTAAAAACTTATAGTTTCAATTATTCTATTCTATTCTATCAGCCCATGGACGTCCACTGCTGGACATAGGCCTCCCCCAAGCCTCGCCACAAAGACCGGTCCTGCGCTGCCTGCATCCAGCGGATCCCCGCGAACCTCAATAGGTCGTAATTATAATATTAATTATTACCTCAATTAATTATAGTCGAATTTCGAATACCGACGTACCACTAGTATTAATTAATTAAAATATCAAACAATAAAATTAATTAACTGAATAAGAATTAGCTATTTATGTTCTTCGGTCATTTCATAAATAGATGGTATAGATTTACGGACCCAATCTGATTATCAAACAACAGCTGATTACGCTGTTCTGAGGAGAATGCCGACAGTAATCTCGCTCGAGTGGTTCTTTACGCAATTACTGATCGCCGAAGATGATAATTTTGTACTGAGACGGTCATATGATGTCTTATCATGTGCACTTTTATTTTTGGACGGAACAAAGCCTCATGCTCTAGATACGACAGTAAATATCACATTATTGACTTGGTGACTGACTGACGGTGCAGTGGTCAGCAGCCGTGGTTGTTGCGCCGAGGGTCGTGGGTTTTTTTTTTTATTGCTTAGATGGGTGGACGAGCTCTCAGCCCACATGGTGTTAAGTGGTTACTGGAGCTCATAGACATCTACAACGTAAATGCGCCACCCACTTTGAGATATAAGTTCTAAGGTCTCAAGTATAGTTACAATGGCTGCTTCGCCCCTCAAACCGAAAAACAGTATTACTGCTTCACGGCAGAAATGGGCGGTGTGGTGGTACCTACCCGCGCGGACTCACAAGAGGTCCTACCACCAGTGATTACGCAAATTATAAAATTGCGGGTTTGATTTTTAATACGCTTTTATCAGCTTCAGACGTACCTATGTGTGTTAGTAGGTATGTAACGAAATCTCTGAACATGTTTTTGACCCCTTCAAAACTTCGGATTCACTCGAAATTTGGTATACTTATTAAGGACCGATGACAATTCAATATAAAAAAAAAATTTAAAAATTGAAATTCAACTAAAAAATGAAAAATAAATAATAGTTTAAAAAAACTAACAAAATACGCTTTTATAGAAAATCCAACTAAAATATAGAAAATAAATTTTAATATATTTGATTTAAAAATAGTGTAAGAAAAAATGATTTTATTGTAAAAAAAGCTTGGGGTGCATGGTATCAGTAGTTATACTCGTAAATATTTTATGAACAGATATGAGAGTAGAAGGGCTATTTTGATAATATCCTGAAAAGCACGATGTTATTCCTTCGTCGTGGAAATCAATCGTGAACATTTGGTGAGTACGTATTACATTAGAAAAATTGGTACCCGCCTGCGGGATTCGAACACCGGTGCATCGCTACATACGAATGCACCGGACGTCTTATCCTTTAGGCCACGACGACGACAAATATATTTAGACGAATCCTCGATAGGTCACGGTTAAAATAACGAAATCATTCTTGTAGCTTATGTACCGACAACACAGGTGTTAAGTTGCGCAATATTTCGAAATATGCGCTGAGTTCTGTTTTTTTATAACCGACTTAAAAAAAGGAAGAGGTTCTCAATTCGACTGTATGTTTTTTTTTTTATGTTTGTTACCACATAACTTTGACTGGGTGAATAGATTTTGATGTTTTTTTTTAATTAGAAAGCTGACGCTTCCCGTGTGGTCCCATTTCAGTCATTAGTCCAGTTCTGATAATGGTATCCACGAGAAAACCATATAAGTCTTAAATTTCCGTTAAATACGTGCGCGACAAACAGATGAATAACTCAATAACTCAATATCACGCCAACCGATTTCGATGATTCTTGTTTTTAGTGTATATTAATTTGTTTTGGAATATCTTTTTTTTTTTCAATTTGAAGTCCGTTTTTGTTAAAGCTTGTCTGTCTGTTTACAATTATTTTTGTTTATTGTTTACTTAATTATTTTTTTTGTTCGACTTGAGATCGCTGTGAAGGCATTATTTGAAGGTCATTAAGCTAGTTTATCATTATAGCGGTCGAGCGACTGGCGACGATTGATTTGACGAGCATAATCTCTGATGTTATATTTCTGTCTTATCCGCAAACACACACGCCGAACCGACTTAAAAGATAAGCTATTGTGGTCTCTAAACGGAAACTCGCGATATCTGTTCGCAACGTGTTTTCTGTCGTGAAGCAGTAATGCGTTTCGGTTCGAAGGGCGGGGCCTACCCGCGCAGACTCACAAGAGGTCCTACCACCAAATGATCAACCACTTTTGGAAGTCGTCGTGGCCTAACGGATAAGACATCCAGTGCATTCGTGCGTAGCGACGCACCGGTGTTCGATTGACTTCCACGGTGAAGGAATAACATCGTTTAATAAAAATCAAACCCGCAAAATTATAATTTGCGTAATTACTGGTGGTAGGACCTCTTGTGAGTTCGCGCGCTGCCTACTTCTACCGTGAAGCAGTAAAGCGTTTCAGTTTGAAAGGCGGGGCAGCCGTTGTAACTATACTGAGATCTTAGAACTTATAACTCAAGGTGGGTGGCGCATTTACGTTGTAGATGTCTATGGGCTCTAGTAACCACTTAACACCAGGTGGGCTGTGAGCTCTTCCACCCATCTAAGCAATACGAAAAAAAGAATCTACCACTGGGTCGGAATCGTGACCCACTGAGAAGATCCGGCGAGAAAATCAGTGGGCAAACAATTAGCCAAGTCTGCAAATGACTAAGAAGAAGAAATACCAATTTAAACTGTCTCGCTTATATTCTCCCCTCATCTCCTTTTTATCATCGCACCTCCCACCATCGGAGCAGAGTTCATCCTATTATCTGGAACCGCTGCGTTCATCAGCAGTGCGTTTCCAGAGGTCTTTTTGGCCACGAACCATCCGGCTATGGAATGAGCTCTCCTCCACGGTGTTTCCCGAGCGCTATGACATGTCCTTCTTCAAACGAGGCTTGTGGAGAGTACCTATTGAGCGGTAGGCAGCGGTTTGGCTCTACCCCTGGCATTGCTGAACTCCATGGGCGACGGTAACCACTCACCATCAGGTGGGCCGTAGCTCGTTCTGCCTACAAGGGCAATAAAAAAAAAATTCTTATAAGAGTAGTCAGTGGAATTGTAATTGAGATCCGGTGAGGATGATCTCAGGCTCTCAAAAATCTTAGCTGAAAAGCACCCCACGTTTTTTTTTACAATAAAATCATTTATTCTTACACTATTTTTAATTCAAATTTATTACAATTTATTTTCTATTTTTTAGATGGACTTTCTATAAAAGCGTATTTTATTAGTGTTTTTAAAGTATTATTTATTTTTAATTTTTTAGTTGAATTTCAATTTTTTCATAATTTTTAAAATTTTTTTTTCAAAGATTTTATTGTCATCGGTCCTCTTTTAGGTATACCAAATTTCGAGTTAATCCGACGTTTTAAAGGGGGTCAAAATCATATTCAATGATTCCGTTACAAATATACAATACGTCTGAAGCTAATAAAAGCGTATTTAAAAAAACAACTGCTCCCCTAAATCTATCAAATTGACCTTGCACTCGACACGGCCATCAGCTAAACAAACACGCTCGAAAGAGATCACGAGCGCTCATTATCAACACCCAAGCAGTGCAACCGCGTTGTTAACTACGTAAGAACCGAGATAAAACTGATTGCTCACCGATAAATCAGCTTCGCAATCAAATTGAGACCAGCGATCATCAAGCCATCACGTCCAAAGCAAACCGCGATTCCACGCGCGATAAGAATACGTGAACTTGAGTGAGAAGATACGAGATTAAACTGAGACAACAATGCACCGACAATGACTTTGGTTTTTTTTATTTATTTCTTTGCCCGCTTATCTGTTAGTAAGCTCCAATAGACACAGCCCATTGAGTTTCTCGCCGGATCTTCTCAGTGGGTCGCGTTTCCGATCCGGGGGTAGTTTTTTTTTATATGGGTTGTCGAGCTCATAACCCACCAGGTGTTAAATGGTTACCGGAGCCAATAAGCATCTACAACGTAAATGCGCCACCCACCTTGAGATATAAGTTCTAAGGTCTCAAGTATAGTTACAACGGCTGCCGCACCCTTCAAACCGAAATGCATAACTGCTTCACGGCAGAAATAGGCAGGGTGGTGGTACCTATCCGTGCGGACTCACAAGAGGTCCTGCCACCAGTAAGCGAAGCACTGCTTTTGCTAGGGCCAGTGTTAGAAACACACCCGATTTGAGCCCCGTGAGCTCACCCACACGTCAAGGAGAAGCTGATATAGCATCTCAAGGCTATCAGCATAGGTAAGAAAAATAATAAAAAGTAAGCTAAAGAACTTATTCTGGTTGCGCTCTGACCAATGGCTCACGGGTCTTGCTAACACTAGCCCTAGCTGGAGTAATGCTTCGCTGAATCTACCACCGGATCGGAACTGCGACCCGCTGAGAAGATCCGTCAAGAAACTCATTGGGTTGTGTCTATAAGTGAAATGGCATGACGAACTCTGACTGATGCTTGGAATGCCTAAACGCATCGAGAAGATACGAAAGGATATTTTAGGACGACAGCTGCTATTGGAGTACCCTTATATTTCAGTCTAACTTTTTATTTATTGCGTGGATGGTTAGACGAGCTCACAGCCCACCTGGTGTTAAATGGTTACTGGAGCCCATAGGCATCTACAACGTAAATGCTGCCACCCACCTTGAGATATAAGTTCTAAGGTCTTAGTATAGTTGCAACGGCTGCCCCACCCTTCAAACCGAAACACATTACTGCTTCACGGCAGAAACGGGCAGGGTGGTGGTACCTACCCGTGCGTACTCACAAGAGATCCTACCACCAGTAAAAATTACCTACCGCAAAGCCTTTAAATATTTTTAATTACACCCACACACACCCTCTTACACTCACTCATGCTCACACTTATTACACCACCAGTAAAAAAAACATTTACAAATATTTCGCCATGTATAGAGAGCATGATATTCCCAAATTCTTTAGTATTCAAATAGTTTCTGAGCCAAACAAATACATTGGCTACCTTTAAATTTAATAACAATTGAATTGTACTATTTATGAAATTTCAAATTTAAAACAAGTTCAACCGCGGGGCATAGCGAGTTCGACAAAAAAAATATTATGTTCAATAAAATACATTTTTTATTTATTTAATCTGTGGCCCAATTAATTGTCACTGGGATTATTAGAGGACTATTTGGCGGGAACGCGAGGAGTGAAGTTGTGTGATTTGTTTTATTTTGCCTATTTAGTGTTTCTTCAGGTTTAAATGTGTAATAAAGGTGGTTTATTAACTGTTTAGTATCTGTGAAAGTACACAAATGTGGGAAAATGAAACAAAGCCGCTGAACGTAACTTCTCGGGATCCTCCAAAAAGTCCACTGAAAAAGTCTCAGTAAAAGACTACCATTTTACTGAGATTATATTTCATCCCATATCATCTCATTTCATTTAATTTAATTTCATAATATCATTTTTAATATAAAAAAGTTTTAGTCATTAAAATTAAAATAAGATTTGACCTAAAGGTCTTAGTTGCCAGGTCACAAAATCACTTAAAAAAAATCACTGGCATTAATAAAACATTAAATTAAAAACTCACCTAAGCTTCTGTAAATTGTCCAGGATATCCTCAGAACAACGATAATGATTAACAGGAACATAGGCAATAGACCAAGCAATTGTTTCTCTGTACTGCTAGGCGCGACTACCTCTTGGGTTTCGTTCACATTAAATTCTTCCATTTTGAATGAATCCAAAATAATACACAACAAAATAATCCAAAATAATACACGCCCAAAGTGAATTAATTATACACAGTTTAATTAATTGAACACTAAAGGCACAGCCGACGAGCGGTATTTCGAATAAATTTTCGCGCGTTCCATTTTCGATTTGAAATTCGAATATTCAAATTTTTTTGTTGTTTTTGTAATTCGAATTTTTGTTTTTAACCGCCGTAACGACTTTATCGTTCAAGCGTTTGTTGATAAGTAGGCGAGTCGTCGAATAGCAAGGACTACGCACAAGCTTCGTATAAATTCTAATTTGTCATAATGTATGTCAATAGAAGTAATTTTATTTTGAAAACGAAATTACTTCTAGTGTTCCGTGCATTTAGAACATTAATAAGTATAATTATAATCTGTTATCTTATACCTACCTTTAAACGAGCAATTCTTGTATATTAATATGTAATCTGAATCTCGGAAACGGCTCCAACGATTTTCATAAAATTTAGTATACAGGGGATTTCGGGGGCGATAAATCTATCTAGCTACGATTTATTTTCAGAAAATGTTGTTTTATTCGTGTTTTCAATAATCAACTCTTCCCGACATCTATTGGCGAATAATAATACTATTTTTCTTAATTGAGGGCAACTAACCGCTTTAAAGACACAACAAGATGGCGTTATAAAAAAAAAACCGGTCATCATCTAGTTTATTTTGTACTAGAACATACCGATTTGCGTTGAGATGTGAGTTTTTATTGCCTTTGTAGACAGACGAGCATACCACCTTAAGGTGAGTAGTTACCGTCGCCCACGGGCATCAGCAATGTCGGGGGCAGAGCTAAGCAGCTTGCCGTTGAGTTAACGTTGAGTTAATGGATTGGCGCCGTTTTAATTTAGGCATATATAAGTATTAATTTTCTACAAATATTTAAATCTATTATGGATTTTCATTGATAAATTAACATTTTTGAATGAGAAATGAATTTGAATAAATTTGAAAGGGAGAGAGAAAGAAACCGTGTCCTCTTTTGCCCGTGCGAAATAAACGAAATGTAGCTGTCTCTCTCTTTCTATCTTCACTAACTTATATCTTCCCTCTCAACCTCCGTTTGCCTCACCCGATCACACTTTTCGTAACGTTCTCGTCTCACATTCAACAGCTTACTCTCCAAATCAAGTGTGCGTAAAGAATTATTACTTCGAAAACTACACATTCAACATTTATCATCTCGGCTATTATGTATTTAAGGACGTCATTCCAGTTTCCCTAACACATTCTTAATTTTACAAATCTCTTATGTTGAATTTGAATGTTTTGCGCAAGGAAAGTTGACTCATACATAACGTGACCATTGTTTTCTTTGTCAAAGCGGGACGGCGCGCGGCGTCTGCGGAATTATATAATAAAAAAAGTTTTTAGTGGTTTACCAGTATTTTCTTATAGAAGTTAGAATAACACAAAAGAATCAAACCACTAAACATAAAATAGTCAGTACTCTGTAATAGTCTGTACCTCTTTTGTAAAATTAGCCCATTTAAACACTTTTGGTCTGTTTGCAAAAGCGGAACTATGTCGACCTCACTGAGGACAGCGGGACATAATGCCCAAAAGCGGGACTGTCCCGCCCAAATCGGGACGTATGGTCACATTACTCATACAATGGAGAATTCCATTGTAAAAATTAAACCGTCTCGTCATTTAAGAGATATCGAATGATTTATTTATTTTTTGATAATATATATTAATTATTTTTTTTGAGGTTAGGATTGAATACAAAATCATTGTATAGTAACCGGCAAACATCTTGAGCAAATGACCTTGACTGCGCAGAACCGAATTTTAGATCTCTTTGGTGGTGAGGGTGAGGCGCGACGGCAGGGGAAATCGTATCGAGCGCTTTATTGGTAGATCAGTCGAACCTTGCGTCCCGCACCGCGCCCTCATTCCGCTTGCTCCCAAAAGTACGCTTGCGTACAGTGGCAAGTTATTATATTATTAAAGTCTATCGTTATTAATCGTTAAGTTATTTGTTATAATTACTTGTGGACTTTGTTGCCATTGCTATTTGTTGAGTGTTTGTTGATTTTTTATAAAACATACACTATGCCGCGACAAACCGGTGTAGTATTCAAAAGAAAGGGTAGAAAAATTGTGTACGACGTATATTGCTTCATTATAAAACAGGGGAAGAATGATATGGAAAAATTAAAACAGACTTCGGAAGTAACAAAACCATCAGTGAGGACTGTTAGGTGCATTATTAAGGAAGCTAAAGGCTCTGGCTTGCTCGCCGTGTTGCGGACTCCGGGTAAGAAAAGATCAGGGAAGAAGAAAGTTACGGGAATGGATAGTTTCGTTCAATCTGTAATAAAAAGATGTAATCATAATAACTACATAACAAGCAGCGAAACTCCATACCGTAGAAAGGCTTCGAAAATTTTAAAGAAGATATAAATTTTAATGGCTCGGAATGAAGCTTACGACGTATTATGAAAGAGCTAGGCTTTAGATGGAAAAAAAGAACAGAAAATAATCGGAAGCTGGTAATTGAAAAAAGTAACATTCGATTACTACGAATCGAATATCTTCAAAAAATAATTAATTATAGACAAAAAAGAAGACCGAATCGACCGAGTTGTAAACTACACCGATGAGCCCTATGTCGACTAATCACGATGATAGCGACTCGGGTGATGAAAACAGTGATGATGATGATAGTCAAGATCATGATAACGAAAAAAAATAATACAAATACCAGCTTCGCTTCAACTGAACCAAGACCTGGCTCTAGTTTTGACTTAATAGAAGGAATATCTATGTATTTTACCCCAAGATTAAATTATTACAATTATTAACCTACATTTTTTGTTGATGTTCTAATAAATATATAAAAAAATACATATGTTGATTTTAATAATTTAATTGCATTATGACGCAGAGTAAATAATGTTTTTGCACGTGAGTGTACCATGCGCAAACTTACCCCCACTACGTCAACAAATGCTCAAGAAGTTTGCCGGCTATTATACAAGCAAACTAGCTCGCGTCGTTGTCTGAAGTATTTGATACTTTTCCTATACCACACAAGCGCTAATGGAGAATAATCCAGTCACCGTCCTTGTCGAACCCGTCGCTTGTGACGAAAGGCTCGACGAGCGAATTAACCCATAGACACACAGCCCACTGAGTTTCTCGCCGGATCTTCTCAGTGGGTCGCATTTCCGATCCGATAGTAGATTCTGCGAAGCACTGCACTTGCTAGGGCCAGTGTTAGCAACAACAGCCTCGTAAGCTCACCTACTAGTTAAGGTTACGCTAATATGGTCTTTCTAGACACTAGACCATCAGCATAGGTTAGGTAAGTCACTTATTATTTCTCATACAATTAAAATAAATACTAAAACATTTCTTTTTTTTTTTTTCCCTACCTAAGCTGATAGCCCTAGCGGCTATTTCAGCGTAGCCTTAACTTTAGTAGGTGAGCTCACGGGGCTCAAACCTGACGATGTTGCTAACACGAACCCTAGCAAGAGTCGTGCTTCGCAGAATCTACCACCGGATCGGAAACGCGACCCACTGAGAAGATCCGGCGAGAAACTCAGTGGGCTGTGTCTGAGAGTTAATTTACTCGTCGAGCCCTTCGTCGCAAGCGACGGGTTCGACGAGAACGGTGACCGGTGCTTGAAGTACCTAAAAGCACCGTTAGTGGATCAGGAGGATCCGAGATGACGTGTTTAGGGCGACGTCGACTGCTTTCCATTCTGTCCGCAGGATCGGGAATGTAGTTACCGGCGGCCACGATGAGAGGGTTCTCGTGTCGTGCCGCTTTATCGAAGTGGCGCATGGACGCCGACTGAAGATACTTACTGATGGACTCTAAGTCCAGGTCGTCATGGAGGTCGACGTTCCTGACGAACCACGGGGCTCCGACGGCTATCCTGCAAAAACGGGATTGAATAATTTGAAAGGATTTTAAGTGTATGCGGGCCGCGTGAGCGAACACTACACTTGCATAGGTCATGACGGGGCGTATGCAAGTTTTGTAGAGTGTCACCTTATTTCTAAGGGACATTTTACTTCGCCTACATATCATCGGGTAGAGACGTCCTAGAATGAAGGCGGCACGGTCGCGTACCGTCTTGATGTGGGGGCGGAATGTCATCCTACTGTCGAGGGTGACGCCTAAATATTTGACCTTCGGGGCCCACGGTATGGGCTGGTCGAACATCGTGATTGGGCGAACGGCGGGGGCGGGGTTATTGACGCGCCTAGTCGGGAGAGGGATGCTTAGCGTGGTGTTCGGAGGGCGACCCCTTTTGAAGAGCACCGCTGTGCTTTTCGTGGGGTTAATGTCGATGCGCCACTTCCGGAACCACTGTCCCATGGTGGTAGCTGCGGTCTGAAGTCGTCGATGAAGCAACGCCTTCTTCCTACACGAGTAGTAGATGGCGGTGTCATCGGCGAAGAGCGCCAGATGGGTCTCCGGAGACCGGGGTATATCGTTGATATACAAACTGAATAGTAACGGGGAGAGGGCGGAGCCTTGCGGGACTCCGGCTGTGACGTGACGGGGCCGGGAACGCGTTCCCTCGACTCGATATCGGAACGAACGGTTCGACAAGTAGTCTCGTATGATGAGCACGAGTCTGTCTGGCACTCCCATGTTATACAGTTTGTATATCAAACCGTTGTGCCAGACTTTGTCGAACGCCTTCGCTATATCGAAGAAGAGGGCTCCTGTCGGAATGGGTTTCCGCCTGTTCAGCCCTAGTAAGATGTGCTCCGTGAGGCGGTGCACTTGATGGACGCACGAGTGTCTGGCGCGGAATCCAAACTGCTCGTCTATAAGAATTTTATTCGCGGATACGAAGTCCCAGAGGCGTTTACGAAGGAGCCGTTCGTATAGTTTGCCTATCGCCGGGAGGAGACTGATGGGGCGGTAACTCGCGGTTTCGTTCTTCGGTTTGCCCGGCTTGTGTATGCCGATAACGTCCGCTTCTTTCCACGCCGCGGGAAAGATGCAGTTCGTCATAGCAGCATTTAATATGGTGGCCAACATCGTTATCAGTTGGGCTGGTAACAGTTTAAGCGCGCGGTTGCGGATGCCGTCGGAGCCGGGAGCTTTCCGTGGTTGTAGGCTATCGATCGCCTCCTTGACCTCGGAAGTGGTAATGGGGGGTAACGCGTCCGACGGCGGCAGGGAAGCTCTGCGCTCGACCTCCCTGTCGACGAACTCGGTGTGTTCGGGGTCCGCGTGTTGAGTGCTGGTGGTGCACTGCTCTTGCAGTGCATCGGCCAGCAACTCTGCCTTGTCATCGTCATCGTAAGCCGGTGGTTGGCCTGAGGGGCGTACGAGAGGCGGCATAGTGGCTATAGTTTCGGACTTGAGGGTCCTAGCTAGTTGCCAGTATGCTTGGTGAGTGGGCGCGAGTTCTTCTAAATAACTATCCCAGTTTTCGTTTCGGGCGTCGCTTAAGCGGGATTTGACCTCCCGCTGTAAGCGACGCATCCGAGTCCGGTTTGAATCCGTGGGATATCGATCGTAGGCCCGGATTGCCGCGTTTCTAATTCTAACTAGGTCCCTAAGTTCGGGGGAAAGTCTGATGCGGTGGAAGCAGTCCTCCACATCGACTTGTTTCGAGGATCTTATGATCGCCGTCGAGACGTGATCAGTGAAGATGTTTATGGATTCGACGGTATCCTCGGGGGATGGAGTTGAATCCGGGCCGCAAGGGAGGATTGGTGGAGCGGTGTCAGCTAAGCACGTGCCCAGCTTCTTCCAATCCACCATGGTCCTCGTATCTGGTTCGCGGTTGAGTGGGCGACCGAGCTGCATGACGACAGGTCGGTGGTCTGAGTCGAGTTCTGACATTGCCTCGATGGAGCGTAAGCGCAGAGTTACGTTCCTCAGCAGTGCCAGATCTATTGTGCTCGGACGACGCGCGGCGTTGTACGGATAGCACGTGGGGGTCGGGGGGTTGAATACTTCGAATGTGAGGTCGTCTATGAACGCGTCGAGACGCCTACCGTTCACATTCGTGCGATGGCAGTTCCACCTAGTGTGGTGGCAATTTAAATCGCCTGCCAGGATGACCGCGTCCCCCATACCGAACAGTGTCTCGAGGTCACTGCTCAGGAGGGGTTTGTCAGGGGGGAGATAAACGGATGCGATGACGATCGGCTGGTGTCCCGTCAGCGCGATGCGGCACACTGACGCCTCGATATGTAAGAGCGAGGGAGTATCGAGAGGGACGCAGTGCAGGGCCCTCCTATAGTAAATGACAGTCCCGCCCTTGCGGGCGGAGAGTCTGTCATTCCTAACCATGACGTAGTTCGCGACTTTGGGGTCGCGACGCGAGGGCTTTAGGAAGGTCTCCTGCACCAGAAGGATGTCGATGAGATTATCGCGGAGAAACTCATATACTTGATCGCGCTGACGCGCGAGTCCGTTAGCATTATAAAATGCTAACTTTATGGAACGCGGTTTTTCCCTACCGTTGCACGCCATTGATTACCGGTAATCAAACCAGCGTGCGCTGGACAGACTCGATGACGTCGATGTACTCGAACGTCGCGTTTAGGCGGTCTTCGGCCGTGACCGCTCTGCGCATGGCGTCGGCGAACGCACGCATGCGGTCGATGTTTATCGCGGCGATGTAGTCGCGAATAATTGTAAAATCGTTTGAGTGCGCGGGGCCGGGGCGAGGCGCGGGACCGGGCGCGGGCGCGGGGGCGGGGCGCGGCGCGAGTAGAGGTTGCGGCGCGTACCGCGGTTGGGGTGCCGGTGTCGTTCCTGCCTTCGTGAACGGCAACGGTTTCGCCCACGCGGAGACGGTGGGCACCGGAGCCGGTACGAAAGCCGGGTTCGGCGCGCGGGGCGCCGAAGTCTTTGGGCCAGCGGTTTTAGGGGGCGCGTTTGCCGGGCGCTTCCGTGGAGCCTTGGGGCATCCACGGTAGTTGGCCGTGTGTCCCTGCTTGCGGCAGAGTACACAGCTCGGCGGCTCCGTCGCTGTCTCCTTCACGCGCGAGCAATCGGTGGTCGCGTGATCGTCTAAACATTTCACGCAACGCGGTCGCGCGTTGCAGTTACGCGCGGAGTGGCCATATAATTGGCAACGGTGGCACTGCCCGGGAGTGCCGCGTTTGTAGGGGGCCTCTACGGTGACCCCCGATAGGCCGCACACGGTGCGGAGACATGAGGCAATTTTCTTGCCCTCCGGTGTGGCTTCTAGTGCTACGAGCACCATATCGTACGCGAATTTATCGCGACCGCTGTGCATCCGGTGCACGCTTATGACGGGGTAGGACTGACCTACCAGGTCATTTTTGATTTGCTCGACGTCGAGCTCTTTCGGGACTCCGCGTATTACGACGCGGAGTTCGCGCTCCTCCTGGAGCGCATAGGTGTGATAACCTATGCGTTCCTTGCGGAGGTACGCTGTCAACGACCTGTGGTCGTCGGATGTCTCTACCTTGATCTGAATTCCATGCGGGATATTCCTCGCATGGACGACATTGATCTTTTGGGCCTTAAGGGCCAGGGACACGCGATCCCAAGAAGATTTTTCCCGCAGGATGACCGGCGGCGGCGCGGGAACTTTTCGGACGGGCGCGGGCCCGGGGCGCGGCGACGGGGTTGCGCGGCGAGGGGAGTCGGGTGAGACCACGACTTTAGGACGCGACGCGTTCGCGGCCTTTGGCTGTTTCGGCGCCGCGGACGGTTCCACGGCGCGGGCGCGTTTTTTCCCGCGCGCGACGGTGGTGAACCCTTCCGAGGTTCCCGGTTGGGGACTCGCGGCGGACTCGTACTCCATTTCCGACTCGGAGTCGGAGCCGGAGCTTGATGATGCGCAAGACGCGATCGACGCAGGCGCGGGGGTGGGGGGCGACATCGGCGAGTCGCGAGGTACCGGCGCGGGGGGCGACAACGGAGAGTCGCGGAGTGCCGGCGCGTCAAGGCCGGCCTTGTAAGCTTCGAACTTTGCGATTATGTCCGGACAGACGTCGCGGACGAACTTAAAGAAGAGCGCGCCATTGGCGTCACTCATGGTGAGTGTGTGCCCGGGGGGGGCGTCCCCGGGACTTAAGCAAACTCGCCGAAAGGCGAGTCCCCTGAGTGGGATTTATACCCCCTGCGCTGTACCAGCCAGCAGTGATTTGCAGGGGGGGGATGCCTATGCCGTGAAAACGGCAGTCAGCTGGGATTGGGGTGGAGAGTTTGGGAAGGTGGGGCCCCACTGGGTTGTGAGTGCCACAACAAGCGGTGATCGCAGTGGGGGTTCAGTCTTTAAAAAGACTGTTTTGCACGACGGATAGATAAATAAATTTAATAAATGGTAATGAATGAATGAATGTGAATTGGCGTTTTCGAATGCAGAACAAACGAATTCGAAATGTTTTTTCGACCCAAGGTCGCTACGCCAGCGCCCGTGCGTCAGGAATTCACAACAAAGTCGCGATCGACGCGACAGCGACAATGTCGTGTAAACCAAAACACAAGTTCGCGACGGCAGCGACAATAATTCGAGAAAACACGTCCGGACTCGACAGCGTTGCAAACGGAATTGTTTTGAAAACATTTCTTAATTTCGCGTTTGTTTTATCATACTATTTGGTAAGCGGTCGTGATATTTAATATGTGAACATTGCGTAAAATTTATACAATGTTTTGTAATTTATACATAATTACAAGAAGACAAAACGTAATGCTATTGCAAACCCACTAGAGTTTCTCGTCGGATCTTCTCAGTGGGTCGCGATTCCTATCCGGTGGTAGACTCAGCAATGCTCGTGTTAGGGCCAGTGTTAGCAACGTTTCTCAGGCTGAGCCTCGTGAGCTCATTTACTCGCTCAGTGGATCTAGTATGACCTCTCGAGATCACTAGAATAGGTAGAGAAAAAAAGCATTTAGGAAACAAACAGCGCCATCTACCATAAAATCGAGACAACTGTGCTAGTTTTATGATGAACCCGAACGAAATGTGGATAAGAAAAAAAAAAAAGAATAATATTATACAGTGTTACTTAAAATGTATTTATGACAAAGTTATTAGTAGCGAATGTGACAATGTAAAAATAGCACGCCATCTATGAACAAAATTTGTGAAACACTAATTCGAGAACACAGTTCGACTTTTCCTCAATAGGTAGCGCTGTTGTCAAGTTTTACAGAAAACATATGCCAAAACTATACAATTTTGAAAAAAATCAATCATGAAAGATATTAAACGACATTAAATAAATATACTAAAATCTGCTTAATGACTTTATAGATTTAAATCTGTTGTATTAATGTTAATTACATTAATCGTTAGTATGTTCAAAACATAGTTATGTATTTATTTATTTATCAAGTTATGTGGGCTCAAAAGACGCCGGCTATGAAAGTAAGCGGTGATGTAAGGAGGTTGCGTCCTAAAAAGATTTGGATTTATTGTGACGTCGTATGATAGGCCAGTGTGCTTAGTGCGAGTTTTTTAACTTCTCGATCGCGTAAAAGTTAACTCGAATTTTTTGAAGTTGGAACAGCGCCCTCTAGCGACAACGTAGTGGAGTGAATGGAGAAAGAAAACACGCTGAGTCGAACCCACATTGTTGAATAAGGGCAGGAAGACGAAGACATTAGAATGTGACTAGCATTTGAATGTTTTTTTTTTATTGCTTAAATGAGTGGACGATCTCACAGCCGACCTGGTGTGAAGTGGTTACTGGAGCCCATAGACATCTACGACGTAAATGCGCCACCCACCTTGAGATATAAGTTCTATGATCTCAAGTATAGTTACAACGGCTGCCCTACCCTTCAAACCGAAACGCATTACTGCTTCACGGCAGAAATGGGCAGGGTGGCGGTACCTACTCGCGCGGATTCACAAGTGGTCCTGCCACCAGTAATTACGCAAATTATAGTTTTGCGGATTTGATTTATAATACGCGATGTTATTCCTTCACCGTGGAAGTCAATCGTGAGCATTTGTTGAGTACGTATTTCATTAGAAAAATTAGTACCCGCCTGCAGGGTTCGAACACCGGTGCATCGCGCTCAACATGAATGCACCGGACGTCTTATCCTTTAGGCCACGACGATTTTAATGTGCCGAAGGTGCCGTAGACATAGATTGTTAATAAAATAAATTAATATACCTTTTTGTTTTATGTTATTAAAACATCCTGAGATAATAAACATCACCATAAAATTCATTTGTCATTCGACATTGCGATTGATACCGCTTCAACACAAAAACACTTCGATTTGAAGGACATGCTACGTCTGTTCATTGAACCATCTACGTAGGTGCAATAAAGCTACAGCAGCGACCCCCATTCGAGCGTAGACTGAAATTAATTTCTATTCAGTTGCCTCTTAAAAATACGATGAGATATGTTTTTGGTGAAAGCGAAGTAAAATGTCCCTTAGAAATAAGGTGACACTCTACAAAACTTGCATACGCCCCGTCATGACCTATGCAAGTGTAGTGTTCGCTCACGTGGCCCGCGCTCACTTAAAATCATTCCAAATCATTCAATCCCGTTTTTGCAGAATAGCCGTCGGAGCCCCGTGGTTCGTCAGGAACGTCGACCACCATGACGACCTGGACTTAGAGTCCGTCAGTAAGTATCTGCAGTCGGCGTTGATGCGCCACTTCGATAAAGCGGCACGACATGAGAACCCTCTCATCGTGGCCGCCGGTAACTACATTCCCAATCCTGCGGACAGAATGGAAAGCAGTCGACGTCGACAAAAACACGTCATCTCGGATCCCCCCGATCCACTAACGGTGCATCTAGGTACTTCAAGCACCGGTCACCGTTCTCGTCGAACCCGTCGCTTGCGACGAAGGGCTCGACGAGTAAATTAACCCTCAGACACAGCCCACTGAGTTTCTCGCCGGATCTTCTCAGTGGGTCGCGTTTGCCATCCGGTGGTAGATTCTGCGAAGCACGACTCTTGCTAGGGTTCTTGTTAGCAACGTCGTCAGGTTTGAGCCCCGTGAGCTCACCTACTAGTTAAGGTTACGCTGGAATAGCCCCTCAAGGCTACCAGCTTAGGTAGGAAAAAAAAAATTGGTGAAAAAACAAATCTAATAATAGCAAAAATGAATTTATCGAATGATGACAGAGAAGTTAGTCCTCAGACAAAATTTAATCGATATTAAATTGTTTTAACAAAAACTTAACTTTTTAATAAATATTAAAATTAATTAAAAATAGGAAAAAGCAATCGTAAAAATCTTGAAAACTTATAAAACTGATCCAAAATATTGTCTATATATACAGAAAATAAATTATGCAAAAAAAATTAAAATATTATTGCAACTTTGATAAAATAATGCGGTACCCACACAAACGGGGAACAAACCTTCTAGAACGATTGTCAGTTTTCGTCAGACTTGACGTAAAAAATCTAATAACAACCTAGTGTCAATGACCATTTATCATTACGACTTAATCAAAATATATTTTAAATAAAACAAGCAATGATTCTACTGATTACTGTTGGTAAGTATGTGATGCGATTCGTCACAGGCTTACGTCTGTCGCGAAGCATTAATACAACCTCAATTAAATACGTAATATTAATTATAATTATTATTTTTAGAATGAGTGTTTATTGAAATCTATACTACAGATTAGTTTTATTGAGTTTTCAAAGATGCAATCTTACCGCTAACGTTTTTTTTATTGTTTAAAAGGGTGGACGAGCTCACAAGCCCACCTGGTTTTAAGTGGTTACTGGAGCCCATAGACATCTACAACGTAAATGCGCCACTAAGTTCTAAGATCTCAGTATAGTTACAAGGGCTGCCCCAATCTTCAAACCGAAACGCATTATGGCTTCACGGCAGAAATAAGCAAGGGGGTTGGTACCTACCCGCGCGGACTCACGAGAGATCCTACCAGCAGTAAGCCAACTGTTGATAATTTCGCGTCTGCCTTTTTTCTTTACGTTGCACACACTGCGGCTTGGACGTACGCTTACCAGGAACGTTGGCGGGAAATTTCAAAATTTCAAAATCTCATATATGTCATTTCTTTTATTTTTCACGAAAGGTTCAAATGGCGTATTAAGTACTTTAGGAATGTTTGTTGTTTGTTTGCATCATTATACTTACTAGTTGGTCTCGCAGTAGTCGGAATTCGACTATAATTAATTGTAATTTATGTTTGAATATGACTGATGTTCTGATCATGTCATGATCTATGTTTATATTGTCAAAGACTTCTATAATCACAGATTTCGCCAAGACTACACTGTAGACGAATAATATTAAAGATAAACAATGTTAACCTATATTCTCAATTTGACCATAAACTTGAAGCAATAAAACAAGTTTGATAATAAACAAAGAGTTTAAATATGTATGTGTGTGTGTGTCAAAAACATGGTAGTATGTGTAATGTTTTATTTATTGATTTAATGTAATATAAATGCATAATTTAAAAAAAATTATTAACAATCTGTACTCCTTCTCTATATTCTCTATAAGTGTGGGAAATTTCATACTCCTCCGTCCGCGCAATTTTCGTGAAAAGGGATACAAAGTTTTTGCTTCACGTATTAATATATAGAATATAAGTTTGAACATTATATAAGGTTCTAATGTCAAAGACTATCATACTTCTATAATCACAGATTTCGCCAAGACTACACTATAGACAAATACCTATTAATAAAGATAAACAATATTAATCTATTCTCAATATGACAACATACTTTAAGCAATGCCAAAATTTGACAGTAAATAAAGGGTATATATATATATATGTGTGTGTGTCAAATACATGGTAGTATGTGTAATGTTTTATTTATTGATTTAATGTATTATAAATGCATAATTAAAAACAAAAAATAGCAATCTGTATTCCTTCTCTATATTCTCTATAAATGTGGGAAATTTCATGCTCCTCCATCCGCGCGATTTGCGTAAAAAGGGGCACAAAGTTCTTGCTTCACGTATTAATTTAATGATAATATAAGCACACACACGCATGCGCAACGTTTTGTGTTCCTCATAAGAGAGATATTATATTCAATTTAGTTTTCCATCGATAGGTACTTATTAAATACTTATTTAACTATTAGATACTACTGTTATATACAATGTACATAGATTTATAAATGTTAATATCGTTATTAAAGTGCGACTTCTCCGAACATAAACATATTATAATTGTTTAAATGGAGATTCCAAATACAGTTCGTAACTATTTAGAAGCTCAAAGTTAAAAAATATCAGCCCCTAAGTACCTACCAAGAACGAAGAAATATAAACCGTTTATAAGAAAGCCCGCTCGTTCGAATTTAGGTGCTTACTCTCCCTTAAACAGAATCCTTTGGGACTACAATAATGTCCACGGTAGCGCGGTCTCCGTCAATGTTCCTTCGGAGTTGTCCGATTGCGCTGAACTAATTTTAAGTGAAATAGATGTTTTTTCTAATTGCCTCACTACTTACAGGAAAAATCTGTCGCGGATCATCTCCCAATTAAATTAATCTTAAGCAAGCAATGAATGAAATGTAATCAAATCTTGGCTGTATATTTTTTTTTATTTTTGATGATAATGCACTGTCGATTGCACCTATAATTGAGGTGACATCTGCCATGAACTTTTGTCAATTTGTCAATGTTTTGTATTGATGATCACTTTGTTGGTGCAACTTAATAAATACATAATAAATAATAAAAAAAAACCTTTTAAGTAGGTTAGGTTAATGCCGAAAAGTAATAAAAAAATATAAGATAATAAATAACTTAAGTAGGTTAGGTTAATACCCAAATAATAAGGTTAATAATAACAGTAAAATTCCGGAAATCGGTAGGGTGAAGTCAACTTAGTGGCGCTTTTATTCAGTAAATTATGTGTGTGTGTGTGGCGTGCTTATCATAGGTTTTAGGGTCATTACGTATTGATAGTTTTTAAGGCTGGGGGCGAAACCCCTAAGCATGGAACCCCTGGCTTTGTGCTTGCACCGCCATGGTTCCTACCTAAGCTGAGCCTTGAGAGGCCACGTCAGCGTAACCGGGCGAGTAGGTGAGCTCACAGGGCTCAAAGCGGAAATGTTGCTAACACTGGCCCTAGCAAGAGCAGTGCTTCGCAGAATCTACCGCCGGATCGGAATCGCGATCCACTGAGAAGATCCAGCGAGAAACTCAGTGGGCTGTCTCTTTATTCAATTTAAAAAAAAATGCGACAACAATTCCACGATGCGTTTGAAACTCAGACTTAGACCTATATATCTGGGGGTGGGTCGAATAATACCCGGTGCTATCTAAACAAAATAAAAATTCTTGAGATATACTAGAAATAAATAGAACAATTAGCTTTGATAGTAGGCGTGAAAGAAATACTGACATCCGTATCTATAGTCGTTCACTCGAGTTTAAGTCGACTCGACTCAACCTCCAACGCGCGTTTTGGTACTCTTGAGCGTAAAAATAACGTCCGCTCAAACGTCCCTCGAAAAATTTTCTCACCGGAGTGAAGTAAATGAACTGTTAAGTCTTTTTTTTATGTTTGAGAGGCCTTTCAAGTTTTACCAGGGCAGGTTTGGCGAGCATGGGCTCAGCCAGGAGGGGTGAGATTTGCTAACAGCTACCCGAGCGCTTCCAAAGGAGACCTAACAACTCAAGAATAGCTGCTTCGCGAATGAATCCTCTAACGGATCGGAATCGCGATCCACTGAGAAGATCCGGCGAGAAAGTCAGCGGGCTGATGTTTAGGTTACTGTCAAGTCAAGATACGCCGCGACGTACCCACCTTGAACGTTCCTCAAAACCGCCGCGAAACAGCGTCTACTACAAGATGGCTTCTGATACCGTGTTGAAATATGTATTGACTATATTTTTGATAACAGACTGTATAATTATTCGTCGCGGCGGTATTTGAGAGATGCAGATAATCCCTTGAAAGTTTACGAGTCTCTCTCCTCAGCTGAGGATGATTCGAGGGTAACAATAAGCACGAGTGGAGGGCTAGTTTGCAGTTAAAAAGACAGATTTTCTCGAAAAATCAGCTGGAAATTTCGAGTCGGAAAACATTCCGGAAAAAATATAAACATGATAACAAAAATAAATAAAAACTAAAAATACATTATCAAATCTACTCACAGCTCCGGTCGCAGATCCAGCTCGCGGCGTAAATGAGCACCAATATGAGAAACGGTATCGTCATAATCAAGGAATCCATTATTAAAATTAAAAACAAAATTACGAAATTTTACGCACGTAATTAGGCACGGACAATAATATCGGAACTATTACGTGAGTCACGCGGGCAAGTTATTTTTATAATGCCTTTATCAGGGGATTCTCTTGATATTAATTCTGTTTTTTTTTTTTTTTTTTTTTTTATCCAGATAACACGCCCATGTCCTTTTAAATACGATTAGGTTTTTGATTAATCTTCTTTGCTTCATTAGTGGCTGTTTTCTTTTTCGCCTACCGAAATTCGATTTAAGCTCATCCCGCATCCCGGGGTCGAGAAAATCTTGTACTTTATATCGACGCTTGAAAGGCAAACGTGACTAAGCGACAATAACTGCTTTGTACATAAATGATAGGCAATAACCATATTCGATGCGCAAAAAATATATATTTCTAGATCTATTAAAATCATTTCAATCCTACAGCTACTAGCTAGATTCTACTACAGCTAGATACCGTTAAAATAAATTTTGTTTTCAGGTATTTCAATTTTAAATTAGTCTACTGTAAAATTCACGCATTGTCGCTTAGTCACGTTTGCCTTTCAAGCGTCGATACCAATTTCTTGTTTAATCTACCAGCGAAAGAACAAGAATGTACTACACACGTTAAAATTTTCATGATACCTTTAGCGATCAAGTCGTCGTGGCTTAAAGGATAAGACGCCCGGTGCGTTCGTATCGAGCGATGCGGCTGTGTCAGTGTTCGAATCCCACTAACGTTACCAACTTGTCTGATGAAATACGTATTTGACATTTTTTTCACACATTCTTTTTTATTTTTTTATTTCTTAGCTGGGTGGACGAGCTCACGGCCCACATGATGTTAAGTGGTTATCGGAGCTCATCGACATCGCTACCCACCTTAAGATATGAGTTCTAAGCCCTCAGTATAGTTACAACGGCTGCCCCACTCGTGCGGACTCATAAGACGTCCTACTACCAGTAATGACTTTCGCGATGAACATTAAATTACATCTTTAAATGCGTCCTCTACTCATTTTTATTTCCTAGTAACTTAAAAAATATTATTCAGTTCAAATTGACTTAAAATATAAAAATGGATTGTGGAGATAGCTACTCAACGATAGGTGACACTAGTAAAGTTCTTAAAATTAACAACAGATGGCGCTTTTGCTACTTTTTCACTTCCAACACCTCTTTAGTTTCCAGCAATGACTCATTTCCGTTATCATTAATAATTAAAAGAATAAAATACTATTACTGTGTTATAATATTTAGATTAACAAAACAAATATCATTATAAAGAATTTATATCACGCAAAGTTTTATTTCAAATTGATACATATATAAATTAATTTAAATACCTACCTGTGTTTACTACTATCTTTGAAACATAATCACGAATTAAGTTGGATTTCAATGTCAAGCCATCTTGAAAAGGTTTAAAATTTATGTTTTATCAAAATGTCCAACGGAAAAAGAAAAAAAAGGTTTGTCTCACAACAGCATTCATATTGACCGATTGCAACAATAACACGTTTTATTAATGTAATATTTTAATCGAAATTTAAGCAAAATATAGAACTTTTTACTCACGATACAGTTCGCAGCAGTGCAAGCAGATACAGGTCAAAGCGTATATCACTATTAGAAAAACGAAAGGCAATATCAGCACGATAAAATCCATTGTTTATTTAATTTACCGAAATTATAATGACGCTTAAAACAACGTTCAATTCAATTTGAGCTATCGGAAAATAATACTGATTTGCGGGACGGATAATCAATATTTTTATCTAGATTAGCGTGTTAATGTTTCAGTCAGTCAACTTCGTTACGACATTAGAATCGCGGAGAATTTGAAGGAAACAAATTTATAATGGTATCGTGCTATTGATTAATTTTAATAAGCTGCGTCGTGGAATTTAAAAAAAAAGGGTGCGTGTAGTTATGTACGCGCGTAAGAAGTTATACTTTATTTTTTTAATATTAAATAATTAATAATAAATATTGAACGTTAATAATTTAATAATATATTAAAGAATAATTTTGTCATTTATATTACTAAAAAAATGAATGCTAATAACACTTTTTTTTACGAGTGTACAGGCGCGAAAGTTCACCTGTGGGTATATTCAGACTCGCCAAGTTACGTCGGTCGTATTGTAATGAGCGATTTAGTGGGCAACTTCATTCTGTTAATTTTGTGTCACGGTGCGCACGCATCGTAAAATTTCACTCTCATCAACTTTTCATAACGCGCCTAAAGAAGTATAACTTCAAAAAATACATTAAAATTCAAAATTTCTTGGTACTATTGGCACACAAAATATATACCGTAGATTGGGGGGAATCAGGACCCTTTCCAAATCTAACACAAAAATTCAAAACCCGATTTACCTTGGCTTTAGGGTGAATCATGTTACTTATGGGGACAATAGAGTTTTTACGATAGGGCACTATTTAGTTGTTAGGTAGGAACATAGCTTTAGGTAATTAGTTAGTTAGTTAAAAAATAGACAGTAAAAAAAATTATATTGAGAGGTGAAAGGCTTTTTTTTTTTTATTGCTTAGACGGGTGGACGAGCTCACAGCCCACCTGGTGTTAAGCGGTAACTGGAGCCCATAGACATTTACAACGTAAATGCGCCACCCACCTTGAGACATAAGTTCTAAGGTCTCACTATAGTTACAACGGCTGCCCCACCCTTCAAACCGAAACGCATTACTGCTTCACGGTAGAAATAGGCAGGGCGGTGGTACCTACCCGTGCGGACTCACAAGACGTCCTACCACCAAATTGGCTATTTGGTTTAAGCGACGTTATACGCGACATTTATCTTTGTAATTAAATGATGCGTTTTATTTGTTACTAGCTGAGTCCCGTGATGTTACTTGCGGTTATTGTCGTACCGCGGATGACGGCCCGGGGCGAAGCTAGCCCAAAAAAAGTAGCCTAAGTTACTCCTTATATCATCAGCTACCTATCAGTGAAAGTCCCGTCAAAATCGGTCCAGCCTTCCAGAGAATATCCGGAACAAACAGGCAGACAGACAAAAATTGTAAAAATGTTATTTTGGTGTATGTACCGTATATATATTCATATGCATGTAGTTAAAAGCGGTTATTTCAATATTACAAACAGACACTTCAGTTTCAATTATATGTTTAGATTAGCATTAACAGTTCGATGTTTTTAATTGAACTTCAATTAAGCTTATCCCATTCAAATGGCTGAAGAAGTTATTTTGTTAAGATATATGTTTTTCCAAATTTTAAACTTTAAATGGCTCTCTTGCAAAGTTGCAAAAATGTCACTTAAGCCAATCACCCCTCGATCAAATATTCATCCAACATAATCCATCCAATCCAATATAAATATCCAATTATTTATATATTTAATAGCATACATTAGTGCTTTAGGATACCATTTCTGCGAAAAAGTTAAAAAGCCAAAAATGTCGATTACTCCAAACGCAATTGCAATCAGTAACGCGCTCGCGTAAGCAACTTCTTACAACGTCATGTTTTTAAAATTACAAAATGGCGCAACGTCATATGACGGCCTCTGGATTATCTATATATTAATACGTGAAGCAAAAACTTTGTATCCCGTTTTACGAAAATTGCACTGACGGAGGAGTATGAAATTTTCCACACTTATAGAGAATATAGAAAAGAAGTGCACAACGCTAATATTTTTTTTAAATAATGCATGAAAGAGACATTAAATCAATAAAGAAAACATTACACACACTACATACCATGTATTTGACGCACACACGCATGCCATACTATTTATTGTCAAGCTTTTGTTCTTGACGTCTGTGGTCAAATTGAGAATAGATTAAAATTAAATATTGTTTGTCTTTATTAATATTTTTTTATAATATTGTAGTGTAATATTGTGTAGTCTTGGCGAAATTTGTGATTATAGAAGTATAAAATACAATCATAATAGTGTACAAACTTACAATTCCAATAAATTATAGTCGAATTTCGACTACTGCGGGACCTCTAGTCATATTTATTTTGTCCGAACGTCCTTGGACGTCTATTTTATGGGCATATTCCTATAGCGCATCTACTTAGCGCCACAGCACATTCGATTTTAATATACTGTTATTAGCTTCAGACGTATATGTATGTTTGTAACGGAATCTTTGAGCGTGATTTTGATCCTCTTCAAAACGTCGGATTAACTCGAAATTTGGTATACTTATTAAGGACCGATGACACTTCAATATAAAAAAAATTAAAAAATTTAAATTCAACTAAAAAAAGGAAAAATAAATAATAGTTTAAAAAAGCTAACTAAATACGCTCTTATAGAAAATCCAAGTAAAACTAAAGAAAATAAACTTTAATAAATTTGAATTAAAATTATTTATCATAGCCAACACCGCCGCGTTCCCAAAAAAAAAATTATCATAAGATGTGCGCATTACGGTGGGACATTTTTTGACGTTGCTTAGCTTTGTATGGGAAAAAGGTGCGCCACAGTGTATATATTCAGAAATGAGGTTGCTCACGCGAACCTGTCAAGGCAGTTCTGTGAGCTGTACTCACTGGAACATTATTTCGACTGTGTGCACGAAGATAGTTCGATCGATACGGATTAACAATTACCTACACGTGCACTAAATTCCAGATTATAAAACTTTAGGTTCTCGAATGTTTTGACTATTTTTATTTCAATTATATATATATTGGCTATTTTATAAAATTATTATCCATTTAAATCTATCTATCTATCTCTTAGGTTTATGGCGTTTGCTTTTAGATTTCGCCAATGTCAAGTTTATATAATACTCTGCTTTCTATAGCGGGCTTCGCGAACGAGTATCCATTTAAAACAGTCTAATACACAGATTTTTGTATGTATATGCTACAAATTTTACTAGCGTAGCGTTTATAAAACTCCTGAATCAATTTTATTAGCAATGTTATTGAAGTGAAACTTCTTTATCGGCGTTGGAAAAAAATTTACCGTCACATTTTTCGGTTACGCGTCACATTTTTCCGTTACGCGCCATCTTTTTTGTATTCATGTCTATGATAATAAAATCCTTTTGTTTAAACTTTATCTAATTTAACTTTATTTAACCAATTTCTAGAAAGTTGCATGTAGATCATTTTTCGAAAAATAAGGCCATAAAGAAGTTTCACTTCTTACGTGTGTACACTAGTACACGCACACATTTTTTTTATTATTATTTGCTAAACCAAAAACACGTTTTTCCTAACTTTTTTATTTATTTATTTTTATTGCGTGCATGGGTGGACGAGCTCACAGCCCACCTGGTGCTAAGTGGTAACCGGAGCGCATAGACATCTACAATGTAAATGCCACCACCCACCTTGAGATCTGAGTTCTAAGGTCTCAGTATAGTTCCAAAAGTCCACTGAAGTCTCAGGAAATAACCACCATTTTGAAACTCCAACTCATACCATTCCGTCTCATTTCATTTAATTCCATCGCAATTGATTACGGTCTCAAATAAATCAACATAATATCATTTTGCTCCATATAATTTTTAAAACAACATATTAATTATGAATTTAATAATTGATTTTTTTTACTAAACTCGACTCTGCCAACAATGGCGTCGCAAGAAACCAATTGCCATACTAAAAATAAAAAGAGCGGCAACTTATGTATTGAAATTTGAAGTTTATGATAATCTAATTTATGACGAATATATATAGTTTTGTTTTATCTAATCTCGTATTGCTTAGAACCGATCGGAGTCTGGCCGTGTTACCGATTTCTCAAGGATAATCAACCAGACAAATCTGCCGGTCGATGCCGAAATAAATATCTCATTTTCCTATTTCTTTATCCACTGGCGACATAACATACATTAGAACGTTGCAGTAGATCGTTAACGGTGAGCATCCGTGAGCACTAGTTGACACAAATCCAATTGCCAAGCTTTTTTTTTTTATAGCCGTATAGGCAGACGAGCATACGGCCCAACTGATGGTGAGTGGATACCGTCGCTCATGGACGTCAGCAATGCCAGGGGCAGAGCCAAGCCGCTGCCTACCGCTTAATACTCTCCACAAGCCTCGTTTGAAGAAGGACATGTCATAGCGCTCGGGAAACACCGTGGAGGGGAGCTCATTCAATAGCCGGATGGTACGTGGCAAAGCTTAATAAGAACGTTAAAAATGCCTAGAAACATAGAGATATGTACTATTATTATTTTTTATTGCTTAGATGCGTGGACGAGCTCACAGCCCAGTGTTAAGTGGTTACTGGAGCCCATAGACATCTACAACGTAAATGAGCCACCCACCTTGAGATATAAGTTCTAAGGTCTCAGTATAGTTACAACGGCTGCACCACCCTTCAAACCGAAACGCATGACTGCTTCACGGCAGAAATAGGTAGGGCGGTGGTACCTACCCGTGCGGACTCACAAGAGGTCCTACCACCAGTAAAATGTTTTTATCCTTAAACAATTAAATCCGGCTGTAGGTTGTGTGGCTGTGTAGGTGGGCACGCAAATCATTAATTCCCTGAAATTACCCGAGCGTCATTTGGGATTTAAAAAAAAAGAAAAAATATCTGCCAAGTTAAAATAGACATAAATTGACTACTTTTCCGGTATATTTTTTACGTATTTTTTTTAATTGTCAGTAAATCCAGTTCCATTTTGGATGCCGCGTCGAGATATTCAATTTGGTAAAGCATTCAAAGAGTCTGAATGAATTTGTGACGATAAAAAAATGCGAATTTAAACCCTTTAAATACGTACCAAGTTTAATTAAAATCGAATAAACGATTTAAAAACAGTATACTGTGTGCTTAGTGCGAATTTTTTAACGTTTTCGATAGCGTAAAAGTTAACCCAATATTGTATGCAGTTGGAGCAGAAACGATCCCTTTCCATACAAATTTGAGTTAACTTTTACGCTATCGAGAACGTTAAAAAACTCGCACTAAACACACATAACTATATCGTTGTTTCGTTGTAGGCTACCAACAAGTTGTTATTACTGTGTGTGCTTATGTATGTTTTGTATTCGGGCTCACCATTTAATTTGGTTTTGAAGTGAAAACTTCTTTAGAATCGTTGTGATTTCAAACCGGATGCAACGGAAAAAACGACAGGTAAGAGACACAAATACAAAAATGTGTAGGATGAAGCCAGCAAAGAATGAGACAGAAATATACATACTATTTAATACAGCGCCATCTGTGAGATTTTTTAATACTAACGTGTGTATGAAAGCTCTTGTAGTGAATTTTAATTTAGGATTATACGTGAAATTAAAATATCAACTCACAGAGGGCGCTACCTTACAATTATTTATAATTTACAAAATTGTACATATACTTAAGACGTTTAGGATAATTGTATTTTAATTTTGGAAGGTTTCACTTCTACCACGTGTGAATTGCACACATTTTGTATTTTTTTGTTTTGTTTTTTTCTTATTTTTATACTAGTTTATACCGTGTTCTAAGTCTGTATACACGTACCTAGCCTTCATTCCCGCAATGAACCTAAAGGAAACGAGGGTGACTGAAAATCAGCGCTGTTTGATTTATCGACTTTGAACAGAATTAGCTGAGCCACGTCCTTTTGCCTTTTTTCTTTTTATTTTCTTTTATTTGTATTTTATTTTATTTAATGTGAAAGGCAATAAATGATTTTATTATTATTATATTATTATTATACACGCGCGTATTGATATTTATAAAAAGGCAGATCATTTTACGTGCTCCCTAACTACATATATTTTGAGAAACGTCTTTCGGCCTGTTTATGCTGAAAGCAATCAGTCTGGTAGATAGACATAATCTGCATTCTCAGTACAACGACCTAAGATTTTTCTATAACCTTATTATTTGTTTCATGGAGGTCACGTCGATTGTGAATGTTTTTGTTAATTCACTTAACTTCTCGCCGGATCTTCTCAGTGGGTCGCGATTCGGATCCTGTAGTACATACAGCGAAGCACTGCTTTTGCTAGGGCCAGTGTTAGCAAATTCTTTCAGGTTGAGCCCGTGAGCTCACCTACGCGTCCGCGTGAAGTTGGAATAGGCAATTAGTCTAACGCTCGGTGCCACCACTGCGTCCACTGCGGGGAGGATACGGCGCAACACACGCTCGCCGAGTGTGTAGCTTGGGAGGAGCAGCGCCGTGTCCTCACAAATGAAGTAGGAAGCGATCTGTCGCTGCCGGCCGTAGTGCGGAGGATGGTCGGCAGCGCAGAGTCGTGGGACGCGGTGGTGTCCTTCTGCGAGGACGTGATGTCGCAGAAGGAAACTGCGGAACGGGAGAGGGAGATCTCGACTCCCTTTCCCGGCCGCAAAAGGCGCACCGGGCGCAGGACAAGGGCGGACAATGCCCTTTTCCGCCCCCCATGAATGGGTCCAGGGGCGAGGGACTTGGGAAAGCCCTCGCCCCCTATTCGATGGACCTGAGACGGAGGCGCATGCGGGTGTCGGCGCGTGCCTCTGAGGCGATGCACGGAGTAGCTGAACGCCTCACTACTCCGTGCAGGAGACGAGGCCTGGATAGACCGGGCCAGCACTGGTGTGGGGCTGCGGAAGAATTTTGGATTCCCGCGGCCCTGCGCGCACGTGAGGGTGGACACCGGGGTGGTTTTGGCCGGTAGGAGTCCGGCACGCCCCTTCGCTTTTCCCTAGGCGAAGGTAGTCCATGAGGGTTTCCCCCCGAGAAAAAAAAAAAAAAAAAAAAAAAAAGGCAATTAGTCTACCAACGATTAGGTAGGAAAAGAAATGCATCATTTATCAAAAACCGGCCACACTAGAAGGTCGGTGCACAGGTTAGATTTAAAATTAATCTGTGGGCTTTCTTCACTAATGGATTCTCGATTGAGGAATATTGTCAGATGACGACAGGAAATCAGTCAGATATTGTGTCCGTAAGACGTATTGGGAGTAAGTTTCTCATCCGATCTGGGGTTTGAGATCTTTTTTTTTTTCCTTGTAGGCAGACGAGTATACGGCCCAACTGATGGTGAGTGGTTACCGTCGCTCATGGATGTCAGCAACGCCAGGGGCAGAGCCAAGCCGCTGTCTACCGTAAATCTGGGAGTAAGTTTCTCGCAGTGGATCGCGATTTCGATCCGGCGGTATATTCAGCGAAGCACTGCTCTTGCTAGGGCCAGTCTTAGAAATTTTGCTCAGGTTGAGACCGTGAGCTCACCTACCGGTTCGCGTGAAGTTGGAATAAGCACATAGGCTACCAACGATTAGGTAGGAAAAGAAATGTCACCCATAAAGTTATGCTTACCATCCGAACATTTCTCATGGAAATCGTCAACTGTTCGGTATTTTGCTTAGAAAAAAAAGAACCCCGATTAGAGATTTGAACTCCGATACCATCGTATCGTTTGACTAGATCGGGCGTCTTATCCTTTAGGCCACAGCGACTTTATTACGCTTTTGTTTTTGTTTACATAGTTTACTGGAGTTTTTGTTTACTGGTGGTAGGACCTCTTGTGAGTTCGCGCGGGTAGGTACCACCACCCTGCCTATTTCTGCCGTGAAGCAGTAATGCGTTTCAGTTTGAAGTTTGGGACAGCCGTTGTAACTATACTTGAGACCTTAGAACTTATATCTCAAGGTGGGTGGCGTATTTATGTTGTAGATGTCTGTGGGCTCCGCTAACCACTTAACACCAGGTGGGCCGTGAGCTCGTCCACCCATCTAAGCAATAAATAATAAATGTACATGTGAGCTTGTCTTGGAAATTTCGTTAGCGCGATTCATGTTCTCGTCCGATATCCATTTGTTATTACGTTATATGTAATTACATTCGATTATCGATATCTGAGGATCGATCTTTAAGTTATTAATCTTGGAGTGTTCATTCGAGACATTAATAGTCTTTGGCTACGATGGATCGTCGCTTCCATAATGTAGCGGTAACAAACCGCTGGTGGTAGGACCTCTTGTGAGTCCGCACGGGTAGGTACCACCGCCCTGCCTATTCCAGCCGTGAAGTAGTAATGCGTTTCGGTTTGAAGGGTGGGGCAGCCGTTGTAACTGTACTGAGACCTTAGAACTTTATATCTCAAGGTGCGTGGCGCATTTACGTTGTAGATGTCTATGGGCTCCAGTAACCACTTAACACCAGGTGGGCTGTGAGCTCGTCCACTCATCTAAGCAATAAAAAAAAGAAAAAACCTCTCTGCTACCACTGTATCGTCGAATTACGACGAATTACTTCTAATACAAAAACCAGGCTTTGACGGATTTCACAAAATGCTTAGTATAAAAAAAAAACAACAACAACAAAATGCAATTATTACATCACAATCGATCGCATTCACAACACAAAAGCGTTAAATTTAGAGGAAAATAAAACGAAAAATACAATACTCACTGAAAACTCGAAACACGTATCTGCCTATGATCACGTCGCAGATTTGAAGGTATATCAACACAAGGAACAACATTATGATTAAGAAAAAGACGAAAATCATATCGCGTATACCGAAAAACATGGTTCGTGCCACAACCGATCGACTTTAACTCGCGTTAATCTAATGGCGATGTGCCTGACGCGTTGTGTTTAATAATTTATTCGGTTAATAGTACGATCGTCACACGAGTGGCGAGATAAAAGCGAAGATAATCTAAGCGTTCGAGACAGTGAGCGGAAACGGTACAGAGAAACGACGAATCGAATTTCACGTGTGATAGGATAGATGTCGCTGCTATGTGAATTTTGTATGGCGAAAAACTTAGTTTTTTTTATGTTTGAGAATTTACTGGTGGCCCGGAGGCCTTTCCAGTTTTACCAGGGCAGGTGGGCGAGCAAAGGCTCAGCCAGGAAAGGTGAGATTTGCTAACAGCTACCCGAGCGCCTCCAAAGGAGAACTAACAACTTAAGAGTAGCTATTTTGCGAATGAGTCTATTACCGGATCGGAATCGCGACCCGCTGAGAAGATCCGGCGAGAAACTCAGCGGGCTGATGCTTAGATTAGGTTGGATGTCGAAATCTTTGTCGAGTTCGACGGGTACGGCTACCAGGGTCCCTACTCTTAGTGTTAGAGCTAAAGGTGTCTAATGCAAAGGTTATTAGATTCGATGGATCCGTAAGGACGTGTAAAAAAAACTTAGTATTCATAGGCACAGCAGAATTCTGTGCTAGCTTTCTCTGTCGTTCGCTACGTAGAAGTAGTTTTCTCTAATCACAATAGGCAGTTTGACGTATATAACACATGCCCGTACATAATACATACCGATGCTCGACTACCAAAACAAATACATACAAATGCCAGATAAGCTTTCGTGTTTATCCTTGCACTTCGCTGTCTACACTAGTGCTCCTCAACATTTTTACGTCGAGTAACACTTTCCTCGATTTCAAAATTCTGTTGCTCGCAAAGAAATTGATGAATTATTGCTACGCTGGTAAGAGTAACGTCATCTATCGCCGAATAGCCGAAATGAATATCAAAGGAACTAGTAACGTCGAGAATGTTCGAGAAGTACAATGCCATCTAATGTCAGATAGCGGAAACACACATCGAAGCTGCTCGACTTGCCCAGAATGTGCTCGATAAGTCTAGGGATGACGTATCGACTATAAAAGCATTGCAAAGATGGCACGAACCGATAGAAATCGGAACTACTCGAAGCGAACCAGCGAACGGATCACCTGACGCGAAGCGGAAGAAGTGAACTATGAATTTTAAAGTGGTTGATAAGTGTTGTAAGTTGTACTTTGGTATAATGTTTATTTATACCGAATCCCAGCGCGTAACATTACTTACTTACTAACAATACATTGTATAAAATAGTGTGTGTTGTAATTTTGAACGTAAAGCACAATAATAGATTGGCGGCCCTAGAAACTTCCATAGCACATTTGTTATCAAATCACTGACACGGTTTCCACAATCCTCAGAGAACCGGTACGATCAACACAAGCCAGCTGATATCACAGCGGTTACTCTGTAAACGTTCACACTCATCGATTATACGTCAAGATACAGCAGAATCTAGATAAAATGATTACATCGTCATCTTAATATTATAACAGAAGCCGGGATTTGTGTTGTCTCACTGTTTTCGTTTTTCTACCAAGCTTAATTGGGTTAGTTTTTCTAATGAGTCTTTACCGACGACTATAACGCAGGCTTTGCTCTAAGCTTTGGCAAACATTTTTTATGACAGTTTTCCTGACGTGAAGGAAGATATGTGTAAGAGGGAAGCGAGCAAAGAAATGGTATATGATAGAGGAGTATGGAAGGAGAAAACATGTTGCGCCGACCCCAGGTGACTGGAAGAAGGACAGGAGAATGATGATGATGATGATGTAATGCAGGCTTTGGTAAACGTTATAGATTTGTAATATTTTTTGTTAGTTTTTCTGATTTATTAAGAAGCTTCCTAGGATTCATGGAAGATGGCGAGGACACTCCTGCTTGTTCTCTGAAGGCGCTATATTCTGATATTACATGACTCTTTACCCCCCGGCCATGTGCTGGGAAAACACCACCTGAACACTTAAAGAGGCTCGACTTAACAGTGTGACAACTCAGGATAGGAATTCATGGCGCAGACGAACTAAGAGAATATAGTAACTTTACTGGTGGTAGAACCTCTTATGAGTCCGCCCGGGTAGGTACCACCACCACCAGCAGTAATGCGTTTCGGTTTGAAGGGTGGGGCAGCCGTTGTAACTATACTGAGACCTTTGAAGTTATATCTCAAGGTGGGTGGCGCATTTACGTTGTAGATATCTATGGGCTCCAGTAACCACCAGGTGGGCTATGAGTTCGTCCACCCATCTAAGCAATAAAATAAGTAGAAGATAAGGAAAAGAAGAAGACTCGTGTACACATTGTCAGTAATCAGGCAATATATTATATACTAAAAAGAAACCGGTGCTTTGTATAATTTAGACTTATATGGCTCAAGACGGGCAGCTGTATGGCGCATTGCTTTGTCCATGAGCTTCGCAATAAAATTTTGAGCATAAGTGAGCTTTCACTAATGCTCATAGCTAGGCAGTTTAATAATAATAATATACTTTTTTAGATTTGGTTTAAAAGGGTGGGGCAGCCATTGTACTGTTCCAGCTGAGACCCTTAGAACTCATGTCTCAAGAGGGGTGGCGGCATTTACGTTGTAGTTGTGTATGGGCTCCGGGAACCACTTAACACCAGATGAGCCATGAGTTCGTCGACGAATCTAAGCAATAAAAAATAATAATAAAAAAAAACATGTTTTCATCATGGAAAATTGAAACTGAGAGTAATCTCTTCTTTAAGGTTCATTGGAAAATCGATTTAAAAGTTACATGATAAGGTATAATTTAATCGAGTCCTTTTCGAAAGTACAATCGATTATAAACACTGATAAGCTTATCTTGTTCTCGTCGTTCCGTTAATCAGATTAAATTGAGCTCTAAAATAATAAGAAAAATTAAGGATTTAGAACATCACAGAGCTCTCTGAAGTATGGCCACCGCTCATAAAAAAAACTTAAAGGTTGTTTTTTTTTAATCTATCCGAAGTCAATGACAACAATACTTACAAAGGTGTACAGTAAGGAACGAAATATGTCTGAAGACTTACCGGTTCACCTTCCTTCCACTGCCTCGCGCTCCCTGGGCTCAGCGTCGTTTCCGGAGGTGGTACCGTCTGTCCCTTGACTGGTACACGATGAACAATTGTCGCTGGTTCTAATGGTTACGCGTGACTTGCGTTGGATAATTTTTGTTGTTTGTAATAAAGAATGTCTGTCGCGGAACGCGTGTGTTAAGTTACTATACGACGGCGACCTCTGCCCGTAGGCTTGGAGGGGTTGCTCAGCAAGCTTCGGGTTGGCTAGTCGGCCGTCTACAGGCAAGATCAAACCTTACTGTACCTAGGTTAAGATTTGTGTTGTCTTGAAGATGTATTGCCTAATACTCGATGTTAATAAAAATATAGAAACACGAAAATCTGTTTCAGTACGAAACATGCCGCTCACCTTAAAATAATGCAATTGTTTTAACACTACTTATGAAGGAATTTAAAAACTCAGTAACTCAACCACGTATGGGTGAAAATTAAAAGTACTAATAAAAATAAAAGAAAAAACAATGAGTGACATAATAATAATAATAAACAACTTAATTTATTGGAAGTGGACAAAGGACTACTGCACGTTTAACGAAGGTATTACCGATTTGAACAGTTACTACGCGAGTAACATTGTCGGACCCGGGATGAAGAGCGTGTACGCGAGCCAGTCTCCAGTGTAATGGAGGAAGATTATCGTCGCGTACCACGACAATGGTGCCTTCACGTATGAGTGGTCCGCGATTTTGAAACCATTTATTGCGACTGGATAAGATCCAGAATCTTTGAAATAAAATGTGTTGAACAGATTGAGATCCGGCATGCAAATTTGTGATATGAGCGTTATCGATTATTAAAAAAGTTAAATGATGTTTTTTAGGTAGAATCAACTGGTGCTTAGAATCAAAATTCAAAATTGACTTGTGAAGTCGTCCTCCTACTCGTAAATTATTGTCTTTGTCAAGAAAGGGATTTAAACGTCTGAGTTTATTTGAAGGATATTTTCCCTGTGAAATATTTTTTATGTCCTCATAAAAACAAAATAATTGAACTCTGTGAATTAATTTCATTAAAGAAAACTCATACTCGGACACCGTAATAAAATCAGGATAGGATTTTTTTATTCGCTTACAATTATTGTAAAAACGAAATATTCGAGCTGTAATTCTAACGAGTTTACCTAACGTGGAAAAGCGTGATATGTATTCCACGTCCTCCGGTTGTGTTATTACTGAATTCAGCATTACTGTTAAATTACGTCTTTCCTCCGTAGTATTAGGAATGTTTTTGTTCGTGGGCCAGTAAGATGGCTCTCGGGCAAGCCAGGGTGGGCCATTAAACCACATTTCATTATTTAGAAATGTTTGAGGAAGCATCCCACGAGATGGAGCATCTGCTGGGTTATCCTCAGATGGAACGTGACGCCAGCACCTTGCTGGAAGTCGTGAGAGTATCTCGCTCGTTCGATTAGACACGAAAGTTTTCCATTCATGAGGTGGTGATCGAAGCCACGCTAACACAATAGAAGAATCTGACCATGCGTATATATCTTCGCAGTTCACACGATCTTTATAAATACATGGCACCCTCTCATACAGCTGAGACAATAATACCGCCGCACATAATTCTAAGCGTGGTATCGTCAAAACCGGTTTGATAGGCGCCACGCGAGTTTTTGCAATTAAAAGAAAGCATCTAACATTATTTTGTAAGTCCGTAAGACGTATGTAAATGCTAGCAGCATATGCTTTCTCGGATGCGTCCGAAAACCCATGAATTTGGACAGCATATGTATTTGGCAAAACATAACGTGGAATTTCTAATTGCGATAAGAGTGGTAACTCATTGATAAAGGTCGACCACGCGTTTGCTATATTCACGGGCAGTGGGTCGTCCCAGCCCACTTTTGATAACCATAATAATTGTATTAAATGTTTGGCATATAAAGTGACAGGAGCAAGCCAACCCATGGGATCATAAATTTTCGCTATTTGAGAGAGAATCGCACGTTTTGTTAAAATATCGGTTCCTACTTGAACAGAAAATGAAAAGACGTCAAGCTTTGGGTTCCACTGCAGACCGAGGACTTTTATTTGCATATCATTTTCCATGGAAGCGAAGGATAGGTATGTTGTCCTGCCGCTCACCGTGAAGACTTGGCGTCTGAACTGCCGCGAGTATCGCGGGCGAGTTGCTGCACCACTTTCGCAGTTCGAATCCCGCTGATTGACAACTACCAATTAATTGTTGTTGTAAAACTAAAGCACGTGACTCGTCACTTTCTCCCGTGACTACGTCATCAACAAACACTTGGTCCCTCAGGACCTCAGAGGCTAACGGGAACCGCGTCTGCTCATCGAGAGCTAGCTGTCTTATCGTGCGTAATGCTAAATACGGTGAAGAGCTAACGCCGAAAGTTACTGTTCGGAGTCGATAGTCGCGTACGGGTTCATCTAATGATGACCGCCATAGGATTCGTTGAAAATCGCGATCCGACTCGCGTATTAAAATGTTTCGGTACATTTGTTTTATATCTGCCGTGAAAGCAATAGAATTTAATCTAAATTTTAGTAAAACATCGACTATGTCTTGATGCAATTTAGGACCGACTAACAAGATGTCATTCAAAGACTTTCCATTGGAAGTTTTGCAACCTGCATCAAAAACAACGCGCGTTCGAGTAGTAGTACTCGATTCTTTGACCACGCAGTGGTGCGGTATGTAATACGAATTGTCCGGGACAAGGGACGGAGTGTTAACTAACTCCATGTGCTCAAGATCATCGTATTCTTTTAAACACGTGTGATAGTCCATTTTTAACAAATGATTACGTTCTAAACGATATTCTAATTTAATTAATCTAGATAAAGCTATACTCCGGGATTCACCTAAGGATGGGGAATCCGGTCTAAGCGGAAGGGGGACTATGTATCGTCCGCTTTTGTCACGAGTATGTGAGCTAACAAATAACGATTCACACAAAGTTTCATCTGGAGTGAACTCTTTCCTTTCAGGCAACGACTCCAATTCCCAAAATTTTGTTAGTTCCATGTCATCGTAGGATGAGCTAAAACTTGAATGATAAACTTGTATTCCTGTAGTAACAGGGGAAGAATTGTGATTGAAAGAAAGACTACCTAACAATAGATAACCGAAGATGCTATTTATAGCTATCGGCGAACCAGGTGGTCCCGTAATCACATTGCCTAATAATATTTGGGACAGTATGTCCGCACCTAAAAGCATTTCCACTGGTTGTGGAGTATGAAAATTGGGATCAGCTAATGTAATATTCTGTATATGAGGCCATTCCGTGGAAGGTAAAGAAACGCTTGGCATATTTTGTAAAACAATCTTTGGTAAAATAAATGCTTCAACCGGAATCGAAGGCTGATCCCCATTGCGAGGGGTAACGCAAAACGTTACGAAGCCATTCGGGTATACAGGCTTACTATCACCTACACCGAACACCGGAACGTTAGTATATTTACGCGCCAAATTTAAACGCTGCGCGCAAGCTTCTGTGATAAATGTCGCCTGACTACCACTATCTACAATACATCGAACGATGTGTTTAATACGCGGAGTCACACATACATGGATGAGCGCTGTGGCTAACAGAACTGTATCCCGAACACACGATGCAGTAGACTGTGTGTGATTCACCGCGGTCATGACGTGTTGAGCGGCTACGTCAGATTGAGATGAATCGTTGCGCGAGACAGATGCAGAACTACTTTCTGTCATACCACTATTTACTGTAACCGACAAACGATGAGAATCAAAATGAAGCAAAGTATGATGTCTTTTTTGACACGAGCGACACACAAAATTGGACTTGCATTGTTTTACATCATGACCGACATTTAAACAATTAAAACAAACGTTTTTATTTTGAATGAAAGAATATCTATCACGCGGAGATAAATTTAGAAATTTGCTGCATTTATTTAACGTATGCTGAGCCTCACAACATAAACAAATATTGTTCTTCGTGTTTTCATTTATTAAGGGAACGTCATGAATGACGCTAGCGGCAAACGAACGTCGCGTACCTAAGGTGGCTTCGCTTGACCTAGTAACAACACGCGATGGATTTTGCGGTAATGTCCGAGAACTACCCCCATGTGCGACCATTTTATCATTTGTATTTAAACTAACTGAATTTGAGTTTGAAAACTGGCATGCAGATAACTCACGTTCTAAGAAGTTTATTAACGTGTCAATGTCTGGAATATCGCATGGTTTTATTAGAGATAACTCGAACCTCTTACGTATTGAGGGTGGTATTTTACGCAGTAGAATGTTCAATAATAAAAAACTCCATTGTTTCGTAGGCAATGGCATAACTTCCAACGCTTTTATATTTTCTTGATATACGTTCAGTAAATTACGCAAAGTAAGAATGTTTCTTTCGGAACAAGGTTCGATATCGAGTATTTTGTCGATATGTTTCACTGCGATCACCCGTTTATTATCATACCGTGAAATTAAAATGTTCAAAGCCACAAAGTAATTGTCCTCAGTTATCGGTAGTGACTTTATTAAATTATACGGCTCATTTTTTAAAGTTAAAAGTAAGTAACGGAATTTCTCCGTGTTGGTGAAGGCATCACTGTCGTGCACTAACGAATGAAATAAATCATAAAACGGGGGCCACTCTGTAGGTTCCCCGTTGAAACACGGCATAGGCAAAGTGGGTAGTTTGGCTGCGCAACCACCGCTATGAGCGTTAAACGAAGAATTTAAAATTGAAGGTCGACTCATTCGTCTACTCTCTTCATCCGATTTTTTCAAACTATTCATATGAGCAATTATGGCGTAGTAGCAATCATTAAAATCACCACGAATTTTAAGCTGTTCTTCTTTATCGAAACATTTAGATTTTATAAGAACCTTTTCAATTTTCGATTGTAGCTTTGAGAACTTTCTGTGTTGAGAAGTTAGGTCTATAACACGAGATCTAAATTGTTGTTCATTAATTTGAGCAACTTGTAATGTACGTTTGATATCGTCAAGAATTATTTCACGTTCAAACATATCTTGTTCGATATCCGCCATGATGGCTACGGAGCAGCGCGAGTTAATGACGGTTATCGTGAATTTTATTACAAGTTAAAAATGAATACTAACTCAAGACAACACAAGGTCACGCTATGCAATCCGGCTCGAAGGACCAAAAAAAATATGTACAGTAAGGAACGAAATATGTCTGAAGACTTACCGGTTCACCTTCCTTCCACTGCCTCGCGCTCCCTGGGCTCAGCGTCGTTTCCGGAGGTGGTACCGTCTGTCCCTTGACTGGTACACGATGAACAATTGTCGCTGGTTCTAATGGTTACGCGTGACTTGCGTTGGATAATTTTTGTTGTTTGTAATAAAGAATGTCTGTCGCGGAACGCGTGTGTTAAGTTACTATACGACGGCGACCTCTGCCCGTAGGCTTGGAGGGGTTGCTCAGCAAGCTTCGGGTTGGCTAGTCGGCCGTCTACAGGCAAGATCAAACCTTACTGTACCTAGGTTAAGATTTGTGTTGTCTTGAAGATGTATTGCCTAATACTCGATGTTAATAAAAATATAGAAACACGAAAATCTGTTTCAGTACGAAACAAAAGGAATTTTACCTCAAAGGTGAGAAATAGTACGTCTGAAACATACCCAGTCATTTGGGTTTTCTCTGTGGCGATAGCTATAATAGATTATATTATGACTAGGTTTTGTCCGCGACTTCGTCCGCCTACTAAAGTTATTTTGGCATAAATTTTACCCGCAACTTCATTTACGTAGAAGGTGAAAATATTATTGAATAATATAATGTTAAGGAGCTATTTAAGGTACCAAATCTACTTCAAAAGAGGAGGTTATCAATTCGACCACAATTTTTTCATCTATGTATGTACATACCCAAATATAGCCTATAGCCTTCCTTAATAAATGAGCTATCTGACATTGAAAGAATTTTTCAAATCGGACCAGTAGTTCCTGAGATTAGCGCGTTCAAACAAACAAACAAACTCTTCAGCCTTATAATATTAGTATAGATATTTGATAGATGCCTAAATCTTGCTAGCGACATTTTCAAGACAAGCTTGCATATACACAAGTGCTCGAAGTGCCAAATGTTCGATTTGGACCCGACTCACCCTCGTCGGTCAAACTATACCCTGGGACCAGTTAAGTCAACTATCTGGGAGTCATCCTGGAAAAATCCACCCATGCGGAACAAGGTGACACTCTATAAAACTTGCATAAGACCGGTCATGACATACGCGAGTGTGGTGTTCGCTCACACGACCTGCACCCATATAGATATAAGTTTATATGGGTGCAGGCCGTGAAAAGTAAGAAAGCACAATCATAAGATTTTACTGGTAGTGGGACCTCTGGTGAGATTGCACGGGTTGGCGCCACCACCCCACCTATTTCTGCCGTTAAGCAGTAATGCGTTTCAGTTTGAAGGGTGGGGCAGTTTGCTAAGTACCTATTTCATTAGAAAAATTGGTACTTGCCTGCGGGATTCGAACACGGATGCATCAATGCATCGTTAAATACGAATGCACCGGACGTCTTATCCTTTAGACCATTACGACTTCAAAAGCCAAATGAATGTATTATTTGGAGCAATTCAGGAAAACAACATACCTTATTGGTGAACTAGCATCCCATTAATATTGAATACTCGTAGTGCGTCTCTCCTTATAAGAATGAATTGATTGACGACAAGATGGCTTCATTGATGGCTTATCTAGTCAAAAATATTTTTAAATCTTGGGAGGAATCGCATGATTGTCTTGGAATTTTCTGTGACTTATCCAAAGCATTTGACTGTGTTGAACATGAAACATTGGTGAGGAAACTACATCACTATGGTATTAGGGATGGTGCATTGGAACTTATTACTTCCTATTTATCAGGACGGATACAAACAGTAGATGTGAAAGGTAATAGATCTTCAGGCACCTTGTTGAAAATGGGTGTACCTCAGGGTTCCATTTTGGGTCCTTTTTTATTTCTAATATATATAAACGATTTACCTAGTTTTATTGAGTCCCGACACGAGGTCGTATTATTCGCAGATGATACATCTTTATTATTTAAAATTAAACGACAACTACAAGTCTATGACGAAGTGAATGATGCGATTTCGTGTGTGGTTCATTGGTTCCGTATCAATAACCTATTATTGAATAGTAAGAAAACTAAATGTATTAAATTTACTTTAAAATGTATTAAACCATCTTTAAATGTGAGACAAGTGGATAGTGATGTAATTGTTTCTGAGGAATCATTGGAGCTTGTTGAGTCAACCGTATTTCTTGGTATAACAGTGGACTCCAAACTGCAGTGGGGACCTCATATTCATAAATTGGCGAGTAAGCTCAGCTCTGCAGCGTACGCAGTAAAAAAAATTAGAATGTTAACAAACGCAGACACGGCTCGTTTAGTTTACTTTAGTTACTTCCACAGTGTCATGTCCTATGGCATTTTGCTATGGGGCAATGCGGCCGATGTAGAAATGATATTTATTCTGCAGAAAAGAGCTATACGTGCTATTTATAACATGCACTCAAGGGAATCCCTGAGGGAGAAATTTAAAGAAATTAAAGTTCTCACTATGCCATCCCAGTACATTTTTGAAAATTTGATGTATGTTCGTAAACATATTGAGGAGTTTCCTAAACAGTCGGACATACATAATAGAAATACTAGGAACAAACACAAGCTTGTTGTGCCGATGAGTAGGTTACATAAGATACGAAATTCATTCGGGTGTTTGTCTGTGCGCCTGTACAACAAAATCCCACATGATGTTCAGAACCTACATATACATAGGTTTAAGAAAACTATTAAAGAACATCTGTGCAATAAAGCTTACTATAAAGTCAATGATTATCTAGAAGATTGCACAAAGTGGGAATGAGTTGCTCGCTCCAGGCATTTCAATATTGTAGTAATTGTTACGTTATAATACTCAGTGTAAAAAATTCATATTTAAAAAAATAATAATATTAAAAATAAATAAATAATAATTTTATATGTAAAAAAAAAGACATGCCCGCTGAGTTTCTTGCCAATTCTTCTCAGGACGGAGGCTAGTTCTTGTGAATTGGCGGTAGTTCTTTTGACGTTCAACAAGTATGTACTTTCATTTATGTTGAATAAAATTTTTTTTGATTTGATTTGATTTGATTTGATTCATAAAACTGCGTCTTCATATATGCGTGCAGAAATGCGTGTTGTTTACTTACCCTCACGACGCATTTTAATATAATTAACGCCTCAAAGGTAACATAGACTAAAATAATGCAGAACTGATATTACCTAAATTTCTACACGAACACTTTGACAACACGGCCTTTCTATTATTATTAATAATTCGTTTTTTTTTTCAATTATGATAAAAAAAACCACGTAATGTTCTCTTAAACTGAGTCGTGAATTTTAGAAACTGTCAAAATTAATGACAGTTATTTACGTTTTACTGATTTAATTCAACTGATTAATTGATTTGCTGATTAATTTAGTCAATTTCATTGGCTGTAGATACTGGATTCACTCATTTCTGACCATCACTCTTGGACCAAGAGTTACTAAGAGTCTTGGTATTTCAGATGCTGTATTCATGACATTTAGAAGTGTTTTGTACGCAAAAGTCCTGTAGATCTGATCTTCTCCCCCCCTCTCTCTCTCTCCCTCTCTCACCCTCTCGTTATCTCTCCCCCTTTCTCTCTCCCTCTTTCTCTCTCCCCTTTTCTCTCTCCCTCTTTCTCTCTCCCCCTCTATCCGTCTCTCTCACTTATTTTATTGTAGGAAGAGTCAGGACAACTCTTAGAAAATATAGCGTGCTTCGTTTTTAGCAAATATCTTCTGAAACATTTATTTGGAATCGTGATTGATCATAATCTTGATCAGCACATATTCGACGTGCCGTACATTCGACCTTACCTCCTTATTGAGGTAAGTGAAAATTAATAAAATTAGTGTTATTTTTTTTCTTTCTTAAATAACATCTTTCTCTTTTCGAAGGCGCTTTCAACAATTTGGAGGGAGGATCTCAGCTGTATACTAGGTGACCTCAATGCCGCGTCACGACGTGTTGATCTGGGAATGAATCTGGACAAAACTAAGGTCATGTTCAACGACCGTATCATTCCTGGACCGGTAATAGTCGAATCTGCGGTACTCGAGTAATTGTGTCTGAATACACCTATCTAGGCCAAATTATTCAGCTGGGCAGGGCCAACTTTGAGAAGGAAGCTGATAGGCGCATACAGTTGGGCTGGGCTGCGTATGGAAAACTCCGTCACATCTTGAACTCAGCAATCCCGCAATGCTTAAAGACAAAAGTTTTCAACGCTTGTGTGCAGCCGGTCATGACATATGGCGCTGAAACGTGGACATTGACCTTAGGTTTGGTCCGTAAGTTCAAAGTCGCTCAGCGTGCTATGGAAAGGTTTATTCTCGAAGTTTCTTTGATGGATCGAGTCAGAAATTATGAAATTCGTCAAAGAACCAAAGTAACCGACGTAGCCTTAAAGATTAGCAAGCTGAAGTGGCAATGGGCCGGACATAAGTGTCGCAGAATCGATGGCCGATGGAGCAGACGTGTTCTGGACTGGAGACCGCGTACCGGTAAGCGCAGCGTTGGGCGTCCTTTTGCCCGTTGGACCCATGACTTGCGGCGATATGCTGGAAAAGATTGGATGCGGAAGGCGGAGGGTCGTTCATTGTTGCGGACTATGGGTGAGGCCTACATCCAGCAGTAGAGAGATACAGGCTGATGATGATTTCGACAATTTCAAGTCTCAATTTAAAATAAAAGATGTCCTTTCTCTTTAAATCATTTAATCTTTGCAAGATGAAAATATCAAGCGTCTCAATATTATTTTACACTCTGTATTTCTCGCTAACTAGCCTGCATTGGATACCTTCTTGCCTTTAATTAATTGAATCGGATTGTTTGAGGTGATAATGTTTTGAATTTGCGGGCAATCGTGGGCACACTGTAGTCATGCGTAGTTTAAATACAACATGAAAAATGACAGATTATGTATAATAATATACATATATGACGGCGCCAGGGATGGCTTAGCGGCATTTCCGTCATCATTCGTATTCGCTGGAATTCAGTTTATTGCAATTTTTTTATTGCTTAGATGGGTGGCTCAGCTCACCTGATGTTAAATGGTTACTGGAGCCCACAGACAACTACAACGTAAATGCATTACTCGTACACGGTAGAAACGGGTAGGATGGTTGTACCTACCCGTGCTGACTATTTTAAATCTATCTTACGAAAATAGGGCTTAAGACAATTCTCAATTACATACAATTACCGATCAACAACACTGGGACCGTAGTTTCAATTTCCTCAAACATTATACAATATCCAATGTTTGATTCCAATACAGTTTTTGGGACTTTAGAAGATTGACGATATTTTATTGTGCGCCAGTCATTTCTGTATTAAATAAAGAGCATCATATGGGCCCTCCTTAATGAGACTACGTGTCTTCAACCGATACCCTGAAGGCGTAATCTTGTCGAAATCGATTCCAGACGATAACATCATAATATGTCAGCGATCTACATTAACATATTAATTGAGACGACATTTATGTTTACGATGTGTTGACAGATGACAATTTTATAAATCTTGTTTTTTTTAAAAGGAAATATTAAAATTTGCCTTACTGTCCCCTTTTTCTATTTTTTTTTCCATTAAATCGACGTTTAAGGCGTAAAATAAAATCTGGGTATCACATGGGGAATACGCGTTGCGAGCCCGTGCTAATAAATAGAGGTCGACGTGCAACCTAACCCATGCATCAGCTCGCTGAGTTTCTCGCCGGATCTTCTCAGCGGGTCGCGATTCCGATTCGGTAGTAGATTCATTCGCGAAGCAGTTGCTCTTGAGTTGATAGGTCTCCTTCGAAGGCGCTCGGGCAGCTGTTACCAAATCCCACCCCTCCTGGATGAGCCTTTGATCGCGCACCTGTCGTGATGAAACTGGAAAGGCCTCCGGGCCACCAGTAATCCTTCAATCATAAAAAAAAAAGAACTAATACTAAATAAACTAGGTCTATGGAGGGACTTCGGTTCTTCACTCTCTCTTTCTCTCTCTTCGAACTGATTTGTACCGTATGTTCCATGGGGAGTGCAAGAAATTGTTCGAGATAAAACCTCAATATTTTTTTTCCGATCACATCTCCCGCCGTCGGAGCAGAGTTTGTTCACACTATCTGGAAACGCTGCGTTCATCGACAGTGCGTTTCTCCCCTCCACGGTATTTCCCGAGCGCTATGACATGTCCTTCTTCAAACGAGGCTTGCGGAGAGTACTCAAGCCTTTCAAGCAGATTGGCTCTACCCGTAGGATTGATGATGTCCATGAGCGACGTTAACCACTTACCAACAGGTAGGCCGTATCCTCATCTGCCTCCAAAGACTATAAAAAAAGGCAAATACAAAGAAAAACTGACTTATTAATACCGTTACGTCACACTTGAAAATGAAAGCATGCTTCAAAGTAATTTATTAAAAACTAATAACAATATACAATAGCAATAAATAGCACAGGAATTTGTAAACGCTGAACTGACAGAGATCGGTTCGTCTAAGACAAATCTTTCAGACAACAATCTATTGTCCATAAACCGTAAGGCCTTAGGGGTTTTTTTTGGTTTTCCTGTAGCGTTCGATGGTTTGGGATAAGGCTTTCCGTACATTCGGAATTCTAGGACCGCGTCATCAACGAATACGAACTGGACCATTAGATTGACGTTAGGGATGTTCAGTCGTAAATTTTCGTCGACCACGAAGCGCGGTTCGAAGTTGGCGTTCGGCTTCCAAATGTCAGTTTTATTTAGTGGCTTGGCTGTTTGCAGTTTATCTATAGGGTGCACTTTGATGATCTCGGATGGTGTTTCTCCGTTGGCAGCGAAAGCGGTGCCTTCTTTCATGTCCAGATAAGTTTTGTAGTAAAGATGCGCTGCGGATCGATTCGTGGCTCTGATCTGTTGATTGATATTATTTGAAGCTTCAATACAATTCGCCTGTTTCTGTCGTGAAGCAGTAATGCGTTTCGGTTTGAAGCTTGAGACCTTAGAACTTATATCTCAAGGTGGGTGGCGCATTTACGTTGTATATGTCTATGGGCTCCAGTAACCACTTAACACCAGGTGGGCTACGAGCTCGTCCACCCAACTAAACTAAACTCTAAACAACTAAACTAAACTAAACTACTAAACAACCAAAGGTACCATGAGATAGTACAAGGTCTCAGTATTACAGTTACAACGGCTGCCCCACCCTTCAAACCGAAACGCATTACTGCTTCACGGCAGAAATAGGCTGGGTGGTGGTACCCACCCGTGCGGACTCACATGATATGTTAACGAATTGTCTAAGCCTTGAGACAAATGTCTTTATCCAGCTAACGTCATCCTAGTCCAGAAACTTAGTGATAACTTCACGTACAAATGAGACAATCTACCCAGTACGATAATGATCATCTGTGTGTAGAGTTTCGCGTCTACTAAAGGTGGGCCATTTCGTAAATTCAAATTTCACTTTACCATTTCGAACAAGCATAGCTTAAGCCGTATTTTATGGACTCAGAATTTGAATTTGATTTCAATACAATATGCATGCGCGCACACGCCCACATATACACACTCACACACACACACACATACACACACATTCACACACGCATAATGACCTTAAATGATAACACCTAATGATCTCTCAACACTAGTCCGTAGCATCTGTTCACGACTTAACCTAACCTAATCTATCCTAAGAAGGAGGGAGCCTGGAGATCAGTAATACAGGTCTTTGAACCTAGTACAGACTTCAGCTCTTGCAAAGGCTTACAAAATAAATTATAAGGTTAATTTCCATTTGTATTTGTACTATACCTTTAAGAGAGAAATAAATAAATTATTATTATTATTATTTTTATTTCGTATATCACGTCTTAGTTACAGAACCAAGAATCCAGAGGAAAATCTTTCAACAGAACTCAATTTTTTTTATGCCTACCTATTCTGGTAGACTCAAGGGGCTATTCCAGCTTCGTCTAACGTATAGGCGAGCTCACGATGGCCAGTCTGGTAAATTTGCTAACGCTAGCCCTAGCAAGAGCAGTGCTTTACAGAATCTATCACCGGATCGGAATCGCGATCTACTGAGAAGATCCGGCGAGAAACTCAGTGGGCTGTGGGTGAATGTTAATTTTGAAGTCGTCGTGGCCTAACGGATAAGACGTTCGATGCATTCGTGTTGAGCGATGCACCGGTGTTCGAATCTCAGGCGGGTACCTATTTTTCTAATGAAATACGTACTCAACAAATGTTCACGATTGACTTCCACGGTGAAGGAATAGCATCTAGTAATAAAAATCAAACCCGCAAAATTAAAATTTGCGTAATTACTGGTGATAGGACCTCTTGTGAGTACGCGCGGGTAGGTACCACCACCCTGCCTATTTCTGCCGTGTAACAGTAATGCGTTTCGGTTTGAAGGGTAGGGCAGCCGTTGCATCTATACTTGAGACCTTAGAACTTATATCTCAAGGTGGGTGGCGCATTTACGTTGTGGATGTCTATGGGCTCCAGTAACCACTTAACACCAGGTGGGCTGTGAGGTTGTCGAACCATCTAAACAATAAAAAAAAAATTGCTTCAAGCTACGTGCGCATTCCTATATCGTAAGTAATAAAGTATCGACATTTTTATTGTGGCTTCCGTAGCGCCAACAGCCTCGTCTCATTGCGTGCGCACAACAATCGCGGTATCCGAAGCATAAAGAATTAAAATGAGCGTTTCTCACCTCTATTTTGACGCACGTATAGTTCATCACCATCATATCATACAGTGAAAGCTGAAACAGATTTGTTCTATTTATTGGTTAACCGACTTCAAAAAAGGAGGATGTTCTCAATTTGACTGTATGTTTTTTTTTGTTTTTTTTTTTATTGCTTAGATGGGTGGACGAGCTCACAGCCTGGTGTTAAGTGGTTACTGGAGCCCAGAGACATCTACGACGTAAATGCGCCACCAACCTTGAGATATAAGTTCTAAGGTCTCAGGTATAGTTACAACGGCTGCCCCACCCTTCAAACCGAAACGCATTACTGCTTCACGCTAGAAATAGGCACGGTGGTGGTACCTACCCGTGCGGACTCACAAGAGCTCCTGCCACCAGTAAAAACCAGTTATGTTCGATACATCGTAACTTTTGACTGGGTGAATCGATTTTGATGATTATTTTTATTAGAAAGCTGATAACGCTGAGGCTTCCCGTGTGGTTCCGTTTCAATTTAGTCCAGTTCTGATAATGGTATCCATGAGAAAACCATTTAAGTCTTAAATTTGCATTAAGTACGTGCGCGACAAATAGATGAATAACTCAATAACTCAATATCACGCCAACCGATTTCGATGATTATTGTTTTTAGTATATATTCATTTGTTTTGGAATATCTTTTTTTTTATATTTGATGTCGGTTTTTGTTAAAGCATGTCTATTTACAATTATTGTATAATATCTGTTGCTGCTAATACATTTACAACACGCGTATTTTACCTTATAAGAAGCTGTGCCTCTAATACCCGGAGCCAAGACCCTCGTCTTCTCATGGTAGACTAGCTCAGTGTACTTTTCGCAATCACCTTTCCTAGTCTCGTATTTCGTATTGACTGCAATGAAAGATAAAGTGTAAGTTGTTTTTCTTTAAGCCGTGAACCGAACTTTCGACTGTAGTTTCTTTGGCTCGCCTCAAAGAGGTCAGCGGACCACAAGCTTTCGTTTAATTTTATTTTAAACAGTAACTGTTTCGCCACCGAGAGAGCAACCGATATGATATTATGTTTATTAAATAATTTAAACTTAAAAAAAAGGATAATTTGTTTTTAGTAAAAATTTAATATTATTGTATTACAATAAATATAAGAAAGGAAAAGAAGAAGAAAAGAAAAAATAATCATCATATTAGTCGCTAAAGTCAACACTCAAACTTTTTTTTTTTTTTTTTTTTATTGCTTAGGTGGGTGGACGAGCTCACAGCCCACCTGGTGTTAAGTGGTTACTGGAGCCCATAGACATCTACAACGTAAATGCGCCACCCACCTTGAGATATAAGTTCTAGTCTCAGTTTAGTTACAACGGCTGTCCCACTCTTCAAACCGAAACGCATTACTGCTTCACGTCAGAAGTAGGCAGGGTGGTGGTACCTACCCGTGCGGACTCTCAAGAGGTCCTATCACCAGTAATAAATTAGTAGCCACCAGTATCAGCAAGCGAATAAAAGTTTTCAAAAAGTCAAATCCGCTAAAACTTTTAATTTGTATAATTACAATTATTTGGGTATTTTTGTACGGCATCATGGGTACGGACTGCTATTCAGCCTATTTCTGCGAGGAAGTAGTCATACGTTCTGATTTGAACCTTAGTACAGCTATAGGTAATAAATACATTAAAATACCAACTTCTCAGGTTTTATGGCGGCATATAAATTGAGGCACTACGAAGTCTGCCGAGTCAGCTAGTAATTAATATAATACTCCGAAATAAAATATGTAACAGTTTAATGCAAACAATAAAAAGAAGAAACACACTTATAAAAAGCAAAGACGGTGGCGTCACACGTGAACAAATTGTGAACCATTTTTGACATTACAGATAAGATGAAATTATGCTTACAATTCTCCAACACTAATCTCTGGAACGGCTGGACCTATTTTGACCGGACTTTCACTGATAGGTAGCTGATGATATAAGGAGTAACTTAGGCTAACTTAGGCTTTTTTAAACTAGCTTCGCCCCGCGGCGTCACCCGTGGTACGACAAGAACCGCGGGTAACATCGCGGAACTCAGCTAGTACCAAATATGAATGTAATGTGTAAAAGCCGACGTATGCATGATCCCTATAAATCGGCCAGTAATCCAGATCTAGTATTGACTAAGAAAAAAAAATTTAAAATTAAATACGACCTAATAAAATGTACGTACAAGTCGTAACAGCAATGGCGTCTTTGTCTATCCTTGTGACGTCAAGATACTTGAATGCATCCACGTCGAATGGATACAGATTTGAAAGCATGGGACCGCTCTTCGCTTCGGTGATGTTATTACTTCTGAACAACACGTGAGCCGGTATGTCTTCAATGTCTTTCTTAAAATCTGAAATCCGATTCTTTCTTAAATAAAACTATAGTAATAGGCCCACTGAGTTTCTCGCTGGATCTTCTCAGTGGGTCGCGTTTCCGATCCGGTGGTAGATTCTGCGTAGCACTGCTCTTGCTAGGGTCAGTGTTAGCATCACTCCGGTTTAAGCCCCGTGAGCTCACCTACTAGTTAAGGTTACGCTGAAATAACCTCTCAAAGCTATCAGCTTAGGTAGGAAAAAAATGGTAATAAATATGATTTTTCTGCGTGTAACTGGCAACCAACACCATCGTAATTATGATCAACCCACAGATATCCACTACTGGACATGGGGCTCCTAAAGGTACGCCACAATGATGCAGCCCGTATCCAGCAGGTAATTTAGCTATCCAGCAAAAATGCAATGTGCTTCATGCATAAACCCAATACGATTGACACCACGGGACATGTCTACTGATTTGTAATTTATCTATGTATTAATACGTGAAGCAAAAACTTTGTATCCCTTTTTACGAAAATTGCGCGGACGGAGGAGTATGAAAATTTCCACACTTATAGAGAATATAGAGATGAAGTACACAATGCTAATATATTTTTTAAATAATGCATAAAATATACATTAAATCAATAAAGAAAACATTACACACACTACATACCATGTATTTGACGCACACACGCATGCATACTATTTACTGTCAAACTTTTGTTCTTGACGTCTGTTGTCAAATTGAGATTAAATATTCTTTGTCTTTGTTAATATTTTTTATGGTGTAGTCTTGGCGAGATTTGTGACTATAGAAGTGTACAAACTTATTATAGTCGAATTTCGACTACTGCGGATCCTCTAGTTTATATAAATGTAAAACGCCTAATATTTATATTTGTATAAAATACTAATATAAATAATTAGATATCCTCAACAGGTTATTTGAGTTCTTCGGTTACATTGTCAGGAAGAGCGGATACAATCTTGAAAAATTGATGGTAACTGGTAAGATTTGCAGGCAAAAGATCTCGTGGCCACAATCCAATGCGCTGGTCCGACCAAATCCGCAACGATACCACAGTCACCGAGAGCAGAGGAAGATGGTGAAACATCACCCAGAGAAGGATAATGGGTGGAGATGGTCACGACCCTCAGACACGAGTAATGGGACTCAGGCAGGCAGGTAACGTTTATCTGTGGCAACTAAGCTGACTGTTGTTATTGCCTGCTGGTAGTAGGCAGTTACCAGTACAAATTAAGTCAAGTATGCTTGTGGGGATGCTAAAAAGGATTATGAAACTGCGGACTAGGCGTCTCTTGAGCGCCATCATTTAATATTCTCTGAACGAGGTTTGATAGAATCCACAACGGTAAGCAACATGTAACCGTGGCACTGAAGCCCATGAGTGACAAATACGATTCACGACCAGGTGGAACATATGCTCTGCTTGGAAGTGATTAAAAATGCTATCTTACTCACCTTTATTATTTCCAGAACGCCTAAACGAGTAATCATATGATTCCTCCAAGGATGTAACCGTGTCTACCCACTGAAGGTACGGTATTATGTCAATGAATCTCGCTGGTGCTGCACACCCTGGACCCTTGATGCTTAGACCGATCTGGAAACGTCAACAAATATTAAATGTTTAAACATAATTAATAAAATCTTCAGCACATATTTTGACGTTTTGAAATCGGACCTTTCTTGAAAACTGGTTTCAAATCCCAAGCGGTTACCAGATTTTTGTGGAGATTCCAGCATATACACTCTCATGTATATCTGGAACCTTCAAAAAAAATATTCAAAAGCCGAAAGAATTTTCAAAGTCAATATTTTAATTTTAAGACCTAAATCTGTGAAGTGGCTACAAAGCAAATAGTCAAACATGACGAATGCCCGTAGGAGGTTTGGTTTACTACCGGGGGAGTAGTAGTAAATAGTATCAATTAATCAAATTTTGACCATTGTTTGCCCGATGTGGGAATCGAACATAGGTTTAAGAAAACTGTTAAAGAACATCTGTGCAATAAAGCTTACTATAAAGTCAATGATTATCTAGAAGATTGCACAAAGTGGGAATGAGTTGCTCGCTCCGGGCATTTCAATATTGTAGTAATTGTTACGTTATAATACTCATTGTAAAAAACTCATATTTAAAAAAAATAATGTAATATTAAAAAAAAAAAAAAACAATTTATTAAAAAAAAAAAAAAAAAAACATGCCCGCTGAGTTTCTTGCCAATTCTTCTCAGGACGGAGGCTAGTTCTTGTGAATTGGCGGTAGTTCTTTTGACGTTCAACAAGTATGTACTTTCATTTATGTTGAATAAAAATTTTTTGATTTGATTTGATTTGATTTGATTTGAACCCGTGGTCCTCGCGCAATAGTCAGGGCTATTACTGCATCACATTACTGGTGGTAGGACCTCTTGTGAGTCCGCGCGGGTAGGTACCACCACCCAGCCAATCTCTGCCGTGAAGCAGTAATGAAGGGTGGGACCGTTGTAACTATACTGAGATCATAGAACTTATATCTCAAGGTGGGTGGCGCATTTACGTTGTAGATGTCTATGGGCTCCAGTAACACCACTTAACACCAGGTGGGCTGTGAGCTCGTCCCCCCATCTAAGCAATAAAAAAAAAAGACTAAGTCAATTAAACTCATAGACACAACCCACTGAGTTTCTCACCGGATCTTCTCAGTGGATCGCGATTCCGATCCGATGGTAGATTCAGTGAAGCACTGCTCTTGCTGGAGCTAGTGTTAGCAAATTCTCTCAGGTTGACGCCACCCCTGCCCTGTGTGGCAGGGAGCTTCTGTCCGGGTAGTGGGGTTTGCCCCAAGGCCCGTTCCGTGCCCCCGTAACGGGGTACGACGACCCTGATTGATTCTTAGGTTGAGCCCGTGAGCTTACTTACCCGTCCGGGCGTAGCTGGAATGGACCCCTAGCAAAAAAAACCTTTATTAACTATTGAATCGTAATGCTGGAATTACCAAATGCCATTTTCCGCTTGAATTCGAGGCCAGCACCATCCCGTTCTCCCAAACGCAGTCTTTCTTGTTGTTTACAGCGAAACCACAAAGATAATGCTTCGGTTCTTTCAAGCCTTCTGAAAGCTACGATCAACAGATGTTTTTTTAATATTATTTTGAGAAAGACAAACAGTATTATGCTTAACCTTACCGTATCAAACGACATTAGGTCCTTTGCATTACAACACTTAACTCACCTTAGCTCGATTGTAGAATTCATCGCATATATCTTTGTTTACATATTGCAGTTTGTGTAATGTTTTCTCCAAAAACATGTTTTCTGGAATCAATTATTGCTATTAAATTAAGATCGGCTCGTGCAGTTTTGGTAACTGGTACTAGCTAAGTGTTTGTATTTTTACTCAGACTTTTTCACCACCACTTTCTTCATCAGTCACCGATTGTAGTTCGCAACAGTTGGTATATAACTATATAATAAAGAGACAAATAAAGACATCCCATATCTTAAGGTTTGTTGAATACACATCTATGAACTATGTTAACCCATTAAGAGATTGACCGTGAGCTTAAAGCTATAAACAATAACAATAGTCTAAGTGTGAAGCTATTTTAAGCATTGCAATTGCATCAGAATTTCTCCCTTGTAACCTACGTCTAAGTCAATGTATCCATGCAAAAGTCTAAAATTAAATGTATGCAAAATTCACATAGCTTTTTGGAAAACATGATCTTTTCACATTAGCTAGTGGAAATAATTCCTCTAATAAAGATATATTAATAATTAATTTGCCTTAGCAAAATGCCAACACGTCATTACGGATCCTACCGATCCATTAACGGTGCTTTTAGGTACCACAAGCACCGGCCACCGTCCTCGTCGAACCCGTCGCTTGCTCGAGCGAATTAACCCATAGACACAGCCCACTGAGTTTCTCGCCGGATCTTCTCAGTGGGTCGCGTTTCCGATCCGGTGGTAGATTCTGCGAAGCACGGCTCTTGCTAGGGTCAGTGTTAGCATCACTCCGGTTTAAGCTCCGTGAGCTCACCTACTAGTTAAGGTTACGCTGAAATAGCCTCTCAAGGCTATCAGCTTAAGTAATTTTTTTTTTTGCATAATATTACCTTATTTTCATACGACAACGAATTCTATTTCAACAAATATTCAGTAGCTATTTACACTAGCCGCTTAAAACTAATTACACTTACCATCGGTGTAGCCGGCGGCATAAAGTTGATTTGAAGCGTTAAAAGAATATCCGGGAATGCAGATCGGCGGTAGGTAAACTGTCAAGAAGAAATTTAATGAAAACTTAAAGTCATGGATATTGAACAGGACGTTCTCTTCCATCAGCCCCTATTTACGCTTCTTCCGATTTATAGTCGTCGTGGCCTAAGGGTTTGACGTCTGGTGCATTCGTATCCAGCGATGCACCGGGGTTCGAATCCCGCAGGCGGGTACCAATTTTTCTAATGAAATACGTACTTAGCAAATATTCACGATTGACTTCCACGGTGAAGGAATAACATCGTGTAACAAAAATCATATCATGCGAAATTACTGGTGATAGGACCTCTTGTGAGTCCGCACGAGTAGGTACCACCGCCCTGCCTATTTCTGCCGTGAAGGAGAAATGCGTTTCGGTTTGAAGGGCGGGGCAGCCGTTGTAACTATACTGAGACCTTAGAACTTATATTTCAAGGTGGGTGGCGCATTTACGTTGTAGATAGCCTGGTACGCTCATGCAGACAACCGCCAACTGCCGACTTGGCTTGGTCGGTCCATCATGAGGCGCATAACATCTGCCCACAGCAATGATACTGAATGATGATCACGACCGCTCGCACAAGATCGATACGACAAAGGAAGGAAATAGTACGCCATAATGATAGTTCTTTAATGATATCCAATACCAATCTGCCAATCAGTCCAGGGTGGATACGTAACGAGTCCTGTCCAATATGACTAAGAGACCTTAGCGTAAAAAGCCCGACTGTCCACTAACATGTGTCACCGGCCCTTTTCCCTTCCATTTGACAAGCTGCTACTATTTCTCTCGAGACAGTATTCACTTTAAAACTAGAAACCTGGATTAACTCCGACCACCCAGGGTCATATAATACAAAGAAAGCAAAAAATTTAGGTCTTTTTGTTGTAATAATTTCCGCAAATTTCTTGTAAACTACTAAATGGACTTAAGACTTAAGCTTGTTGGACCTAAGACCTTAAGCCTGTTTCCAGAAGCGCTGTGGTATTTGCGTAGCTTTTGACATCATTTGACTCCAGGCAATATTCATTAGACGTGCCATATCCTACTTAATCAATATTCAGGGCACAAGTGCTCACTGTACCAACTTGCCAAAACAAACCATCGATTACAGGTTCAAGAAACATCTTACTGTGATTTTCATCTTCCATATCAAATTCCAAAACAGCAATCGTATTCATTGTGGCGTATTCGTACTCGGGATGGGTCATGTAGTCCTTGATCTTGGCATACCACGGCTTATTGTCTGAAGCTATGAACATAGCTTTGCTGTCTTGTCTGAAATACAAGGGAAATTTGGTTTAGAAACTTTTTCATACCATCCAAATGGTTATAAAGGGTTAAATATTAGCCCGTGGTCATCAAAATTTAAAGGCCGTGTCTATCCTATGGTCTCAATTATAGTGTATAATGATTGTGTCATTATTAAAAGGAGAAGTCTTCGTGGCAGAATTAGGCAGGATGATGTTCCTTTCCCGTCCAGCTTTATAGAAAAAATATGGGTTTCCCCTCAGTTATTTAAAGTGGTAAGCAATCTTCTTTCATGTTCTTTTTTTAAGTATGGCAATTAACTTCTTGCTAGGCCATTGTTGCCAGGGTTTATACCACTCACCATACTACGTTGAAACTTTGGACAGTTGTCGGTATTTAAACGAAGATGTCTACTATTGTACTAACACCACACGCTAGGCGCATCAATAGTTTGAACAATAATCATTTCATTCAACATTACGTGTCATTAGAAGAATATTATTGAAACTAATCACTTCAAAATATATTGAGGTATTCTGCCGATGTCGTCAGCGTTTCCCAATGCATATTTTTCTTTGATGTAAACAAGACCTGTGACAGCTATTTTTATTTTGTCTCCTTCGTCTGAAAGTAGTTATAATTTTTATTGCCGGTAGGTAGAACTTATATCTCAAGGTGGGTGGCGCATTTACGTTGTAGATGTCTATCGGATCTAGTAGCCACTTAAAACAAGGTGGGCTATGAGCTCGTACATCAAGCTAAGCATTCCGATAGAGGCACCCGTCACGTGCGGACGTGCTCATCGTCCACTCGATCGCCCGGTCTTTGTTCGCCCGGCTTTTGTTAGCCCGGCCATTGTTCGCGCGGCCTGTGTTCGTGATACATCTGCCGACCAAGTGTGTTTCCTGGAAGCTTTTATTTGTTTTGTTTTAGTTATTTTTGTGTTCGTGGAACATTTGCCGACAAAGTGGTTTCCTGCAAGTATTTATTTGTTTTGTTTCTTTTCGTAATTTCTGTTTTGTTGTGCTTTTTCTTTGTCCTGTAGTAATCGCGCCGCATTGCCACCTGTGTTCAATAGAACCGCTCAGGTCCGAGAAGTTGGGGCCTCGCCGCAAGGCGAGTGTTTTCAAGACCCGGGGCCGCCCCACCTGGGTACTCAGCGATCATGGACGCTGTATTCGCGGAATTCCTCCGACTTCGCCACCCACAGCTCGCCTCGGAGTTTCTGGCCTTCAAGGCCAATCACACTGCGAGCCCTCTCGGGGACTCCGCCGCGCTCGCTGCTCCTGCGTCGCCTGTACCTGCGTGCAGAGCTTCTGCATTGAGCACCGCAGCCTCTGTCGTGCCTGCCGCTCCCGTGTCGCCTATACTGGCGAGAAAAGCTGCTGCGTCGTCCGCCGTGACCATCGTTTCAGCTGAGCGATCATCCGCGGCCTCCGTCGCGCCCTCTAAAACACCTACACTTGCTCGTAGGTCGCCTGCACCCGCCTCCTCGTGCTCCGACTCTGACTCGGACATGGAGGTCGACCTCGCCCCCGCCTCATCGACGGATGGATTCACCCTGGTACAGAAGGGTAAGAAGCGTGCCGCGGAGTCTCGAGCTCCCGCGGCCGCTAAAATTAGCAAAGCCGTGAACGCGTCGCGCCCCCGCCCTCAGACTCCCGTTGCGCCCCCAGCCCGTGCCACTCCGTCGCCGCGTCCGGTGGCACAAAATAAAACCCAGACCCCTCCCCCGGTTATCCTTCAGGAGAAGGCAGCTTGGGATCGAGTTTGCCTAGCCCTTAAGGCCAAAAATATAAATTTCACGAATGCCCGTAACCTCGCGAACGGCATTCAAATTAAGGTTCAAACACCCGACGACCATAGGGCCCTCTCTTCTTACCTCCGTAAGGAGCGTATAAGTTTCCATACGTATACGCTCCAGGAGGAGCGCGAACTCCGCGTTGTAATACGCGGAATCCCTAAAGAGTTAGATGTAGAGCTCGTAAAAGCCGACCTGTTAGAACAAGGCCTACCAGTGAATTCTGTGCACCGTATGCACACCGGTCGCGGTAGGGAGCCATATAATATGGTTCTAGTCGCTCTCCAGCCTACCCCCGAGGGTAAGAAAATCTTTAACACACAGACCGTCTGTAGGCTCTCTGGTATCGCTGTCGAAGCCCCCCATAAAAAAGGCACTCCTAGCCAGTGCCATAACTGTCAATTGTACGGGCACTCTTCCCGTAACTGTCACGCGCGCCCCCGATGTGTTAAGTGTTTGGGCGATCACGCCACGGCCCTCTGCGCTCGCGACCAAAAAACCGCGACGGAACCGCCTAGCTGCGTCCTGTGTCGAACACAGGGTCACCCCGCGAATTACCGTGGTTGCCCCCGAGCCCCTAAAATAAATCGCCGCGTCGCCCGCCAAAACCGCCTCCGAGCTTCCGGCCCAGACATCAAAGCCTCGGCACCCTCTGCGTCGCAGGCTAAGCCAGCGTTCGTTCCGGCGGCGGTGCCCAGTGTCTCGGCCTGGGCAAAACCGTTGCCGTACACGAACACGGCTACAACTCCCTCCTCCGCGATTCGTCCCGCCCCCGCGACTCGTCCCTCTCCCGCGACTTGCCCTCCGACCGCGTCCGACAATCTCGCTTTAGCGATCGACTTCTTTCAGTCGATCAACTTTGAGCGCGTTAACGCTTTGGGCGACGCCATTCGCGCTGCCTCCACTGCACAACACTTTATCGCCGTTGTGCAGGAATACGCCGACGTATACGCGTCATTAAATACGTACGTCCTCCCCTCACTCCGCCGGTAATCAATGGCGTATATAAGTAGAATAAAGCCCCTATCCGTAACGATAGGATTTTTTAACGCTTACGGTCTCGCAAATCAATGTGATCAGGTTTCTGACTTTTTGCGTGACCATCAAATTGATATCTTTTTAGTGCAGGAGACCCTACTTAAGCCCGCGCGCCGTGACCCTAAAATCGCGAACTATAACATGGTCAGGAACGACAGGCTCTCTGCCCGTGGTGGTGGTACCGTCATTTACTATAGAAGAGCCCTGCATTGCGTCCCGCTCGATCCTCCCGCGCTCGCTAATATCGAAGCATCAGTGTGCCGAATCTCACTGACGGGACACGCGCCGATCGTTATCGCGTCCGTTTATCTTCCACCGGATAAGATCGTTCTAAGCAGTGATATCGAGGCGCTGCTCGGTATGGGGAGCTCTGTCATTCTGGCGGGCGACCTAAATTGTAAACACATCAGGTGGAACTCACACACCACAACCCCGAATGGCAGGCGGCTTGACGCGTTAGTCGATGATCTCGCCTTCGATATCGTCGCTCCGCTAACCCCGACTCACTACCCGCTAAATATCGCGCATCGCCCGGATATACTCGACATAGCGTTATTAAAAAACGTAACTCTGCGCTTACACTCGATTGAAGTAGTTTCAGAGTTAGATTCAGACCACCGTCCCGTCGTTATGAAGCTCGGTCGCGCTCCCGATTCCGTTCCCGTCACGAGGACTGTGGTGGATTGGCACACGCTGGGCATCAGCCTGGCTGAATCAGATCCACCATCGCTCCCGTTTAACCCGGACTCTACCCCGTCTCCTCAGGATACCGCTGAAGCCATAGACATCTTAACATCACACATCACCTCGACATTAGATAGGTCATCGAAACAAGTTGTAGCGGAGGACTTCCTTCACCGCTTCAAATTGTCCGACGATATTAGGGAACTCCTTAGAGCTAAGAACGCCTCGATACGCGCCTACGACAGGTATCCTACCGCGGAAAATCGTATTCGAATGCGTGCCCTACAACGCGACGTAAAGTCTCGCATCGCCGAAGTCCGAGATGCCAGATGGTCTGATTTCTTAGAAGGACTCGCGCCCTCCCAAAGGTCTTACTACCGCTTAGCTCGTACTCTCAAATCGGATACGGTAGTAACTATGCCCCCCCTCGTAGGCCCCTCAGGCCAACTCGCGGCGTTCGATGATGACGAAAAAGCAGAGCTACTGGCCGATACATTGCAAACCCAGTGCACGCCCAGTACTCAATCCGTGGACCCTGTTCATGTAGAATTAGTAGACAGTGAGGTAGAACGCAGAGCCTCCTTGCCACCCTCGGATGCGTTACCACCCGTCACCCCGATGGAAGTTAAAGACTTGATCAAAGACCTACGTCCTCGCAAGGCTCCCGGTTCCGACGGTATATCTAACCGCGTTATTAAACTTCTACCCGTCCAACTCATCGTGATGTTGGCATCTATTTTCAATGCCGCTATGGCGAACTGTATCTTTCCCGCGGTGTGGAAAGAAGCGGACGTTATCGGCATACATAAACCCGGTAAACCAAAAAATCATCCGACGAGCTACCGCCCGATTAGCCTCCTCATGTCTCTAGGCAAACTGTATGAGCGTCTGCTCTACAAGCGCCTCAGAGATTTCGTCTCATCCAAGGGCATTCTCATCGATGAACAATTCGGATTTCGTACAAATCACTCATGCGTTCAACAGGTGCACCGCCTCACGGAGCACATTCTTGTGGGGCTTAATCGACCAAAACCGTTATACACGGGAGCTCTCTTCTTCGACGTCGCAAAAGCGTTCGACAAAGTCTGGCACAATGGTTTGATTTTCAAACTATTCAACATGGGCGTGCCGGATAGTCTCGTGCTCATCATACGGGACTTCTTGTCGAACCGCTCTTTTCGATATCGAGTCGAGGGAACCCGCTCCTCCCCACGACCTCTCACAGCTGGAGTCCCGCAAGGCTCTGTCCTCTCACCCCTCCTATTTAGCTTATTCGTCAACGATATTCCCCGGTCGCCGCCGACCCATTTAGCTTTATTCGCCGACGACACGACTGTTTACTATTCTAGTAGAAATAAGTCCCTAATCGCGAAGAAGCTTCAGAGCGCAGCCCTAGCCCTAGGACAGTGGTTCCGAAAATGGCGCATAGACATCAACCCAGCGAAAAGTACTGCGGTGCTATTTCAGAGGGGAAGCTCCACACGGATTTCCTCCCGGATTAGGAGGAGGAATCTCACACCCCCGATTACTCTCTTTAGACAACCCATACCCTGGGCCAGGAAGGTCAAGTACCTGGGCGTTACCCTGGATGCATCGATGACATTCCGCCCGCATATAAAATCAGTCCGTGACCGTGCCGCGTTTATTCTCGGTAGACTCTACCCCATGATCTGTAAGCGGAGTAAAATGTCCCTTCGGAACAAGGTGACACTTTACAAAACTTGCATAAGGCCCGTCATGACTTACGCGAGTGTGGTGTTCGCTCACGCGGCCCGCACACACATAGACACCCTCCAATCCCTACAATCCCGCTTTTGCAGGTTAGCTGTCGGGGCTCCGTGGTTCGTGAGGAACGTTGACCTACACGACGACCTGGGCCTCGAATCAATTCGGAAATACATGAAGTCAGCGTCGGAACGATACTTCGATAAGGCTATGCGTCATGATAATCGCCTTATCGTTGCCGCCGCTGACTACTCCCCGAATCCTGATCATGCAGGAGCCAGTCACCGTCGACGCCCTAGACACGTCCTTACGGATCCATCAGATCCAATAACCTTTGCATTAGATGCCTTCAGCTCTAAAACTAGGGGCAGGCTTAGGGACCCCGGTAACCGTACTCGTCGAACTCGACAAAGAGGTCGACGTGCAACCTAACCCATGCATCAGCCCGCTGAGTTTCTCGCCGGATCTTCTCAGCGGGTCGCGATTCCGATCCGGTAGTAGATTCATTCGCGAAACAATTGCTCTTGAGTTGTTAGGTCTCCTTCGGAGGCGCTCGGGCAGTTGTTAGCAAATCCCACCCCTCTTGGCTGAGTCTTTGCTCGCCCACCTGTCCTGGTGAAACTGGAAAGGCCTTCGGGCCACCAGTAAACTTTCAATCATAAAAAAAAAAAAAAAAAAAAAAAAAATAAAAAAAAACGTGTGGCACTCGGGGACTGCCGCGGTAAAGCTATTGCATAGCATTTTTTATCAACTTATGCAATTATAATTAGACAACAATAATTTAATATCAAAACAATAATAAAATAAGACCACGGTATATTTATAAACACTAACAAAAGCAAAATATTAACTTTCCCTTCACACTCATAATCTAGACCGCGCGAGAGAGAGAGATGGGCATACTTGTCATAATGCGCATGCAGTGTGACGTCACGCCGCCCGCTTATTCACAAACACTACAGAAGCGCAACGTGTGAATGTGTTGAACGCGAGTTACATGTGGGGCGGAGTGGGGGGTGTTAGGTTTTATTTTCGTTACGGAATTTCTTGATTCGGTCGCCGCGCTCAGAGCCTGCGATAAAATCTATGCAATAGCTTAAAAAGGTAGGGTGTGGAATCTGCGCTAGTACGGTCCACCATTTTGCCTACAAAGATATGAATATATCGACGCTTGAAAGGCAAACGTGACTAAGCGACAATGCGTGGACTATACAGTACACTAATTTAAAGTTGAAATACCTGAAAAAAAATCTATTTTAACGAATCTAGCTGTAGGATTGAAATGATTTTAATAGACTTATTTTTTTTGCGCATCGAATATGGTTATTGCCTATCATTTATGTATAAAGCAGTTATTGTCGCTTAGTCATGTTTGTCTTTCAACCGTCGATATCATTGTCGTGTTTATTGTTCATTCCAGTAGTACGAGTAATAGTAAATAGTAGTGTGGCAAACACAATACGCTCGAAAATTCGACCTTATGTCTTAACCCTTTAATGCTGAGCTCATTTTCAAATATTTTACAGAAATTACTAAATAATTTATGAAAATTAATACAATATAAAAAACTTTAACTTAAAAAAAAATTATATACAAATGTCAATGCTAAATTCACAGCAAAATAATTTTAAAAATGGTTGTTCATAAACGTTATACATGGGCACGGTTAATACCTACATAATAATATAATCAAACTGCGCAAATAATCGGCATTCCGACGCTCCCCAGTTCATACCCATTAATCGTCTCATACCCATTACTCGATCTATCGACGGCTCGCGCTCAAAGAGGTAAGAAATATGGCATCGTATTGTGCTATCAATGGGTTTCTGTTACCACATTGAACTAACAGGAAAGTAAAATCTTATTTATTCATTAGGCACACAATACACATTACATGCTAAAAAGATTCACAAACGAATAACAACAAGTAAAAAAACACGGACTTTTTTTTTTTATTGCTTAGATGGGTGGACGAGCCCACCTGGTGTTAAGTGGTTACTGGAGCCCATAGACATGTACAATGTAAATGCGCCACCCACCTCGAGATATAAGTTCTAAGGTCTCAGTATAGTTACAACGGCTACCCCACCCTTCGAACCGAAACGCATTACTGCTTCACGGCGGAAATAGACAGGGCGGTGGTACCCACCCGCGCGGACTCACAAGAGGTCCTACCACCAGTGACCAGGGCTTGCAACATAAGCCATGTGCGCACGACTAAACAAGACAAATGTGCTGAGTTTGTACACAATGTTATAAATAATGCAATAAAGATTAAACACTACTTAATCTACTATTAACAAGGAGGGTGATGCCCTTGAACATTTTTATAAACGTCACTGACCTACAAGTAAAAATGTCCAACGCAATTGACGACTGTGCCAGTCGTATTTTATCCTACCTATGCTAATAGCCTTGAGAGGCTATATCAGCTTCTCCTTGACATGTAGGTGAGCTCACGGGGCTCAAACCGGGTGTATTGCTAACACTGGCTCTAGCAAGAGCAGTGCTTCGCAGAATCTACCACCGGATCGGAAACGCGACCCACTGAGAAGATCCGGCGAGAAGCTCAATGGGCTGTGTCTGTGGGTTAATTTACTCGTCGAGCGCTTCGTCGGAAGCGACGGGTTCGACGAGAACGATGACCGGTGCTTGAGGTACCTAAAAGCACCGTTAGTGGATCGGGAGGATCCGAAATGACGTGAAAAATGTCCAACTCAATTGACGACTCATTGAATTCTTGCAAACTAATTATTGATTATACTTGAAACTCACGCAAATGAACCCTCAAAACTCCTAGCCACGGAAACGTGGCTGTCTCTCCTAAGTTTCCTTCGTGTAACTGAGTATTCAATGTATCATCACATGGATGCGAAATCTGATCTGCTGCAACTGCAAGATAAACTTTATCAGTAAATTAATGTTTCTAACGCAGGGAACGTTTTCTTCCTAAAGAAAAATTACGATTTGATTTATTTATTTTTTTATTGCTTAGATGGAGGTGGACGAGTTCACAGCCCACCTGGTGTTAAGTGGTTACTGTAACCCATAGACATCTACAACGTAAATGAGCTCCCGAGCGGATCGCGGGCCCAAAGGATGGAATTTAGGACCCTACCCATTAAATCACTGGTCATCTAGCAGCCTTACTTTTTTAACCGACTTCAAAAAAGGAGGAGGTTCTCAATTCGACTGTATGTTTTTTTTTATGTTTGTTACCTCATAGCTTTTGACTGGGTGAATCGATTTTGATAATTCTTTTTTTATTAGAAAGCTGACGCTTCCCGTGTGGTCCAGTCAATTTAGTCCAGTACTGATATTTTTTTTTTTTTTTTTTATTGCCTTTGTAGGCAGACGGGCATACGGCCCACCTGATGGTGAGTGGTTACCGTCGCCCATGGACTTCAGCAATGCCAGGGGCAGAGCCAAGCCGCTGCCTACCGAAAATGATAATGGTATCCATGAGAAAACCATAGACCTAAGTCTTAAATTTGCATTAAGTACGTGCGCAACAAATAGATGAATAACTCAACAACTCAATATCACGCCAACCGATTTCGATGATTCTTGTTTTTAGTGTATATTAATTTGTTTTGGAATATCTTTTTTTTTTCAATTTGAAGTCGGTTTTTGTTAAAGCATGTCTATTTACAATTATTTCTACAATAAATAGAATTACTTACGAAATTCGCTCAGAAAGAACAAAGCAAATATTTCCTTCAAGTACATAATGCACTACGAACGCCACTAAAGATTGGAGTGTTATTAAATCAGTTAATTAGTAAGTAAATTACCCGTGCTCCGTCGGGGATGCCATGTTCTGATTATAAATTAACTGAAAAATATTATTATATTATGTTGTTCAGAATTGTGAGTCCAAGCATGTTGTTGATTCTCTAGCAAAGCAAAGTCGAAAATTATATCAAGGAATCAGTGATATTGTTGGAAAAAAAAACAAAGATCTTTCAGTTCGAAAGCCTCGGAAAGCAAATAAAATTCATCTATGGAGGATCTTAGCTTTGAATAAAATTTTCTGAAGAAAAAAAAAACGCTCCTGATACTCGTGTTTGGCTTTATAGATTAATTCATTTTGAATACTTTAGCAGCCTGGAAATATTAAAAATTGGAAGCAGATGAACCGAATTGATCATCTTCCAATTATTAATTTTTAAAATTAGTTCAGTGACGTCATTTTTATAGCATATTATTACGTCACAAATAACTCTTCTAAAAAGGAAATTCAGTTTTAATTCTTACGCATATATGTACATTATAGTTGCTACTTACGATCCTTAATAATAAACTAGACGATGAGCTTTGCTGGGTTTTTTTTTTTGATAAATTGTGTTTTTTAGAAATTATATTTAAATACGAATTACATATTGATAAAATGATGAAATATTCCAAGATCGTTTAGGCATTTTTAAGTGAACACGTGAGTGAAAAAGACAAATAATATAAATAAACAATTCATTTTCTTGGTCTAACCTTAATTGGCTTCGGGTGGCTTAACAACGGTATCTGCTGAAATAGGTTTAGTGTTATTGTCTCTTTAAAGCAGCTAGTTGCTCTCAATTATGAAAAATAGTATTATTATTCGCCAATAGATGTCGGGAAGAGTCATAAAGTTGATTATTGAAAACGCGAATAAAACAACATTTTCTGAAAATAAATCGTAGCTAGATCGATTTATCGCCCCCGAAATCCCCGGTATACTAAATTTTATAAAAATCGTTGGAGACGTTTCCGAGATTCAGATTATTGCTTGTTTAAACGTATAAAATAATAATAGTAGACAAGACAAGACAAGACAAGACAAGACAACGAGACGAGACGAGACGAGACGAGACGAGACGAGACGTGACGAGACGATTAGACCTGACGAGACGAGACGAGACGAGACGAGACCTGACGAGACGAGACTAGACTAGACGAGACGAGACGAGACGATACCTGACGAGACGAGACGAGACCTGACGAGACGAGACGAGACGAGACGAGACCTGACGAGACGAGACGAGATATAGGATTTATTAGGTTATTTCCTTGAATTCTGTATTGTTTCGTATAACGCGACAACCCTGGCGTGGCGAATGCAAATATAACATTTCATAATTGAAACTCTCAAAACAACAGCAAGCGGATATTTTGATGGTGGAAACAAACAATGCCACTTTGAGCGAATGGAATGAACGAAAAACATATCGAGGGTTGAAATGCTATTATTTGGTTTCAGAGACATTTTGTGCAACTTTACAGGAGAGCTATCTCTAATGTTTAAAATTTGGAAAAATTATCATAACAAAAAAACTTCTTCAGCTATTTAAATGAAGCAAACTTAATTAAAGTACAATTTTTTTTATTGCATCTAAGCAGTGGGCAAAGGGTGGACGAGCTCACAGCCTACCTGGTGTCAAGTGGTAACTGGAGCTCATAGACATCTACAACGCAAATGCGCCACCTACCTTGAGATATAAGTTCTAAGGTCTTAAGTATAGTTACAACGGCTGCCCCACCCTTCAAACCGAAACGCATTACTGCTTCACGGCAGAAATAGGCAGGGCGGTGGTACCCACCCGCGCGGACTCACAAGAGGTCCTACCACCAGTAAAAAATGCTGTGGATTCCCTGGACGGCGCATCGGACAAATGCATCATCAATCCTGGAAGAACTAGGCGTCTCCACAAGACTCTCCACCATTTGCCTACGTAGGATTTTAAAGTTTTTCGGGCACGTTGCGAGGAAAAAGGGTGACAATCTCGAAAGACTTCTCATCACCGGCAAAGTGGAAAGAAAGAAAGAGACTCCAGCATCAATGTCGCTATCCACAGCGCGGAAGACAGGAATGAATCGAGGAACATAGTCCTAACATAAGTGCTCCGTAAAGGTCACGACCCTCAGCACTAAGGAATACGACTCACGGAGGAGTATTTCAATGGAGCCTACTTAATTAAAGTTAAATTAAAAACAGCGGGCTTTTGTTGCTAATACCAAATAAAACGCACCTTTAATTACAAAGATAAATGTTGCGTATTAAGCTAAATGCCACTGAAACCAAATAAACTTTCACCCTGTTAGCCTATTATCCTGTCTTCCCGTATAGGTACATTCCTTTTTTGCAAAAAACCGTATCACGAAAATCCATGTAACATGTAGTATTGTATTGGGCAATACAAAGATCGTGTTTGAATTAAAAAAAAAAACGAAAAAGAATGAACTGTAGAATCGTGTCGAGTCGACGTAGCGCCGGTAAGGTTACAAGCTTTGTAAGTGATAAACTGAATTAGTGATGTTCCACTTGTATCCTTTTAAATGTGATTAATGTAATTGGGACTGAGAAAAGGATAAACTTATTGAGTCACTCCGAATCTGGCTTTACTGGTGGTAGGACCTGTTGTGAGTCCACACGGGTAGGACCACCACCCCTCCTATTTGCAGTAATGCGTTTCGGTTTGAAGGCTGGGGCAGCCGTTGTAACTATACTGAGACCTTAGAACTTATATCTCAAGGTCTATGGGCTCCAGTAACCACCTAACACCAGGTGGTCTGTAAGCTCGTCCACCCAACTAAGCAGTAAAAAAAAGCTATTTGATTCACTTTCAAATTTTTATTTATTTATTTATTTATAACTTCTCATACTGGAAAGTATAAAGGCGGACTTAATGCCATAGGCATTCTCTAACAGTCTACCTTAGGAGAGTGCAGAGATGAAGCTTGGTAGGTGTAGTGTGAAGGTGATATTACTTAAACATATGTGTATATATAACATACATAATATTTATAGATACAAATACTCGTACTTAAATAAATACATATACATAAATATATAGATATACATAAATATATACATATCATAAACATATACATATAAAAACATATATAAACAAATATTATCAATTAGATGACTCTGCTAACTCTCTGAGAAACAGTTCTCGAACCTTCGTCTTAAACGCTTTTTTCACATTAACGAGAGTTTTATGTGCAGATGATCAACATAATCACATATTTTTGTCTTTGACAAAACATGTGATAGTTTTTACCACACGCTTCGTTTCTTCTTTAACATTCTCGTAGTTTCAGTTGAAATTTTAATTTAGAAACTACTGCTGATCTATACTAATATTATAAAGAGGAAAGATTTGTTTGTTTGTTTGTTTCGAATAGGCTCCGAAACTACTGGACCGATTTGAAAAATTATTTTTCCATTAGAAGCCGACATTGTCCCTGATGAACATAGGCTACTTTTTTTAATTTTTTTTTTTATATTTTTGTTTTCATGTGTGTTTTAATGTTTCCGAAGCGAAGCGAGGGCGGGTCGCTAGTTTTTTATAAAGTATTTACGCTGATCACATTATAACAAACTTTTATGTCACTGTAACGTTATTTATACGCTGCCTAGACTTATTTTTATTGCAAAGATGAGCGGAAGAGCTCACGGCCCACCTTGTGTTAAGTGGTCACCGGAGCCCATAGACATCAACCGCGTTAATGCCGCTATCTATCTCGAGACCCGAGTTCTAAGTCTGAGTTTTTACAGTACCACACCTGCCTCTTCAAGCCGAAATGTGTTACTGCTTCACGGCAGTAATAGGCAGGGTGGTGGTACCTACCCGTGCGGGCTCACAAGTTATCCTACCACTAGTAAAAATGTACATTTTATTATTATGTTTTGAATTAAATTTATTAAATTCGATTAAAATAATGGTAAAATAACAAAATACCAAACGGAACAAACCTAATCCACTGACATACGCGAGCAGTAACCGATAGCGACGTGGACCTGTCGCATACGGCCCTCTGGCTCTTTAAATTAAGCCAGGACCCAGTACTAGGAATCTAGGCACTACTATACTCGCAACAAGGACCATAATCTAATAGCATATTATAAACCTCCATGAGATTGTATAGTAATGAAAATAAGAACTCTTTAGGAACAGAAAATTCGTATCGAAATTGAATTTTAAGTTCTACGTGTTAAGGCGCATGAGGATATAACGAGCATTAATAAACAACAATGCGTTTTAGTTTACCGTACACGATTTTAGTTTTATCGGTGCGAATAAGAAAAGCGCAAGCGGAATGTACTTTATTATAGTATCGATTTGAAACTAAATGCGAAGACTTATTCGGTATTTTTACTGAGTTTTTTTTTGATGTGAAACATCTATAGCCGCACGTAAAACCGATTTCTGGCGTGGCGACGCATGCCGTGGCGACGCGTCGCCACGCTATATGATGGTATATATATACAGTCTATATGCAGTGTGTACGGTGTGGCGACGCGTCGCCATGCGCAATCGACTGTGCGATTCTCTCCCACTCGATCCGGCGTTAAGCCATCTCTCTCGCTACACTGAGCTCGGATACCTATAGTGTATACTCCGTAGTGTATACAGTGTTGTTTACTACAGTACACATAACCTGTGTTTTACTTGAAAACATGTAATTTTTTCGTAATATTTTATTTTATCATTATGACATATTTAGTTCCTATCACAATCTGTTCTTTTCTGCACATTACTTTTACAAAATAATGCCGATGTTTCACATCTGCCGGGCGTCCCGTGACGGCTCACTTTTTTTTAATTTTTTTTATTGCTCTTGTCACACACGAGCATATGGCCCATCTGATGGTGAATGGTTACCGTCACTCATGGACTTCAGCGATGCCAGGGGCAGAGCCAAGCCGCTGCTTACAGAGGATAGCGGGCGCAAAATAATCCAGAAGAAAGTTATTAGAGAAGGCCACGATCCTCAGCATTGATTATCCACACAAGGACGATAACTATGAGAGTACATTTTTTTTATTGTTAGTTAGTTGGATGAGTTCACAGCCCACCTGATGATGTAATAATATATATAATATAATAATAATAATAATAAATGGGAACAAATCACGCACGCTCATCCGGCCCTAAATTGGGATTCCCTGCCTTATAGCTACCAGATACTGACATACATACTTAGATACATTTAAATATATACATAAATAGATAAGAAACACCCAGACAAAGAGCAAACAAGCCTGTTAATCACACGAATGTTTGCCCGATGTGGGAGTCGAACCCACGACCCTTGCTGCTGCAGTCAGAGCCCTTAACCACTGCTCCACCGAGTCAGTCAATATGTACATGCGGCAGTAAAGGTTTTCCTACAGCTAATCTCGTTCAGTAACCCTTCAAGGAAGCGCAACCTTAATCTGGCAAGCTTGATTTTGCTATCGGATAGCAATGGCTAAAAATAACTCACCAATGCAATCCCGCGATAGCAGATATCTTCGCGAATAGACCCGCAGACGAATAAATTATACAATTAAGACTCAGGTCTAATCACGAAGTCAGGTCAATACAAGATGATCTATCTAGTAACCATATAGAACAAAATTAGTTATTTTAACTTGATCTTTAAGACACGTAAACATATTTAGCAGCTACGCGCGGCCGGGTAGGGGAGCTCACGGGTTTCAACCTGAGAGAATTTGCTAACACTAGCCCTAGCAAGAGCAGTGCTTCGCTGAATCTACCACCGGATCGGAATCGCAACCCACCTTGATACTAGCAATGACAAGCTAAGTCACAGGCCTATCATGAAGCGAAGGTATTAAAAAAGCTTAAAGCTTGTTTAAATTTTTTTATGTTTTATTTCTCAGGTGGGTGGACGAGCTCACAGCCCACCTGGTGTTAAGTGGTTACTGGAGCCCATGGACATCTACAACGTAAATGCGCCACCCACCTTGAGATATAAGTTCTAAGATCTCAGTATAGTTACAACGGCTGCTCCACCCTTCAAACCGAAACGCATTACTGCTTCACGGCAGAAATAGGCAGGGCGGTGGTACCTACCCGCGCGGACTCACAAGAGGTCCTACCACCCGTAAATAAATGGAAAAATAATAGTTTTTTTTATAAAGCACATAAATCGTTCTTCGCATCTTCGGATTCCAACCAACAGTCATTACATCAGAAACTCAGTGGGCAATAACCCATCTTGGTACTAGCAATGACATGTTATGTTACAGGACTATTTTTTTTCCTATTTAGCCTTGTGAGGCTATTTCAGCGTAACCTTAACTAGTAGGTGAGCTCAAGGGGCTCAAACCTGACGACGTTGCTAACACGAACCCTAGTAAGAGCCGTGGTTGGCAGAATCTACCGCCGGATCGGAAACGCGACCCACTGAGAAGATCCGGTGAGAAGTTCAGTGAGTGGGATGTGTCTGAGGGTTAATTTACTCTATCGTGAAGTCAAGGTATTACGAAAATTTAAAACTAGGTTGTTAAAAGGAGAAATAATAGTTTTTTTTATATAGCACATAAATCATTATAAAGCACATCTCCTCCGGACATTAACCAACAGCCCAACTACCAACTACATCACACAAAAACAGTTAAATAAAAAACACAAAAGCCCTATTCTTTTTTTTTTTTGTGATACGTTAATTATGACATCGTACATCAAGCCGTCCACGAAATTTTACGTTCTATTAAAATATCGTTAAGGACATCAAAGGCGGGACCGTGGCGATCGGGAAACAGTTGAATAAATAGAAGAAGAAAAAAATCGATAACTCATACGAATGGATTCCCTTTATGATCGCATTATTCAAAACGTTAACCCTTAAGGGAAGTATTATGTGTCCACGAGCAATAGTTGCGAGGGCTTGGTGCTGCGCGTGTTTCCATTGCAGCCAGTTACGATTTTGAGTCCGCGCGGGTAGGTGCCTATTTCTGCCGTAAAGTAGTAATGCGTTTCGGTTTAAAGGGTGGGGCAGCTGTTGTAGCTATACTGAGACCTTAGAACTCATATCTCAAGGTGGGTGGCGGAATTTACGCTGTAGATGTCTATGTGCTCCGGTAACCACTTAAAATCAGGTGAGCCGTGAGCTCGTCTACCCATCTAAGCAATAAAAAAATAAAAAAAACATGTGTGCAATTCACACGTGGTAGAAGTGAAACCTTCCAAAATTAAAATACAATTATCCTAAACGTCTTAAGTATATGTAAAATGTTGCCATTAGTAAATAATTGTAAGGTAGCGCCCTCTGTGAATTGATATTTTAATTTCACGTATAATCCTAAATTAAAATTCACTACAAGAGCTTTCATACACACGTTAGTATTAAAAAATCTCACAGATGGCGCTGTATTAAATAGTATGTATACTTCTGTCTCATTCTTTGCTGGCTTCATCCTACACATTTTTGTATTTGTGTCTCTTACCTGTCGTTTTTTCCGTTGCATCCGGTTTGAAATCACAACGATTCTAAAGAAGTTTTCACTTCAAAAATAAAAACTTCATTGACAATCAATACCTGAAGAAGTTTGTTTGTTGTGATATTTGATAATAACTATCCTAGACTGTCTCCTACTCTGATGTTATTCCTTCACCGTGGAAGTCAATCGTGAACATTTGTTGAGTACGTATTTCATTAGAAAAATTGGTACCCGCCTGAGATTCGAACACCGGCGCATCGCTCAACACGAATGCATCGGACGTCTTATCCGTTAGGCCACGACGACTTCAACGACTTATTTTAAGGAAGATTTTTGTTTTGATTTTGTTCTTTTTTTTTGTTTTGATGTTGTTGTTTGTTATTCTTTTGTTAATGCACCTACCATGCATTATCTCTGCACCACCCTATAGTCGTCTGGAAGAGAATGCCCATGGGATTAAGTCCGCCTGTGTACAAGTTTTGTTTTGTGCATAAAGTATAAATAAATAAATAAATAAATATTTTTTTGCAAATTTTACACTTTTAATGGCTACCTGTAAATTTGCAAAAATGTCGTTTAAGCCAAATAGATAGACTTTCACCCCTAGATATCATTAGAACAACAAACTCTATAAATATATTTGGTGCTTATAACGATTGAGCGACTTAAGATTGGGTTCACACGGCATTGTCCTGCACGTTATTTTGTATCCTGCAAACGAATGAATTTTTATTTTCCTACCTATGCTTTATTAGTTTCTCGCCGGATCTTCTCAGTGGGTCGCGTTTCCGATCCGGTGGTAGATTCTGCGAAGCACAGCTCTTGCTAGGGCCAGTGTTAGCAATACACCCGGTTTGAGCCACGTGAGCTCACCTACTAGTTAAGGCTACGCTGATATGGTGTCTCTAGAGCATCAGTTTAGGTAGGAAAAAAAAGGATCAACGAGACAAACTTTTACAAGAAAATTAAATAATTTACTGATCTATTGACTAATTTAAATTTTATTATTAACGCAGTACAACGGAAACAAACATAAGACAACAATAGCCCATACAAATACGTAGATCATCGAGAGACCACATGGGCGATCCTTTAAGCTCACAGAAATTATTATTCCGTTGTGAACGAGGTTTATTATATGGTAAATTTAATTAACTGTTATTGAGTTACACATTCAATACAGAGATTGTGAATAAATAAGAACACAGTAAGCGATGTGGAAGTGTTTTGTTAGTCGTCTTTAATTCTTCCAACGAACGATGATTAGAATTAACTAGTGGTCCCCAGGTAGTCGAAACTCGACTGTGATTAATTGAAATTATAAGTTTGAACATTATTATTGGTTCTATTGTCAAAGACTAATTTATACTTCTATAAGGACAGATTTCGCCAGGACTACACTATAGACAAACATAATATAATAATAGGCTGGGGAAAAAGTATCTACGTATTTTTTAAGAAAATTCACAACATTTTTTAATATAGTTTATTTATATTTAACTAAAGTATGTAGATACACTTTTGTTCGATAACTTTTTGCCGTCTTGTTGGTAGGGACATGATCCCATTGCTATAGAAATTTTGGGGCTTCTGATCAAAATACCGAGACAATTGGTTTTGGCAGTCCTCTCGTGATGTTAACCTGACACTGCCTAAAGAATTCTGAAGAGACCGAAACAGGTGGAAATCTGAAGGTGCAAGGTTAGGACTATACAGCGGATGCATGAACACCTCCCAGCGAAGCTCTCTTAATTTTTGCTGAGTGACTAAAGATGTGTGAGGTCTAGAGTTATCATGATGAAAAACCACACCCCTTCTGTTGGTTAATTCCGGCTGCTTTTTCTCAACTTCTTGCTTTAATCTCATCAGTTGTTCGCAGTAGAGTTCAGAATCGATGGTCCTGCCTTATGGTAACAGCTCACAATGAATAATGCCCTACCAATCCCACGTAATAGGGCGTAATCGTAATAGGGCGACCAGAGCGACGTGCATCTTTGACATCAAAATTTCCGGATTGAAAATGCTTAAATCAAATTTGTGCTACTCACAGACACTGCACTAGGTCCATAAACCTCGCAAATTTTTTTCGCGACTTGCGTTGCATTTTTACCTTTTTTGTAGTAAAATTTTTAAATGTAGTTTTAAAGGTATCTATCATGACTAGCCCACGCATCAGCTATTGTTATTCCGTAATATTGTATTTCGAGGGATGAAAGGCTAATTGGTTTAAGCGAAATGTCCGCTTAATTATCATTTATCTTTGTAACTTCCGGAGGGACTTCGGTTCCCTCTGTATTTTATACCGTATCTTCCATGGGGAGTGCTCTGAAGAATTGTTCGAGATGATACCGACATCTCGTTTTTACCATCGCACCGCCCGCCACCGGAGTAGAGTTCATCCATACTACCTGGAGCCACTGCGGTCATCCACAGTGCGTTTCCAGAGGTCTTTTTTGCCACGTACCATCCGGCTATGAAATGAGCTCCCCCCTCCACGGTGTTTCCTGAGCGCTATGACATGTCCTTCTTTAAAAGAGGCTTGTCGAGAGTATTAAGCGGTAGGCAGCGGCTTGGCTCTGCCCCTGGCATTGCTGAAGTCCATGGGCGACGGTAACCACTCACCATCAGGTGGGCCGTATGCTCGTCTGCCTACAAGGGCAATAAAAAAAAATTAAAGGTCCGTTTTATTTGGTATTTATTAGTATTAATAATTCGATGTTTTTAATTGAACTTTAACTAAGTTAATTCCATTGAAGTAGCTGAAGAAGTCTTTTTGTTACTATATAATATTTTTTCCAAAATTTAAGCTTTATATGGATGGCTCTTTGGTAAAGTTGCAAAAATGTCACTCGATTTAATCTTTTAGTCTGCAAGTTAACAACAAAAGTTTGATTTAAATAAAAGATTTACATTTCATTGAAATCTGTAGTTCGAAAACACATATCATATTTCACGATGCAAAGAAACATATTTGAAGTCATTGTCATTGATTTTTAGGAACGCCCATAGACTTCAAAAGGAAATAGAGCTGTAATTATTAATCTTTAATCTATATATATAAAATAAAATTGCTGTTCGTTAGTCTCGCTAAAACTCGAGAACGGCTGGACCGATTTGGCTAATTTTGGTCTTGAATTATTTGTGGAAGTCCAGAAAAGGTTTAAAAGGTAGATAAATATGGAAATGCTCGGAATTAAATAAAAATAACAATTTTGTTTTCCCTTTGATGTGTCCCCCGTCGGACGGATTCCATTTGTTTGTTTTAAGTGTATTTTACACAAAAGTTTAGGTCTTTTATTTATCGATTGAGGCATTACGAAGTCTGCCGGGTCAGCTAGTATGTTATAAAATCGTAAGAATGATTTTTTTGCAGCTCGTATTTTTAAAGTTTTGATTTAAACATTTTGACTGACTCGGTGGCGCAGTGGTAAGCGGCCGTGACTGTTGTCCTAAGGGTCGCGAGTTCGATTCCCGCATTGGGCAAACATTTGTGCGATAAACAGAATTGTTTGCTCTTCATATGGGTGTTTATTATCTATATACGCATATATTTAAACGTATATATGTATGTAGACTGATTCTTCTATATCGTTCCCTCACTACTGAGGATCGCGACCACATGCGATGTACTTCCACTGTGTTCGATAATGGGTGGCGTGGACGGCATGGTACAGACTACCACTAAGTGCTTCTCTTACTAGATCTGACCATCTGGCTGGTGTTCTGCCCACAGCGCGCTTGCCCTCTATGCGACCCGCAATCATGAGCTTCTCTAATTCATGTCTAGGAGACCGCATGATGTGTCCGAAGAAGCTCATAACACGTTCCCCGCAGATGGAAGAGAGCCTTTTTCGGATGTTTAGCTCCCTTAGAATGGACTCGTTAGTTCTCATGGCAGTCCACGGTATTCGTAGCATCCTCCGCCACACCCACATTTCAAAGGCATCGATCTTTTTGATATCCCGGCTTTTCATGCACCATATCTCCGAAGGTTGAAGGAGGCCTTTATCGATTAACAAACAGATCTACAGAAAACAAGTAAAATTCAAATAAGATACTAGATCAAGGTTTACATTAAATTGAAGTTTTCTATATATTTAATCATATGATTGTAATGTGGATCTGAATACGTGGATCTGAAGTCGTCGTGGCCTAAAGGATAAGACGTCCGGTGCATTCGTATCTAGCGATGCACCGGTGTTCGCAGGTGGGTACCAATTTCTGATGAAATACGTATTTAATTTTAAATCGAAAAAGCTACTTTGGCTAAAATGTACTCAATCCATATTTTTCTCTCTCTCTAGCCTTTCTGTCACAAAGCAATCATCCGTTTCGATTTAAGGGAAGAATAGATCCTAATCCAATTAAATTAACATATTTATTCGTGTATTAAGATGCGGCATGGATGCTGTAATTTAAATTCTTGGCTCTTTAATCAGCTCGACAAATAGTGGTATGACTCATATAAGCGCCAATAAAAATATGGATTGAGTACATTTTAGCCTCAGTAGCTTTTTAGATTTATGAAAATTTAAGCAACATTAATTTTAACGGTAGGCAGCGGCTTGGCGCGGCAGTGACAATATGCTAAACATATATATATAAATTGTATAAAGAAATTACAAATCGAATCTGGTCAAAGAAAACAAAAAGTTTCTGTATCGAAAAACAAAAAAAAACCAATGTAATCTAAAAGTCATAAACGCATCGTACTATTGACCCGAGAAGCCGATCCCAAAACGCGCTCCAATTCTAAATTTTATTACGACAAATGAGTACAGGACGCCAGGGACTAAATTCTAACACCTCTTTTAATGGTTCCTTCCAAACTTTTTTTCGGGTTCGACTCTCATAAATATGTCATCGAGACTCGACGGCTTTGAATCTGGTTTCACATCGACGTAATATAAACAATTATTAAATTATTATAAAAACCCAAGATGCACAGTCTCATACAAAAGTAGCGGATAGAGGCACCCGTCACGTGCGGACGTGCTCATCGTCCACTCGATCGCCCGGTCTTTGTTCGCCCGGCTTTTGTTAGCCCGGCCATTGTTCGCGCGGCCTGTGTTTGTGGTACATCTGCCGACTAAGTGCTCTTTCTGGAAGTTTTTATTTGTTTTGTTTCCTTTTGTTGTTTCTGTGTTCGTGGTACATCTGCCGACAAAGTGGTTTCCTGCAAGTATTTATTTGTTTTGTTTCTTTTCGTAATTTCTGTTTTGTTGTGCTTTTTCTTTGTCCTGTAGTAATCGCGCCGCATTGCCACCTGTGTTCAATAGAACCGCTCAGGTCCGAGAAGTTGGGGCCTCGCCGCAAGGCGAGTGTTTTCAAGACCCGGGGCCGCCCCACCTGGGTACTCAGCGATCATGGACGCTGTATTCGCGGAATTCCTCCGACTTCGCCACCCACAGCTCGCCTCGGAGTTTTTGGCCTTCAAGGCCAATCACACTGCGAGCCCTCTCGAGGACTCCGCCGCGCTCGCTGCTCCTGCGTCGCCTGTACCTGCGTGCAGAGCTTCTGCATTGAGCACCGCAGCCTCTGTCGTGCCTGCCGCTCCCGTGTCGCCTATACTGGCGAGAAAATGGCTGCGTCGTCCGCCGTGACCATCGTTTCAGCTGAGCGATCATCCGCGGCCTCCGTCGCGCCCTCTAAAACACCTACACTTGCTCGTAGGTCGCCTGCACCCGCCTCCTCGTGCTCCGACTCTGACTCGGACATGGAGGTCGACCTCGCCCCCGCCTCATCGACGGATGGATTCACCCTGGTACAGAAGGGTAAGAAGCGTGCCGCGGAGTCTCGAGCTCCCGCGGCCGCTAAAATTAGCAAAGCCGTGAACGCGTCGCGCCCCCGCCCTCAGACTCCCGTTACGCCCCCAGCCCGTGCCACTCCGTCGCCGCGTCCGGTGGCACAAAATAAAACCCAGACCCCTCCCCCGGTTATCCTTCAGGAGAAGGCAGCTTGGGATCGAGTTTGCCTGGCCCTTAAGGCCAAAAATATAAATTTCACGAATGCCCGTAACCTCGCGAACGGCATTCAAATTAAGGTTCAAACACCCGACGACCATAGGGCCCTCTCTTCTTACCTCCGTAAGGAGCGTATAAGTTTCCATACGTATACGCTCCAGGAGGAGCGCGAACTCCGCGTTGTAATACGCGGAATCCCTAAAGAGTTAGATGTAGAGCTCGTAAAAGCCGACCTGTTAGAACAAGGCCTACCAGTGAATTCTGTGCACCGTATGCACACCGGTCGCGGTAGGGAGCCATATAATATGGTTCTAGTCGCTCTCCAGCCTACCCCCGAGGGTAAGAAAATCTTTAACACACAGACCGTCTGTAGGCTCTCTGGTATCGCTGTCGAAGCCCCCCATAAAAAAGGCACTCCTAGCCAGTGCCATAACTGTCAATTGTACGGGCACTCTTCCCGTAACTGTCACGCGCGCCCCCGATGTGTTAAGTGTTTGGGCGATCACGCCACGGCCCTCTGCGCTCGCGACCAAAAAACCGCGACGGAACCGCCTAGCTGCGTCCTGTGTCGAACACAGGGTCACCCCGCGAATTACCGTGGTTGCCCCCGAGCCCCTAAAATAAATCGCCGCGTCGCCCGCCAAAACCGCCTCCGAGCTTCCGGCCCAGACATCAAAGCCTCGGCACCCTCTGCGTCGCAGGCTAAGCCAGCGTTCGTTCCGGCGGCGGTGCCCAGTGTCTCGGCCTGGGCAAAACCGCTGCCGTACACGAACACGGCTACAACTCCCTCCTCCGCGATTCGTACCGCCCCCGCGACTCGTCCCTCTCCCGCGACTTGCCCTCCGACCGCGTCCGACAATCTCGCTTTAGCGATCGACTTCTTTCAGTCGATCAACTTTGAGCGCGTTAACGCTTTGGGCGACGCCATTCGCGCTGCCTCCACTGCACAACACTTTATCGCCGTTGTGCAGGAATACGCCGACGTATACGCGTCATTAAATACGTACGTCCTCCCCTCACTCCGCCGGTAATCAATGGCGTATATAAGTAGAATAAAGCCCCTATCCGTAACGATAGGATTTTTTAACGCTTACGGTCTCGCAAATCAGCGTGATCAGGTTTCTGACTTTTTGCGTGACCATCAAATTGATATCTTTTTAGTGCAGGAGACCCTACTTAAGCCCGCGCGCCGTGACCCTAAAATCGCGAACTATAACATGGTCAGGAACGACAGGCTCTCTGCCCGTGGTGGTGGTACCGTCATTTACTATAGAAGAGCCCTGCATTGCGTCCCGCTCGATCCTCCCGCGCTCGCTAATATCGAAGCTTCAGTGTGCCGAATCTCACTGACGGGACACGCGCCGATCGTTATCGCGTCCGTTTATCTTCCACCGGATAAGATCGTTCTAAGCAGTGATATCGAGGCGCTGCTCGGTATGGGGAGCTCTGTCATTCTGGCGGGCGACCTAAATTGTAAACACATCAGGTGGAACTCACACACCACAACCCCGAATGGCAGGCGGCTTGACGCGTTAGTCGATGATCTCGCCTTCGATATCGTCGCTCCGCTAACCCCGACTCACTACCCGCTAAATATCGCGCATCGCCCGGATATACTCGACATAGCGTTATTAAAAAACGTAACTCTGTGCTTACACTCGATCGAAGTAGTTTCAGAGTTAGATTCAGACCACCGTCCCGTCGTTATGAAGCTCGGTCGCGCTCCCGATTCCGTTCCCGTCACGAGGACTGTGGTGGATTGGCACACGCTGGGCATCAGCCTGGCTGAATCTGATCCACCATCGCTCCCGTTTAACCCGGACTCTATCCCGTCTCCTCAGGATACCGCTGAAGCCATAGACATCTTAACGTCACACATCACCTCGACATTAGATAGGTCATCGAAACAAGTTGTAGCGGAGGACTTCCTTCACCGCTTCAAATTGTCCGACGATATTAGGGAACTCCTTAGAGCTAAGAACGCCTCGATACGCGCCTACGACAGGTATCCTACCGCGGAAAATCGTATTCGAATGCGTGCCCTACAACGCGACGTAAAGTCTCGCATCGCCGAAGTCCGAGATGCCAGATGGTCTGATTTCTTAGAAGGACTCGCGCCCTCCCAAAGGTCTTACTACCGCTTAGCTCGTACTCTCAAATCGGATACGGTAGTAACTATGCCCCCCCTCGTAGGCCCCTCAGGCCGACTCGCGGCGTTCGATGATGACGAAAAAGCAGAGCTGCTGGCCGATACATTGCAAACCCAGTGCACGCCCAGCACTCAATCCGTGGACCCTGTTCATGTAGAATTAGTAGACAGTGAGGTAGAACGCAGAGCCTCCTTGCCACCCTCTGATGCGTTACCACCCGTCACCCCGATGGAAGTTAAAGACTTGATCAAAGACCTACGTCCTCGCAAGGCTCCCGGTTCCGACGGTATATCCAACCGCGTTATTAAACTTCTACCCGTCCAACTCATCGTGATGTTGGCATCTATTTTCAATGCCGCTATGGCGAACTGTATCTTTCCCGCGGTGTGGAAAGAAGCGGACGTTATCGGCATACATAAACCCGGTAAACCAAAAAATCATCCGACGAGCTACCGCCCGATTAGCCTCCTCATGTCTCTAGGCAAACTGTATGAGCGTCTGCTCTACAAACGCCTCAGAGACTTCGTCTCATCCAAGGGCATTCTTATCGATGAACAATTCGGATTCCGTACAAATCACTCATGCGTTCAACAGGTGCACCGCCTCACGGAGCACATTCTTGTGGGGCTTAATCGACCAAAACCGTTATACACGGGAGCTCTCTTCTTCGACGTCGCAAAAGCGTTCGACAAAGTCTGGCACAATGGTTTGATTTTCAAACTATTCAACATGGGCGTGCCGGATAGTCTCGTGCTCATCATACGGGACTTCTTGTCGAACCGCTCTTTTCGATATCGAGTCGAGGGAACCCGCTCCTCCCCACGACCTCTCACAGCTGGAGTCCCGCAAGGCTCTGTCCTCTCACCCCTCCTATTTAGCTTATTCGTTAACGATATTCCCCGGTCGCCGCCGACCCATTTAGCTTTATTCGCCGACGACACGACTGTTTACTATTCTAGTAGAAATAAGTCCCTAATCGCGAAGAAGCTTCAGAGCGCAGCCCTAGCCCTAGGACAGTGGTTCCGAAAATGGCGCATAGACATCAACCCAGCGAAAAGTACTGCGGTGCTATTTCAGAGGGGAAGCTCCACACGGATTTCCTCCCGGATTAGGAGGAGGAATCTCACACCCCCGATTACTCTCTTTAGACAACCCATACCCTGGGCCAGGAAGGTCAAGTACCTGGGCGTTACCCTGGATGCATCGATGACATTCCGCCCGCATATAAAATCAGTCCGTGACCGTGCCGCGTTTATTCTCGGTAGACTCTACCCCATGATCTGTAAGCGGAGTAAAATGTCCCTTCGGAACAAGGTGACACTTTACAAAACTTGCATAAGGCCCGTCATGACTTACGCGAGTGTGGTGTTCGCTCACGCGGCCCGCACACACATAGACACCCTCCAATCCCTACAATCCCGCTTTTGCAGGTTAGCTGTCGGGGCTCCGTGGTTCGTGAGGAACGTTGACCTACACGACGACCTGGGCCTCGAATCAATTCGGAAATACATGAAGTCAGCGTCGGAACGATACTTCGATAAGGCTATGCGTCATGATAATCGCCTTATCGTTGCCGCCGCTGACTACTCCCCGAATCCTGATCATGCAGGAGCCAGTCACCGTCGACGCCCTAGACACGTCCTTACGGATCCATCAGATCCAATAACCTTTGCATTAGATGCCTTCAGCTCTAATACTAGGGGCAGGCTTAGGGACCCCGGTAACCGTACTCGTCGAACTCGACAAAGAGGTCGACGTGCAACCTAACCCATGCATCAGCCCGCTGAGTTTCTCGCCGGATCTTCTCAGCGGGTCGCGATTCCGATCCGGTAGTAGATTCATTCGCGAAACAATTGCTCTTGAGTTGTTAGGTCTCCTTCGGAGGCGCTCGGGCAGTTGTTAGCAAATCCCACCCCTCTTGGCTGAGCCTTTGCTCGCCCACCTGTCCTGGTGAAACTGGAAAGGCCTTCGGGCCACCAGTAAACTTTCAATCATAAAAAAAAAAAAAAAAAAAAAACAAAAGTAGCACTCAAAACTGTCCCCGAACACACCAATTATATCTACGTAGTTATAGTTATACTATAAACATATCCTTTGCAAATTCAACCTTACGCGCATTGTTTAAAGTTGTTAATACAAAGCAGTGTACAATAACCAATCAAATTTTACGACCGAAGTTAAAATGAGCGCACAATTTAGACTTGTGCGCTCATTTTATACGGACATTTTTGAGGCGCTGACTGTGGATCTTGTGTTTTTTATAATACATCAATGAATATAAAGAAATCTGTGTGCTTAGTGCGAGTTTTTTAACTTCTCGATCGCGTAAAAGTTTCAAATTATAGAGTTGGAACAGCTTCCCTTCGTTTGCCGCTAGAGGGCGCTACAAATACAAACTTGAGTTAACTTTAACGCGATCGAGAAGTTAAAAAACTCGCACTAAGCACACTGCTAATTTTCGAAGTTGTTTTTTTTTTCCCTACCTAAGCTGGTAGCCTTGAGAGGCTATTCCAGCGTAACCTTAACTAGTAGGTGAGCTCACGGGGCTCAAACCTGACGACGTTGCTAACACTGCCCCTAGCAAGAGCCGTGCTTCGCAGAATCTACCACCGGATCGGAAACGCGACCTACTGAGAAGATCCGGCGAGAAACTCAGTGGGCTGTGTCTGAAGGTTAATTTACTCGTCGAGCCCTTCCTCGCAAGCGACGGGTTCGACGAGAACGGTGACCGGTGCTTGAGGTACCTACCTAAAAGCACCGTTAGTGGATCGGGAGGATCCGAACTGACGTGTTTTGGGCGACGTCGACTGGTTTCCATTCTTTCCGCAGGATCGGGAATGTCGAAGCTGTAAGCTCGATTCCCACGACGGGTAAACATTTTGTGGTAAACACATTTGTTTGATCTTTGTCTGGGTGTTTATTATCTATATATCGAGGGGTAAAACGCTATTTAGTTTAAGCGACATATCACTTAATACAGGACATTTATCTTTGAAATTGAAGGTGCGTTTTATTTGGTATTAGCCTCAATTAGAATCTATGACTTTTGGTATAGAACGCTTGCAGCTGGACGACGATAATGTTTGTTTAATATTTTATTTTTGCTTAGGTCACCGTAGCTAATAGACATGGACCGCCTCAATACCGTCGCCCATCTTGAAAAAATAAATTCTAAGTCTTAGTTTGTACAATACGGTAAAAGCTCTTTATTCTCGAAGTAAATATTCCGTAAATATACCCCGAAACCGTGAATATGGAAAAGCGCTACAAAGGATAATTATTCTATTGGATACCTACATATTGGAATCAATGTGTATGTATAGAGGTAATCTTTGGCCGGAAATATATGAATTAGGTTGCATTCTTTTAATCCTCGAATAGTGAAAACGCGAATGAGGGAAGGGCTAATAAGGAACTTTTACTGTTGCAACGGTTGCCTCACCCTTCAAGCCGACACAAAAAAGGTATGGTGGTTGCACCTGTAACAGTAAAATCAATTCGCCTTTGCTCGAAGAATAGCGAATCCCGTTTTGCTGTGTTACATCCATGGCTCGATCCTAGCTTACAAGCAACTTTGAAGCTATTATTTTGATTTACAGTCGTGTTTCGAGTATAAAGACTTAGTTCGAGGATTTACGTATTTTAAAACAACCTTTTGTGATGTTTGAAATAGAATGTTTGACTTTGCGAAGATCTTCGATATCGTGTAGACATTTAAATTTTATAACCTTTTCATATTAAGCGGTAGGCAGCGGCTTGGCTCTGCCCCTGGCATTGCTGAAGTCCATGGGCGACGGTAACCACTCACCATCAGGTGGGCTGTATGCTCGTCTGCCTACAAGGGCAATAAAAAAAATCGCTTTTTATATCGTGTTTGTAATATCCCGATCCTGCGGACAGAATGGAAAGCAATCGACGTCACACAAAACACGTCATTTCGGATCCTCCCGATCCACTAACGGTGCTTTTAGGTACCTCAAGCACCGGTCATCGTTCTCGTCGAACCCGAATTCGACTGGAAAATAAAAATTGCATTTATGATAAACAGCTTTTCGAATTTTCTTAAAATACAGTTACATATTTGGGAACAACAAATCCAAGTAGACATTTCCTTCTTCAAACGAGGCTTGTCTATTTAACCGTAGGCAACGCCTTAGCTCCGCCCCTGGCATTGTTGACGTCCACGGGCGGCGTAACCACTCTCCATATGGGCCAGATGCTCTCTTCCTACATCATTCTCTTGCCCTTGTCCCAATCACCTGGGGTTAGTGCAACATGTTTTCTCCTTCCATACTTCTCTATCATATACCATTTCGTCGCTCACTACCCTCTTACACATATCGTCTTTCACGAAAATCCATCCATTTCTTCTTAAGTCTATCTCTTCCTCTATTTTACATTTTGACTATGTCATCATTCTCCTGCTCTTCTCCCAGTCACCTGGGGTCGGTGCAACATTTTTTCTCCTTCCATTCTCCTCTATCATATACCATTTCTTCGCACACTCCCCTGTTACACATTCTCTTACACACTCTTACATACTCGCCTACCGACAAGGGCAATAAAAAAAGTAGAAGCATTAAGCGCGTGTGGACTGCTTCGATAAGAACTTCAAAGATTCGAACACAAAGGAAAACATTTTTAAAAAAAAATGTTCTATTCTACTTAGGTATTCTACTACTATTACTACTTATTAAATATTCTACTTAGGTAAAAATACCTAAGTAGAATACAACATAATAATATCATAGCAGCGAAATCGTAAACAAAATTCACGAAGAAAAACCATTAAAACAACTGCAAGAGTTGTGCCCGAGGATCTGCAAATTTCAACTTTATTTTGTTAGAGCTAAGGATCGTTTTTCATTCAACACACGTAAACGTGGGAGAGTTGGACGGTTCGACACTTGGATAAATCATTACACAGGAAATTGTTCTAAGCAGTCACGCACAATGCGATTTTCAGGTTCGTTAGGAACTCGGTCAATGGTAAAATAGGTGCATTTAAGTCAATCTGTGACAATATTTTAAGCTAGCGACCCGACAACAATTCTGTAGCACCTGCTATTTTAAATTTTATTAAAATAAGTTTTACGATTCATTAAAAAAAAATCTATACTAATATATGTTAATAAGGTAAAGTTCGATGAGCAAACTTATCTATGATTGTCTGTGCGAACTGATATATCTCAGAATATAATGTTAATTTGAAAATTATAAAATACTAATTGAACTACTAAATTGTTTCTAATTATGCACGTCCTAACAGGTTATGGGCCCAGGACGCTTGCAGAAAGTGAAATAGAAATGATTTAACGATTAATTGTTTTAATAGGCGTAATCCGTTGTGTCAATTATTTCCTGATTTTTTTAAGTTGAAGAAACTACAAAATGACTTCTAATATTAAGATTGATCGACTTACGGGTGATAACTATGACACCTGGAAGATTCACATGCGAGCTATTCTGAAGAAGAATGATTTGTGGGAATACGTATCAGGAAAAATACCTAAACCAATACATTCAGATTCTAAATATTCTGAATGGAATAAAATGGACGGAAAAGCCGAATCGAACATATTGTTAGCTGTCAGCCCGAGCGAGTTAATTGCACTGGATGGTTTAGACTCCTCTAAAGCAATATGGGACAAGTTGAAATCTATGTATGAGTCAAGCGGGCTAGCGCGAAAAGCGTCATTACTAAAGAGACTTGTATTAAACCGTATCCCAGAAGATGGAGACATACGAAAACATATTTCTGATTTTTTCGACTGTGTTAAGAAGCTTAAAGAAATCGGATTAATAGTGATAGATGAGTTGCTTGCTATTTTATTACTTTATAGTTTACCGGATTCGTTCTCAATGTTTCGAACAGCAATGGAATCGCGTGATGATTTACCATCAACTGATGTACTGAAAGTGAAGATTATCGAGGATTATGAAGGTCGGAAGAGTAAGATAATAGACCAGAGAGCTTTGTTCGTCAAGCGTACCAATATTAAATCAAATGCCAACCCGAAGAAGAACTTCGAAAAGCACACAAATAAAAACATTGAGTGCTATCGTTGCGGTCGTCTTGGGCATATGGCGAGAGAGTGCAGAACTAAAAACGTGAGTAAGCTCAAACAAAGCTCACATAAAGCAGAATGTAATAGTGATGATGAGCACAAGACAAATATGTTTGTAAGTACCACCAAAGAGGTGATGATAGCCGAGCAGAGAGCTCCTGTATGGTGTATTGACAGTGGATGTACGGGACATATGTGTAACAACAAACAATTGATTAAAGATTTTACTCGAGTTGATACAGACTTGAATTTGGCTAATGGTAAAACTACAAAAATTAGCGGCTCAGGAAAAGTCAGTATTATGGTAGACACAGGCAGCGAAAAGCGCCATGTTGATATTAAAAAAGTGTTCTACGTGTCGGATCTACGAACTAATTTATTATCAGTTGCGAAGATGACAGATCACGGGTTTGAAGTTCGCTTCAATAAAAATTATGCAATTGTCATAGATGACAATAATAAGGTTCCTATGCGAGCGGATCGAGTTGGTAACTTATACCACGTCCGAATGAGCCAAGATGATGTCAATAATGTTGAAATGGTGAAAAAACCTATAGATATGTGGCACGAGCGCCTCGGCCATATTAACGAGCGTGATTTGAAGGCAATGGCGAAAAATGGCCTTGTCCATGGCCTATCATTGAAGGACAACGAAAAATTGTCAGAGTGTGAAATATGTATAAGTGAAAAACAGACATGCACGCCTTTTTCTAAAGGAAGCGAAGATCGTACAAGTGAACTATTGGAGATCGTGCATACTGATGTGTGCGGACCAATGAGACAATAGTCTATGGGCGGTAAAAAGTATTTTGTCACGTTCATCGACGACAAATCAAGATGGTGTGAAGTATACTTTATTGCTAATAAAAGCGACGTACTTCAAGTTTTCAAAGATTACAAGGCTTACGTGGAAAAATTGACAGGAAAGAAGATAAAGAATCTACAATCCGATAACAGTCGAGAATACATTAACAAAGACTTTGATGATTTCTTGAAGAAAGAAGGAATAAGACGGAGGTTGACGGCACCTTATACGCCTCAGCAGAACGGGATTTCGGAGAGAAAGAACAGGACACTGCTAGAGATGGCCCGTTGTATGATGCGTCAGGCGGGAAGCCCTCCTGTTTTTTGGGCTGAAGCAATTAATACTGCTAATTACATAAGGAACCGGTGCCCAACTGCAGCTCTTGATGGTCAAATACCATTTACCCTGTGGAAAAGAAAGAAACCTACCGTAATCTACATGCGCTTGTTTGGATCGAAAGCGTATTATAAAAACAAAGGAACGCAGAAGGGAAAATTCGAATCAAGTTCAGAGCTTGGAATATTTATGGGCTATGATACTGAGTCTAAAGCTTACAGAATACATGATCCTTTTTTTTTTTTTTTTTTTCGGGCCGGGGGCCGAACCTCCTCCGTGGTCCCCGCGCCTAGGGGGCGCGCGGGGTATGTGAGACTCAACGATCTGCAGGTGTTGAGAGCAGATCGCGGGCCCAAGGATTTTAGGGCCCACCCACTAAACGACTCCCCTGCACTCTTACACCCGACGTCCGATCTCCGTCCGGGGTCAGAACCCGTTCAGAGTAGGGGGGTTCCCGCGGTCAACACTACAACCAGACACGCGGCGCCACCCCGAGGACGCCCGACCGACGGGTCGTCGAGGCGATAGTCGACGACCAACGACGTCGGTCTCCGCGGTACGGCGGCCCTACCAGGCCGCCCGGGCGGTGCCGCTGGTGTTCCGGGATACCCCGCTGGGCCAGAACCAGCCTGCCGGGTCGGAACGCGATACACCGCCGACCGGGTTGCTCTTCAACAGTATGTTCGGCGACGACAGCGACGACGAAAATGCGGACCGCATCGCGGTCCGCAGCCGCCGACGCGCCGTCCCGTCCTCCTGGTGCCAGCGCGCTAGAGTGACGGTAGCGTGCGGCGCAGCCTCAACCCCCTTAGGTCGCCCCGTGACCATCACCGGGAGGAGACTGCCTCCTCATAGGGGCTGGAGCTGGACAAACGCCCTCCTCCGAACCCCGGCTCGACGGCGGCGGCAAGGCGCCGAGAGGGAAGAAGAGCTCTCCCTCTCCCGTTCCGCCGCCTCCTTCTGCGAGATGGTGGACTCGCAGAAGTCGAGCATCGCCTGCCAGGACTCGTCGCTGCCGAGCATCGTAGCCACGACGGTCGGAAGCGACAAGTCCGGTCCTATTTTTGCAACGAGGACGCGGCGCTGCTCCGCGAAAGCGGTGCAGTACGCGAGCGTGTGCTCCGCCGTGTCCTCGTTGCAGCCACTGCAGTGGTGGCACTTCGGCGTCGGCTCCCTCCGGGCGACGAGGTGCAGGTAGCGACCGAAACAGCCGTGTCCCGTGAGCACCTGCGTCGCTCGGAAGGTGAGACGTCCTCGGTCGCGATTCACCCAGTCCGAGAGGACCGGGCGGATCGCCTCGACAGTCCGTCGCCCGTAGGCGGGGTCCGCCAGGCGGCGAGACCACGCCTCGAGCACGGCACGCCGAGATTGAAGTTTCCGCGCTCGAACTTCCGCCGCGCCGGGACGCGGCTCCCCCCTGGAGCGGAGATCGCATCGCCACGCGTAATCCGCAGCGAGCGCCTCCGCTTCCAGGTCCCAGGGAGGCGTCCCAGCTAGCACGCACGCCGCCTCAAACGAGACGGTGCGGTATCCACGAACCGCCCTGACCGCAATCGCGCGCTGCGGACGTCGCAACGCCGCAACGTTGTCACGGGTCAGGGCGTGGCACCACACGGGAGCCCCGTACAGTGCCATCGACCGCACCACCCCCGTGTAGAGGCGGCGCACTACCACGTCAGGCCCCCCGACGTTCGGCAACAGCCGACTCAGCGAGCCGGCAGCCGCCATCAGTCGGGGACCTAATCTTTCAAAGTGAGCGCGGAAGCTCCAACGACCGTCCAGTACGAGACCGAGGTACCGCAACCCGGTTGCCTCGATCTCGACGCGAACGCCTCCGATCACGAGGTGGGCCCCCTGAGGCGGCGCTCTCCGGGCCCCGTGAAACAACAGGGCCTGGGATTTATCAAGCGCCACCTCCAGACCCAACCGTCGGATCCTGCCGATGACGAAGGCCACCCCCGCGCAGGAAAGACGAGCAGACTCGCGCAAATCCTTCCCCCGGGCCACGACCAAAGTGTCGTCCGCGTAGCAAACTATGCTTAGACCCGGGAGAGGAGCGCTAAGGGCGCTCCGCAGGACCCAATCATAGCCGATGTTCCACAAGAGAGGGCCAAGGACCGACCCTTGTGGAACACCGCGCTCAACGGGGAAGCGGAGCACCGTCCCACCGTGCCCGGTGCACACGACCGACCTATCCTCGAGGTAGGACCCGATCAGCCGACGGAGATACGCAGGGACGCCATGATACTGCAGCGCCCCCGCGATTACCGACCAGGGCAGGGTGTTGAACGCATTGGCGATGTCCAGGGACACCGCCAGTGCAACCCCACCCCGGCCGACAGCCTCATCAGAGAGGGCGCGCACGCGCATCACCGCGTCGATGGTCGAGCGGCCCTCCCTGAATCCGAACTGCTCCGCTGACAGATCAGGACCCACTCCCGTCAGGTGCTGGACGATGCGGGCGGCCACCACCCGCTCGAGCAGTTTTCCCGCTTCGTCCAGCAACACGATGGGACGATACCCCGCAGGTGAGTCCGCAGGGCGTCCCTCCTTCCTTAGCAGAACAAGTCTGCCCGTCTTCCACTGCTTTGGAAACCGCCCCGACTCGAGGCAGGCTTCAAAGAGCCGCACGAGCCGGTCCCCAAGGGCACCGAAGGCCAAATCCCAAACCCGACCGTGAACACCGTCAGGGCCGGGGGCCGCGTCTTTCCTCCGCATCCTCGACACGGCCGCACGAATCTCCTGCTCCGATATGCTCGGAGGAACCACCTCAGCAGGGGCATCACCGCTCACGTCAAGGCGTGGCGGCACGCCCATGAAGGGGGGCTCAAAGTCCCTCTCCATCCGCGGGAATAGCCCGGAGACAATATCCCGCAGCTGCTGAGGCTGGAGACGCTCCGTCACCGGGAGCGCCCACGGTCGCAATTTCTTGCGTACCGTCTGGTACGGGCGCCCCCAGGGATCCTGATCGAGCGTCTCCAGGAGCGTCTTCATGCTCTGAGACTTGGCCTCGCCGATGGCCCGCCGCAGAACCTCCTGCTTTTCACGGCAGTCGGCATGTAAGCGGGCCGCCACCTCCGCGAAATCCATACCGCGAAGACGGCGACGGCGGTGGCGGGCGCTTCGGCGGCGTGCCCGCACGCACTCCTCTCTGAGGAGTGCGATCTCGGGCGTCCACCAATACGCACCGCCACGTGGAGCGCGGCCGCTGACCCGGGGCATCGCAGCATCGCAGACGCGACGCATCGTACCCCGGAACCAATCGGCCTCCGACTCCACGTCCACTAGACGCGCGGGCATCGGCGCCCACGCGGCCACTGTGGCCGCCTCCACCGCGAGCACCTTATTCAGGCGCTTCAGTGCCCATCGTGGGAATGATCGGGGAGCGCTACGCGGGAGCTCCTCCTCGCCGCGGGCGTCTTCGGCCGGCGTATTCAACGAAGTGGAAACGGAGAGCTCAAATCGGACAAACCGATGGTCCGAGAGCGTCTCCGCCCCCTCGAGAACACGCCAGCCACGGACACGGCGTGCGGCGGACGGAGACGCGAACGACACGTCCACGTGTGATTCCCCGTTCCACCGCACGCAGGTCGCGACCGGACCTCTGTTCAGAAGACAGAGACCGGTCGCGAAAGCCCACTCCGACAGGAACTCGCCGCGCGAGTCCGTGCGGGGGGAGCCCCACGCTGTACATTTAGCGTTGAGGTCCCCCGCCAGTATCACCGGGCGAGACTCGAAGCGATGAACCAACGCCTCGAGCCCACCCAGGAACCGTTCGAACTCAGCGAGACTCCTGTTCGGAGAGAAGTACACCCCGATCACGACGGTTTCGTTGACCCTAACTACGACGTACCCGGATCCCCTGGCCACCATTCCAAGGGGGGGTAACGCCGCTGATTGTCGCATCACGATCGCCACGGAGCCATCAACATCTCCGGCCCAGGAATCCTCCCGGTCGGGAGGTACGAAGTATGGCTCCGCAACGATCGCGATGTCGATGAACCACTCCGCCATGGTGTGGACGAGGAGATCCTGCGCCCTGGCGGAGTGGTTCACGTTCGCTTGGAGGAAGCGATGGACGTGATCCATTATTGAGGTGTCACGTCCATCGCTCCCTCGTCTTCCGTCCCACCTTGCGGCCCGACGGCCGCGGTGGGAACTGACTGGCCGGCTGCTTTACACGCAGCCGGTTCTTCCTCTGTTATTTTCTTCTTTTTCCCGCCACGCCTCCTCTTTGTGGAGGAGGGGGCGGAAAGACAGGCCGGGCCCCCAGCCCGATGATCGGCCCGCCGCTTCGCCGCGTCGCATAGCACGCAGTGTGGCGCGGCGGCTGTGCAGGAGACCGCTTTGTGTCCGGGCTGGCCGCAGCGGAAACAAAGCCCGCTGCGGTCCACGGCCGATGGGCACCTGGCGAGGCCGTGCCCGGTGCCGAAGCACCGGAGGCATCGCCAGGGGCGGGCCTTCTGTAACTGCACGTGGGCCATCACCCAGCCCACGCGCAGCCTCCCTGGTGAGTCGGCGGGCCGACCTTGTGGAGGCGTAGCCAGGAGCGTGGCCGCCTGCATAGGGCAACGCGCCCACGCAGTGAAGGCTCCAGAGTAAGAGCTTCGCAGCTCTCCCACTCTGACCTGCGTGAGGGCGCAATTGCCCTGCGATGCAATGGCGGCGGCCACTTCCTCCTTTGTGGCGCATTCATCCAGGCCCGTCACTTTGACTTCTGCCATTTTGACGGGCCTGTCTATACGCACCACTTCTGGGTCCGGCAGGATTTCACGGAGCCGGGTTGCTAGCTTGTCCGCGGCCGCACTGGTGTTGGCACCAGGACACTCCAGCAACCGGGCCCCGTTGGCGGTGTGCCGGACTCGGAGGCCACCCTCCACGCCCATGGCATCCACGTCGACGCTAGCGCGCGCCCGGGCCATCACCTCCCCATAGGTGAGGCCCTTTTCCTTGGCAGCCGGCAGCAGCTCCAATACGACAGCCGCCGACCGCGGGGCGCGCGGTTTTCTTGCCTTGCGCCCTCCCTTTCTTTTCCCTTCAGTTGCTGCTCGACCCACTACCTGGGGAGCATTGACTGTCGGAACGGGACGGGGGTTAGGTACGTCTTGCGCCCTCCTTCGACCCCGCTTCACTACCGTCGTCCAGGCTGCGTCCATGTTGGACGGGGCGGGAGGCAATGGACGGGTCTGGGGGTGTTGCGCTGGCTGGGCGGCATTCACACACCCCTTTGGATTGTTGCGGCTTCTGCCAGGCCCCGCCTTCGCAGGCTGGGGCGGGGCAGAAGCAGCAGCCTGAGGCCTCTCAGGTTAGGCAGGTGTTCGTCGCCCAGCAGTCTTGGACCGTGTAGTCAGTTTGGCTGCAGTGGCGTTCGCGGGCGCCGGTGCAGCCGCGGTCTTAGGCGTTAGTGATGCTTGCGCTGGCCGCTCGTGTGCCAGCGGTGGCCTCGCGCGCACTACTGTAGAGGTGCGAGCCTCAAGAATGGCTAGGCGTCTCTTGAGGTCTTCGATCTCCTTATCTTTTTCCGCCACTATGGCCTCTTGCACTTGGGATGGTGGTGGTGGGGAAACTGAACTGCCCCGCTGTCTCCTTACACCATCAATGGCCACACGCATGGCGGCCATCTCTTCCCGCAACTTTACACTTTCCGCCCGAAGCTCTGCATTCTCACTCTGAACGCAGGCGTACAAAGCCTGTAGACTCTCCAGCTGCGACCGCAGGCCAGCTGTTTCCTCCGTGGCAGTGCGCTGGAGAAATGCCTCTAAGAGTCTACCCATGGCAGTGACCACGCAATTCAGGGCATGCACGTACGTGCCCTTTAAGGAGCCTGATTTGCTCGCCACCTTGGAGACAATATCCAGAGAGGTTTCAAAAGTTTTGTGGAGGTCAGTGGGTTCAGTCTCCATAAGGGAGCGGCACAACCGCTCAACCTCTCCCTCCCTGATTCGTTCGGCCTTCCCACAACGGGTTCTCCCGCCTCGCAGCGAGCCGGCTGCCAATCCGCCGCAGGTTATCCGAACATCCTGTTCTTTGGCAGACGACGCCGCAATAGTTGCCGTTCTTTCCTCGACCGCCAAAAACTTGGCGGGCGCGGGTTCAATTTCCGAGGAGTCGGAGGGAGCGGAAGTCACCGGTCTCTTGACCGTCTTCCGCTTCCTCCGAGTTTTCGCATCAGCGTTGGCTCTGCTGGCGAGCCGTCCGGTAGTATTCCGAAGCAAAAGCGGCGACTCTCGACCACTCGACGCGTAGCCCCTCGCAGAGCTTCGCGTCGAGCGCAGTGAGAGTGCACTGTCACAACGCTCAGGATGCACGAATAGATCTTTTTCGCGGCTCGTGCTGCCGCCTCCTTCCTCTAGGCAATTGTTGCCCCCCCCAGAATACGAGGGGCAGCGTGCCTCCGATTGCTCGGAGGCACGGAGGGATTCTCCTCCCGCTGAGCGGGAGGTACCCTCCTGGGGTAATACTGTTTCACAATTGTCCATATTCATTTTTTTTTTCCTTTCTTATTTAACCAGGGGTGAGGTCCCCTGGGATCAGGTGATGCCCTCGGGACTGGACTCCCTCCAGCCATTCATCCCTTCACCGGGCATCGGAGCTTGGGATTGGGGTATTTTTTATAGAGGTTTACGTCCTCGCGACCCCGTGCCTTGCGGCAGCGGCCACCGCCCCCCACTCAGTGAGGATTACGGGTTGGTCGGCAGCCCACCGGGTGCACAGGGCAACTCGGCAGACCACCGCCCCACGCTCGAAACGAGCAACCACGAAGCCACGCCGGCGAACCGGTACCCCCCATATCTGGGGGGCGTTCCCCTGTAGCCGAAGCCGGGGACATAGCAACCAGCGGTCAGCAGCTGCGAAAATGCAGCGCTGACTCACTTCCACGACTACGGGGCACAGGGTGCCACCGCTCACGGCAGGCCGGCGAACCAGTGCCGTCGGAAGCTGCGATCTCCAGAAGGAGCACTCTTCACTTAGTGAAGAGTGTGGAGAGCGCAGTCCTTCCGCTCCTCCTAGTGCTGATTTTGGTCCGCGTCATCCGATCTCTTTCGTTGCAAAGCCTATCTAAGCTATCCTAAGCCTAACCCTAAACCTAGGACCTTAACCTACATCTAAACCTAACCCTATACCTAGGACCTTAACCTACATCTAACCTAACCCTATACCTAGGACCTTAATCTACATCTAAACCTAACCCTAGACCTAGGACCTAAACCTAAGAATCCTTGCAACGAAAAAGATCGGACGATACCTCTGGGAATGTCGCCCAGAGGATCCCGTTATCCGCCACCTACGGACGCGCCACGGTGGAAGTCCAGCAAAACTCCCCCACAGACGGAGCCCCCGGCCACGCAGAGTGCGCACCGGGGGGCCCGCCCAGGTCCCGGGACAGAATACATGATCCTAAGACTAGAAGAATCGTCATTTCTCGCGATGTGAAGTTTATGAACGAGACAGCATTCTGTCATGAGTATAAAGAAATACGAAATGACGAAGAAGAGAGTTTTGATAATTCGAAGATAGTCGTTGAATTGACAGGACATGATCAGAAGAAGGAAGATCGAAAAACAAACGCCATGAGAGGGAGAGGAAGACCAAGGATAGTTCGTACTGGCTTAGTGAGAAGACCGCGCAAAGAGTATAAACCAGCTACTAACAGTATAGAGAGTGAAACTGAATCAGAGTATGAAGTAGATAATGAAGAAACGACAGCTGGAATTGCGATCATTGAACCTAAAACATGGAAAGAAATAGAAAAGACTGATGACGAACCTGAATGGCGAAGGGCTTTAGAAGACGAGTATTTGGCACAATTAAAGAATGTTACATGGGAAATAGTCCCACGACCGAAAAATAGGAAAGTGATTGGTAGCAGATTTGTATTTCAAACAAAGAATACAGGGAAGAAAGTACGGCTTGTTGCAAAGGAATGTTCTCAAAGGCCAGGGGAGGATTTTTACGAAACCTCTTCTCCTGTTGTAAGGTCTTCATCTGTGAGACTCATAGCTGCAGTGCCAGCTGAGTTAGGATTAGAGATGCATCAAATGGATGTAGTAACAGCTTACTTGAATGGTACTCTCGAAGAAGATGTATTCATGGAAATACCAGATAAACTATCAGATGTCTTAGAAAGTGTACTAGCAAACCAAAATATTGGATCAAAAAGGGATATTATAAGAGATAAGAATATACTTCATACAGCTAAACGCTGGAACGAAGCATTGAATGAGTGTGAGAATAATGTGTGTTTGTTAAAGAAGTCTTTGTATGGTTTGCGTCAATCAGGATTACAGTGGCATAAAAAGTTAGTAGGAAGGTTGAAGAAGATTGGTTTTGAAGCATTACCACAAGAACCTTGTGTGTTTGTTGCGCAAAGGGATGAAAAAATGATGTTAATTGCTATTTATGTAGATGACATTATCCTAGCAACTAATGATGAGGTGTGGTTGAATGATGTTAAGCGTCAGTTATCTAATGCTTTTGAAATGAAGGATATGGGCAAAATCAGTACTTGTTTGGGTATCGAATTTTCACGTGATAAGGAGCATAGAGTGTATTTAAAGCAAGGTGCGTATATAGATAAAGTATTAGAGCGTTATGGTATGAGTGATTGTAAACCTATATCAACACCTATGGATGTGAACGTTAAGCTAGAAAAATCCAACAGTGTAAACAATGATGTTATGAGTCAGTACCCTTACCAGAACCTAATAGGTGCCCTTATGTATTTGGCTGTATCTACCAGACCGGATATAGCTTATACTGTAAATTATTTAAGCCAATTTAACACTAATTATGATGTACAGCATTGGAAGGCAGCTAAGCGAGTGTTGAGGTATTTGAAAGGTACATCAACTTTCGGCTTAATGTATGAGAGGACAGGTGTACCATTGTTTGGTGTAGTTGATGCAGACTGGGGTGCAAATACGATTAATCGAAGGTCATATTCCGGTTTTGCATTTATTTTAGCAGGTGCCCCAATTACCTGGGAAGCACGAAAACAGCGTACCGTTGCATTATCGAGCACAGAAGCCGAGTACTTGGCGCTTTCTGAAGCAACTAAGGAAGCTATCTATCTCAGAAATGTGGTAAATAATATTGGTGTAAAATGTGGTTGTGTGACATTATTTAATGTCAACCAGGATGCTATGAAGCTTGCACAGAATAGAAGCTATCATTCTCGCACTAAGCATATTGATGTTAGACACCATTTTGTTCGAGATATGTGTGAACAGAGTGTGATTGATTTGAAATACTTGAGTACAGACAAAATGCCTGCTGATATTTTGACCAAGGGCTTGTGTGGGACGAAGCATTATGAATGCATGAATAATTTAGGTATGATGGAATAATCATAATTGTCTGTGATGTCTGTAGTTAAAAGCTCACGACTTTGAGGGGAGGTGTTAATAAGGTAAAGTTCGATGAGCAAACTTATCTATGATTGTCTGTGCGAACTGATATATGTCAGAATATAATGTTAATTTGAAAATTATAAAATACTAATTGAACTACTAAATTGTTTCTAATTATGCACGTCCTAACAATATATATAGGTATAAATCTACAGTGGTTTTTAGGGATGTTCCGTTATAACTACTGAACCGTGCATCCGATTGACTTGAAACTTGGTATCCATGCAGAAAATACATGTACTTAATTGATAGGCTAATATTCATATGAGTGTTGGACTCCCTACACCAGTTGAGGGGGCTATAATGATGAGAATCTTTGTGGGGGTGAGAAATAATAATGTTAATTTTAAATGCCCAGCGAAGCGGACGGGTACAGCTTGTATTTTTATAAAACTAAAAATACGGTAATAAACACATGATAATTAATTAATTATGTCAGTGTTTTAATAGTGGCCACGACTCGCGAAAACCGATGAAAATACTAAATTGTAAATTAAAAAAAATGTAGTTTTTTTTTTGCTAGACAGCTTTTTATCAGCCTTAAGATGAGTATCAGGACAGTTACGTTGTATGCTGCGAGCTATGGTTATGCTCGTACAAAAACTTCGCCTAAAATTAAACTTGAATTCGCAATTAAAAATCAAATATCCTATATAATTAAAAGCACTTTTACGGTTTAATCCCGGGCTTACATAATGTCATTATATTTATATATTACTACTACTACTATATACTATATTATACTTGTAGTGTTAATTACAGCCGTCCGCGGATACTACACGAAAACTGTAAAGTATTTGAGAAGTAAAAAAAAAACAAATACAATGGAAAATAAAATCGTAAAAATAATTTTAATTAAAAGCTCGTAATAACCGTACATTATAAACTCCCCGATGTTTTAATTCAAATTTTGTGGTATTTTAAATCCATTGTACACAAGACCTAGCCTTTGTTATTCGTCAGCATCCCCATTAGTGGAACAACGGCTGTGATCTATCGCCCGTAATGCTCTCACGTTGTAGCTAGAGATATACGCAATTTTATATCTTCAAATCTATCATGCCCATATGATATATTGGACATTTCAGTACCTTTAATAATGTAGTAGAACCCTTTAGATTCTTCTGAAAGCAATGCTTGAGATTTAATTTCGCATCTACTTTCGCGATAGCGATAATAAGTGAAAAGTTTTAGCTCCTTAAAATAAATAACTATACAGAGACCTTAGAACTTATCTCAAAGTGGGTGGCGGCATTTACGTTGTAGATTTCTGTGGGCTCCGGCAACCACTTACGAAAAGATGGGCTGTGAGCTCGTCCACCCGTCTAAGCAATAATAAAAATAAATAAAATATTATTATTTATTTTGTATATAAATACTTAATGCAAGGGATTAAAGTTTAAAATAACGCAAACCTTATTAATACGCACTTAATATATTATGCCATCATTCAAGTTTCCTATTAAGGTAGAACTGACAGGATAATTCTATTGCTTCCTAATACTATTAAGAGGCGAGTGTAAAAAGAGAGTAACTTAATATTTTTTTTATTTTTCTTTATTGCTTAGATGTGTGGACGCGCTCACAGCCCACCTGGTGTTAAGTGGTTACTGGAGCCCATAGACATCCACAACGTAAATGCGCCACCCACCTTGAGATATAATTTCTAAGGTCTCAAGTATAGTTACAACGGCTGCCCCACCCTTCGAACCGAAACGCATTACTACTTCACGGCAGAAATAGGCAGGGTGGTGGTACCCACCCACGCGGACTCACAAGAGGTCCTACCACCAGTGGTACCTACAATAGTGGAGTAATGGCTTAGAGTTTAGACGCTACCGTGCCGTAGGCTTGCTGTATTAGAGTTCTAGTAAGTTCTACTCAGTTCAGTAGCAAGTTCATCTAAGTAGACAAAAGGTTAGCCTAAAAGCAGCTAATGATTTTGTAACGCACAAAAACAAGCAAGGCTCTAATGACCTCTAATGAAACAAATCTGTAATAGGAAATGCTCTCTTAGGAACAGAGCACTCGATTGTTCATGCTTTTTATCGCTTTGCCGAAGATGGGCACGGATACTTCACAATCACTGCATATCCACTATCAATTTTCACCTATCAACCTCACGCGAAATATAAATAAACTGTAGGTCCCGCAGTACTCGAAATTCGACTATAATTAATTGGAATTGTAAGTTTGTACACTATTATGATTGTATTTTTTACTTCTATAATCACAAATTTCCCCAAGACTACACTATAAAAAATATTAACTAAGACAAACCATATTCTATTCTCAATTTGACAACAGACGTCAAGAACAAAAGTTTGACAATAAATAGTACTATGCATGCGTGTGTGCGTTAAATACATGGTATGTAGTGTGTGTAATGTTTTCTTTATTGATTTCATGTATCTTTTATGCATTATTTAAAAAAAATATTGGCATTGTGCACTTCTTCTCTATATTTTCTATAAGTGTGGAAAATTTCATACTCCTCCGTCCGCGCAATTGTCGTAAAAAGGGATACAAAGTTTTTGCTTCACGTATTAATATATAGATAATCACTACATAGTATAAAACAAATTCGCTTTCTCTGTCCCTATATATGCTTAAATCTTTAAAACTACGAAACGGATTTTGTTGCGGTTTTTTTTAAATAGATAGAGTGATTGAAGACGAAGGCTTATATGTATAATAACATTCATTAAATAGTGGAGAAATCAATAATAAATTACAGTGTCCGAAGCGAAGCGAGGGCGGGTCGCTAGTAGTTTAATAAAACTAACAAAATACGCTTTCATAGAAAGTTCAACTAAAAAATAGAAAATAAATTTCAATAAATTTTAATAAATTTGAATTAAAAATGGTGTAAGAAAAAATGATTTTATTGTAAAAGCGCGGGATGCTTTTCAGGATATTATCAAAAAAACCGTTCTACTTATATCTGTTCATAAAATATTTATAACTACTGATACGATGCCATGTATTTTGTTAGTTTTTTTTAAACTATTATTTATTTTTCGTTTTTAGTTGAATTTCAATTTTTTCAATATAAAATTTTTTTCAGTTTTTTTATATTGAATTGTCATCGGTCCTTAACAAGTATACCAAATTTCGAGTTAATCCGACGTTTTGAAGGGGGTCAAAATCATGTTCAAAGATTCCGTTGCATAAACATACATACGTCTGATGCTGATAAAGGCGTATTAAAAAAAAATATCATTTCATACTTACACCGCTTTATCTAGCACAGCCGTGGCAAACGTTCTCGCATTTTCATCAATCTGCCTCAAACAGCAGACACGCTGGAGTGGCCGGCCATTAAATTCAATTGATAAAATAAACTTAGTGATTATTTGTTAGAACCAGTCGTTTCATACATTATCCCAACGAATCCTAATTTAAGCTTTAAAGCCGCTTGTGAGTTTAGACATCTTATAGAATAGATTAATATTTAATTGAATCAAAAATATTTCGGTCAGTGGCACAGTGAAATGCGAGGTTCAGTCTTGTGTCCAGTTGCTCGGACTTTTTACTGGTGGTAGGACCTCTTGTGAGTCCGCACGGGTAGGTACCACCACCCTGCCTAATTCTGCCGTGAAGCAGTAATGCGATTTGAAGGGTGGGGCAGCCGTTGTAACTGTTTTGAGACCTTAGAACTCATGCTTCAAGATGGGTGGTGGCATTTACGTTGTAAGTGTATATGGGCTCCAGTAACCAATTAACACCAGACGGGTCCTGAACTCGTCTGCCAACCTAAGCAATAAATATAGAAAAACTTGATCACTCCCATTTTATTTGGCCTAGACCTCTGGAGCGTCTTCCATCCACTTTACCCGACTCTGTACAAGTTGTCGAGAGGATTTTCTTTCTATATGTCTAAAATACTGTGCCACTGACCGACATAAGTGGCCACAAATCACAAAAAAATATCACAGGCGGGCGCATCACGATGCTCAACAATGATCGATCGATTGAAGGAGTAATCACAAATAAATGACAAACAATTAGTCCTAACTAATAATATAAATGTGTGTAAAGCTGTTATCTTTTAGTCCAGCGGCTCTCAACACAACCTCGTCGCGAAATGTAGAAATAAAATACTTTTACCTAAACCGAAGCAAATGGAAGCTGATGGTACAAAGAGCCACGAAGGGCTTTCAGGGACACGACCTTCAGCAATGAAGTATTCGACTAAGAAGAATATCTAAAGTGACCCGGGGGAATTGCTTCTCTAGAACATATATGGCGTAAATATAAAACTAAAAGTTAACAGTACAACCAATTATTAAAAGACAAATCATTTGTAAATTAATAAATGTGCCTACATATTCATACACATGTATTTTGCATCCAAGCATGTAATGTCGAAATTTTATAAAGACTATGCTAGTGCGTTGCTGAGTAAAAAATTTGAGAGGCACTGCTCTAGTACTATAACAGATAGGTACCGCCATCTCAAGTATTTCAGACACTGAATGATGGCCACGACCTGTCTAACAAGAGTGATACGACATAGAAGTTTGAAAGTTGTAACGTCATACGTTTACTGGTGGTAGGACCTCTTGTGAGTCCGCGCGGGTGGGTACCACCGCCCTGCCTATTTCTGCCGTGAAGCAGTAATGCGTTTCGGTTTAACTTTGAAGGGTGGGGCAGCCGTTGTAACTATACTGATATCTTAGAACTAATATCTCAAGGTGGGTGGCGCATTTACGTTGTAGATGTCTATGGGCTGCAGTAACCACTTAACACCAAGTGGGCTGTGAGCTCGTCTACCCATCTAAGCAATAAAAAAAAAAAACATATCAATATGCCAAACTCGAAAAAAAATACTTTTTTTAATTGCTTATTGCTTGCAACTCGCATTAAGTAGCTACCGGAGCCCACAGACATCAACAACGTAAACCACGCGTCTTACTCACCACTCCGCCTATCACAGAACATAGCCTACTTTAGGGCAGCTTAAATTCATAATTTTCCTACTTACCGTTTCCTTCTTCCACGCCTAGCTCTAGAACCGTAACGACATAATAAAATAGGCAATTTCATTAGCAAGGAAACCCGTTTGCATGTGTTATGATTTAAGCTCCGTTCCATTAGACTGAACAGTTTAGTATTAAGTTCAGCTTAAGCTAAATCAACGATCACATTTAATAATATTTATAAAGATTATCCTTGTTAGTACTAACGTGGCGTAAATAATGTGGATATACTGTGTGCGTGTGTGTGTGTTTTCTACGGGTAACATATAAAACTGTTGAACAACTATTAGATGATAGATTATCTATTAGATGTTCGTTTTTTTTTATTATTGCCCTTGTTGGCAGACGAGCATACAGTCCACCTGATGGCGAGTGGTTACCGTCGCCCATGAACATCAGCAATGCCAGGGCCTACCGCTTAATACTCTCCACAAGCCTCGTTTGAAGAAAGACATGTCATAGCGCTCGGGAAACACCGTGGAGGGGAGCTCATTCCATAGCCGGATGGTACGTGGCAAAAAAGATCTCTGGTAACGCACTGTGGATGACCGCAGTGGCTCCAGGTAGTATGGATGACTCTACTCCGGTGGCGGGCGGTGCGATGGTAAAAACGAGATGCCGGTATCATCTCGAATAATTCCTCAGAGCACTCCCCATGGAACATACGGTACAAAATACAGAGGGAACCGAAGTCCCTCCGTAGACCCAGAGGTTCCAACCGATCCGTGAGATTGTGATGATCGACAATCCGAACGATCGTTTATTGATATTTTAATAACAATAACTAACTGTGAACAAATCACGCACGAACATCGAGCCCCAATTTAGGATTCCCTCTGAGATTGACATACATGCTTATATATATTTAAATATACACATATGTATATAGATATTAAACATCCAGACAAACAAAGAGCAAACAAACCTGTTCATCATACAATGTTTGCTAGATTTGGGAATCAAACCTATGACTGGGCGCAATAGTCAGGGCCGCTAAGTACTGCACCACCAAGCCAGAATATCTGGATGGTAATCGCTGGATTTCCGTCTGTTCCCTTCATACGACAGGCCGTTTTTAAACGAAGTCCAAGTCCACCAAGGCAGGCTTGAAGCATGGTGATAAGCTACCACAAAACCAGCCTGGATGTATCCCATTAGATAACCGGCATACCAGAATACCCAGCTTCCAAAAAATGCCCCAAACTTCAAAAATATGTAGCACTGTACTACACAGCAAATTACGCCACTCATCCCACTAGTAAATCCGATCTAACCAGGACTGTAACAGAATAGGATCTAAGTACACAATATCTAAATACAATAATGATGCCATAGTTATCCGTACGCAGTTCATGCAAAAGCTGAAATTAAATTAAAATCAATTGGCTTATAGTTGTTATTAGTTGATACAAGAGTTTGTTTGTCATTTCAATTCATTTATTCACGTCCACAGCATTAGTACCCTACTGCATCGCGGAACCGGTAATGAAAAGCAAATAGAACTAGCAACTGGAATTTTCGTTGTACATTGCGCGGTCTGCAAAAGAAGGTAATAGAGAAGATACTGAAGATAGTGTTTGTGCGAGCTTTGGATTTACATTACTTGTTATATAGGGAACAAACCACAGTTGATTATGTAGCACCAAAACTAGAATTTCGTATACTGCTGGATCCAGAAACTGATAGTAGATACTGAGACATAGAGATTGATTTTGCTGATGTCTTACCGCTTCAGTAGACCTTGGAGCCAAAGCAGTATTATTGATGAATGGTATCGTAAAAAGCGAAAATCAGGGTTTCAAACTGCAGCTAATTGATTACAAAGAAGTAGTCAATGCTTTAAGCGTTGTCCAAAGTGACTTACTGTATGTAAGTATATACACTGTTTTCTTTAAATTATATTTTGCTTACCTATCTCCCAGTAGCCTTTAGAGGCCATTTTAAAAGAATTTGCTAACACTAACCCTAGGAAGAGTAACACTGCGTTGAATCTAAGCCTGACGCTATTCTAGCTGTGAGTAGCTACTTGTAGGTGACCTCACGGGTTTAAATTGGGAGACTTTACCAAGACTGGTCCTAGCAAAGGCCGGGACTCGCAGAATCTACCACTGGATCGGAATCGCGACCCACTGTGAAGATCCGGCGAGAAAATATGTTGGTTAATCTATGGACTTATTTAGTAGTGACTTCACTACTAAATCACACAAAAGTATTTGAAAAAGTAAGTAATAAGTATTTGAAAAAAAATATTAAAGCCTTGAACTCCCATCTGAATGTGCTGGTGGAACTGAGCTCCGAATCGGTGGTAAGTCGTGACCACTCAAAAGCGCCAGTGAAGGTCTAATTTAATTAAAAACTTGTAAATTTTTGCTCATCCGTATTTATGTATTGTAGAAAAGCAAGAGCATCATGTGTATTTAAACTACCTTCATAAACTTAGTGATTGATGTTTTGGGTCTTTTGCGTAGATAATTACAAACAGAATCAATGAAGACTAAACAAGGTATCACAATTTTCGGATTAGATCACTCACTGGTGGTAGGACCTCTTGTGAGTCAGCACAGGTAGGTACCACCACCCCGCCTATTTCTGCCGTGAAGTAGTAATTCGTTTCGGTTTGAAGGGGCAGCCGTTGTAACTATACTGAGACCTTAGAACTTATATCTCAAGGTGGGTGGCGCATTTACGTTGTGGATGTTTATGGGCTTCAGTAACTACTTAACACCAGGTGGGCTGTGAGCTCGTCCACCGATCTAAGCAATAAAAAAAAAAAAAATAAAAAATAAACAAGGAGTCCAATTTTCGGATTAGATCTAGAAAATTCTCGATATATAAATAAGACCAAAACCGCGTGTTGAACTTAGTCAACAATAACTTCCCGTTATGATGTCTGCCAAGCTATATCTGTCGTCGTTCACAGAGAAATATCTTCTATTTCGATTTTGGTTAGGCAAGAGTAACAATTTGGAAATTGCAGCTTACAATGTTATATATGAGGTTTTGTAGACGTAAACAACCATTGAGCGAACTATCGTTTGTAGTGAATTGTAGGTATCATACAGCCACCGGTAAGGTTCACTACACAGAGTGTATAGTCTGTGGAGGAGAAACAAATAGCCCGCCAAAAAACTTTTTGGCGGGAACGCGAGGAGTGAAGTTGTGTGATTTGTTTTATTTCATCTATTTAGTGTTTCTTCGGGTTTAAATGTGTAATAATGGTGGTTTATTAACTGTTTAATATCTATGAAAGTGCACAAATGTGGGAAAATGAAACAAAGCCGCTGGACGCAACTTCTCGGGATCCTCCAAAAAGTCCACTGAAAAAATCTTAGTAAATGACCACCATTTTACTAAGATTATATTTCATTCCATATCATCTCATTTCATTTAATTTCATCCCAGTTGATTAACGTCTCAAATTAATCATCTTCATTTCATTTCACTCCATATTATCATTTTTCATAAAATTAAGAATATAAATTAAAATAAGATATGACTTAAAGGTCTTAGTTACCAGGTCATAAAATCACTTAAAAAAAAAAGCCCGCCAAAAATAAAACATTAAAATGTCACTTTCTTGACATTTAAAATGTGACTTTTCTGTGATTCCTACCTACGTGTACCTGCCTCTACTAGTTGCTACATCTCAAGTTACTTATGTTTATAGTAAGAAATACGGAAGCCTGCAAGGGTTGGTGCCATAACCCTATTCTACTTGCGATATCTGTTAAGCTTAGTTTGTTTCTTTTTTTTTTGATTATTCGTAATGTGCCCTAAGGCTGTCGCAACCATATAGCCACTTTGCAGTTTGGCTAATAATTTGGACAGAGAGAGAAATCGTCTTCAAGATAAGACAGGAATGGAATTAATGAGAATGTCCACAGAACAGAACGGTCATGTTGCTATGAGCAGTAGTTCTTGATTTTGACAAGAAATACCAATTAGTTTTTTTTGTGCACTTTTTTAAAACAGGTTATTTTTAATCCAATACATCACTGGTAAGGCTGGAACTGAGAACAGAAGCAAGCGGTTAGCAGAGAGATAAGCAATCAGCATCACTAAAATATTTTATTGGCATACTTTAGACCAGCCTTTCCAAAGTGGGCGATAACGCCCCCTTGTGGGTGCTGCAGGCCTAAAGGGGGGTGGTAAGAGACCCAGAAAAAAAGGGGGCGTGTAGAGGCTTTGGTGGCGATTTGTTATTTCATCTAGGAGGACTTTGAGACACCGAATGAGCTCTCGCTATAGCGTTTTTAAATAGGTGAAAAAATGGGGGCACTACAAAATAATTTATTGTCAAAGTGGACAGTAGACGAAATAAGTTTGGGAGCTCCTGCTTTAGACAGCGCGCGTCCCTAGATCGAGAGACCTGAAATGGTCATATTAACTGGGCTGATGAATTACTCAGATTGATGTAGCACTCGCCTGATGATTCTTCATCAATATTTATGATGGGTTTTTTATTAGCCGCATAGACAAACGAGCAAATGGCTGAGTCGTTACCGTCGCTCATGGAAGTTGGCAATGTCAGAGGGCAGAACCAAACCGCGGGCTACAATGTCAGAACCTTTAAGTCAAAACGCGCCCTAATCGGACTAGCTACGGTTATTTTCGTTATGGGATTTTTTTTATTTTTATGAATGAGGGAATACTGGTAGCCCGGAGGCCTTTGCAGTTTCACCAGGACAGGAGGAGGAATTGGGAATTTTATTTCACTAAAGCAGCTAACTATCTTGTTATATTTAATTTTGATGCACAATCCCCTAGAGCGAATCAATACTATTTAAGTTAACTAAAATTGTAAAACTAACCTACCGGAGGGGATATGTAAGATTAAATTATCTGAGTTCAACGACTCATCTATATCTTTAATTGGACATGACTTATTAACCAACTGTATGGCAAAAATTGCAACTCTGCGGACTTGTATACCAATAATTAAAATAGGAGTTTAGAGCTTAGGAATTATGTAGAGAATTATATCTTCCCACTGCATTATTAAACGTAAAAGAACTAAACTTTTGTATAAAATAAACTTAAAACAAACAAAAGAAATCCGTTCGACGGGGTACACATCAAAGGAAAAACAACATTGTTATTTTTATTTAATTCTGAGCAGTTTATAGCAGTAGATAAATATGACCTTTTAAAAATTCTCTGGACTTCCACAAATAATTCAAGACCAAAATTAGACAAATCGGTCCATTTCATTTTTATATATATAGATAGATAAACGCTTGCTAAATCGCTCGCTCAATCAACATGACCCAACGCTAACTAAGCATGCTGAACAGAAAAAAGGTCACCTTTTAGCGACGAATTAGGGTACCGTGTCGCTTCGATATCTATAAACATGCCCAGTTCTATATCTAATGCAATAAACTCTCTGACGGATTGCTACCGGTACATATGAAACTGCCCTTTTGGGTTCCGTTTATATGAACGAAATGCCTATTTTATTAGTATATATTTAATACGTGAAGCAAAAAGTTTGTACCCCTTTCTACGAAAATTGCGCGGACGGAGGAATATGAAATTTCCCACACTTATAGATAATATAGAAAATCAGAGTTCAGAATGTTTTTTTTTTAATTCTGCATACAAAATGAATTAAATCAATAAAAAAAAATACACACATTACCATGTATTTGACACACACACGCTTGCATACTACAATATGTTTATTTTCAAACTTTTGTTATTGCATAAAGTCTGTGGTCAAATTGAAAATAGATTCAACATTGTTTGTCATTGTTAATATTTGTCTAAAGTGTAGGTAGTCTTGCCGAAATCTGTAATTATAGAAGTTTAATAGTCTTTGACAACAGAATCATAATAGTGTACAAACTTGTAATTTCAATGAATTATAGTCGAGTTTCAACTACCGGGGGACCACTAGTCTAAACTAATAGTTATTTACGTCTTTTCCACAGTATGCACATGTTGCAATATAATAATTCTTGGCTGTTTGATTATAGTGTCCGGTAATAATGTTTACGTACGTCGATAAATAAGAAAAATGATCAATGATTTGTAATGGATAGACTCTTCTTGGCTGTTTGATAAAGATGCCTTGATTTAAAGCAGTCCAGAAACTATAAAGTTGTTGAATGATTATTATGTATAATCTACATCAAATCACAGACTATCCGAAACCAAACTAAAAACTGCTATATAAATATTTATCTATTGACGTCAACATCGTGTTTTGACTCTCGAGATATTAATTGGATCATATTTCAAAACGTCAGATATTAATCAACAGATGAAATTATAAATTAAGAATTATGTTTACATATTTATTATTTCCTGTATAATCAAAATATGGTTCGTTTTAAACGAACTTATAATTTATGTTGTAATGTTAATTGAATTGGAACTATTTTAAAAAAGCCAAAACAGGCCAGTTATATTAGGATTCCGTTGATACATGACGTAGATACGTAGAGGGGAGTAAGGGGAGATCGGAATGCTACCTTCACCGGCTCTATTGTTAACCTCACCTGAACGCGCTGGATGGCGGCGGCGACCAACAGGGTGTCATGGTGCTCCCTGCTAGAGAACGAACGGGGCAATGGCGACCGAGCAATGGCGGTATAACCATACACACCCGTCAGGACAACCTGTATGGAAGACGCGTCAGAAACCTTCGGGATCAAATACCCCCTAAAATGCTGGTGCAGAAGGAATCGGGAAACCACTGCACTAATTTCTCACGAGAGTCATGAGCGGGTCGTATCCGACTGATGCATGACCACGACCAGTCTGTCAAGAGTGTACGAATAGGAAGAAGATACATGACAAGAAATTCCCCGTAATTCCGATCTCGTTTGTGCCATTTTAATTTAAACCATTGGCATTATAAAGATTACGATAGTTTAGAAAGTATAATATGTCCGCTGTGAACCTACAATACATCGTGATCTAATAAGTGTCAAGTTTTTCTTGGTTTGTTTGTATTTTAACATGCCGTTCATTACATACAAGACGTATGCGGCGCACGGGTCCTCCCAATCTACTAACGGTGCTTTTAGGTACCTCAAGCACCGGTCTTCGCTCTCGTCGAACCCGTTGCTTGTGACGAAGGGCTGGGCGAGTAACTTAGCCCACAGACACAGCCCACTGAGTTTCTCGCCGGATCTTCTCAGTGGGTCGCGTTTCCGATCCAGTAGTAGGTTCTGCTAAGCGCTGCTCTTGCTAGGGCTATTGTTAGCAACGTCATCAAGCTTGAGCCCTGCGAGCTCACCTACTTGTTAGGGTTACTTTGAAATAGCCTCTCAAGGCCATCAGATTAGGTAGAAAAAAAAACGTATGCAAATTTTATTCTAACATAACCTAGCTGTTTTTTCAATCATACGGAACCACACCATTATTAATGCCCTTATCAAAAACTCAGCGTATTTGTCAAGTACGGTTTTTGTGGACCCTTTTGTTCTCATCACCTATTTGTTAACGAATTAATTGGGACGCCGCTTTTTTTGAGATCGGTCGATAAACATTTGTACGTGACACCGATTTGTAATAGTTTTATTTGGGGAACGCTAAGAATAGTGACCTCCGGATAGGTGACAGGAACTCTGTTGAATAAAAGCTAACGTGACGGTCGCATTCAGATTTTTCTTGTGTGACTTGTGCTTTCTGTTTATCGTAACTTTTCGATGAGGTCTTTGGTTTTTTTTTTTTGTATTGCACGTGTTTTTCCCTACCTATTTGCTTGTAGCCTAAAAGGCTATATCAGCGTTACCTTAGCGTGTAGGTGAGCTCTCGGGGCTCAAACCGAAGGTGTTGCTAACACTGGCCCTAGCAAGAGCAGTGCTCCGCAGAATCTACCAGCGGATCGGAATCGCGACTCACTGAGAAGATCCGGCGAGAAACACAGCGGGCTAAAAGATAGGTTGACTAAAATTACGTGTTCCAATTGGCTAGCACATGAATTATGTAAGCAGCTACCCCGGTTAAGTCTCCTTTGAAGGCGCTCGGGCGTGTGTTAGCAAATCCCACTCGTCCTGGCTGACTCCTTGCTCGTCCACCAATCCTAGCGATGATGAAGAGGCCTATTTTTTTTTATTGCTTAGATGGGTGGATGAGCTCACACCCCACCTGGTGTTAAGTGGTTACTGGAGCCCATAGACATCTACGACGTAAATGCGCCACCCACCTTGAGATATAATTTCTAAGGTCTCAGTATTACAACGGTTGCCCCACCCTTCAAACCTACAGAAATAGGCGGGGTGGTGGTACCTACCCGCGCGGACTCACAAGAGGTCCTACCACCAAACCACCAGTCTAACCACCAGTTATCTTGCAAAAGTTAGAAGGACATTATTTACTTCACGCGAATAGAGAACATTGAAGCAAATTTAATTATATAGAAGTGAAACCCAAACTTGGTACATAGATAGCTACAATGCTTGTAGAGTACAAATTAATTCATCACCTCTCAACGATCAGGTCTTGAAGCTAAATCGATTTCTGGTTAATAGTTCCGCTCTATTGTGTAACACTCGATATTTGTGTCCTACGTGTGCTATTTCGGAGCTACGCTATAAATTCAAATATACATAGCTTCGAAACGTTTGAATGTAGACGCTTATACGAATTGTTTTGGTCAGCATTCTGTAAATTTCTGTGTTTTGATCTAAAAACTAGGGTATGGATTGTTGAGATTACGAATTTCCGATTCTCCTCTTCTTCGCATCGTGTTCCTCAGTGCTGAGCGTCATGATCTTTACGGAGCACTTTTGTTTGGACTAAGCTCCTTCATTCCCTCCTCCCTCTGCGCAATGGATAGCGACATATATATGCTCGTCTGACTATAAGGCAATAAAAAAAAATAAAAAAATTTTTTCTTTGCGTTGTATAATGGCTACCACTACAGCATTAATTTTTTTAGGTTTACCTCATTTGTAGGGCACTTCAGACAAATATAGATAGATTAAAAATAGTATAGCATAGCATATCTTCGACTGCACTTCGAATCGAAAAACAACCAATAAAACTCGCAGTATTGGGTTAATTGTAACGAATTAATCAATCGTATATGTATTTGAAGATATAAAACTAAACGTTTTGTCTCGTTCAATCATTACGGACTCAACATAAACCTAAATATTTAAGAATGTTACAGGGAATACTGTGAACAATGACATTTCCTTAAATTTCAGTATTACTGTTGTCAATAAAACGAGAGGTTTTGTTTTTGTTTAAATGAATTTGCAATTTCGAAAAGGGCACATCTCTGAAAATGTAAAATGTTCAGGAAATGAAAAAAACTGATTGTTTTTTAAAGCAGTGTAAAAGTTAAAATATTAACTTTTGAGATATATTTTAGTGTTAATTAGCAATTGAAAATTACTGGATTTTATTATAAAATGGGTGTAGGTAAGCCTCAAAACTACATGTATATGAAAAAACGTATTTGACAAAATATGCGACATGAGCCCTTTTCGAAATTGCATATTCAAATGTTTTCAATGAATTAAACATTCGATCAGGCTGAGCCCTTGGTCGCCCACCTGTCCTGGATCAGCCTCAGAAAAACTGAGGGTGACATCTATTGTCGAATAGATGAAACATGGCAAAAATTTGCTTCTCGCTAACATTAATTTCAGAAAAATGGTTGCTAAAACGAACTACTTGTGGAGGACACTTCCCTTAGCATTAAATAAACACAGCTATTAGTTTCGATCACCCAGTAAACAGTGCCAGAAAACTGTTCGCTCGATCCTAAGGGGGGCAATCGTATCGTAGGATGAATCAGACCACTAGGAAAGTAACAGAATGGATTCCAAGAGAAGGGCTTAGAGGACAACTTCTTCTTTTTCTCCACCTTATCCCACTAGGTGAGGTCGGCAAAGCTAATTTTTCTCTTCCATTCTCTTCTATCAGCCGTCACCTCAACACTCACTCCTCTCTCTCTCATATCATCATTCATACACCCCATCCATGTCTTCTTCGGTCGACCTCTTCCCACATGTCCATACCACGCTAACCGTCCGCTCTTTAGAGGACTACATCGTGCGATATCATCTATATCTCTATATATAAAAATGAATTGCTGTTCGTTAGTCTCGCTAAAACTCGAGAACAGCTAGACCGATTTGGCTAATTTTGGTCTTGAATTACTCGTGGAAGTCCAGAGAAGGTGAAAAAATGCTCGGAATTATATAAAAACAAATAATTTTGTTTTTCCTTTGACGTGTCCCCCGTCGGACGGATTCCTTTTGTGTTTTTTTTTTAAGTTTATTTTATACAAAAGTTTAGGTCTTTTATTTATCGATTTAGGCACTACGAAGTCTGCCGGGTCAGCTAGTTTCAAGATAAATATGACCGAAAGAGAGTTGACACCTGGACTTGGGGTCATGTAATGAGGGAAGCCTGCAAGTCAACACGCCTAAGGATGTAACAGAAAAAAAGGATTTTTTTAAATTACTATTTTGCATATAGCTCTTCGTAAACCAATGTTTCTCAGCAAGATCCTTCTTAAGATAAGAAAGACAGATTCATTTAAAGATGTGCATTGTTAAGTAGATTCACGATCCTGCAAAGAATTCCTAGATACAGGATACAATGAGATAAGTATTTTGCATTCCCGTACCCTTAGGCAGCTGCGACAAGTTTTGCTATCTCTCTCCAATACTAGCGTTAGAATAGGACAAAGGATCCAGGTGAACTATCGTTTAGATACTCTCGACCGATCTGATGTTAACTCCAGAGTCCATGGACATCACACTGTGAATGCCTCTGCCTGACTTGAGACGAGGTTTAATTCTCATTTGCATTTGTACCACGACTCTATCTCTCTGCATGTTCAATCAAAAATAGCATGATGGTACTCTCCTAAACAAGCAATATAGACTACGAGGACTTAAAATAGTTAGGAACCGGTAATTTGGCAGGAAAATAATTTACGATTAAAACATTAATTAACTTGAGACTTGATCCGATGTTTTTACCATTATTAATACTAGATGATGACCGAGTTTTGTTCGTTTTTTTTTTTTTGATAACGCCATCTTGTTGTGTCTTTAAAGCGGTTAGTTGCCTTCAATTAAGAAAAATAGTATTATTATTCGCCAATAGATGTCAGGAAAAGTTGATTATTGAAAACACGAATAAAACAACATTTTCTGAAAATAAATCGTAGCTAGATCGATTTATCGCCCCCGAAATCCCCTGTATACTAAATTTTATGAAAATCATTGGAGCCGTTTCCGAGATTCAGATTATATATTAATATACAAGAATTGCTCGTTTAAAGGTATAAGATATATTTCAAATTTTCCACATTTCTTGGACACATGTTTAATATATCTATATAATTTAAAATAGACGTGTGTTAGGAATGGCTTTGGATATTAAAATTAAATCTACCAAAAAAAAAATTTGTGTAATTACTATAAAATTGAGATATAGATCTCCAGTTTCCTAGTGCTTTCGTCTTCTTTTTCACCACCTTATCCCACTAGGTGGGGTCGGCACAGCTAATTTTTCTCTTTCATTCTCTTCTATCAGCCGTCATTTCAACACTCACTCCTCTCTCTCTCATATCGTCATTCACACACTCCATCCATGTCTTCTTCGGTCGACCTCTTCCCCCTCTACCTTGCACTACCATTTCCATACATCTCCTACTCACATGCATCTTCTCTCTACGCATCACATGTCCACACCACGCTAACCGTCCGTGTATTCCAAAAAAGCGTTTTCATTCAAATTATCCTGCAACACGTCAAAAGATCAACTCCGATGTAAAAAAGTCAATGATTTTATTTTCGTTTGAATATTTTCGAACCGGTCGCTGGCAACGTGAGCGGTAATTAATTTTGATTTATGAAACCAACTCAATATAAAGTAAATATTAATTAATTGCGACATGATTAATGGGATGGCACTAGATAATTGCACGGTCGAAATAGATGATTGCCGGTGAAAGCGCAGAATATTGTTTTGAATTTATGTAGTTGCATAACGCTGGCCAATCCCATCGAACCTAAACTTGTAATAATAATAATAATAATAATATTAATAAGAAGAAGAAGAAGATCTAGAAGAAATCTCAACTAACAGACATTAAAAATATTTATTACTTATTATTTACTAGGTTAAGACCCGTAATTAATAAATACGTACCAGCGTCTGCCTACAAAAAGAAGGTAAATAAAAAAAAAATTGGAAACAAATCACGCATGGTCAATCGACCCCAAATTAGGATTCACTGTCTTAAAGGTACCGGAGACTGACATATATGCTTATATACGTTTAAATATATCGCACTTACGGTGCTATAATATCACTTATGCAAATTATGTACTATTTCAGGAGAAGCGTTGAAAATTCAATATCTTAATACATAATTGACAATAAGACCTTAGAACTTATATCTCAAGGTGGGTGGCGCACTTACGTCATAGATAGTATATGGGCTCCAGTAACCACTTAACACCAGGTGGGCTGAGAGCTCATCTACCCAACTAAGCAATAAAAAAAAGGACCGTTATTGGATCTGGAGGATCCGAAATGACGTGTTTAGGACCGGTTACCTCGTGTTGTAGACGCAAACAAAATACTTTTACAGTTAAATCTATCCACTGAGCTGATCGCCGAATCTCAGCGAAGCACTGCTCTTGCTAGGGCTAGTGTTAGCAATTCTCTCAGGTCGAGCCCGTGAGCTCACCTACACGTCCGCGTGAATTTAGAATAGTCCCTTAGGCTACCAACGCTTAAGTAGGGATAACAAAGTCAAGTCTTTTAAACTTTCAATACGCAATTATAATGCAATATTGAAATATCAACGAACAACATATTAGTCCTATATGACCACAAAAACTTTACAGTACCTATTCATAAATTAGGTTGTTTTTTTTTAATTGCTTTGATGGGTGGACGAGCTCACAGCCCACCTGGTGTTAAGTGTTTACCGGAGCCCATAGACATCTACAACGTAAATGTGCCACCCACCTTGAGATATAAGTTCTAAGGTCTCAGTACAGTTACAACGGCTGCCCCACCCTTCAAACCGAAACGCATTACTGCTTCACGGCAGAAATAGGCAGGGCGGTGGTACCTACCCGCGCGGACTCACAACAGGTCCTACTACCAGTAAGTGGTACCACCGGTAATTAGGTATACAATAAAAAAACACGATATGAAAGCGTAAAATTGGTTTTAGTTAAAGCAAAATAAAAAAAATAATGTTACATTGATTTTTTATTACACGATGTTGTTTCGGTAGTCTGGTAATTTTTTCGTGAGCACGTATTAAGTATGTATTTCGTATGAAAAAATTAGTGCGTATCTGTTTGATTTGAACATAGTCGCAATGAATCTTCGTGACCTATTATGACGACCCTCAAAAGTTAGAAGCATATTGACGAACTACTGAAGCTAATGAAAATATAAACAACTTAGCTGACCCGGCAGGCTTGGTAGTGACCTAACCCATGAATCAGCTCGCTGAGTTTCTCGCTGGATCTTCTCAGTGGGTCGCGATTCCGATCGGGTAGTAGATTCATTCGCGAAGCAGCTGCTCTTGAGCTGTTAGGTCTCCTTCGGAGGCGCTCGGGTAGCTGTTAGCAAATCCCACCCTCCTGGCTGAGCCTTTGCTCGGCCCATCTGTCCTGGTGAAACTGGAAAGGCTTCCGGGCCACCAGTAATCTTCCAATCATAAAAAAAACTATCCTGTGCAAAAAAAAAAAAACCACTTCCACGAATAATTCAAGACCAAAATTAGCCAAATCGGTCCAGCCGTTCTCGAGTTTTAGCGAGACTAACGAACAGCAATTCATTTTTATATATATAGATAGAAGATAGATTGTGACGGCGACCCTCTGTCATACAGGCCGAATAGCTTGCGAAGCTTGACGGATCCAGCACTGATCATGCTTCTTCATTCGGGCGGTGATATTCAGTTTGGGTCACTCAAAAGTGCCGTGAACAACAAATATAAATAACTCAATAAAAAATATCAGCTAAGTGAGTTTGCGAGTTATAACGTTCGGGCGTTTGCGTGAACGGATTCACCAGAATACCGCCGCTAAGTATACTAACGAGTCAGCCGAAACAGAAAGAGACAAACTAATTATGATATCGATATCAATTTGTCGCAGCTCCGCTACCGTGACGCAATAAATGGCGCCCAGTTTCGAATTTCCAGTGTATTGTTTGACCGAGTACCGTTTGAAGAACTGAAATATTCTGTTTCGTTAATAATTTTATCAAATCAGTTCTATCTTTTTATTCCCTTGTAGGCAGATGAGCATACGGCCCACCTGATGGTGAGTGCTTACTGTCGTCCATGGACATCAACAATGCCAGGGGCAAAGCCAAGTCGCTGCCTACCACTCTCCGCAGGCCTCGTTTTTAGAAGGAGAGCGCTCGGGAAACACCGTGGAGGGGAGCTCATTCCATAGCCGCATGGTACGTGGCAAAAAAGATCTGTGGAAACGCACTGTCGATGAACGCAGCGGTTCCAGATATGGATGAACGCTGCTCCAATGGCGGGAGGTGCGATGATAAAAGGAGATGAGGGGATCATCTCAAACAATTCCTCAGACCACTCCCCATAGAACATACGGTACGAAATACAGAGGGAACCGAAGTCCCTCTACAGACCCAGAGGTTCCAAACGATCCGTGAGAATGGGATTATCGACAATCCGAACGGCCCTCTTCTGTATAGAGTCAAATGGAACAAGCTGGTATTTGGGAGCCCCGACCCAGAGATGGGAGCAGTACTCCACGCGAGGCTGGACTTGTGCTTTATAAAGCAAAAGTATTTGTCCAGGCGTGAAGTACCGCTTCGCTCTGTTGAAGTTCATTACATTTTCGCTAAAAACCTTATTGGGAATGGTAGTTTTTTTATTACTATTTATAACTTTGAATATATCACGCACGATCATCGGGCCCCAATTTAAGATTCCCTGTGATATGGGTACCAGAGACTGATAAACATACTTATATACGTTCAAATATACCCAGACAAAGAAGAAAGAAACTTGTTCATCTCACTAATGTTTGCCCTATGTGAGAATCGAACCCACGACCCTCGTCGCGACAATCGGGTTCGCTAACTACTGCACCATCGAATCAGTCAAATGTTTAACAGTGTGCTTAGTGCGAGTTTTTAACTTCTCGATCGCGTAAAAGTTAACTCAAAATTGTATAGACTTGGAACAACTGGTATTTTAACCAGAGAATATGAATAAAACTCGAAAACTTCTGACTTCTGGAGGATATAATAGTTACAGAACAACTAAACGTTAGATGTCATGTCTTAGTGGATGAGATCCACGTCGTAGTGACTATGAGCTTCCGAAACCAAGGAAAAGCTACGTCCATTAGAGTACTGTAGGCAGCGGCTTGGTTCCGTTCCTGGCATTTTTGGAGTCTATGGGCGACGGTAACCACTCACCATCAGATGGGCCGTAAGCTCGTCTGCTTACAAGGGAAATAAATAAAAAACTGAAAATTAAAAAAAATGCATTATATTGCTGGCTGTACTTCGAGTTAGTATGAAAGCATATCTTGCGGCGGTAACCGTACTCTAAGAAGGCATACAGTGACGATTGTGGGAGATTGGTTAATCTAGAAACTGTTAAGATCAAATAAATAATACCATTATAACTGAAGATAAAAACGAAAATTTAAATCTGAGATTGTTATCCGGACACTTCGTGTTTCAGAGTTAAGTTTGCATTTTTTTTTCTTACCTATACGGATAGCATTGAGGGGCTATATCAGCTTCTCCTTGTGGTTTAGGTGTACTTACGGGTTTCAACCTGAGAGAATTTGCCTACACAAAACACTAGCCCTAACAACAGCAGTGCTTCGCCGAATCTACCGCCGGATCGGAATCGCGACCCACTGAAAAGATCCAGCGAGAAACTCAGTAGGCTGTGTCTATGGGTTAGTTCGCGAGATACACCATCGCCCATGGACGTCAGCACTGCCAAGAGCAGACCCAAGCTACAAATGTATGTATGTATATTTGTATGCAAGGAAATCATTCAACAACCGATTAGCATGTAAATTCGCACGTGCATCAAAGCCCAATGACAATACAATTTTTTTATAACTTCGCTCTAATATCCGGACCGATATAATCAGGATTAATAAAGACGAAATTAATTCTAAGTTTGTTTTGATATATGAACGAGTTCTTATTCTTTTTTAACTAAATAAATTATTTATTGACTCTATTATAATAAATTGAAAACAATGTTTAGTTTCTAGCTTAGTGCTTAGAAGGAGCACGGACCCGCGCGCGTTGATATCTTTTCTATGGAGACTGGTTTAATCCGTTATACGCTACTAAGACGCTAAGCTATTAAGTTATGAATGAGCTTAACTTAAAGTTTATTTATGACTACGGGCTTTGTGTGCGTTTGAAATCTCGGAATCGATTTGCGAAATTTTATTTCTTTGGTAATTTTATTACTTATATCGTTTTTAATTAGTTTTTGAAATATTACTTCAAATTCAATAGTAGGCCGTATTGTGAGCCAGCACGGATTGGTACCGCCATCCTGTTTGTATTTGCAAGCATTTATCCTTTCCAGCTTGAAGCGTGGGATAGTTCATATTTTTTTTTTTTAGATGTGTGGAAGTGAGCTATGCCATACAAGTGAGACTTAGTTCTCATGGCATTAACTTAATATTGGCATAGTCGTTCTAATGTTTATTACTTAGTCATCACTTAATATTAATTATGCTAATATTATATATAGTATACTAATATTAAATATTAGGTTCATCCACAGTGCGTTTCCAGAGGTCTTTTCTGCCACGTACCATCCGGCTATAGAATGAGCTCCCCTCCACGGTGTTTCCCGAGCGCTATGACATGTCCTTCTTCAAATGAGGCTTGTGGAGAGTACTTAGCGGTTGGCAGCGGCTTGGCTCTACCCCTGGCATTGCTGAAGTCCATGGGCGACGGTAACCCTTTCACCATCAAATGAGCCGTATGCTCGTCTGCCTACAAGGGCAATAAAATAAAAATTTAAATAAAAAAAAGCGTGACCCACTGAGAAGATCCGGCGAGAAACTCGCTGGGCTCCCAAATCTACCACCACCATTTTATACTCTAGCGTTACAGCGTCTACCCTAAATTTTCTTTTTTTATATCTACCAAAACAACATCTTATTTTAATAACAATAAAATAAAATTACTGTCCAGTATCGAACCGAATACACCACGCTTACAAGCGTCACGCTACTATGCCATCAGGCGTGCTATAACTCGCCTAACACCTCGTTTCCCTCTGGCTATTGACGCTGTAAGCCCATCAAATCGAACTTCCATTTTAGATTAATTAAAATGAATTGATTGACTTACAAAATATCTTATAGAGATATCGTAATTAACTTGACCGTTTCCTACGTCTCGCCAGGTCAAACGACGGTTGTAACGGTCCGAAATCGGACCCCGATCGGAGACAGCATTATTTTAATTTAATATTATTCATTCCGGATTATATTTGTACCTATTTTTCTCGTTTTGTGTGTCTATGTGTTTAGAGAAAGAGAGAGAGAGAGAGAGAGTTCTTTATTGTACATAAAAAAAAAATAGACAATGCTATCGCATTAAATACAAAAGAAAAGTACAATTAGCGATCTTATTTTAAAGTAATATACGCGTTAAACTTTCTTATCGGCGCTTTAATATTTGCTGCAAAAAAGCTATGGAACAACGGCTTAGTTAGTAGCAGTTTTTTTATTTGTTATTTATTCCCTACCTTTTCCCTGGTAGCGAAAAGGGCTATTGCAGCTACGCACAGACGAGTGGGTGAACTCAATGTCTCAACCTGAAAAAAATTGCTAACACTACTAGACCTAGCAACAGTGGTGCTTCGCAGAATCTACTGCCGCATCGGAATCGCGACCCACTGAGAGGCTCCGGAAATAACTCAGTGGGCTGATAGTTGCTGGGTTCAAGGTGCTCACCTATTATATTTATTATTATATGTGCTTCATGCATTCGTGTATATAAATAATATGTATGTAAATTAAAAAATTAAGTACGCAAACCGTTGTACTATTTTAAAGTATTTTGGACGTGTGTTCAGCTGTGTTTGTATGTTATAATAATTATAACGCGCAAATTTAAATTACTTGTTGCCTATCAGAAACTAACCTCTAAAAAATAATAATTAAATAATATTATTTTAAAAATAATTATAATCTACTAGTGGCCCCGCAGTAGTCGAGATTCGACTATAATTAATTGAAATTATAAGTTTGAACATAAGTAAAGTTCTATTGTCAAAGACTATTATACTTCACGGATTTCGCCAAGACTACAATTTAAACAAATAATATTTATTAACTAGAGGTCCCGCAGTAGTCGAAATTCGACTATAATTAATTAGAATTGTAAGTTTGTACACCATTATGATTGCATTTTATACTTCTATAATCACAAATTTCGCCAAGACTACACTATAAAAAATATTAACAAAGACAAACAATATTTAATCTATTCTCAATTTGACAACAGACGTGAAGAACAAAAGTTTGACAATAAATAGTATGCATGCGTGTGTGCGTCAAATTCATGGTATGTAGTGTGTGTAATGTTTTTTTTATTGATTTAATGTATCATTTATGCATTTTTTTTTAAAAATATTAATATTGTGCACTTCTTCTCTATATTCTCTAGAAGTGTGGAAAATTTCATACTCCTCCGTCCACGTAATTTTCGTAAAAAGGGATAAAAAGTTTTTGCTTCACGTATTAATATATAGATAAAGACACACAATATTTAATCTATTCTCAATTTGACCACAGACTTTAAGCAATAACAAAAGTTTAACAGTAAGCAAATAGTATGCATGCGTGTGTGTCAAATATACGATAGTGTGTGTAATGTTTATATAATTAAATGTATTTTTTGTGCATAATTTAAAAAAATATTAACATTCTGCACTCTTTCTCTGTATTCTCTATAAGTATGGGAATTTTCATACTCCTCCGTCCGTGCAATTTTCGTAAAAAGGGGTACAAAGTTTTTGCTTCACGTATTAATATATAGATAATCTGTGTGCTTAGTGCGAGTTTTTAAACGTTTTCGATAGCGTAAAAGTTAGTCCAATTTTATATGCAGTTGGAAAATCGCCCCTAGCGGCAAACGCAGGCGAATGTTCCAACTCCATACAAATTTGATTTAACTTTTACGTTATCGAAAACGTTAAAAAACTCGAACTAAGCACACTATTCTCTTATTGATTATCTTCGAATCTATATAGTCAAGCAAGGGACAAACTAGTCACAGAGTACTATTTCGTGTCTATAATAGGACTTACGTTCTGGATTCTGTAAAATTTCGTGAACGCCAGTCGGCTGACCGCCATCGCGGAGAGCGCTCGTTCGTACGCCGGAGATGCACAAATATATCGCGAGAATTTACTATCGTCGTCCGTGATTTTGGAGTTTAATACGCGAATTCATGTCTAAAAAATACATTACGGTAGAATAAGGCTTTAATTATGGTTCAAACGTCAATATGATGTTCCGGAAAATCGTAATAAGTGTTAATCATAGTGCCGAGAATGACAAATGAATTCGGACAGTGTTTAAATGTGGTTAATTGAAACAAATAAAATTTTAATTAAAACTAGCTGACCCGGCAAACATTGTTTTGCCATATATAAGATTTCTAGGGAATTTCTAGTGTAGAAAAAAAAACTAACTTATTGTAAGTGTGTAAGGATGTGGTAAATGAGTGAAAGAGGTATGTAGTGCTGTGAACGATGAGGAAATATATAATAAAAATAACAAAACCTCATTCAACAACATAATACCTCATTCTAACAAACAAAAAATGACCAAATAAAAAAATATGTTAGGGGTGGACAACCCTAATCACTTAGGGGTATGAAAAATAGATAGTAGCCGATTTTCAGGCTTACTAAATATGCATAAAAAATTTCGTGAGAATCGGTCAAGCGGTTTCGGAGGAGTATGGGAACGAACATTGTGACACGAGAATTTTATATTATTATATTAGACTAGCGACCCGCCCTCGCTTCGCTTCGGAAACATTAAAACACACATGAAACCAAAAAAAAAATATTAAAAAAATTTAAAAAAAGTAGCCTATGTTCATCAGGGACAATGTCGGCTTCTAATGGAAAAAGAATTTTTCAAATCGGTCCAGTAGTTTCGGAGCCTATTCGAAACAAACAAACAAACAAATCTTTCCTCTTTATAATATTAGTATAGATTAGTATAGATTAACAAATAATTTGGTATTGCTTGAAGAAGCTTAATTTAAATCAGTACTGACATAAAAATGTCATTAATGATATAGTTTCAAAGAAAACCTTTAAAATGTGCTAAATTTTTACGAAGCGGTATTAATTATTTTTTATTTTTATTAATTAGATGGGTAGACGAGCTTACGTTTCACCTGGTGTTAAGTGGTTACTATAGTCCATAGACATCAACAACGAAAAAGTCACTCACATGAAGACCTGAGCTTAAAGTTTTAGTTCTAAATTACAACGGCAGCTCCACACTTCAAACCGAAAAACATTATTGCTTCACGGACAAAATAGGCAGGCTGGTGGTACCTACCCGTGCGGACTCACAATACGTTCTACCACTAGTAATTATTGATATATATATATATATATATATTATTATTTTTTTTATTGCCTTTGTAGGCAGACGAGCATACGGCCCACCTGATGGTGAGTGGTTACCGTCGCCCATGGACTTCAGCAATGCCAAGGGCAGAGCCAAGCCGCTGCCTACCGCTTACCAAGGGCAGAGCCAAGCCGCTGCCTACCGCCACCTATATTTTGTCAATTTGTTTTTATTATAAACAGTTTTTATATAGTCTTTGGTGTCACAAAAAACATGTTTACGTCTTGCAAAAACATCAGTAACTTCATTTATGTTATTCAAAACTTCTGATGTTTTCAAAATTGAATTCGGAAATAATTCGTAATTTTAAAATAATTCATTTTTTTCATTCTACATATTGATTTATTTAAGTAATTAATTAGGTTATTGATTTGAAATATAAATAATATATTTGATCTTCTTATTCGGGGTTTTTTACTTTCGGTCAAAATGTGATAGATAGTTTTGTTTCCCTACCTATTGGCTGGTAGCCTAATGGGTTATTACATCTACGCGTAGACGGGTAGGTGAGCTCACGGGCTCAACCTAAAAGAATTTGCTAACACTAGCCCTAGCAAGAGCAGTGCTTCGCAGAATCTACCACCGGATCGGGATCGCGATCCACTGAGAAGATCCGGCGAGAAACTCAGTGGGCTGTATTTATGGGTAGGCTATATCACGCGTTTGTCTTAATTATCTTGATGGAATTCGTTATGTGTTCTTACGTATTTCTGCAAAGAAGCAATCATGTGGTCCTCTCTGAAGAGCGCCTTCAAACTTTAACTGAGCCTTCAACTTAGCCCCTCAGCTTGAATGAAGTATCCATGAGCACCTTTAACTTAACAAGTTTACTGGTGGTAGGACCTCTTGTGAGACCGCACGGGTAGGTACCACCACCCCACCTATTTCTGCCGTGAAGCAGTAATGCGTTTCGGTTTGAAAGGTGAGGCAGCCGTTGTAGCTATACTGAGACCTTAAAACTGATAACCCTATGGTCGTGGCCGCTGGAAACTACATACCCGATTCTGTAGACCGAATGGTAAACCGTCGACGTCGCCCAAAGCACGTCATTACGGAACCTCCTGATCCATTAACGGTGCTTTTAGGCACCACAAGCACCGATCGCCGTCCTCGTCGAACCCGTCGCTTGCGACGAAGGGCACCACGAGCGAATTAACCCATAGACACAGCCCACTGAGTTTCTCGCTGGATCTTCTCAATGGGTCGCGTTTCCGATCCGGTGATAGATTCTGCGAAGCACTGCTCTTGCTAGGGTTAGTGTTAGCAACACTCCGGCTTGAGCACCGTGAGCTCACCTACACACGTTAGGGTGAAGCTGAAATAGCCTCACAAGGATATCAGCACAGGTAGAAAAAAAAACTGATATCTCAAGGTGGGTGGCGCATTTACATTGTGGATGTCTATGGGCCCTAGTAACCACTTAACACCAGGTGGACTGTAAGCTCGTCGACCCATCTAAGCAAAAAAAAAAGTCTTACAAAAAAAGAACTACTTTCAAAATCACTTTGCTGTTTGCAGCATGCTCTATTTCCATAAGAATACAATATCCCGGGTACGTCCTTATCATATTCAAAAGGACAATAACATGAGGAATGCTTAGAGAATTCATTTCGCATATGGAGTTTGAAAACACACTTGTTCCCGGTCAAATTATATTGGAGCACAAGATTTGTTATCTATATATTAATACGTGAAGCAAAAACTTTGTATCCCTTTTTACGAAAATTGCGTGGACGGAGGAGTATGAAATTTTCCACACTTATACAGAATATAGAGAAGAAGTGCACAATGCTATTTTTTTTTTAATAATGCATAAATGATACATTAAATCCATAAAGAAAACATTACACACACTACATACAATGTATTTGACGCACACACGCATGCATACTATTTATTGTCAAACTTTTGTTCTTCACGTCTGTTGTCAAATTGAGAATAGATTAAATATTGTTTGTCTTTGTTAATATTTTTTATAGTGTAGTCTTGGCGAAATTTTTGATTATAGAAGTATAAAATGCAATAATAATAGTGTACAAACTTACAATTCTAATTAATTATAGTCGAATTTCGACTACTGCGGGACCACTAGTCTATGCAAATATGTGCGACGCTTCTATGGAAACACAAAACGAATTTATTAACACAATTATTTTTATTTAAAACTAGCTGACCCAGCAGACATCGTAGTGCCTCAATCGTTAAATAAAAGACCTAAACTTTTGTATAAAATAAACTTAAAACAAACAAAAGGAATCCGTCCGACGGGGGACACAAAAAAGGAAAAACAAAATTGTTATTATTAATCAATTCCGAGCATTTTCATATCTATCTACCTTTTAAACCTTCTCTAGACTTCCACAAATAATTCAAGACCAAAATTAGCCAAATCGGTCCAGCCGTTCTCGAGTTTTAGCGAGATTAACGAACAGCAATACATTTATATATATATAGATACCGGATCTCTTGTATACTTTAACACTGCACTAAGTTGCAATCTACAAATAAATATGTAGATTAGTAATACAAATAAAAACGAATCTATAATAAATGCGTTGAATTTTATAAAATTTAATCGAACAAAACATAGATAAATGACATTTTAAAAGCTTATTTAACGCGTTTCTTTTATATAATAATAAATTAGTTCATAATAAATACAAATAAGTTAAATTTCAGTGGCGAGACTAAAGCTAGCTCGCGTCTTTGTTCGTTCTATTTAATACAGATCGCACAATACATTATTGCACTTTGGTACACCAAAATATTACCTATATACAATTGAATGAAAGAAAAAATAAAGTTAAAATTAAATTATAATTGTTAGACTTATCTCTGGAAGTAATATGTTCTTGTCAATGATGAATCAGAAAATTGGCGTAATCCATGGACATAAAAAATACTTACGTAATTACCAGATCATTAATGTGTATAAATAAACTAGCTGACCCGGCAGACTTCGTAGTGCCTAAATCGATAAACAAAAAACCTAAATTTTTGTATAAAATAAACTTAAAACAAACAAAAGGAATCCGTCCGACGGGTGACATATCAAAGGAAAAACAACATTTAATTGTTATTTAATTCCGAGCATTTTCATATTTATCTACCTTTTAAACCTTCTCTGGACTTGCACAAATAATTCAAGACCAAAATTAGCCAAATCGGTCCAGCCGTTCTCGAGTTTTAGCGAGACTAACGAACAGCTAAGTAGTCGTCGTAGCCTAAAGGATAAGACGTCCGGTGCATTCGTGTTGAAGCGATGCACCGGTGTTCGAATCCCGCAGGCGGGTACCAATTTTTCAAATGAAATACGTACTCAACAAATGTTCACGATTGACTTCCACGGTGAAGGAATAACATCGTGTAATAAAAATGAAACCCGCAAAATTATAATTTGCGTAAATACTGGTGGTAGGACCTCTTATGAATCCGCGCGGGTGGGTACCACCACCCTGCCTATTTCTACCGTGAAGCAGTAATGCGTTTCGGTTTGAAGGGTGAGGCAGCCGTCGTTACTGTACTTGAGACCTTAGAACTTGTATCTCAGGGTGGGTGGCGCATTTACGTTGTGGATGTCTATGGGCTCCAGTAACCACTTAACACCAGGTGGGCTGTGAGCCCGTCCAACCAACTAAGCAATAAAAAAAAAAAAAAACAGCAATTAATTTTTATATATTATATAGATACAAATATAATAACCATTATAAATATACACCTATGGAAAATAACATTTATACAAAATAATACTTATCGTATTAGGAGCAAGACGGACTATAGGGCGTTTTATGTTCGCGCAAGGGTCTTGATCACTGGTCTACCAGCGCCATTCTTGAATCAATCACGTACTCCAGTCTGACGGACTACGAAATCGATATTTATGGAAATTAATAGAAATACTAGGAGGGAATTCGGACAAGAACTATGCGGGAAGGAGAAGATGGTACTGCTACTATTGATGAGTTAAATGAATGTAAGAAATGCATCCAGATGGAGCTTTCCACCAGTGTTAAGCGATTACTGAAGCCCATAGACGTCTACAACGTAAATGCTGCCACCCACCTTTGAGGTATGAGTTCTAAGGTCTCAGTATAGTTACAACCGCTGCTCAGCCTTCAAACCGAAACGCATTACTGTTTTACTGCTGAAATAGGCAGAGTGGTGGTACCTACCCGTGCGGACTCACAATACGTCCTACCACCATATCTACTACTACCACCATGTCTGATGTTATGAGATGTTTTGCTCTGGGCCTCTTTCAAGGGTGTAGTCATGTGCTTCTCAAAGTTTCCACTATCACAATTATCATTATGATATTCAAGAAAACGAACAAACAAAATTCAGTTATTAAATTTTTATAGTAACCATATTTATATTAATGTTTATCACTCGATTTATTGGGCATTAAAATTCGTTATTTAAATGAGCCGTAAATCATGTATTTAAAGTTCACAAGTTCATTATTATGTTAGTAAATTCGTATAGAATTAACTAATATAGATGTTACGGCTCTGCATTCTGATTTTAAATAAGAAACGAGTAACAACTAAGAAAGAGGTCCGCTGGAGAAGATAAATCAAACGTATAGGCGAATTCTCTACATTTCTCTACATCTACATGCTATTCTCTATTATTATCTATCTCTTATAAGGTAGCTTACGGTATTCCTATTAACTCTCCAAGACCTTGGACCTCCTTTAATTACTTGCCTACAAAAGCAAAGATATAACCCATCTGATGATGTAACTAAACTTGAGACCTTAGAACTTATATCTCAAGGTGGGTGGCGCATTTACGTTGTGAATGTCTATGGGCTCCAGTAACCACTTAACATCAGGTGGGCTGTGAGCTCGTCCACCAATCTAAGCAATAAAAAAAAAAAAGAGTGGACTATAAAAACTTACAATGCATGCAAACTTAAAATAACAATTTTCCGGAAACCGCCACTTCAAACCCGCCAAAAGTGAAACAACCAGAGGTATTCTATCTCTTTCTATCGCATGCTAAATTCTTTAGATGTAAATGGTAGTCTCTTTTTGGCGTCGATTATTAGCTTCGAATCGTAATTAAGCAAAATAAGTTTTCGGTTATGAGAAAAGAAAATTTAATTTTCACATACGATTCAATGCTCTGAATTCACGGTGTCATCATCATCATCATTCTCCTGCCCTTCTCCCAGTCACCTGGGGTCGGCGCAACATGTTTTCTCCTTCCATACTCTTCTATCATATACCATTTCTTCGCTCACTCCCCTCTTACCCATATCGTCTTTCACACAATCTATCCATTTCTTCTTAGGTCTACCTCTTCCTCTATATCCTTCCACATTCATAGTTAACCCTCTCTTACCAACCTCATTTTCCTCTGAATTCACGGTGTATGTACATGATATGTCGTGTATTTATACGCTTAAGGCTTTTTACTGGTGGTAGGATGTCTTGTGAGTCCGCACGGGTAGATAGCACCGCGCTGCCTATTTCAGCCGTGAAGCAATAATGCGTTTCGGTTTGAAGGGTGGGGCAGCCGTTGTAACTATACTGAGACTTTAGAACTTTTATCTGAAGGTGGATGGCGGCATTTACGTTAAAGGTGTCAATATCCGGTAGCCCCTTAGTACAAAAAAAACTTCAGAGGTGTCAAGGGACACCCGGATGGAACGAAGTTCCTTTCGATTAATTAGTGAAGGAATTGTAATTTTTTTTTAAGTTATAATAATAAATTACGGCATTATGAAGAAGAAAAAAACAATACTATGAACTAAATTACTATTGTTGAAACGCTATCTCGAGAAACTGTACTCATTACGCGGACCAATCGGATACGAGCAATGTCACGCGATAAGCGCCTACATGTTGATTGGTCAGAATGACGGATCTAAAAAGTGTCGTGACAACTTTTCGTAAGAATTTTTTCCGTCTAGCCCCCGTTCGCAACGCGCGATAAGGAACTTCGTTCCCAATAACAAAATAAGGAACTTCGTTCCAATAGTAAAAAAATAAAAAAGGCAATAGTGTCAAGCGAGAATAGAAAAATTTATACCGGTCTCCGGGATTCGAACTTAGGTCGCACTTCTCGATACGAATGCACCGACCGTCTTAACCTTTAGGCCACGACGACTTCACTCCGTTAACCATTTAGCATAGCCTCATTATTACGTCTGCGCTATTGAAATACCACAAACGATATAAGTTTTACTTATATTAAACGCTAACAAATAAAAATGCGTATAAAATTATCGATAAACATATTATTTTTTATTAAGCGAGTATTTTTATAAATAAAAAATAAAAAAAAGTATGTACACAAGCGTAGCTTTTATGTAAATTGTATTAATACTAATTTTAAATATGACACATTTATTTAGGGCTGTCTGCAAGCAGAATTTTATTGTTGACGACTAAAATAAAATTGAAAAAATTCAATGAAACGTTTTAAATATCATTGAATTGTAAATAATAATAAAAAAATAATTACGAGGCTTGGAAAGTGTACCGCCTGAACAATGTCTAACAGTACGGTAGGCAGCGACTTGGTTCTGCCCCTGGCATTGCTTAAGTCCATGGGCGACGGTAACCACTCACCATCAGGGAGGCCGTATGTTCGTCTACCTACTAAGGCAATACAAAGAATAAAAACAGTAGTAGTAGTTATTAATATTGCACCCTAAAATTCTCATTCTCCATTTGAGAAAATGTCCAGGATCTGGTCTGGTCATATGACAATACAAATACTATTTTTTTTATTGCTTAAATGGGTGGACGAGCTCACAGCTGGTCTTAAGTGGTTACTGGAGCCCATAGACATCTACGACGCAAATGCGCCCTTGAGATATAAGTTCTAAGGTCTCAAGTATAGTTACAGCGGCTGCCCCTCCCTTCAAACCGAAACGAAATACTGCTTCACGGCAGAAATAGGCAGGGCGGTGGTATCTACCCGTGTAGACTCACAAGACGTCCTACCACCAGTAAGTTGGAATCATGCTTTTTTTCCTAGTGCTATGGCACATTTATAATTGTTTATTTAAAAAAATATAGGTAATTCTTGCAATATCTACAGACACGCTCTTATTTTTTTATATACATATTTACATTTAAAGATTTACCCATAAATTTAATTAATATGTAAGGAATATTGATGAATATTGAATCGATGGTTGGATTATACTTTGTCTTCATATAAACTATGTAATTTGTTTATCTTATCCGTTATTGGACCGGAAATCTCGTGCGCGACGCATAATTTGTCACTTAACACTATCGTTTGCCATTAAAGACTAAAATAATTTTCTTTTTGAAGTGAAAACTTCTTTAGAATCGTTGTGATTTCAAACCGGATGCAACGGAAAAAACGACAGGTAAGAGACACAAATACAAAAATGTGTAGGATGAAGCCAGCAAAGAATGAGACAGAAATATACATACTATTTAATACAGCGCCATCTGTGAGATTTTTAATACTAACGTGTGTATGAAAGCTCTTGTAGTGAATTTTAATTTAGGATTATACGTGAAATTAAAATATCAATTCACAGAGGGCGCTACCTTACAATTATTTACTAATGACAAAATTTTACATATACTTAAGACGTTTAGGATAATTGTATTTTAATTTTGGAAGGTTTCACTTCTACCACGTGTGAATTGCACACATGTTTTTCTATTTTTAAATCCGTGAAGTGCCAACCCTACGCCAGTAAAATAAAAGGCAAAAATACGCGAAACAATAAGAATCTAGGTTTTATTGTGAAAGGATTTTAGCACGATGAACTTTAGTGAGAGAAAAAAAAATTTGCGATTCATTCGACCTCCAAAAACGGTTAAGCGAAATCAGAAGATAAGTTCGTACGAAGTCGGAGTGATATTACTGGAGGAATATTGGCGATGTTTAGATGAAAGATGATTATTAGACGACTGTCTAGAAGCGTACAGAGATATAAAAAAAATAGTGATAGGGTTGTCACACTAAAATTTTAATTGTATAAGTTTTTATAGTTACAAAACTGAAGTCCTTGTCTATGTAACGGTTGCGTTACTGCTTTATCATATCGCTTCATGAGTCTGATGGTTTTATAAATCATAGGGTTGTCACACCAAAATTTTTCTATTGTATAAGTTTTTCTGGTTACAAAAATTGAAGTCCCTTGTCTATGTGACGGCTGCATTACTGCTCTACCATATCGCCTCATGGGTCTTCTTCTTCTTTTTCTCCACCTTATCCCACTATGTGGGGTCGGCACAGCTAATTTTTCTCTTCCATTCTCTTCTATCAGCCGTCATCTCAACACTCACTCCTCTCTCTCTCATATCGTCATTCACACACTCCATCCATGTCTTCTTCGGTCGACCTCTTCCCCCTCTACCTTGCACTACCATTTCCATACATCTCCTAGTCACATGCATCTTCTCTCTACGCATCACATGTCCATACCACGCTAACCGTCCGCTCCTTAATTTGTTGTTTACCGGGGCCACTTTCACACTTCCTCTGATGTACTCATTCTTTATCTTATCCATTCTTGTTACTCCACACATCCATCTCAACATTCGCATCTCTGCCGCATGCACTCCTCTTTCATGCTTAACTTTCGTCGCCCAACACTCAGATCCATACAGCCTCATGGGTCTGGTGGTATAAAAATTATAGGGTTGTCACACCAAACTTTTAGATGTATAATTTTTTCTGGCTACAAGAACTGAAGTCCTTGTCTATGTGACGACTGCGTTACTGCTTTATCATATCGCTTCACGGGTCTGGTGGTTGGTGATTATGTACAACAGTCATACATTTCGCTTATAAATATGGCACTTTGCACAATACAATTGCAACTTTCAATTGTCACGCTTGTAGGCCTTCAGTGTGCTTGCTGCTAGCGGCAAACGTAGGCAAACGTTCCAGATCCGTACAAATCTGAGTTAACTTTTACGCTATCGAGAACGTTAAAAAACCTCACACTAAGCACACTGGTGTCTATGAGCACCTAATACTACATGGACTATCAACACAATAACCCTTTAATCTAATCGAATTAGATAAACACAGAAAACTATCATTTTTACTGGTGGTAGGACCTCTTGTGAGTCCGCGCGGGTGGGTACCACCACCCTGCCTATTTCTGCCGTGAAGCAGTAATGCGTTTCGGTTTGAAGGGTGGGGCAGCCGTTGTAACTATACTTGAGACCTTAGAACTTGTATCTCAAGGTGGGTGGCGCATTTACGTTGTGGATGTCTATGGGCTCCAGTAACCACTTAACACCAGGTGGGCTGTGAGCTCGTCCACCCATCTAAGCAATAAAAAATAATAAAAAAATTTTCAATATTTCGTTATTTCAAAAGCATCTCAGTCCTCAAACAAAACGAGTCGAATTAAACGCTAACAGCGTGCCCCGTTATCTGCAAGATGTTGCCTAAAAAAAAGACTGTTTTTATTCTAATCGGCTTACGGTTCATTTCGCTTGACCGGTTCCGGTGATCGATTCGATGATTTATCCGACTGGTTATTGGCAGTGATGGGCGCATAAAAATTTATATTACGCCATGCAAAATTTTTAAGGACGCGCGTGCGTTCGAACTTGAAAAGGTCATATGTACGCAAAAATCAAAAACTTAAGCTTCCGACTCGGTGGCAATAGTTAGAAGCGCCGACCCACAGACACAGCCCACTGAGTTTCTCACCGCTGTGCCACTTTGAGAAGGCGGCACGACATGAGAACCCTCTTGTCGTGGCCTCTGAAAATTACATACCCGATCCTGTAGACCGAATGGTAAACCGTCGACGTCACCCAAAAAACGTCATTACGGATCCTCCTGATCCATTAACGGTTCTTTTAGACACCACAAGCACCGATCACCGTCCTTATCGAACCCGTCGCTTGCGACGAAGGGCTCGACGAGCGAATTAACCTATAGACACAGCCCACTGAGTTTCTCGCCAGATCTTCTCAGTGGGTCGCGTTTCCGATCCGATGGTAGATTCTGCGAAGCACTGCTCTTGCTAGGGCCAGTGTTAGTAACAACGTCAGGTTTGAGGCCCGTGACATAGCCTAGGTTAGGATAGCTCTCAAGGGTATCAGCTTAGGTAGGAAACAAAAAAGTTGCGCCGTTTGTTGTGAGTTCGATTCCCTCCCAAACATTTGTGTGATGAACAGATTTGCTTGCTCTTTTTGTGTTTATCATCTACATCTATATATTTAAATGTATATAAATATGTCAACCTCTGGTGTATCATAATCCAAAGAATCGTAATTTCAGGCTGGATGACCGTGCGAGATTTGTTCCCCGTTATTTATTATTATTATTTAGTAAGTTAAGACGAATTACTCCAAATATGCATACTTTTTAATAGTGAACGAAGTCATGGCCCGCTTAGCTCCAACTGGTGATATGAGATGCGAAGGGTGTTGAGAGTCTAGTCTAATATGAGTCCTGAGGCCTCTATACGGGAAGGTGTTCCGATCCGGTAGTAGATTCATTCGCGAAGCAATTGATTTTGAGTTGTTAGGTCTCTTTCGGAGGCGCTCGGGCAGTTGTTAGCAAATCCCACCCCTCATGGCTGAGCCTTTGCTCGCCAACCTGTCCTGGTGCAGCTGTAACTGGCCATCAGTAATTTATCAATCATAAAAAAAAAACGGGAAGATATATCTTCTACTCTACCCGATATCTTTGTTACTATTTCATTGAGATTTGTCTCAAAGTGCGTAGTATACAATCACAAAAAGGATTGTTTCACTAACATATTTATGCATCATTTATTAATATTTTATTATATCTAAAAATCGTTTAACCAATTTCAAATAAACTAGGTTCTCTATCCGAGAAAGATTCCATTTTTCCTTCCTTAACGATAATTTAATATAAGTATCACATGTAAAAAAAACAAAATGAGACTAATAAAAGCTGTCCTTGAATTACAGTACCGTATCACAATATTCGTAGCCCGTTAGGGAATTCTTGAATTAACATAACTAATTGAGTGGAATCCGACGGAATAATTCGTTTCCCTTGAGAGAATTAAAAGCGTTGATTTATAAAATATCAAAACGAGTCTGCGTAGTAATCGGACTCGGATATTAATAGTTATTTATTTGACAATAATATTTTAAGCGAAGCTCGAAGCTTTAAGCTCACTAATAAAACAGACATTTAGAATCCTTCGTCGCTTACTAGCGATAGGACCTCTTATGAATCCGCACGGGTAGGTACCACCACCCCGCCTATTTCTGCCGTGAAGCAGTAATGCGTTTCGGTTTGAAAGGTGGGGCAGCCGTTGTAACTATACTGAGACCTTAGAACTCATATCTCAAAGGTAGATGGCAACATTTACATCGTAGATGTCTATGGGCTCCGGTAACTACATAAGACCAGGTGGGCTGTGAGCTCGTCCATCCAACTAAGCAATAAAAATAAAAAATAAAAAAAAAACTTATATCTCAAGGTGGATGGCGGCATTTACATTGTAGATGTCTATGGGCTCCGGTAACCACTTAACACCAGGTGGGCTGTGAGCTCGTCCATCCAACTAAGCAATAAAAAAATAAAAATAAAAACTTATATCTCAAGGTGGGTGGCGGTATTTACATTGTAGATGCCTATGGGCTCCGGTAACCACTTAACACCAGGTGGGCTGTGAGCTCGTCCACCCATCTAAGCACCTCGAGTCTGGCCCTGATCGAAACCGTAATTACGTAATTAACTAAAATGCTAATACGCCCACACGTATGCGCAAATAAAAATCCATCAAAATCAATTCTGACGTATCCAGAAGAAAACCAATCATTGAAAATATGAGCCGTAAAATTAATTAAAACTTATTTATATTTTAATTAAAATCATATTATATGTATACACGTGCGTACATTTATGGAATCGGTTATGTTTTATCCGGGACGTATCCGTTTATTTAATAGCCAATTAGACATATAAGAGACGTGTGGGAGATGTGAGTTACTTTGACATATACCTACATATTTTTTTTGTTGACCCAGACAGACGGACGTCGTCGTATTTCGCTTCGTGTTTTTCGAAGTTTTAGACGAAGTTTCCCTTACTGTACAGTATGCTTAGTGCGAGTTTTTTAACGTTCTCGATAGCGTAAAAGTTAACTCAAATTTGCACAGCAGCGCTCCTAGCGGCAAACGTAGGCAAACGTTTCAGCTTCATACGAATTTGAGTTAACTTTTACGCTATCGAGATCGTTTAAAAAATTCGCACTGAGCCCATAGTACGGCTTGGGTTAAGTGTTACTTTAGACAATGGACATCACACCAAACGCCACGAACTTGCATTGGCATTTGAAGTTGTATCATTTAAGCTTTAGATAACGAAGACTGGTATATTATAAAATCTATTGGCGCGCGATGTAATAAAAAAAGAACAATAAAAAAAAACTATATCACAAAAAAAGCTAATTAGTTATTATTATGTTCACATTTACAACAAAACACTTCTGTCGCGAAGCGATCATATAATCAATAGAGTTGTACAGCCAATGTACTTGCCACTTTGACCTCCTATCTCAAGGGCATATTGTGGTGCCCACGGGCTCCATAGTCCTTTACACGCTTAACCCTAATAGTCAAAACGTATATTTATAGATTCAAAAGTTTTTGGAATTCATTAATAGAAAGGTTTTTTTTTAATGCTTAGATGGGTGGACGAGCTCACAGCCCACTCACCTTGAGATATCAGTTCCAAGGTCTCAAGTATAGTTACAACGGCTGCCCCACCATTCAAACCGAAACGCTTTACTGCTTCACGGCAGAAATAGGCAGGATGATGGTACCTACCCGTGCGGAATCACAAGTGGTCCTACCTCCAGTAGAAATAGATATTGTGAAAACTGCCATCTTGAAGCGATTAGTAAAATCGAGTACAAGATGCCATTACTACGTGACCACTTAATTCGATTATCGAAATTTAAAATTTAAATATTAACAATGTTATCAGAAAAATCAAAAAAATTCATATTTTTACCATAAATTACGATTAGACTTCATTACATACGCTAATCTGCTGCAATCAATTTATTTACATCTTTATACGGGCGATTATTGTTAGAAGTCACCATAAAACACGATTATAACAACTATGGTTTATTCATAATATTAGATCATTAAATTAAATGATTGCAATCTGATTAATTAGGATTGTATCGAAATTCACGGTTCTCAGCTAATCTTACAGTTTGTTGATGTAATTCTGTGGTCATAATCTTCGACTGTTGTAACTTTACGAACTAATTAATTTATTAATATTATCAATATATGAAGTCTCCGTATTGATTTGCTTAAATTACTAGTGTATTTTTTTACGTTTTTGATACGCTTTGCCGAGTTTGACGAGTATGGCTACCAGAGTTCCTAAGCTACTTCTAGTGTTAGAGCTAAAGGCTTCTAATACAAGAGTTATTGGATCTGATGGATCCGTAAAGACGTGAAGATCCGAATGTAATTGTTTGGAACTTGTTTTTTTTTATTGCTTAGATGGGTGGACGAGCTCACAACCCACCTGGTGTTAAGTGGTCACTCGAGCCCATAGACATCTGCAACATAAATGCGCCACCCACCTTGAGACATAAGTTCTAGGGTCTCAGGTATAGTTACAACGGCTGCCCCGCCCTTCAAACCGAAACGCATTACTGCTTCACGGCAGAAATAAGCAGGGCGGTGGTACCTACCCGTGCGGACTCTCAAAAGGTCCTACCACCAGTAAAATTGTATATATGTAAGCTTATCTTGAAAATGTCGTAAGCGAGATTCAGGCTTCTGGCAAATATCTTATGGTCTACTATGATGGCTATCCGTTGCCGTGTCAGATATTTTTGTTCACGATCAACCCATATGTTGTCTTAATAATGGAAATTCGTTTTGTTTTTGTTTACCTGTCTTTGATATACTACATGGATTTATGTACTGTTAGTTTCCAAGATAAAGGAATAAATAAATATTGGACATATAACAAACACCCTGTATACATTTCATCATTTTATACAGGGTGCTCATATATTCGCATCGCAAACGCGGCATAACACATTTGAGTCATTCGGGAGAGATGTCATTAGCTAGCTTATAGGTTCTTGGGTATGACACGAACTGGTGTAGCTAGTAGCAGAATAGTATTTCTGCCGTTTTTTTTTTTTCTTACCTATGCTGATATCCTTGAGAGGCTATTTCAGCTTCGCCCTAACGTTTGTAGTTGAGCTCACGGGGCTCGAACCGGAGAGTTGCGAGCACTGACCCTAGCAAGAGCAGTGCTTCGCAGAATCTACCACCGGATCGGAAACGCGACCCACTGAGAAGATCCGGCGAGAAACTCAGTGGGCTGTGTCTGTGGGTTAATTCGTTCGAGGACGGTGACCGGTGCTTGTGGTACCTAAAAGCACCGTTAATGGATCAGGTGGATCCGTAATGACGTGTTTTGGGCGACGTCGACGGTTTACCATTCGGTCTACTGGGTTGGGTATGTAGAAAGCACTATTGCGTTTCGGTTTGTAAGGGCAGGGCAGCCGTTGTAACTATACTAAGACCTTAGAACTCATATCTCAAGGTGGGTGGCGGCATTTACGTTGTAGATGTCTATGGACTCCGGTAACCACTTAACGCCAGGTAGGCCATGAGCTCTTCCACCCATCTAAGCAATGAAAAAAATTGTGACGCTCTTATGTTCTCGAGAGACCAAATCTCAGCGCAAACTGGGCCCTTTTGTTCGTGAAATTTAACGCAATCCTTCCCACCCGCAACAGGTATGATTAAATCAAAACGTCATGTGTAAGTCGTTTTACAATCTGTAACAACATTTCCTTTAAATCATTGCACGGAGTTGTACATCGTTTAGTTAAGGTAGAGTTTCGAAGCGGAGTATTGCGATTGCGACGGAAATTGATTAATTGTTCTTCAGAAATGACGACGAAGGGAAGAACTTAAGGTCAAATATCTTATGTTTTATGATGGCTACAATAAATAAAATAAAAACACAGTAAGTTCTGCTGGCTATTATAAAATATTATTTTTATTTAATAGTATTATTAGTAGTATTATTAAATAACAATGTACTTCTGGTTCACTAGAAAATAATTAGTATTTCGTTTAATAATTTTCTCAGAAAACTAGTTGGTTTTTTCTATGCTTTATTCACCGACATCAGACTATTAGTTAAACAGATAAACCTAAGATTTACGGTAAAATATACGTAGCCTCCGACAAGAACTGAAAGCACATAGTAGTACAAAGACATTTTCGGAGCACAATCGTCACTCAATCGTGATTCTTTATGAGCTTGATTGTGTTATATCAAAACTTTAAAAACCCCCCTAACCAGAAACATAAATGCAAGAAATTATTTATAATCTTTAAAAAAAGTGCGTCTCGGGTCGCTCGATAGAAGTGACTTAAACTAATCTAAGTTGAACAATGTTATATTGAAATTGTATCACTTGAGAGAAGTTTAGGTTATTACTTAAATTTTATATATAGGTATATTAATATGATAATGTAAGGACAATCGTATTTTGTGAATCCGCACGGGTAGGTACTACCGCCCTGCCTATTTCTGCCGTGAAGCAACAATGCGTTTCGGTTTGAGGGGTGGGGCAGCCGTTGTAACTATATTGAGACCTTAGAACTTATCTCAAGGTGGGTGGCGCATTTACGATGTAGATGTTTATAGGTTCCAGTAACCATTTAACACCAGGTGGGCTGTGAGCTCGTCCACCCATCTAAGAAAAAAAAAACATATATTAAAAAGGTTATATAAATAGTTAAGCGTTCTCAGCACCACTCCGGTTGCGTGAGAGAAAGAGAAGCCAGACGAACTAACGCCGTAACGCGTTACGTAACGACGCGGCTCACCCTCTCATAATAAATTATCACTTCAAAAAATAAGTCGCAACAATGGAATATTCAGTTCGATTATATGTCGTAATCGATACAATCGGAACGACACCTTAAGCACGGGAGGCTCGACGACTTTTACGAACGGCCGCCGGTTCCTTGTATTGACGTTTTTTTGTCGCCATATACCGAGCAGATATGAGACGAAGCCAATTAAGAAATACCCGTACGTTCGAGACGATTTCACAACGGACTCTCCGTGAGTTCTGACGGCACGAAGAATCCAATGAGGCGTGTGAACGTTTCAATGTTTTGTCCCGGTCAAATCGGTTTTACTGCGACCGGTATGTCACGTGTGAGCAGTGCGCTTAGTGCGAGTCTCTTAACGTTGTCGATAGCGTAAAAGTTAACCGGATTTTGTATGCATTTGGAATAACGCCCCTAACGACAAACGTACGCAATCGATCCAATTCCATACAAATAGGAGCCAACTTTTACGCTATCGAGATCGTTAAAAAACTCGCACTAAGCACACTGATCACGTGCGGGTCTCGCATTTATGCTTCGTTGATGGGCATTCTCCGTCCACCAAACGTTGATCTGATGATTGGTTGTGGGGTGTGTGTGGGTTGTGTTAGCAATTTGATTATCTTGTCGATGCTCCGTCAGTTTGAGTGTCACCTTTAACGTCTGCATCTAGCGACGTACGCTCCTCAATAGATATCTTCTTTAGATATCTACTTTCTTCTCAAGAAAATTACTTGAGACCTTAGAACTTATATCTCAAGGTGGGCGGCGCATTTACGTTGTAGATGTCGATGGGCTCCAGTAACCACTTAACGCCAGGTGGCCCATGAGCTCTTCCACCACATATCGAAGGCGTCTATGCGGTTAGGCAGCTTAAACTCCTATTAATTAATACACTTTTATTAGCTTCAGACGTAATAATATTTATGTTTGTAACGGAATGTTTTTAACATGATCTTGACCCCCTTCAAAACGTCGGATTAACTCGAACTTTGGTATACTTATTAAGGACCGATGACAATTTAATATTTAAAAAATATATTGAACAAAAATATTGAAAAAAAATGGAAATTGAACTAAAAAATAGAAAATAAATTTTAATAAATTTGAATTAAAAATAGTTTTGCTTGTTTTATTTTACACGCGGGAGGAAATGTCCAACTTTTCTCCCTTGGTGCACAATTTACTATTCAATTTTTTTGTTGGATTTTCTATAAAAGCGCATTTTGTTAGTTTTCTTAAACTATTATTTATTTTAAAAGTAACATACCGTCGGTTCAACTGTCCTTTCGATCGTTCTGGATACATCCACCTCACGAGTCCATGGTACGCGACGGCAAACATTACGCACGCTCACTTGGTTCCATAACAAAGTCGGGGTTCGGCCCGTTTCACCAAACATTACTTTGCGGTAAACACATTAAATTGACATATCCGTTGGACGGTAAAACCTTCGTCTACAGGAAGAGGTCCTGTGTGGTGAATATCGGGGAAGCGGCCTAGTGTTGTGAGTAAAATTATGAGTAGTAATAATACTAGGTATGAGGTCAACGAACTACATTTAGGTAAATAAAAAAAATATATTTAATTAGCCAAACGTGCCTAGTGGGGTAGGTGATGGTGCTGCTGACAACCACCAGGCGAGTAACTCCATAGAGTGGTGGTAGGACTAGTAGGTGGATTCTTTACTGGTGATAGGACCTTTTTACTGGTGGTAGGACCTCTTGTGAGTCCGCACGGTTAGGTACAACCACCCTGCCTAATTCTACCGTGAAGCAATAATGCGTTTCTCAATGCGATATGCATTCTTTTGTAATTTCTTAGATAAAAAATGACATCTTCTTCTTATCTTCATTCTTATCTAAGAAATGACAAAAGCATGCATAACTCTACCTATTCCCGCCATCCCATCTGGGTGAACAGGCCCAGCTTGATGTTAAGTGACCGCTGGAGGTAACATAAGCCGTGAACTGATAACGATGAGCCCATTTAAAAATGAAGCTGGTTCTCAATTTGATTATTTTTTTATGCGCATTACCTCAAAACCTTTTTCTGGATAAACCGATTTTGATGATTTTTATCTGGTAGCGTCATGCTCCTCGTGAAGACGCGTTTGAATTCTACCATGCTCTGTACCAGTGGTTTTTGTATTACCCTTAATAATGCATATTTAATTGACTTGAACTTTATCCTGAAGTCGGTTTTAGCTTTTGCTAAAATTGTGTTCAAATAAGTTCTATAATCTTACTTTCGCTTAAATCTTGAAACTTTTAGGCTAAAGTTCACAAACAGTAAATTCAGTGATTCTAAAGAGAAAAAAGGAAGAAATACAATTAACAAACAAAAGAGGGAAAGTTACTTAACTTTAATTACCTTTGAATATTTATTTTTACTAGAGGTCCCGCAGTAGTCGAAATTCGACTATAATTAATTGGAATTGTAAGTTTGTACACTATTATAATTGTATTTTATACTTCTATAATCACAAATTTTGCCAAGACTACACTATAAAAATAGTAACAAAGACAAACAATATTTAATCTCTTCTCAATTTGACAACAGATGTCAAGAACAAAAGTTTGACAATAAATAGTATGCATGCGTGTGTGCGTCAAATATATGGTCTGTAGTGTGTGTAATGTTTTCTTTATTGATTTAATGTATCTTTTATGCATTATTTAAACAAAATATTAGCATTGTGCACTTCTTCTCTATATTCTCTATAAGTGTGGAAAATTTCATACTCCTCCGTCCGCACAATTTTCGTAAAAAGGGATACAAAGTTTTTGCTTCACGTATTAATATATAGATGTATTAAATGACTCTGAACAAGCTCCTTTCGTGTTTTAAATAACCGCTACACTCTTTAAGCTGTTACTAATAAAGAATTCGTCTCGAACAACAATAACAGTATCAAATATCTCAATTCGTTTCGCCATCAATCACATAATACGAATGCAATTAGTAATATTCTGACGGACTGTACAAAATTGTTAGTACGATCAAATTGTTTTTTTTTTATATAACAAGACCTTATACCGAAATCGGCGAAGTCCGGGCTTGGTACAAGTTACGAACTCAAAACTAGATTGCTTTTTACGGATAAGGCCAATATGTCTTCGAGGTGGCTTTACGGCTGAAGACAACGTAGCGTGAAATTACCTACCCGATCCTGTAGATCGAATGGTAACTTTACTGGCGGTAGGACCACTTGTGAGTCCGCGCGGATAAGTACCACCGCCCCGCCTATTTCTGCCGTGAAGCAGTAATGCGTTTCGGTTTGAAGGGTGGGGCAGCCGTTGTGACTATACTGAGACCTTAGAACTATATCTCAAGGTGTGTGGCGCATTTACGTTGTAGGTGTCTATGGGCTCCAGTAACCACTTAACACCAGGTGGGCTGTGAGCTCGTCCAACCATCTAAGCAATAAAAAATAAATAAATAAAAAGTCGACGTCGCCCTAAGCACGTCATTACCGTCCATTAACGGTGCTTTTAGGTACCACAAGCACCAGTCACCTTTCTCGTCGAACCCGTCAAGGCTATCAGGATAGGTAGGGAAAAAAGTTAAATTACGCAGCTCGAATCAAGAATCTGGTTGCTTTGAAGCGAAACTCAAGGAACAAGGAACCCCGGGTCTTTTTTTCTGACCATGTACACGTATCTCCATTAGTCAAGAACTCGACATTAAGCAGCGCCATTCGACGTTCTTACATAAACGCGTACATTTTTGGACTTGTCTCCCGGTGAGAAAATGACTCCACAGAGCGCCTTGTTGTCCAGGGCAAAGTACAAGGCACTAGACCACTACAGATAGCATAATTACATAAGTACAGATAACAACTAATGATATTTTTTTATGTATATATTTATGTATATGTATTTATTTAAGTACGAATATTTGTATTTATAAACACTATGTATGTTATTTATTATATACATATGTTTAACTACCTAATATCACTATAACACTACACCTACCAAGGTTCATCTCTGCACTCCCCTAAGGTAAGCTGTCAGAGAATGCCTATGATATTAAGTCCGCCTTGATACTGTCAAGTATATAAAGTTATAAATAAAATAAAATAAAAAATAGCACTACCGTGATTTCAAATCGAGAACTAACATAAGTGAGCGCTATGTTAATGTTTAAATTTGAAGCTTACTAACCCTCAGACACAGCCCACTGAGTTTCTCGCCGGATCATCTCAGTGGGTCGCGTTTCCGATCCGGTGGTGGATTCTGCGAAGCACGGCTCTTGCTAGGGTTCGTGTTAGCAACGTGATGAGGTTTGAGCCCCGTGAGCTCACCTTCTAGTTAAGGCGATGCTGATATAGCCTCTCAATGCTATCAGATTAGGTAAAAAAAAAGTGTGTGTGTCCGCTCCGACGCACGACTGGAGTTTACTGGATATAAAAAATTAAACGAAACAATACGAGAAATAGTTCTATATTACGACAACACGATACACTACAGATTATTAACAAATTAACGAGACACAAAACAAACGACTAACAAATATATGAAAATACAATAATGAGAGAAACGCGCGATCAGTACGAGGCTTTGTGGCGGACTGCCGGCGCAGCAGCCCGGCGTCACCTGCAATAACGCGGCCGCGCGTTGGCTCCTGATTGGCGCGCGCACGCATCACGCAATCAGGAGCCAATCAGGCGCATAACGCATTTCGTGTGACATGCTAGTACGATTTTGGTCCCCATAATTTTCATACCCCGGGCCTATATATGTAAATCGATTCTAAAGGAGTAAACTCCAAAAAAAGAATCTTACTTTTAATTGAAATAGAAAACGCTCGAGCTTGTAACTTAAGCCGAGCCCGAACTAGACTAGACCGGCCGATTACCCGTAACAACATAATTATATTTCGGTTGAATTTAATTCGAAAATTGCTTTGAGACCATTCATTAGAGCGACGTGTGGTTTCCTTGTGATTGACATTTACATCTTATTAAATGTCTAGACGATAATAGTGTTTGATTTGTTACAAGACTTATTTCAAAATGTTACCAGTTAAAAAAAATAAAGTTGAAGAACCTATTTCAAAATTACACTAGTTAAAAAAAAATAAGTAAAAAAAACCTATTTTGTGTTCATAACGCAAGTAGATATCTGATTATCGCTTATGCATATTGTCTGAAGAATTTTCGATACCATTATAGAGCTTAATAGAGCAAGAGCAAGACAATAGACAGAGTCACTAAGAAAGAGTTTCTAAAATCGCGTAAACTCTATTTCTAAATATAATATTAAACATGTTAAAACTACACTTTTAACCCAAAAAATTTATTAAAAGAAAAAACAGAGAGCGAACAATTTTGCTTAATCCACTAACTTCAAATCTGATTGATTTTTCTTAATTTTTATCCATCCTCCTTTTTTTTTATTGCTTAGATGGGTGGACGAGCTCACAGCCCACCTGATATTAAGTGGTTACTGGAGCCCATAGACATCTACGACGTAAATGCGCCACCCACCTTGAGATATAAGTTCTAAGGTCTCAGTTTAGTTACAACGGCTGCCCCACCCTTCAAACCGAAACGCATTACTGCTTCACGGCAGAAATAGGCAGGGTGGTGGTACCTACCCGTGCGGACTCACAAGAGGTCCTACCACCAGTAAGGTTTACGGTTATTACTAAAAAAGAGTTGTTAAGTCCATATTACTAGTTGAATGAATGTAACCAGATTTGAAGATTTTTACATTAAACATGCCTATATTATATTTAGAAATAGAGCTTACGCGATTTTAGAAACTCTTTCTTAGTGACTCTGTCTATTTGATATTTTAAAAAAAATTCCGTATTTTTTTTATTATTTTCATGAACGGTTCGGTTACCATTAATATTTATCGTAACTGGCTCGATGTGTAAGAAATAAGTCAATTAATTTGTAGTTTTATTAATTTCGAATATTTGGGATCACAACAGTAGAACTACAATAATAGATCAGTCTTATTTAATCCGCCACGATCTTAAATCTTTATAGTATATAACTTTTTTTTTTTTTTTTTTTTTCCTACCTAAGCTGAGAGCCTTGAGAGGCTATGTCAGCGTAACCCTAACTTTAGTAGGTGAGCTCACGGGGCTCAAACCTGACGATGTTGCTAACACGAACCCTAGCAAGAGTCGTGCTTCGCAGAATCTACCACCGGATCGGAAACGCGACCCACTGAGAAGATCCGGCGAGAAACTCAGTGGGCTGTGTCTGAGAGTTAGTTTACTCGTCGAGCCCTTCGTCGCAAGCGACGGGTTCGACGAGAACGGTGACCGGTGCTTGAAGTACCTAGAAGCACCGTTAGTGGATCGGGAGGATCCGAGATGACGTGATAGTATATAACGCACATACGGTGCGATAACGTCACTTAAGGAAATTATGTAATTTTTCATGAGGAATGTTGGAAAATTCAACATCTTATTATATAATTATTATATAGTTCTGCTAGACTATAGAAATAAAATCTTATATAATCTGAATCTCGGAAACGGCTCCAACGATTTTCATAAAATTTTGTATACAGGCTATTTCGGGGGCGATAAATCGATCTAGCTACGATTTATTTTCAGAAAATGTTGTTTTCGTGTTTTCAATAATCAACTCTTCCTGACATCTATGGGCGAATGAATAATAATACTATTTTTTTGTAATTGAGGGCAACTAACCGCTTTAAACACACAAAATGATGGCGTTATCAAAAAAAAAAGAAAAAAAAAAAAAAGTCGAGCAAAGGTCGGTCATCACTTAGTAATATTTAAACTACAACTGTTAACTTCATCAGTAAAAGCATCAGCGTCTCACTAATAACTAATAAAAAAAATATTTTCTCATACTCAGTTCAGTGTTGATAAAAATGGCATAAGTGACTTTATACCACCGTATGTGCGATAGATCAATACTATGAATAAGGTGCACATCTCTAGTCTAACATAGCTCTTCAGTACGGAAATTCTCGATTGTATTAGCTTACCAAATTCTAGTGCAGACGATCTAAATATGAACGCGGTATTTATTCGATTGCTGCTTTTACTTGGAGCAATCAATAATAATTGCATACAGGGTGTGTATTTGTTTTAAGATTACGAATTATATTTAATTTTTAAATAGTTCAACTAAATTATACTTGGTATTGTTACGCGCTGGGGTTCGGGATAAATAAAATTCCACCGAAGTATAACTTAAAACTGTATTCAACACTTAGAACACTTCACAAACACTTTAAAATTCTCAATTCGCTTCAGGTGATCCATTCGCTGTTTCGCTTCGAGTAGTTCCTATTACTGACTGACTGCGTGCCATCTCTGGAATGCTTTTATAGTCGATACCACATCCCCAGAATGATCGAAAATATTCCACACATTTCTAGTATTATGTTTCCGCTATCTGACAATAGATGGCGTTGTACTTCTCGAGCGTTCTAGGTGCTACTAGATCCTTTTTTTTTATTTATTACTTAGATGTGTGGACGAGCTTACAGCCCACCTGGTGTTAAATGGTTACTGGAGCCCATAGACATCTACAACGTAAATGCGCCACACACCTTGAGATATAGTTCTAAGGTCTCAGTATTGTCACAACGGCTGCCCCACCCTTCAAACCGAAACGCATTACTGCTTCACAGCAGAAATAGGCGGGGCGGTGGTACCTACCCGTGCGGACTCACAAGAGGTCCTAGCACCGGTAATTAGGCAAATTATAATTTTGCGGGTTTGATTTTTATTGCACGATGTTATTCCTTCACCGTGGAAGTCAATCGTGAACATTTGTTGAGTACGTATTTCATTAGAAAAATTGGTACCCGCCAGCGGGATTCAAACACCGGTGCATCGCTCGATACGAATGCACCGGACGTCTTATCCTTTAGGCCACGACAACGTTCCATAACGTACGCATTACCACTGGAACTCGCTGATTGAACTCAAAAATAGCTTTTCCAAGATTACCGAAGCATAAACGGTAATAAAAAACGAGTCTGGAGCTATCAGAATGCATTTTTATTATAAAATCCATGGGTTAACACTTGATTGATCATTGATAGATTCGTTCTTAGATCTAGATTGTTTTATAAAAACTTTCGACTGTTCTGAAACATTTAGAGCTGAGCTATACCAGTTACATTTTAGTATGCATCATTCGGCAGAATTCACCATTACCCCACTTCGACCACTCATGTCAATAGGTGGGTTTTCATTCGCGAGATCACAGGTTCTTGCTGTCCAGTATTGATTACAAGATATCGCCTACTACTGCATTAAATTAAAATTAATTTTACGATTTTAAATGTAGTGTTTTTATTTATTTAATTATTGCTTTTCATTATATCGAAGGGTGAAGTACTATTTGATTTAAACAACATTTTTGCAACTTTACAGGGGAGAACACAGAACCATTTAAAGTTTAAAATTTGGAAATAATATCATAACAATAAAAAACTTGTTCGGCTATTTGAATGGAGTAAACTGAATTGAAGTTCAATTAAAAACATCGAACTGTTAATGCTACATATAATACCAAATAAAACACACCTTTAATTACAAATTCATTCAAATACAAATTCACCCCTCGAATATTATCATTTCATTATGTTCAATATTTTACTTTATGTATTGAAAATAGCTTTTAAATTTTTCGTGGCCACAGATCGGTTGAAAGTATCTATATTTTAATACGAGAAGCAAAAACTTTGTAACCCTTTTTACGAAAATTGCGCGGACGGAGGAGTATGAAATTTCCCACACTTATACACAATATAGAGAAGTAGTGCAGAATGATAATCTTTTTTTAAAATTTTGCATAAAAAATACATTAAATCAATTAAAAGAACATTACACACTATATCATGTATTTGACACACACGCGCATGCATATTTGTTTATTGTCAAACTTTAAGCTTAAGGTCTGGGGCCAAATTGAGAATAGATTAAATATTGTTTTTCTTTGTTAATATTTGTCTAAAATGTAGTCTTGGCGAAATCTGTGATTATAGAAGTGTAATAGTCTGTAACTGTAGCGGACGGTTTCTTGTTTAGGTATATTTTGAGTTTGTGAGGAGGAAGATTTTACAATAAAAAAATTTGTATGCACATCTCGTAGCTGACAGTTTATTATTGTGAACCTAGAAACAAAATTAACAATTATAAAAATATACATGACAATTGTTGCTTTGCAAAGTTTTTACTGGCGTTTGAACAATGACTATAGAATATTAATAGTGTACAAACTTATAATTTCAATTAATTATAGTCGAATTTCGACTGCTGGGTGACCACTAGTTAAAATAATTCTCTGTAAGCATACAGCGTGTTCCTAAACTAAAATCTAGATCTCAGCGAAGTCTAAAATTAGGTTCGAACCGCACCATTTTGTCAAATAAATAGAACGGGATATTTCCTGAATCTACATGTTACATTTACGAGTCGTAGCGAGTTCGCGTGTACTAATGACAAGCCAATAAACTAACGAAGTAATGTTTAGGATAATAATAATGATTTTCTTACTTTCATATATGGATTAAAACACCTAATTAATTGATAAGCATTATTTAATACAAGAGGTCCTACCGCCAGTAAAAACTATCTCTGGTAATGAATGGAAAATGTGTTGAAATAAAAAAAAAATGATTTACAAAAAATATTTCAGCAAAAGTAGCGTCAAAATATTTACTGAATTGTTTTGACAATTTATATCTGTAAGCTTGAGGGTAGACATTATCTTGTTGAACACCAAGTAAAACGATGTCACTTTTTGATTCCTGATTTAATCAACAATATGTTATCTTAACAATTCACTTTAACACTTGTCCAACTTTAACCAGTACGTACAACAGTCACTGAATCACACAACGTAACAAGGATATAGTAAGTGCACCAGGCAAACGCAGTCCAACGAATGTTCATTTCAAGGTACGTTCCGCCTTTTTATACTAGCCGGCGCAGCTGGCTTATGAGTCACTTCTGTTGCAGCTGTTGTTTACGAGTGGAACGACACGGCCGGCGCGCCTGGCTTGTGTGAGTCACTCCTATTGCACGTGCTATAACATAAATATCGTTAACGCCGTCACGGCCATACTGACGTGCGCTCGTCCTCGTGCGCGCATTCTTATGGTATGTCTGTGAACAACAAACGTGTTCGTTCATCCTGACATTAACGGATGCAACTTAAAACGTGGTCTATGATATTAACAATCTAGTACGGTTCGGTTCGCATAATTCTTCAGAAAATCCTATACTGGCTATAAATAACCTTCAGACTGCTTACATACCTGGGCCAGTTCATTTAAAACTCTTCAGGTATGTAAGTATGTCCCTTTTAACTTAGACCGGAATTGTTATCCCTTCAGTTTTTCGAACTGGACCGGATAATGCTAGACCGAATCACAATCCCTGTAGCTAATTGTTGTGGCTAATCTGGATGAAAATCCCTATAGCCAAGCCATTGGACCGGACAGACCCTTCAATGACTTCACACTTTCTTTTTTTTTTTTTCCTCTTTTTTTTTTGCTAGTCCGGATTAACATCTCTCTAGCCACATACAATTCTCTTTTTTTTTTTTCTTTTTTTTTTTTTTAATCTGCGTGTACGGTAGCGTTTGTTAAAACATTTCTTAAACCAGAACATTTATACGGAATTTCTTAAGAAATAGTGCGAGACCGACCATCGTTTTCTACATTTCCAACACATGCACCTGAGGTGCCTGAGCTTACACACATTGTATCACTACCCATAGACTATGTTTGCTGTATCGCTATTTGCGGACAAAAATTCATTTAGATCAGTTTCATGAACAAGATTAATTAACCCATCTGTGTACGCCGTCACGTCATCGTCACTATAATTTTCAGAAATTTCTAGTAGGCCTGACGGGCCTCGAGGTACTTCGCGTAAGTTTTCATGGGGAACTTTGTACACTAGAACCATTTATATGTCTCAACTTATACCTATCGTTTTCCAAAACTGCAGATGATTGAAAGATTACTGGTGGCCCGGAGGCCTTTCCCGCTTCACCAGGACGGGTGGGCGAGCAAAGGCTCAGCCAAGAGGGGTGGGATTTGCTAACAACTGCCCGAGCGCCTCCGCAGGAGACCTAACAACTCAAGAGCAATTGCTTCGCGAATGAATCTACTACCGGATCGGAATCGCGACCCACTGAGAAGATCCGGCGAGAAACTCAGTGGGCTGATGCATGGGTTAGGTTGCACGTCGACCTCTTTGTCGAGTTCGACGAGTACGATTACTGGGGTTCCTCAGCCTGCTCCTAGTGTTAGAGCTGAAGGTATCTAATGCAAGAGTTATTGGATCTGATGGATCCGTAAGGACGTGTCTAGGGTGACTACGGTGACTTGTTCATGAAACCGCTTACCATTGAATAAATTACTATGGCTTTGTTTTATAAGACTACATTCTGACCCTGAATGGAACATAAAGGGGAAGCCAAAACCACTTATCTGTAACACACTGAAGTTCTGGAACACACGTTGACGTCTCTGGTTGGACCTGCCACAGCACCTGGAGCAGTGTCGTTTTTCTTCTTGTAGCGCATGGAACACCCAGAAGCTACATGGCTCGCATCACCGCACACGTAACAGCCGACTTGCAGGCGAGAGCCGGGCGCCCACGGATGAGGAGGTTGTTCAGGTTTTGCAGGCTGTATTTTTGTGAGGCAAGTAGTAGCTCGAGCCTTAAGCGAATGTGTGAGAGTCAAAATTAAATCGACACCATCCAATACTTCAACTACTTTAAACGGCCCTTTAAACTTCGTACCTAATTTAGTTTGATTATGCTCTTCGTATTAATGTGTGGACGAGCTCACAGCCCACCTTGTGTTAAGTGGTTACTGGAACCCATAGACATCCACAGCGTAAACGCACCACACACCTTGAGATAGAAGTTCTAAGGTCTCAGTATAGTTACAACCGCTGCCCCACCCTTCAAACCGAAATACACCACTGCTTCACGGCAGAAATAGGCAGGGTGATGGTACCCGTGCGGTCGATGGCACTATACGGAGCACCCGTCTGGTGCCACGTCCTTACCCACGAGAACGTCGCCGCGCTGCGACGCCGGCAGCGCGCGATCGCAGTTATTCAATGATACCTCACAGTCTCCTACGAGGCGGCGCGCCCTAGCGCAAGTGCAGCCGGAGCGCGGGGGCTCCAATATCGGCAGTCCGTGCTGGAGGCGTGGTCTCGTCGTTTGGCGGACCCGTCAGCCGGCCTCAGTACCGTCGAGGCGATCTGCCCGGTTCTCGCGGACTGGGTGGGCCGCGACCGCGGAAGTCTCACCTCCGGCTACCTGTGCAGACTCACAAGACATTTTACCACCATGCAAACTTCTTACCGCAGCAAATCTTACCAGCCACCACGCAAACTACAATTTTACGGGTTCCACCTCTCTTACACGATGTTACTTCCACACTGAGGAAGCCAACCGCGAACACTTGTCAAGCACGCACAAGCATGCACTTCACCGGAAAAACCTGCATCCGCCAGCGGAACCCGAACACCGCCGCATCGCCAGACACGAACGCACCGGACGTCTTATCTTACAGGTCACGACGACTTCAGATGTGTCAATTTTTCTTCCCCACGGAAACTTGCTTGCTTTCTTGTTTGCTTGCTTGCTGGAGCCCGAAGTCATCGAACGTGTAGTGTTATTGGTATTGAATCGAGTAGATTCTAAAATTTCAGCGACAATTCACAGTCTCATGTCCTGGTTTACTGTACTAGTGCCATGTAACTCTAGCAGTAGTCATTGGCTTAAAAACGATTCGTGTCGGAACTACCCACTCGTCATGACAGATCCATTATTGCGATCGAAGTTTCACTTGAGATTTGCACTTGCCTTAATTTCTTGCAATAGCTTGTTACGTGTTGTATTTCCGTTAGTAAATGCCATGTGATGAAGTCGACAGTCAAACTGGGCAACATGAGCCAGAACGTAAGATGTGACGATTTCTTCGTGGCTCAGATCTTCCATCGAGGTAACAGAGACGTTATTACACGACTTACGTATGCTGCATTCACGCTCTTGTGGCGTACCACTACTAGTATTCTGATCTGCATCATGTTTTTTCTGCTGTACTTCAAACATGATCAAACACGTCACGCCAGTGAGAGTAGAGTCCTGATCCCACTTCTGATGTAAGCTTGAGGGTAGACATTATCTTGTTGAACACCAAGTAAAACGATGTCACTTTTTGATTCCTGATTTAATCAACAATATGTTATCTTAACAATTCACTTTAACACTTGTCCAACTTTAACCAGTACGTACAACAGTCACTGAATCACACAACGTAACAAGGATATAGTAAGTGCACCAGGCAAACGCAGTCCAACGAATGTTCATTTCAAGGTACGTTCCGCCTTTTTATACTAGCCGGCGCAGCTGGCTTATGAGTCACTTCTGTTGCAGCTGTTGTTTACGAGTGGAACGACACGGCCGGCGCGCCTGGCTTGTGTGAGTCACTCCTATTGCACGTGCTATAACATAAATATCGTTAACGCCGTCATATCTATTATATAAGTGCCCGCAGGAGTCGAAATTCGACTATAATTAACAACGTTTTTGCTTCACGTATATCACGTATTTATAGATTATATTTCATCCCATATCATCTCATCTCATTTCTTTTAATTTCATGCCAATTGATTAATGATTCAAATTAATCAACTTCATTTCGTTTCATTTCATATTACCATTATTCATTCATATTTTTTATAAATATAAAATATTAGACTGTTTGATATAATATCTTTGCCTTTCCAGTTGAAAAAATAGAACTATACTCATAATGTTTGACAACAAAAGAGTATGCATATGTGTGTGTAATGTTTTCTTTATTGATTTAATGTATCTTTTTTGCATTATTTAAAAAAAATATTAGCATTGTGCACTTCTTCTCTATATTCTTTATAAGTGTGGAAAATTTCATACTCCTCCGCCCGCGCAATTTTCGTAAAAAGGGATACAAAGTTTTTGCTTCACGTATTAATATATAGATGAACACACTCTTGACCGAACACTATTAGGAAAAGACAAGAAGGAAGTTAAATGAAAACATAAATTCTTACATTTATTTATTACTAGCTGACCCGGCAGACTTCGTAGTGCCTCAATCGATAAATAAAAGACCTAATTTTGTATAAAATAAACTTAAAACAAACAAAAGGAATCCGTCCAACGGGGGGCACATCAAAGGAAAAACGAAATTGTTATTTTTATTGAATTCCGAGCATTTTCATATTTATCTACCTTTTAAGCCTTCTCTGGACTTCCACAAATAATTCAAGACCATAATTAGCCAAATCTGTTCAGCCGTTCTCGAGTTTTAGCGAGACTAACGAACAGCAATTCATTTTTATATATTACTAGCGAACCCGGCGAACTTTGTTCCGCCACACGGTTTGTTTCAAACACAGCAACCGGTCAACTTCAAAATTTTACTTTATTTAACCATAGAACGTTTAGCTGTCAGTTGCATTTTGTTATTCCATATCAGTTGCGTTTTGTTATACCACGTTTTATGACACGTCCCACGGGAACGCGATAAAAAGTATCCTATGTCCTTCTCCTGGTTCTAAGCTACCTCCTCACCAATCTTCAGCCAAATCAGTTCAGCCGTTCTTGAGTTATAAATAGTGTAACTAACACGACTTTCTTTTATATATATAGATTTAGATGGACGGATGAGCTCCCGGCCCACCTGGTGTTAAATGTTCAGCGAAGCCCATAGACATTAACAACGTAAATTCTGCTACCCACATTGAAACATGAGTTCCATAGAACTCTGAGACGTAGGCAGCGGCTTAGTTCTGCCTCTGGGATTATTGATGTCCACGGGCAACGATAACCACTCACCATCAGGTGGGCCGTAAGCTCGTCTGCCTACATGGGCAATAAAAGATAAAAAAATATGTTAAGAAAATTATATTTAGTTTCAAATAATACCGTGTTAAGAGACTTTTTGTTACTGTCGGTCTGGTATCAACCCTGTCATTGCTGAAGTCCACGAGCGCCGGTGAATCAGTCGAGGCTTGTTGTCGCCTATGGACATCAGCAATGCCAGGGGAAAAGCCTACCTGCTGCCTACCGTTAAAACCTATTTACATATTTATATAGTTCGTCAGAAACATCGTGAGAACAACACCGTAGCATAAAACATTAAACCAGTTTTATTTGCCTGTTGTTCTCAAACAATTGTTGTGCTTGGAATATCGTATTGACTATTAGAAATAAAAAAATAAAAATAAAAACTCATGTACAAAAATTAGTCCCTGATTCTCCTTAGTTCTATTTATATCTGACGTTAATTATCTTAATCATGAATGTGTTAGAATTGCACGTGCAATAAGTATCAACTTAGTATAATATATTTTTAAATAGCTATGATTATCCCGTTCCAAGGAAAGATTCTTAGGATTATTTCATAACTACTCCCACAAAGCCCATCCTTGTTGGATCATAGTCAAAATTAATACTTTTTATGTATTTAAGTGGATATATTTTATAAGAAGTCCAAAGTTCTAAAAAAACTTGGATGATGAATGCAGAGATGACGTGTGATGGGTCTGAATGGAAAAACAGGATAAGTTGCACCAACCTCACAAGTGGGATAAGAGCAAGAAGAAAGTATATTTAAGTAGACGGCGGTATTCATGTTGTGACGCCCTTGGGCCCCAGTGACGTCTTCACGCCTGACGCACATAAAACTTCGCCTGCATATGTGCAATGAGTAAATAAGAAAAATACAAGAAGCATACTATTTCACTGGTGGTAGGACCTCTCGTGAGTCCGCACGGGTAGGTACCACCAGCACCCCGCCTATTTCTGCCGTGAAGCAGTAATGCGTTTCGGTTTGAAGGGTGAGGTAGCCGTTTTAACTATACTGAGACCTTAGAACTTATATCTCAAGGGCGGTGGCGCATTTACGCTGTAGATATCTATGGGCTCCAGTAACCACTTAACACCAGGTGGGCTGTGAGCTCGTCCACCCAACTGAGTGATAAAAAAAAATTCGCATTGTAAACTGTTAGACGAACGAAACTATTAAGACAATCAGCTGAATAAGGGTCGCTACACGCTTGAGGCGCTAGAGGCTAGAGGCGGATTTTGTCTCATAAATAACCGATAAATGAAATAGACTAGTTTTAAACTATGTATTAAATACAAAAATAACGAAATGATACATTGTGCTTGCGATGCCAACTGAAAATGTACTTTATTACATCCATATCTATGTCAGTATTTAAACATAAGCATTTTGAAATGTAGGTGGCACTAGAATACAATTATCTATTCGACCACTTTTAGAAAGAGAATTTGAAAAACAATTGATCTCAATAACTTTGAGATTCATCTAAATCACAAATTTTCTTTCTTACTGGTGGTTGGACCGCTTGTGAGTCCGCGTGGGTAGGTACCACCGCCCTACATAATTCTGCCGTGAAGCAGTAATGCGTTTCGGTTTGAAGGGTGGGACAGCCGTTATAACTATACTGAGACCTTAGAACTTCTAATGGTGGGTGGCATATATGTTGTAGACGTCTATGGGCTCCTGCAACCACTTAACACCAGGTCGTCCACCCATCTATGCAATAAAAAAAGAACAAAGAATACACAACTACCCTTGACGTTGTAACGAATGTCTTTTTTACTACTGAAAGCCCTTAATCCAAACCAACAGTTCCAATTAGGGACCACAAAAATATCTTTTTTTTTATGATTGAAAGATTACTGGTGGCCCGGAGGCCTTTCCTGTTTCACCAGGATAGGTGGGCGAGCAAAGGCTCAGCCAGGAGGGGTGGGATTTGCCAACAGCTACCCGAGCGCCTCCGAAGGAGACCTAATAGCTCAAGAGGAGCTGCTTCGCGAATGAATCTACTAACGGATCGGAATCGCGACCCGCTGAGAAGATCCGGCGAAAAACTCAGCGAGCTGATTCATGGGTTAGGTTGCACGGCGAACTCTTTGTCGAGTTCGGCGAGTACGGTTACTGAGGTCCCTAAGCCTGCTCCTAGTGTTAGAGCTGAAGGCGTATATTGCAAAGGTTATTGGATCTGATGGATCCGTAAGGACGTGGCCCAAAAATATCTATGTAAGCGTGCACTTGAATATACTAATGTCAAAATCTTCGTCCGCCTCGCCGTGGTCGGGATAACATCAAATTAACTTACAAGTAATTGGAAACAGTTGTAACGTAAATAATGAGACCAAAGCAAATAGCGTAGGCATTAACTTTATTTATAACGTAATTCAATTGAGTTATAACGTTAAATAAATATATAAGCCGTTATTTATGATGTAACGACAGCACTAATCTAGGGAGCTGAGTGATCGATATTATTTGCTAACTCAATTATAAGGGGGACGCCTTAGTGAAAGAGTGTTGCGATGTCGCGCTTATAAATGGGCTATCGTCGTTCGTACTATAGTGTGCTATGTATTTAATGTGAGTTTTTTTTTACTTCTCGATCGCGTAAGAGTTAACTCAATTTTGTTTGAAATTGGAACAGTTTCCCTTCGTTTGTCGCTAGAGGCGCTGTTCCAACTCTATACAAATTTGAGTTAACTTTTACGCGATCGTGATGTAAAAAACTCGCATTAAGCATACTATAGTCGTTCTATAGACGGTGTGGAATATAGTAAAATCTGTATCTGTATGTGTCATTGTTATATGAGCAATGGTCTTCGGTAGCTTTTAGGCAGAAACAGAATTTCCGTTGCCTCGTTGATTATGTAATAAAAAAATAATACATTTTTTTTATAATTTGACTATACAATCATAAACTATATTAATTAAGACAGAAATTGAAAACAATATATAACAAATTGTTTATTAGACTTTAACAATAGCTACATTTTTATGTTTATAACGGAATGACAAGAATATCCATAGGTAATTGATGGATATATTTATTACTTATGTGTAGAAGTAAGGTTCTTGTCGCAACGCAAAAGAATTGCGACGTAATACTTTTGAAGACTGTAGCTAGTTTTATTTTAGATTAAAACAAAGGACCATTAACAGTAGTTTGAAGGGCGGGGCAGCCGTTGTAACTATACTGAGACCTTAGAACTTCTGTCTCAAGGTGGGTGGCGCATTTACGTTTTAGATGTCTATGGGCTCCAGTAACCACTTAACACCAGGTGGGCTGTGAGCTCGTCCACCCATCTAAGCAATAAATAAAAACAACAGAAATATTTTAGTACGATTATCATCTCCATCGATTTATTATTTTAAATAATTACTCTCAAACTAAAAGTACCACGTTATTTGAATTAAAAAAAAAATACAAATGCTTCTTCTATCATACCGGTGAATGAATTATTCACGTGTCGGTGTAACTATAATATATTTTTTTGTAAATAAACATTAACAAGATTAAAAACGTGCTTAAAATTTATTCTGTCCAACCATTTATTAAGTTTTATTGGCGCATCCATAATTTACATGTTAATTTACATTACTTAACAAATTAAAAGGCATAAATATAAAAAACTGTTTCGTCTCGTGATTGTAATTCAAGATTACGTTCAAAATTAAAATATCAGGTTTTTTGAAGTGGTAACGTCTTATAAATCGATAAACGCTGGCTGCACGCACGAAAAAGTGTCACGTTCCACTCGAGCCTAAGCGTGCAAGCTCGGTCACAGTCCTCATCGAATCCGTCGCTTGCGACGAATCAACCCACAAACACAGCCCACTGAGTTTCTCGCCGGATCTTCTCAGTGGGTCGCGTTTCCGATCCAGTGGTAGGTTCTGCGAAGCACTGCTCTTGCTAGGGCCAGTGTTACTAACTCTCCGTTTTGAGCCCCGTGAGATCACCCACATGTTAGAGCGAAGCTGAAATAGCATCTCAATCGCGGTACAAGCGATAGAGAGGCACAATTGGCCCAAGCGTTCATTAATTTATCGAAAAAAATGTAATTTTTAGTGAATTATAAATTATCAATTAAGTATGAAATATTAATAAATTTTCAATTTCCTTCTTTGTATTATACAAAATAATGATAATTCAGAGATAAAAAACTTCAGAGGTGTCAAGGGACACCCGGATGGAACGAAGTTCCTTTCGATTAATTAGTGAAGGAATTGTAATTTTTTTTTTTAAGTTATAATAATAAATTACGGCATTATGAAGAAAAAAAAAACAATACTATGAAGTAAATTACTATTGTTGAAACGCTGTCTCGAGAAACTGTACTCATTACGCGGACCAATCGGATACGAGCAATGTCACGCGATAAGCGCCTACACGTTGATTGGTCAGAATGACGGATCTAAAAAGTGTCGTGACAACTTTTCGTAAGAATTTTTTCCGTCTAGCCCCCTTTCACAACGCGCGATAAGGAACTTCGTTCCAATAATTCAATTCAATTCATAAAAGTATGCAATTTTTAATCAATGTCTCTTTATGACCTTATCACGTAAAACTAACATCCGTAAATCGACTTTACAGACAACGAATTTTTTTTTTTAAATATTTTATACAGAATACGTCACTATCAAACACGTCTATTTATGTATCAAATAAGATACGTCGTAATACAGCGCATCGTAAATCTTTCGCGCTGAAGCATGACCCTAACAGACCCCGACGGCTAGTTAGTGCGATTCGTATAATTTACGTCGGCTCGTTAGCAAACGCACCGGACTCGTAAATCCGTGTGTGAATCAATCCTCAATCGGCCTATCTGTCCAGTTTATAGGCTGAATACAATCGCAGATCAATTGATTTATTGTCACGCGTGTAACTCGATTTTTAGTACGGAATTGGTGTTAGATTTTAAAAAAAAAAACACTATAACATTCAAAACTCAGATCTATAAGTGAGCTAGTAAGTTATATTATGCGCTGGAGCTAAATATGTTTTTTTTTTTATTAAGGAAGGATTACTGGTGGCCCCGAGGCTTTTCCAGTTTCATCAGGACAGGGGGCGAGCACGGGGTCAGCCAGGAGGAGTGGAACTTAGACCATTTTTTTTATTGCTTAGATGAGTGGACGAGCTCACAGCCCACTTGGTGTTAAGTGGTTATTGAAGCCCATAGACATCCACAACGTGAATGCACCACCCACCTTGAGATATAAGTTCTAAGGTCTCAAGTTTAGTTACAACGGCTGCCCCACCCTTCAAACCGAAACGCATTACTGCTTCAAGGCAGAAATAGACAGGGCGGTGGTACCCACCCGCGCGGACTCACATGAGGTCCTACCACCAGTAATTACGCAAATTATAATTTTGCGGGTTCAATTTTTATTACAAGATGTTATTCCTTCACCATGGAAGTCAATCGTGAGCATTTGCTTAGTACGTATTTCATTAGAAAAATTGGTACCCGCCTGAGATTCGAACACCGGTGCGTCGCTCAACACGAATGCACCGGACGTCTTATCCGTTAGGCCACGATGACTAAAATGCGCTTGAGATAAATATATATTTTTTTATTAAGGAAGGATTACTGGTGGCCCTGAGGCTTTTCCAGTTTCACCAGGACAGGAGGGGCGAGCACGGACTCAGCCAGGAGGGGTGGGAGTTAGACCATCATGTCTTAAGTGTGTGGGCTAGTGGCAATCGCGTAGTAATTTCTATGGACCACAGTAATCTCTTAAAACCAAATTCGCCGTGAGTACTTTCATCCTTTGTTGTATCACTCTTATCAGAGCGGTGGTAGTTGTCATTCAGTATGGTTGCTATGCGTCTTACGAGCAATCGCCACTTCTCCCGGCTTGTGGTAGCGTGGTGCACTCATGCAAACAATTGTCAACTGTCGACTTGACTTAGTCAGTCCATCGCAGGACCAACCTTCCACGCGGTCTGATGCTTTCAACTTTGCCCTAAACGACAGTTTCATCCATCTACAAAAAGGCAGTTCTACATCTATATATTAATACGTGAAGCAAAAACTTTGTACTCCTTTTTACGAAAATTGCGCGGACGAAGGAGTATGAAATTTCCCACACTTATAGAGAATATAATTATTATCCATATAGAAGTTTGCACAAAGTAGGAATGAGTTGCTCGGTCCGGGCGTTTCAATATTGCAATAATTATTACGTTATAATACTCATTGTTAAAATTAATACAAAAAAAAAAAAAAAAAAAAAAAAAAAAAAAAAAAAAAAAAAAAAAAAAAAAAAAAAAAAAAAAAAAGTCTTTTTGCCCGCTGAGTTTCTTGCAAGTTCTTCTCAGGACGGTGGCTACTTTTTGCGAATTGGCGGTAGTTCTTTTTGACGTTCAACAAATATGTACTTTCATTTCTGTTGAATAAAAAAATAAACACAGAGGAGTGCAGAATGTTAATTTTTTTTAAATTATGCATTAAAAACACATTAAATCAATAAATAAAACATTACACATACTACCATGTATTTGACACACACACGCATGCATACTATTTGTTTATTGTCAAACTTTTCTTATTGTTTATAATCTGTGGTCAAATTGAGAATAGATTAAATATTGTTTGTCTTTATTATTATTTGTCTAAAGTGTAGTCTTGACGCAATCTGTGATTATAGAAGTATAATAGTCTGTGACAATAGAATCATATTAGTGTACAAACTTATAATTTCAATTAATTATAGTCGAATTTTGACTACCGGGGGATCACTAGTGACCATAAACAGCATGATACTATACCAATTACGAGATCTTCACAGCGCCACGCACTGATCGGACCTACATGTGTATACATAGCCGAGAGTCCTATACTACATAATATTATTATGTGCGTATTACAATGATAAAAACCTGTTCTAAATGGCTATAACACAAAATGTACTTGACATTAAGGCCAGTAATAGCATTCTCGTGTTTAATCCACTCAGTAATATAATAAATTGTATTTGTTTTTTTTTTTTTTAAACAACAATCTTTAGACGGAATCGTGAGCTTGCATGTGAAATGACGCAGGCTCTATTTGTGACTTTGTGCAGGTATTTAAATTGTATTTTTGTCTTTAAATTTATTTCTTTATTACCTTTTTTTATTGCTTAGATGGGTGGACGAGCTCACAGCCCACCTGGTGTTAAGTGATTACTGGAGCCCATAGACATCCACAACGTAAATGCGCCACCCACCTTGAGATATAAGTTCTAATGTATTTTTACTGGTGGTAGGACCTCTTGGGAGTCCGCACGGGTAGGTATCACCACCCCGCCTATTTCCGCCGTGAAGCAGCAATGCGTTTCGGTTCGAGGGGTGGGGTAGCCGTTGTAACTATACTGAGACCTTAGAACTTATATCTCGAGGTGGGTGGCGCATTTACGTTGTAGATGTCTATGGGCTCCAGTAACCACTTAACACCAGGTGGGCTGTGAGCTCGTCCATCCATCTAAGCAATAAAAAAAAATAAAAATAAAAAATCAAATTACTAAATACAATTATTGTTTTTAGAATAAAAAATGTATTCTCGAGATAGTGTCAGTTGACAGTAATTATGTCAAAAATATCGACAAACATTATACAACGTAAGAATAGAGCTTGTCGCGAATTGGTAAATAATGATAATATTTAAAGCAAACACTGCAGATTTTTGTATTTTGTTTTCTAATGGCAGTTTTAGGTAATATAAAAGATGAATGATATTTTTAAATGGGCTGTGGGCTCGTCCACCAATGTAAGAAATAAAAAAATGGGTGGACGAGCTCACAGCCCACCTGGTGTTAAGTGGTTACTGGAGCCCATAGGCATCCACAACGTAAATGCGCCACCCACCTTGAGATATAATTTCTAAGGTCTCAAGTATAGTTACAATGGCTGCCCCACCCTTCAAACCGAAACGCATTACTGCTTCACTGCAGAAATAAGCAGGGTCCTACCAGCAGTAATTACGCAAATTATAATTTTATAATTTTGCGGGTTTCATTTTTATTACACGATGTCATTCCTTCACCGTGGAAATCAATCGTGAACATTTGTTGAGTACGTATTTCATTAGAAAAATTGGTACCCGTCTGCGGGATTCGAACACCGTTGCATCGCTCAGCACAAATGCACCGGACGTCTTATCCGTTAGGCCACGATGACTTCAAATTAATCAATTCAATTACCGGTAGAAGGCGCTTTCGAGGTCTGCAGAGGCTATTCCTGTCGGGAAGCTCTTACGAATTTTCATTTGACGACACAGCCGTTTTGTTTAGAGCTTTGACAGCAGGTCTTAAGGTTCAATTTAAGTTATATATGGTGTCCCATTACCGGTCAACATCTGGTTCTACTGGTAGCAGGGCGTCTCGTGAACCGCACGGGTAGGTACCACCGCCCCGCCTATTTCTGCCGTGAGGCAGTAATGCGTTTCGGCTTGAAGGATGAAACCGCCGTTGTACTATAAAACTGAGATTGAAACTCATATCTTAAGCCGCATTTGCTTTGACGCTTACGGACTCCGGTAACCGCTTATTAATCTAAGCAATAAATAAAAAGTTAACACTAGAAGCAGGCTTAGGGACCCCGGTAACCGTACTTGTTGAACTCGACAAAGAGGTCGACGTGCAACTTAACCCATGCATCAACTCGCTAAGTTTCTCGCCGATGCGGTAGTAGATTCATTCGCGAAGCAGTTGCTCTTGAGTTGTTAGGTCTCCTTCGGAGGCGCTCGGGCAGCTGTTAGCCAATCCCACCCCTCCTGGCTAAGTCTTTGCTCGCCCACCTGTCCTGGTGAAAGTGGAAATGCCTCAACCATCCGTCAATAATAAATAAAAAAATTATAATTTACACCGTGAACTTGTTCGAACCCATACGCAAAGACTTCCTACACTTGTCTATCAAAGCTTAAATCATTTTGATTTAAACAAAAACTATAAATCCACGTAAACTTGCACACATCACATGTAATATAATACAATTTACGAAATCTCGCGTGACCCGTTGCACACGTGACGAGAACTCCAATAGGATCTCCATATCCATTTTATTTCTTTATTCACTTAGAGCTTCAGTTTATTCACTTAGATAATCGAGATAATGAACATAAAAAAAAACTAGCCGTACCCGCCCGCTTCGCTGGGCATTTAAAATTAACATTATCATTTATTGTCATTATTATTAGGGAGTCCAACACTCATATAAATATTAGCCTATCCATTAAGTACATGTATTTTCTACATGGATACCAAGTTTCAAGTCAATCGGATGCATGATTCGGTAGTTATAACGGAACATCCGTAAAAATTACTGTAGATTTTTTTTTATAGCTTAGATGGGTAGACGAGCTCGCAGACCACCTGTTGTTAAGTGGTTACTGAAGCCCATAGACATCTATAACGTAAATGCGCCACCCACCTCGAGATATAAGTTCTAAGGTCTCAGTATAGTTACAACGGCTGCCCCACCCCTCGATCCCAAACGCATTACTGCTTCACGGCAGAAATAGGCGGGGTGGTGGTACCTACCCGTGCGGACTCATAAGAGGTCCTACCACCAGTAATTACGCAAATTATAATTTTGCGATGTTATTCCTTCACCGTGGAAGCCAATCGTGAACATTTGTTAAGTACGTATTTCATTAGAAAAATTGGTACCCGCCTGCGAGATTCGGAAATCGGTGCATCGCTAGATACGAATGCACCGGACGTCTTATCCTTTAGGCCACGTACGTATATATGGTTGAATAGATAAACTTATGTAAAAATGGTAGCCCCGTTAAAGCGATATTGGAGTTAGTACGTAGGATGTGCGTAATTGAAACTATAAATTAATTATACAACGAATACATTGCACTTTTTATGGTCGTCCACTTGTTGGAGTGTTATAGTGAGGCCTCAATCTGCACAGACAAAAGCAAGAACCTTTTGTGGTCTGAAATGTTTTAATAAATAAGTATGTCGAGGCGAAGAAAAAAATTTCTATATATAAAAATGAATTGCTGTTCGTTAGTCTCGCTAAAACTCGAGAACGGCTGAACCGATTTCGCTAATTTTGGTCTTGAATTATTTGTGGAAGTCCAGAGAAGGTTTAAAAGGTAGATAAATATGAAAATGCTCGGAATTAAATAAAAATAACAATTTTGTTTTTCCTTCGATGTGTCCCCCGTCGGACGGATTCCTTTTGTTTGTTTTAAGTTTATTTTATACAAAAGTTTAGGTCTTTTATTTATCGATTGAGGCAATACGAAGTCTACCGGGTCAGCTAGTCAACAATATAAATCCACATACCTTCGTATCGTTTGTGACAAAACAAAATTTATTTTACAGAACTTTACTTAAAATGTTTCTCAAAGTGTAATAAAGTTAACCGTAAATATAATAACGCATATTGTGAGCAGTGCAACAGTGCAGTGTCAAAAAAATGTTCCAAGTGAACGTTAAGAGAAACATGTGAAAATGAACGAAATCAATTTGAAATTCGTCTTTATGCCTATCAAGATAAGAATTAAGATGTAATACAATGTTGGAATGTATACGGCCCGTGAACATTGTAGTACACGCGGCAGCCAAATTTGGGAAGCATCGTGTGAGGAGCACCGGCCAGTTTTTGCTGATACTTCTCGTCTTACATTTTATAAGGTAAGTTCATTTTGAATTTGATTTGTTTTTAGAATGTATTCCTCTACTTTGTAGGAATTCACTGGATGAAATTTTCACGTAAGATTGTAGGAATGGATGTCTATGGGCTCCGGTAACCACTTAAAACCAGGTAGGCCGAGAGCTCGTCCACGCTTTTAGACAATAAATAAACAAAAATAAAAGAAAAAAACAAACGTAGAAAAAAAACATTATGTGTCTAATTTATAATTTACTATTTTATCCGGTATGTTTCGGAAGGCAGCGGCTTGGCTCTGCTCCTGGCGTTGCTGAAGTCCATGGGCGACGGTAACCACTCACCAACAGGTGGGCCGTATACTCGTCTGCCTACAAGGGCAATAAAAATAAATAAATAAATTATTATTTTTATAATTGAGTAGGTACAATATAATAGGAAAGTGAATTAACTATTTATTTATTTATGAATATTTAAATAATTATCACTTAAATAATTATTTCAAAACAAAAACCTGGTGCATTTTGTATTACTCGTAATGGAATATAAAATCGAAAATAAAATTTATATTTGATATTGCAGTACATTGCGCGTATAAGTAACAATATTTCTGTCGACGGGCGTCTTTTTCTACCCTACATTGCCTAAAAATGAGATATTTAATTGATCATTGCCGAATCGACGAAAAAATATCCAAGCACATCTCAATTGCACTCCGACCTTAAGAGTCCATTGACCTCGAGCGTTGAGCTCTAACGAGTTTGCTTTACATTGCTTACTATACAAAGCAGCTTTTTTTTAACTTTTTAAATTTTTAAATTTTATTTTTTTATTTTTTATGACTTGGTTGAATGAACGAGCTCACAGCCTACCTGGGGCTAAGTGATTACCGGAGCCCATAGACATCTACAATGTAAATGCCACCACCCTCCATGAGATATGAGTTATAAGGTCTCAGTATAGTTACAACGGCTGCCCCACCCTTCAAACCGAAACGCATTACTGCTTCATGGGCAGAAGTAGGCAGGACGATGGTGCCTACCCGTGCGGACTCACAGGAGGTCCTACCACCAGTTATTGCGCAAATTATAATTTTGCGGATTTGATTTTATTACAAAATGTTATTCCTTCACCATGGAAGTCAATCGTGAACATTTGTCAAGTACGTATTTCATTAGAAAAATTGGTACCCGCCTGCGGGATTCGAACACCGGTGCATCGCTACATACGAATGCACCGGACGTCTTATCCTTTAGGCTACGACGACTTCAAGAATTATTATTATTAAATTTTCCCTGCGGGGTTTCCACTGACTCAGAAAGAGACAAGCAGAATACCGAGGTAGGAACGTATGTAGGTACTACAAAAAAAAAAACATCGATCAAGTTAACATAATTAAACCCACAAATCGTTTACCAATTTCCATAAATTAACATCAAAAATATTGACCAGAAAACGATTATGAAACTTAACCATGAATTATGCAAAATACCCTTATAAAGGATTGAAGGCTTCGACAAACAGTTTTGTGTCGAATTATATTTTGAAGGATTTAAGGTTGTCAAACGATAGATTTTAACACGAGAATCGTACAATCAGCCCTATTTGATACATAAATATTTTTTTAGTGTACCTAGTTGAATTTGGATCTTGATATTTTTTCTTTAAATGGGTGAACGAACTCACGGCTCACCTGGTGTTAAATGGTTACCGGAGCCCATAGGCATCTACAACGTAAATGCCCCACCTTAAAATATGAGTTCTAAGGTCTCAGTTTTTACAGTACAACGGCTGCCCCACCCTTCAAACCGAAACGCATTACTACTTCACGGCAGATATAAGCAGGGTGGTGGTACCTATCTGTAGGGTCCCACAAGACGTCCTTCCACCATTCATAAAAATGATCGTGTCTCAAGATATGCTACCTAGCAAGGCTTAATGTTGTTGAACCATGTACCTAACAATTGTTCATTCCTTTACTATTAGCTTAGTATCAATGTGGAACACTCAATTGAATATCATCATCATTCTCCTGCCCTTCTCCCAGTCACCTGGGGTCGGCGCAACATGTTTTCTCCGTCTATACTCCTCTATCATAAGCCATTTCTTCGCTCACTCCCCTCTTACACATATCGTCTTTCACGCAATCCATCAATTTTTTCTTAAGTCTACCTCTCCCTCAAAAGCCTTCCACATTCATAGTTAAAACTCGCTTAACAACCTCATTGTCATTGAATATCTCGCGATGTAATTAACGTAAGGAAATCATAATACAACATTCGCCAGCCCTACACGAATTTCCAACAAAAAAATTAAGAAATACCCACACACAACCTTATCTTTGAGTACGTTCATACCACAAAAGGGATCCATCAAGAGGCTTCACTTAACGTATAATTAGGAACGATAAATACGAAAACCAAGCCGGGCCGTTATCGAAAATACAACAAAAACTTTAGTGATTTTTTACTGAGTTTTCTTGTACAAGCCCTATTGCGATTATTTTTTTTCTCTAGCACGGAAGACGTGTGTTTTTTTATCTTCTTCTAAATTACCTTTTATTGAATTCACCTTAGTTTAATATACACGTTTAGTTGGGATTTTTTGCAGCTTTAAGATGAACAGTCAGTGATATTTGGACTTTAAGTTTATTGTTAAGACAACAATACAATGCAACCGCGGCAAGAGATCGAAGTAGTGTTAAGGATACACGGGTATTTTCCTGCTCACACTGCCCTGAAACAGTCAGTGCTGTCAGGTAATCCAAACCGTCTACAACAGTGCTTCTCAAATTTCGATCCTCATATCCCTTGGTAAAGCTTCTCATTTATGAGTACCCCTTACAAACTCAATATCTAGACCTAAACATGTAGCTCGTCACTGTTCAAAAATTGATTATAACATTCATTTTAAACTGCATATTGTGGCCATAATAAATTATAATAATATTTTTATAAGTTAATGGTTTTAAATATTCAGTATCTCCGCCATTATCTACATAATTTTCACGTAATCCCAAATGAGACACCGCGTACCACAGATTGGGAATCGCTTCTCCAGAGGAATGAAAATATGTGTTGAGGGTCTGTAACATTTAAAACATGGAGTTAATTATTAAATATCCTTTAATGTTATTTAACGGGTTATTACCACGAGATTTTAACGTCTAAATTTGGACATGTTGCAAGCGCCATGACTAGGGCTAGACTGAAGACTGTGGGTAGGATGTAAGCAGATAAATCTATCTACCCTCTTTTTAGTCGATTCCATGGTGTTACCACTGGAACTCGAAGATTCTACCTAGCTACTTATTACAAATTGTTGTCAAACTTTTTTTATCCCTTTTATTGTTTTATCGAACAGTTTCCGGTTAGTTAAGTTATCCATTTATTACTTAGCTTACCACTTACTTACCTTACTTGAAATAATTTTCTAAATCAAAATTAATAAAATACATGAACATAAAATTCAGTAAACAAAACAGTACATGAATACTTCCTATTATTATAATTTATTATTATTTTTTTATTGCATAAATGGGTGGACGAGCTCACAGCTGATGTCAAGTGGTTACCGGACAGCTATGACGTAAATGCCACCCCCCACCTTAAGATAATATATGAGTTCTAAGGTCTCGATATAGTTATAATTCGCTAATCATTGAAATCATCATCCCCATAATTTCGCATTTAGTACCTCTATGAAACACCTTTATAAAAAAGCAATCATTTTCATCTCATAAACCTCTGTTTATTGTCACATCGTTAACCTTTCAAAACACCATTTACCAGATTACAAACACCATAAGGAACCCATGATTACCGCCAATCCTTTTAACGAATACCATAAACTAGGGGCATTAAAACAAATCTGATAACCTAATATATGCCTTAAGACGATTATTTTAAATGCCCGTTTTGCTTGTGAATTATGATAACTGATGAGCTCACGTAGGAACTCCGCCTTTTCGCCCACTGAACCATTAGGCCTTTGGTTTAACGCCAGCGTTTTCATTTCTATTTAATAGTTTCGTTGGGCGTGGCCAATCTAAGCGTTTTTCGATTAGGTAGTAAGCAGGCTTTGGTTTCGTGGAGGCGAACTGTGTCATCACGAAATCAATTAATTATGTTAGTTTGAGCCTTAATTGAAGAGCGTCTAACTAGGGTACCGATTAAAATCGTAAGTTACTCCCTAAACGATTTATCCTCCAAAGAAACGAAAAAGACTTTCCAAAGAGATTAGCTTTTTCGATCTAGAATATCTATAAGATGATTCGTAATTGTAAGACATTGAGAACAAAAGTTTAACGGATCGTTCATCCTCTTCTAATATTCAAATTTTAAAGAGATAGAAAACCTATCTGATTGACTTATGATGGAGGATGGGGACTTATGTTATGCTATTGGGCTCTGTTGCGGTCAAATTTAACTGATCATAGACAGTGAACAGACACTCATAGTCAGGAGGTATGAATAGTTAAAGCTACGTACATAAATGGGACATTGCGCTTTCACGCTACGCGATGCGCGTTATCAAGACTTTTTAGCTCAAATTCCAATCTACCCTTAAATATAAATGAATTAGGGAAGTGTGTGACCAACTTGTATGTGAAATCAACAAAGAAACGTTGAGTAAAAACTTCGTCATTTGAAAGATGACCGGTCGAACAACTAAAATAAACTGAGAGATCAAAACGTAAAGTGCTTTTTTGAAAACACAACAAAAAACATTTGGCCAAATAATATAATTAAGCTGACAGTCACAGTTCCATTGTTAATGAAACTTCGTCCAGTAAACACAATAAAATTCACGGTGCTCTTGCGGCCTTGTATCAGATTAATAATGTATTTATTAGTAACTTGTAGTGCCCCAATAGTCGAAATTCGACTATAATTTATTGAAATTATAAATTTGAACATAATTATGGTTATATTATATTAATTATAATTCGACCACGGACTTTAAACAAGAACAAAAGTTTGACAATAACAAAGAGTATCTAGATATGTGCTGTGTCAAATACATGGTAGTTTGTGTAATGTTTTTATTTATTGACTAGCGGCCCGCTCCGGCTCCGCTCGGGTCTTTAACAAAAATTTCAACGATATTTGACGTTGTTTTATTTTTTTAAATAAAAGAACGCTTATTGCGGCATAACTATAATAGTTAGACATATGCTGTCGCGACACTTTTTGTAAATAATAATGTGTTCTACAAAGTCGTAGTACATTATTTTATTCTATCATCAATAGTTTTCGCAGGGCACGCGATGTAAAGAATATTTTAGGTAATTTTTTTACACCTTGGATTACATTATTGGAATTTCAGTAAGGATCCCTAATTTTTTTCAAAAAAGATTATAGCCTATGTAACTCGGGAATAGTGTAGCTTCCCAACAGTGAAAGAATTTTTCAAATCGATTCAGTAGTTCGGAGCCCATTCAATACAAACAAACAAACAAATCTTTCCTCTTTATAATATTAGTATAGATTTATGTGTATTTTTATGCATTATTAAAAAAATCAACACACTGCACTCATTCTCTATATTAATTCAATTTCATTCTCTATATTATCTCAATTTTCGTAAAAAGGGATACAAAGTTTTTGCTCTGCGTATAACTGCGTTTAACTCTGTTTTTGTGTCCTATCTATTCGCTGGTAGACTACAGGGCTATTCCAGCTACGCCCAGACGGGTTCCACTCTGTGTTCGAACTGTCGCTAAGAATCTCCGTAATTGTCGTGCAAATTTTACGAAACACATCCGCAATAAACTTTATAAGGTATCGTTCAAGACCGAAATTATCGACAAATTATTATTACATATATTTTTTAATGCTGTTTGAACGAGCTCACAGTTACTCAAGCCTATAAAATAAGCATAGTACCGTTAAAACCGCCCACAGCGGCAACGCACGGTCTCTCGCTGCAACGAAACCGCGTCCTATCGTGATCGACCTGTCAGTCAACAACGGAACATCGTTGCGTGAATGACGAACGAAATTCCGGTCACGATTCGATCTTATGCAATAATATCGTTTACCAAATTAAAAAAACAAAAAAAAAAAACCGTTAAAAGTCGTGGGAAAATGTACGTTGAGCGATTTGATAGGTTCTTTATTTAATAGGCACTAAGGGATTCACTGGAGAATGAATAGCAGCGTTCCCAATCAACTGCGAAGGCCAACCGACATTTTGTTTTTTTATAGCTTTGATGTGTGGACGAGCTCACAGCCCACCTGGTGTTAAGTGGTTACTGGAGCCCATAGACATCTACAACGTAAATGCGCCACACACCTTTAGATATAAGTTCTAAGGTATAGTTACAACGGCTGCCCCACCCTTCAAACCGAAACGCATTACTGCTTCACGGCAGAAAGAGGCAGGGTGGTGGTACCTACACGTGCGGACTCACAAGAGGTCCTACCACCATTAGTGTGTAATAGGACGTATTTTAATAAGATAAGGAATGAATATATCAGAGGAAGTGTGAAAGTAGCCCCAGGGATTGATAAATTAAAGAACGGACGATTAGCGTGGTGTGGACATGTAGAGAGGAGATGCATGTGACTAGGAGATGTAAGGAAATGGTAGTGCGTGGTAGAAGGGAAGAGGTCGACCTAAGAAGACATGGATGGAGTTTGTGAATGACGATATGAGAGAGAGAGAGGAGTAAGTGTTGAGATGAGGGCCGATAGAAGAGAATGGATGAGAAAAATTTGCTGTGCCGACCCCACCTAGTGGGATAAGGTGGAGAAAAAGAAGACGGGCGTATTTAAATCTCTCCCAGATCTGCCACTACCTGCCTATTTCCACCATGACGTACAGATGAGTTACAGTCCGAAGGATAGAACGGCCACTATACAATTGAGACTTCGAGCTCCAAAATATCCCATGGTGCGTGATAACATTGACGATTACTGGTGGTAGGACCTCTTGTAAGTCCGCGCGGGTGGGTACCACCGCCCTGCCTATTTCTGCCGTGAAGCAGTAATGCGTTTCGGTTACAAGGGTGGGGCAGCCGTTGTAACTATACTTGAGAACTTAGAACTTATATCTCAGGGTGGGTGGCGCATTTACGTTGTGGATGTCTATGGGCTTCAGTAACCACTTAAGACCAGGTGGGCTGTGAGCTCGTCCATCCATCTAAGCAAAAAAAAGCAATAATAATAAATCTGAGATCAATCGTAAAAGTAGTTTTACCTATATGTACGACTCGATAAAACCGCTAAAATCGATTTTATTTGTTGTGAATTCCCCAATCTTTGTTACATTTTTAGAACATATTTACGGTAGGCAGCGGCTTGGCTCTGCCCCTGGCATTGCTGACGTCCATGAGCGACGGTGACCACTTACCATCAGGTGGGCCGTATGCTCGTCTGCCTACAAAGGCAATAAAAAAAACTTCTATAACAATATCTAAGACATAACACCGTTGGTTCATTAGTACGGTGTACGTGTCGCCAACACAACGGCCGCCCAAAATATAACAATAAATAATCGTAATAAATAAGCCTTTCTTTACATCTGTCTACTTATCGTTGTCATTTATTTTAATCGCATTACGTACGTCTTAATGCTCCATCGAAATGGTGAAACCAGACATGGAATGGTAACTAATACTTACAATATGGTACGGAATGTGTTATTAGGAAATGTTAGGAAATGTTTTGAACTGGTGGTAGGATCTCTTGAGAGTTCGCGCGGGTAGGTAGCACCACCCTGCCTACTTCTGCCGTGAAACAGTAATGTGTTTCGGTTTGAAGGGTGGGGCAGTCGTTGTAACTATACTGAGATCTTAGAACTTTGTCTCAAGGTGGGTGGCGCATTTACGTTGTAGATGTCTATGGTCTCCAGTAACCACTTAACACCGGGTGGGCTGTAAGCTTGTCCACACATCATAGCAATAAAAAAAAACCATAATAATCGTTTAGTAAGTATAGTTAGTACGAGTATATTGTATGACATAATAGTTAGAGCATTTTCATTTAATTAATCAGCCAATTCACTCACTGCGATCTTTTCTGGACCACCCTTTTTTTTTTTTTTTTTCTCGGGCTGGGGGCCGAACCTCCTACGAGGTCCCCGCGCCTAGGGGGCGCGCGGGGTATGTGAGACTCAACGATCTGCAGGTGTTGAGAGCAGATCGCGGGCCCAAGGATTTAGGGCCCACCCACTAAACGACTCCCCTGCACTCTTACACCCGACGTCCGATCTCCGTCCGGGGTCAGAACCCGTTCAGAGTAGGGGGGTTCCCGCGGTCAACACTACAACCAGACACGCGGCGCCACCCCGAGGACGCCCGACCGACGGGTCGTCGAGGCGATAGTCGACGACCAACGACGTCAGTCTCCGCGGTACGGCGGCCCTACCAGGCCGCCCGGGTTCTGGACCACCCTTGCCTTAAGCATTAACCGTCAAACGAAGAGTTCGATGAACGGACTAACCCATGGACGCAACCCACTGAGTTTCTCGCCGGATCTTCTCAGGGGGTCACGATTCCGATCCGGTGGTAGATTCTGCGATAACTCTTGCTAAGGCCAGTATTAGCAAGCTAGAGTCCGTGATTATGTTATCGTTTAATTTCATCATATCTCATCTCTCGTACACATCGTAACGCCATTGGATTCACTGGAGAATTCCTGCCAGAATATCAACCAGTAGCTGGTCAGGCCTATTCTGGAGTCCGCACAAACCCTGCCTATCATACTCGCCGGTTAGAGATAGACAGGAGACTTTGATCTCGTATTGTAAGTTTGGACGCTCACATTGTGATATCCCTAAGCCGGTCACTATGGTAAAATTCAGGTGAAAGTATCATCAATTCCTCAGCTCACTCCCCATGGAACATATCATCGATGAAGGGGAGATGAAAACTTCAAATACCAGCGTGACGCATACCCATACAAAGTTTCAATGCATGAAACTCGACAGCTAAAATATCTCTGTATACATTCAAACAAGAATCAGCCGTAACAACAATTAAACCAAGAATTATCATAATCATATCGACTCGTGGAGCTTTATGTTAATGCGATTGGGCCATTAATGCACTTAGTGCACAGTAATGCGATCTTCCATTTGCCTTAGTGTTTTTTGAATGCAGTAAAACTGATAATTTATCGTGACATTGGAACGGTTGAGAGCTGTGACCTGAATAACTAGGTTTCCCTTGAGTTGCAATTGTAATATCTTTTTGTGTCTTTATACCTAAAATGTAACCCAACTTATACCTTGAGGGTACACGCTAAATACTCTCTAAAAGTCTGAAGCGGAAGGACGTGGAAGCTGCGGTTAGCTTCCCACTAAAAGCCCCTAATAGAATCAGTAACAGCGAGAGTAAGTTTTTGGGCGACCCGACTAACCAATGGCGCCACCCAGTAAAAATCGTGCAAGAGAACGTGACACAGAAAGGTGATCACGACCCTCAGCATTGAGGAATACGATGCAAACAGGAAGAGGAGGACACGGTGAAAAAACTTGGTGTAGTCCATCCTTCTTCTTCTTTTCAATCGTGTCACTCTTGACAGATTGGTCATGATCGTCATGTAGTGTTGGAGGGGGCAGACTTGATGCGTGTCACGATGTCCCGCCATCTCTCCCTGCTCGAGGCCATTCTACTGCACTCTTTTAAGGGACTTCCCACTATAGTTTTAATTTAGTCGGTCCACCGAATTAGTAACCTCCCGCGCGGTTTTGTACTATCAATCCTTCCCTATACATCCATCCTAATGTCCCATTATTCCAATATCGAGAAACCTGGTATCACAATTGACCACAGTGCCTCGGATGATGGACAGGTCATTCTCAACGCCTAGTCCATTCATCGGATCATTTCCCGATCACCGTCCTCGCCAAGCCTGTTGCTTGCAACGAAGAGATCGACATTTAAATTAGCCCATAGAGACAGCCCACTGAGTTTCTCGCCAGATCTTCTCAGTGGGTCGCGTTTCCGATCCGGTGGTAGATTCTGCGAAGCACTGCTCATGCTAGGCCCAGTGCTAGCAACACTCCTAGTTTGAGCCCCGTGAGCTAACCTACACGTAAAGTAGAAGCTGAAATAGCCTCTCAAGGCTATCCGTATAGGTGGTAAAAAGAAAGGATCATTTCACTATGACGGTAGTTCCCAGCCGTATATCGATCAGAATGTTGACGCTGTCGCTTCTAAATATGCTTTTAACCAAGCAACTAGGCTCGCTTCGATGATTGAACGCACAACGCGAATCCATCTGATTCCACTCGCGTCTCCAAACCATGAAGTCTCATCCATAAAAGTCTTATAAAGCTATTATATTAATCTGTTTTTTTATTAAAATAGTATTAATAATAATAATAATTTAATAACTAGAATATATTATTAAAAGGAGTCCCTTTAGGCAAGATTCCGAAGATAGTGGCAGCGTTCCCCCTTTGAATAGCTAGACTAATTCTTTGTCAGCAGCTGCCAACTCTTTGGTCTCCTGTAATGTCGTCTAACCTTTTTGCTATTTCCTTAAAAAAAAATATGTGTGCGTGTACTAGTGTACACACGTAAGAAGTGAAACTTATTTATGGCCTTATTTTTCGAAAAATGATCTACATGCAACTTTCTAGAAATTGGTTAAATAAAGTTAAATTAGATAAAGTTTAAACAAAAGGATTTTATTATCATAGACATGAATACAAAACAGATGGCGCGTAACGGAAAAATGTGACGCGTAACCGAAAAATGTGACGGTAATTTTTTTTCCAACGCCGATAAGGAAGTTTCACTTCAAAAATATTTCTATTACAAAATTGACTTTCGAAATTTACAAATTTCATGGTCGTCGAACGATGAAGATCTGCCCCTTTCCCTTCCGTCTTCTAGAGAGGTTAAAGAAGGTAATCGTATGTGAGGCGGTCACGAAAATAAAACAGGAATATCCGGATAACCCTCCTAAAATACGTACGTCCCTGTTCAACCTTTGTGTAATTAAAAAGAGACTGTGATTAGTAATTCACGGTATAATAGCATCTGGGACGCGGTTGTCAGTTGACCCGCAGACCGTGACTCTTGTCAAACGTCCGGTATGAATGTAATTACATCCAGCTGTTTTGTATTACTTCCATTGTTGATGTTGCACGGAAATATTACGGATTTATCATAGCCGACCTACGAATGACCGAGATTTTGAAATTCAAACACTAAAGGCGCGGTTTCATGATACTGATGATATCTTCTTCCATCATCATCATCATCATCATGAAATATTACGGATTTATCATTGCCGACCTACGGATGACCGAGATTTTTAAACTCAAACACTAAAGGCGCGGTTTCATCATATTGATGACATCTTCTTCCATCGCCACTACAATTTTAGACCTTAAAACTTAATAAGATGTTACTCCGCCGAAGTAATATTATGTATTCTCACAAATTACCCTACGCAACGACTCTAAAAGCGTAATTCAAATCAAATTCACATCATTGGTAATGGTTATGTAATTTTAATAAAAATATCAAGGCATTCTATTAAGTTTTCACGTAAATCTATAAATAATCACGTAATTACAACGCGGATAATACTTTATATTACGATTTACTGTCGCACGTGTATTAGAGAGGCGGACGAAGTAAAAAATATGTTGTTACTCAAAATGTCTGACGCAATAAATTTTTTATGTTCTATTGAGGTTAACGACAAACTTACTTGTTTATGTAATAATAATAATATTTTTTATCTGTACTTGCATTTCAAACATTTAATCTATCTTCTTATATAATCTACTATCACCCGCTTCGCTGGGCATTTAAGATTAACATTATTATTTATTGTCATTATTATTAGGTAGTTCAACACTCATATAAATATTCTATCCATTAAGCACATGTATTTTCTACATGGATACCAAGTTTCAAATCAATCGGATGCATGGTTCAGTAGTTATAACGGAACATCCGTAAAAACCACTGTAGATTTATATATTAATATAGATGTTCTAAAAATGTAACAAAGATTGGGGAATTCAACAAAAAATAATAATTTTTAGCGGTTTTATCGAGTGGTACATATAGGTAAAACTACTTTTACGATTAATCTCAGATTTATTATTATGTTTTTTTATTTTTTTAGGGCTTAGGACTGGACGAGCTCACGGCCCCCCTGGTGTTAAGTGGTTACTGGAGCCCATAGACATCTACAACGTAAATGCGCCACCCACCTTGGCATATGAGTTCTAAGGTCTCAGTATAGTTACAACGGCTGCTCCACTCTTCAAGCCGAAAGGCATTACTGCTTCACGACAGAAATAGGCATGAATGCGACTTATTTTAAGACATGTTATCGCAATCTCGTATTGTACGATCGGTTGTTTCACCCTTCAAACTGGACGATCATCATTCTCCTGCCCTTCAGTCACCTAGGATCAGCGCAAGATGTTTTCTCCTTCCATACTCTTCTATCATATACCATTTCTTCGCTCACTCCCCTCTTACATATATCGTCTTTCACGCAATCAATTCATTTTTTTCTTACCCTTCAAACTGGATCAAAAAAGGTATATTCAAGATTTCTCTCGTTTACAACTATAACTATAGCCCGAACAATTTGTACAAGATTACATCTAAGTCGTAATGGCCGACTCGTACGCGCGTACGATCATACATAAATCAGTTAAAGGCATGTTAATGAACGTCGATTATTTGGGATATATCGTCCTAAACGTAATTTATTTACCTATAGTGGGCCTCCGAAGTCGCAGTCCTCAGTTTGAATTGAGGATATATCGACAATGACCAGATGAAGTTGGAGCATCTTTGGTGACAAACGATTTTTATTTATCATAAATTTTTACGACTTTCTGACCTAGTTTATGGTAATTCTCAATTAAGATTTGATTTAGAATGAAGAAACTAGACATTGTTTAGTCCTGATATTTGTAGATTATAATACAGATATAGGGTAGGGTACCCAGGTAGGTAGTCCTATAACGCGGTATTTTACAACACGATTCCACGCTAACACTAAAAGAAAAATTCCCGCTTTTTTTCCTACCTATTCTAGTAACATCGAGGGGCTATACTTGATTCGCCGAATTCGTAGGTGAGCTCGCGGGGCTCAAACTTGTTGACGTTGCTAACACTAACCCTAGCAAGAGCAGTGCTTCGCAGAATCAACCTCCAGAAACGCGACCCACTGAGAAGATCCGGCGAGAAATTTGCTCGCCGAGCCCTTCGTCGCAAGCAACGGATCGGGAAAATTTCCCCAAAGCCCTCTTAAAGCACGGTACTTCTACAACAGAATTACGAGATTTTTGTTCAAAATTCCTTTGAAAATTACGTTCTGCACTATACACACACAATATTTGAAAATAACCGGTATTTTACAGCTTAATTTTTATGTGTAACAGGTAAAAAAAATCCATACACGCGTAGTTGAGATGTTTCGTTCAGAAAAGAATATTCTCCTTTTTGTATTGGCTTCTAGTCTCAACACGGGACTTTGTAGGAACGTATCTACCGTGTTATAGAAGGGTTACCTGGACGTGGATTCTTTATCTCTTTTAACTCAATTACCCACGCGGGTAGGCACCACCGCCCTGCCTATTTCTGCCGTGAAGTAGTAATGCGTTTCGGTTTGAAGGACGGGGCAGCCGTTGTAACTATACTGAGACCTTAGAACTTATATCTCGAGGAGGGTGGCGCATTTACGTTGTAGATGTCTATGGGCTCCAGTAACCACTTAACACCAGGTGGGCTGTGAGCTCGAACACCCTTCTAAGTAATAAAATAAATAAAAATCGCTAAAACCACATTATATACTTTGTTAACATTTAAGTACTTTATTAATGACCATTTTACTATAAATGTTGCTCTCGAAGGCACACAAGCATACATCCTATCAGACGACAAGTTTTTCCCGTCATTCCTATCAGCAACGAGGTTAGCTAAATAGATAAGAATGAGTGAATTGCTGTTCGTTAGTCTCGCTAAAACTCGAGAGCGGCTGGACCGCTTTGGCTAATTTTGGTCTTGAATTATTCGTGGAAGTCCAGGGAAGGTTTAAAAGGTAGATAAATATGAAAATGCTCGTAATTAAATAAAAATAACAATTTTGTTTTTCCCTTAATGTGTCCCCCAAAAGTTTAGGTCTTTTATTTATCGATTGAGGCACTATTAAGTCTGCCGGGTCAACTAATAAAAATATAAAATCCGACTAGTCGAACGTTAAAGCGACTAAAATTCCACATCGACTGCTACATATTCGAACGGGACATTACGTAACATTTTAATAGGAATTCCGTTTCGATGCGGACCACCGACCGACAGAAATCCTTTTGTTTAATCTAAAATTATTAGTCCTAGAATGACAGTCGAGTCGATCCTTTGAATTATTCCCGTGTTCACTTTGATTCGCTGAAACATCTCGCAAAGGTCTTTGTGTGGACATTTATAATAAAAAAAAACGAATGAGGAAAAGGAGATTCAGAATTTTGTTTCAAATTAATAATATACCTACGTTTCCTAGAAAAAAGCTAGCAGGCATCCATTGATCATGTTTAATTAAAATTCTTAATTTTGTAACCATTTAAACATGAAACAATTAAAATTTTACTGGTGGTAGGACTTCTTGTGAGTTCGCACGGGTAGGTACCAATTTCTGATGTATGGGTTTCGGTTGGAAGGGTAGGGCAGCCATTGTAACTATACTGAGACCTTTTTTTATTGCTTAGATAGGTAGACGAGTTCACAGCCCACCTGTTGTTAAGTGGTTACTGGAGCCCATAGACATCTACAACGTAAATGAGCCACCCACCTTGAGATATAAGTTGAGGTCTCAGTCTAGGTACCTAGTTACAACGGCTGCCCCACTCTTCAAACCGAAACGCATTACTGTGTAGGTATACAACAAAGGGAAGATCTTCCACCGAGCGGGTGAAATTTTACTCGGTAGGCTGACGGTCCGAATGTTATTGTTCGGAACTTGTATATATGCGCTTTATCTTGGAAATGTCGTAAGCGAGATTCAGGCATCTGTCAATTATTTTGCGTTGTATGATGGCTACCCGCCACAACTGCTTCACGGCAGAAATAGGCAGGATGATGGACCTACCCGTACGTACTCACAAGAGGTCCTACCACCAGTAATTACGCAAATTATAATTTTGCAGGTTTTGATTTTATTACACGGTGTAATTCCTTTACCGTGGAAGTCAATCGTGAACATCTGCATAAGTACGTATTTCATTATAAAAATTGGTACCCGCCTGCGGGATTCGAACACCGCTGCATCGCTAGATACAAATGCACCGGACGTCTTATCCTTTAGACCACGACAACTTCAAAATTATTTGCAAGCTATTCTGTTGTTAATGTTGGATTAGCTCTTATATTCTTTACAACTGTAACAGAAATATACTCGCCCAATTACTATAAATGTATATGGAAGGACAACATTGACCTCTTTCATTCGATTTAAAGTTCAATGTTCCTTGATTTTTAAGTGCTCGCGTTAAGACTTCCAAAATCATCATAAAATGGTCCTCCGATTCGTATTTATTGTTCAAAACACAAGTTACCAAACTCAAAGCACTGATAAGTCAAATATATTACCAGTTTACGAGTCGACTTACAGTTAGCTTCACAAATTGAATAGCCATAAAAATATTACACGCCACTAAACACTCATTAGTGCGTGATGATTCTTGTTTTATAAAATAATTTGAGATAATATTTATATTGTCGTAAAGTTTTGATGCTCGCTTGAATGTTTCGTCTAGTGGCCTTCGCATCTTTGTACAGTACGCGGCAATAAATATAGCACTTCGATCTTCGGGAAGAGACGATCGGCTAATTTCGGCTTTGTAGAGCGCTATCTCTGTCGCACACTGCCTATGTGGACATATGTCAGTCGCCGTTGGAAGTGTGGTGGACGCTAAATATAATAAAAAAAACGAGAGTAAAATATAATGTAAAAGCAGTTACCACTTTTCTTAACTTGAAGGGTACCGGGATAACCGTCTTATACTTAATTGTATTTAGATTTAATTTTTGGAAAAGCTCTGTATATATGTGTTTTTTTTTCAACCTAATCTCTAAAAGACGCTATTCCACATACGCCCGGACTGAAAGATGAGCTCACGGGCTCAGCCTGAGAGAATTAGCCAACACTAGCCCTAGCAAGAGCAGTGCTTCGCAGAATCTGCCACCGGATCGGAATCGCGACCCACTGAGAAGATCCGGTGAGAAAATCAGTGGGCTGTGTCTATGGTTTAGTTCGCAAGTCGAGCTCTTTATCGTTAATCGACGAGTCGGTATGCACTTAGATCGCTTTTCTCTCCTAAATCAAACAATACTATGGCTCTACACTGAATGGTTCAACGTTATAGTTAATCTGTGTTAACACAACTCTATAATTTTTGGGCATAATCTATGTTAAGCACGACTACAAACTACAAGGCTCTTTCATAAATTCGGATATCTAGTAACTACTTTTAGTGTAAGACCTAAATATAATGAAGAAAAACATCCCACACTAACCTAGACGATCATAAATTCTATTCTATCACGATTCAATCATTTTGTAAAACAACAACCGGAAATTATTTTAATATCTACGACCGGTGTTACCTACACAGAGCCGTGTTGCCAGCAATTATGATTTATTGATACGTAGGTGTAAATGTTGCCAGATCAAGTGATTTTAATTATACCAAGCCTAATTTATTGGCCGGGCTGATATAGTGTGCGCATAGAGTTACTATTCTAACTGGAGTGCTTACTTCGTTTGACATAAAAACTAAAAATATACTTTATCCCTATGGCTTAAAGTTTATTTTTAAATAGCAAAAGATGTAAGGAAAAACGGTCTGAAAAGAGAATGATTATTAAGTGGTGGTGTCCCTCTCGCACATTTTACAAACAAAAAGCAGTGTTGCTAGCTTAGAGGATTTTCCACAAAATCTCGTAATTTGGACCGCTGTCTTAGTTATCAAAAATGGCTTTTAGTGGTTAGTGGATTTTTTAGTAGCTTGGGCGTTGTTGAAAATTATCGAAAAGGTTAAAATCAATCTACTTTACAGGATTTTAAACATTTTATGACAATAATATATCTAAATACTTATTATTTAAACGATGTGACTTAAACTTAACTAGAAAATGTTGCGACAATTTAGAATTTCCATCAACGTCAAAAATTAAATTGGTTCAAAAGAAACGTACAAAGTCATGGTGAAATTAGTTTCTGATGATGACAATTTATTAAATTAAATTATATAAGAAGTATTGATTATATGATATATATTGATTTTTAATAGAACATCATATATTAATAAAGCTCATTAACAAAAAAAAAATATTGTTCTATATTAATAAAAACTCTGTTTAATGGAAAATTTAATGGTAGGTACGTAAATTTCTGATGGTTTTCATGTTGAATTTGATGGGAAGCCAGATTAATTGTTGGCATCACCGAAAAAAAGCTATGAATGGATTAAAAGAAAAATGGCGTCTATTTACGTTTGTAGTTCGAAGTTAAAAGGGCACTGATACAGCTTGTGGCTTGTTTTTTTTCGAAAATCGTGAAAGTTTCCGTGTAATTATGGTGAACACTTATATTGTAAGTGGTTTTAAGCGAGAATCCTCTCCAGTTTGTGGAATATCCGTCCATATGTCAGATTCATTGATAAATTTTTACTAGTGTGAGCATATATTTTTAAAATGTGAGATATTTTTTCTCATTATAATATTATATAATATAACCAATATTTTGTAAATAGAGATCAAGTACTATGTGTATTGCGTTATGTGTATTGACTTGTCATTTAAGAGTTATTTAATTGTCTACATATAACAAATAAATGAATTTCAGTTCATTTCATTTTATTACCCATTGTGTTGTATTTCTTAAAATATAACTAGTAGACTTAATATATACGTGTCATGAAAATAGCACAGAAGTAAAAATACAAGCAATTTTAAATCAATTGAAGATGTGAATGTAGGAAAAGAGCACCCGATACGCGCAGACCATGTGTGTTGTGTCTCACTCAGTGAGTCAAATATTAATTTGCACGGCCCACTTAGCCAGTACATTAAAGTAGGAATTGCGTAATTAAGTTCAACATAATATTTAAGTCGCGGTTGAGTATTCGGACGTTAAACATGAGTTTGAAGAAGTTTAAGTAATAGAACTGAGGTAATGATGTTTGTAACAAAACTCAGTGCTAGATTTTCGACATCGCAGCAATTTCCAAAAAAAAGCGTCGAAAAAAAGTCACCATGACGACGAAGCAATGTTTAAAATTGAATTTACATAAATAAACTGTTGCAAGCACGTGTTTTGTATTTACATAGGACTACACAGAATTACTTAAGGTAAATTCAAAACTGATGCATGCGTATAATTTTGTCCTATAAATAAATTTTATATGGTCACCACATTAGACAAGGACACCGCGACCAAAAAGTATTCTCTTTCGAGACCGATTTCTCGGCATTAGACAGCACTCCAGTTGTAGGTACTTATTAACTCCATGAGTGTGCGAAAGTGTCCGTCGGCCATTGATTGAAACATTAATTTCGAGAACGTTTCCTAAATATCAGGTTTTTGAGCGCCACCATCGATCTTACTAATTAACCAGGATATTTCCTTCGCTTAATTGGATTGGTAACAAATTAATACTTACTAGAGGTCCCGCAGTAGTCGAAATTCGACTATAATTAACTGGAATTGTAAGTTTGTACACTATTATGATTGTATTTTATACTTCTATTCTAAATTTGTCGTCACACAGTTACACAATTTGTGCCACAGACGTCAAGAACGAAAGTTTGACAATAAATAGTATGCATGCGTGTGTGCGTCAAATACATGGTATGTAGTGTGTGTAATGTTTTCTTTATTAATTTAATGTATCTTTTATGCATTATTTTAAAAAAATATTAGCTATGTGCACTTCTTCTCTATATTCTCTATAATTGTGAAAATTTTCATACTCCTCCGTCCGCGCAATTTTCGTAAAAAGGGATACAAAGTTTTTGCTTCACGTATTAATATATAGATTAATACTTATTCCGTTAAAAGTTTGGTTGTACTATTCTGATAATTTTTTATACACTAGATGGGTAGACAGGAACATGCAAATCGGTAAGCGTTATGTAAGATCTGGAGACTGATGACCTCCAAACGCTCCATTAATGGTGCTTTTAGGTACTGTAAGCACCGATCACCGTCTTCACCAAATCCCGTCGCTTACGACAAAGGGCTCGACGAGTAAATGAACCCACAGACACAGCCCACTGAGTTTCACGCCGGATCTTCTCAGTGGATCGCGTTTCTGATCCGGTGGTAGATTCTGCGAAGCACTACTCTTTCTAGGGTCAGTGTTAGCAACACTCCGGTTTGAGCCCCGTGAGCTCACCTACACACGGTAGGGTGAAGCTGAAATAGCCTCTCAAGGCTATCAGCATAGGTAAAATAAAATAGGAAAACCAGTTTTTCTTTTTTCTTCTTTTTTGTGTATCTGTTTAGCTTCTAATGTCTAGTGTGTGCATAACAAATAAATAAATAAAAAAAACCACATCAAAATTATTTCTCAAAAAAAAAAATACAATAGAATATTGCAACAGACGAAATAGCGCGCAAGCGAAACGCGCGCTAAACTTAGCTTGCCGATAAAGATTCGTTGCTATTCCGTCGTGAACTCAAGACAGACGGTAGTTGGAGATAAAACGACTTAAAACCAATTAGGAACTAATCAAACAATTAGTTACTCGCGCCGGAAAACGGTAACAATGAATTCGTTTATAGGTCTATTGCTATCTTTCCGTGAAGTCATTGCTCGCGAATCAAGCGAACTTGTTGCGAATCGCTATGCATGTAATATGCTCAAATGAAATAGGTACACGTGGGAGATTAGATTAACTGTGTTTTATTATGTAAATAGTCTCTCCTTCGATCCTTGCAGATCCTTTGTTTAGTAGAAAGGCTCTAAGCTGAGGGGAGAATAAAAAAAACTGTATTTCGAATTTTTATCTATACTTCTATACAAAAGTCTTTAACCAGTGCATTGTCCCCGCGATGACCTACGGCGCGGAAACCTGGACACTGACGGCAGGGCTGGCCCATAAGTTAAGAGTCGCACAGCGGGCGATGGAGAGAGCTATGCTAGGTATTTCTCTAAGGGACAAAATCCGGAACGGAGAAATTCGACGGAGAACCAAAGTCGACGACATAGCTCTCAGTTAGCAGGCTGAAGTGGCAATGGGCCGGTCACATCTGTCGAGCCAGCGACGCCAGGTGGGGGAGGGAAGTCCTCAAATGGAGGCCACGGATGGGTACAAGGAGCGTGGGGCGTCCTCCAACCAGGTGGACTGACGACTTAGTGCGCACGGCGGGAAGTCGTTGGATGCGGAAGGCGGAGGACCGCATTATGTGGAAGGCATTGGGGAAGGCCTATGTCCAGCAGTGGGCAGATAAAGGCTGATGATGATGATGATGACTTCTATACTAATATTATTAAGAGGAAAGATTTGTTGTTTGTATTGAATAGGCTCCGAAACTACTGAACCCATTTGAAAAGTTCTTTCAGTGTTTGGAAGCTACACTAACCCCGAGTGACATAAGCTATAATCTTTTTTGAAAAAAATTAGGGATCCTTACTAAAACTCCAATAATGTAACACAAGGTGTAAAAAAAATTACCTAAAATATTCTTAACATCGCGTGCGCTGCGAAAACTATATAGTTTACAATATTTTCAGAAATCATTGTACTCGTTTAGCCTTTTAACTGCCTTGTAGGTCACCAGTGCCCTACGCGGCGCACTGAAGTAATCTCGATATCTGTTATTAAGCGCTTGGATTGCCTAACTTTGCCTTCTTCTGTTTTTAATGATGTTTTAGTCCTTTGGGTCTCTTAGAAATAGATTCATTCTCAGTTTTTTTGATTGCTTAGGTGGGTGGACAATCTCACAGCCCACCTAGTGTTAAGTGTTACGCTGAAATAGCCTCTCAAAGCTACCAGCATACGTAGGAAAAAAAAAAAAAAAAAAAGAAATTGGGACCATACATATAAATTTTTTTATGGGTGGACAAGGTCACGGCCCACCTGGTGTTAAGCGGTTACTGGAGCCCATAGACATCTACAACGTAAATACGCCACCCACCTTGAGACATAAGTTCTAAGGTCTCAGTGTAGTTACAACGGCTGCCCCACCCTTCAAACCGAAACGCATTACTACTTCACGGCAGAAATAGGCAAGGCGGTGGTACCTACCCGTGCGGACTCACAAGAGGTCCTACCACCAGTGAGCCTGGTTTGGATATTGAGCTGTCTTAATATGGATGCGTTCGTCCGATATGCTGTCCACGGGATTCGTAGTATCTTCCTCCAGCACCACATCTCGAAGGCATCAATTTTGTGTATTGAAAGTGAATTTGGTTAGCAAAATCAGTATGGTTCCAAGGGTCGAAGGTCAAAAATTCCGAGACTAGACAAGGGCCTCACGACAATACTCATTGGTTTGAACATACAAGACTGCAATGAGTCTTGTATTGTAGTTGAGCTGAATGTAGTTGGTGATAAGCGAAGCGATTTCTGGCCCTCATAATAAAAGAATTCGTAAAAGAGTTTTTATTTTTTTATTGCTTAGGTGGGTGGACGAACTCACAGCCCACCTGGTGTTAAGTGGTTACTGGAGCCCATAGACATCTACAACGTAAATGCGCCACCCACCTTGAGATATAAGTTCTAAGATCTCAGTATAGTTACAATGGCTGCCCTACCCTTCAAACCGAAACGCATTACTGCTTCACTGCAGAAATAGACAGGGCGGTGGTACCTACCCGCGCGGACTCACAAGAGGTCCTACCACTAGTATTCATGAAAATAAGCCTGCCACAGATTTATTGAGTTTTAGAATTCATCGAACTATTTATTTTATTTTTTAATTATGTCCACCATTTTGACGTGATAACGTCTTATGAATCGATGAACACTGGCTACAGGCACGAAAAAGTGTCACGTTCCACCTGAGCCTGGGCGTGCAAGCGAGAGCACGGAACAAACGATAGAGAAGCACGATCGGTCCAAGCGTCGGCTTGTGACATATCTCTCTTCTCGAGTGACGTCAGAGCTACCAGTTCGTATAGTTCTGCTTCGTTATCAAATAAAACCATTGTCCGTAAACCAACTTCACAGACAACCAATTTTTTTTGTATTGGTCTAGACAGTTGAACGACCTCACACCACATCCGGTAATAATTATTTTGTCGGAGTCCATAGACATCATAGCATGAACGCACATTTTGAAATTTAGAAATTGATTTGAACGTGAAATGGTAATGCGTTTCCGATTGAAGGGCAACCGTTGTACTGTTAAAACTGAGACCTTAGAACTCATGTCTCAAAGTGGGTGGCGGCATTTACAATGTCTCAAGTGTCAATCTCATTCAAAAATTAAAATTTCTTACCTAAAACCCGGTCACTGTCTTCGTTGCACCCGATGCTTGCGAAGAAGGGTTCAGCGAGCAAATTAAGTCTTCGACGCAACCAACTGAGTTTCTCGCCGGATCTTCTCAATGAGTCGCGTTTCCGATCCGATGGTAGATTAGACGAAGCACTGCTCTTACTAGGGCTAGTGTTAGTTAATTCGTTAAATTAGAGCCCCATGAACTCGTGTCTACTCGCTCGGTTAGCTGACATAGCCCCCAAGATTACATCATAGGCAGGCAAAAAAAATATATAAAACAGAAACGCTACCTCTTATGTAACAAATCCCCGCCCGTACCGCAGACATTCCCACCGGTTTCCTATCAATAGTTGTAAATAACATGTTCCAATCGAGAACTTATCTGTTCCGATACAAATGAAAGCCAACGAGAATTACTGAGACAAATACTATCAATAAAGGAGTAGGTACTTACAAAATGTCTCGCGTCTAGAAATCGAAAGATCGACTTGCAATAGATAAATCTAACTGTAGCACACGCTTTAAATAAAACACTAAGCACTGGTCTAAAGAGGTTTCCACGAAAACTGCATTGAAATCACTGGTCAACATGACGTCATTGCGTAGTAGCGCTGTCTCTTTCGCACTTATTTTTTTTACACAATCATGTATCCCCACTACAATTTTTTCATTGATTCTAATTTAGTATTCTTTTCGGTTTAAGCAACTCGTAGACTTAATGGGAATGCGTTTAGAGCTTAATTTCGCTTCTCTTATTGTCATTACATTATTAACGATGTATCGAGTATTTTACAGTTAGTTTTTGTTGTCACGTTAACTTCACAGAATAAAATTTACTAGAGGTCCCGCAGTAGTCGAAATTCGACTATAATTAATTGGAATTGTAAGTTTGTACACTATTATGATTGTATTTTATACTTCTATAATCACAAATTTCGCCAAGACTACACTATAAAAAATATTAACAAAGACAAACAATATTTAATCTATTCTCAATTTGACAACAGACGTCAAGAATAAAAGTTTGACAATAAATAGTATGCATGCGTGTGTGCGTCAAATACATGGTATGTGTGTGTAATGTTTTCTTTATTGATTTAATGTATCTTTTATGCATTATTTTAAAAAAATATTAGCTATGTGCACTTCTTCTCTATATTCTCTATAAGTGTGGAAAATTTCATACTCCTCCGTCCGCGCAATTTTCGTAAAAAGGGATAGAAAGTTTTTGCTTCACGTATTAATATATAGATAATAGTATTATCTAAGCAAATTTCAAAACATAACGCACTTATGTGAGAGGAAAAAAAATTAATACAGTCTTTGATAAGTTTTTGATAATAAAAATAAAAACAAAAACAAATCGCACGTAATCCCATTGAAGAGAATCCACATTGACACATTTCCTGGATCGACAAAACCGAGTAGCAGCTAGTTATCAAAATAAATCTTAGTCTTAATTAGTTAGTCTTAGTTAGTAATCTAGCCTACTGAGGTTCTCGACGGATCTTCTCAGTGGGTCACGTTTCCGATCAGACGGTAGATTCTGCGAAGCACTGCTCTTGCTGGGGCCAGTGTTAGCAAACCCTCCGGTTTGAGCCCCGAGAGCTCACCTACACGCTAGGGAACGCTGATATAGCCTCCCAAGGCTATCAGCATAGGTAGAGAAAAACACCTTTTCATTATTCTTCTCAATCGTGTCACTCTTGACAAGTGGTCAAGGGTTCTCGCCATCTCTGCCTGGTTGAAGTCATCGTACTACACTCATTAAGGAGACCTACTACTGTGGTTTTAATTTAGGCATTCCACCGCATTGGTGACCACCTCTTTCAAGATAAGCTTGCATAAATACAAGTTCCAAACAACAACCTTCGGACCGTCAGTCTACTGAGCAATAAATGTGGAAGATCTTCTCTTTATCGTTAATTCCTAAAAGGCAAAATTACCATCAATAAAACAATAATGAAGTTTCATCTTTAATTTTTTTAAGAACGACAATGCCATTATAGTTCCAGTTTTTAGTTTATCAAAGTATTTAGAATAAAAAATAAAAATAAAACTTAATCGAAACATCCCCAATCAACAATCAAGTATACAAACATTAATAACGACGGATATTAAAATATTAATGTTAATTTTTTTGTTTTTTTTTTTAGAAAGTACAAATGATATAGACGCTTCGCCGCGGGCAATTGATTCTTAATTATGATATACGATGTAATAAATTGTGGCTTTAAACAAACATTTCATATGTTCTGTTGGTTCACGTGTACACTTGCGTACAGAAAAACGTTTTTTATTGTTTTGTGGTAGCTTAACTGACTGACTAGCGAGGTTCGCTGCAACCATAGCGATATTTTTTGCCAAATGACCCTAAACGCCAAAAGCCTGTCAATATTAACAAGGCAGTTCTCCCTGTCTTTAGGCGACTGGAAAAAATATGGTCAAAAAAAATGAATCGCTGTCTCCGACTGTACATGTAAAAAAAAACGCGCGTTTTTTTTCCTGCCGCGTTTTTTTTTCGTATTGAATCTAACAACACGTCTCCCACGTAGAAACGCAATACCTGACCAGTGAAAGCGTACTTCACAATTAATTTAGAATACTAATTATCGTGTGTCTTTTTTAAATATGCAAATTATCTTTCATTACGATACTTGATAAGAAAATATCATATGAATGGTGTGCACACTTAGAAAGCTGTGATTGATTGATGCTTTTAAGCTGCCGCATTGAAATGGCAAATGGGCTTCGAAAACCTGGTCCGACTGATAAACTTCAAACGTAACCTATATTTAGAATTAAGTACATTGCCTTAAATACACAGTATTGTATCAGAGCCGTATGTATACTCATTTAATTCCTAAATTCACGTAATTGTCTCTCTAGTTAGTTCAGTTACGGTATATATCTGTTGTTAGTCTTTCTTTAGATTACACGTGGCTTGGTTTTTTTCCCCTACTTATTTGCTGGTAGCTTAGGGGGCTATACCGGCTACGCCCGGACGAATAGGTGACCTGAGAGAATTCTTTTTTTTTAATTGCTTATATGGGTGGCAAGCTCACAGCCCACCTGGTGTTAAGTGGTTACTGGAGCCCATAGACATCCACAACGTAAATGCGCGACCCACCTTGAGATATAAGTTCTAAGGTCTCAAGTATAGTTACAACGGCTGCCCCATCCTTCAAACCGAAACGCATTACTGCTTCACGGCAGAAATAGGCAGGGTGGTGGTACCCACCCGCACGGACTCACAAGAGGTCCTATCACCAGTCATTCGCTAACACTAGCACCTAACAAGAGCAGTACTTCACAGAATCTACTACCGGATCGGAATCGCGACCCGCTGAAAATATCCGGCGAGAAACTCTATATTATTATTATCTATATCTATACGAATATTTAACGCTACAGTGGTTTTTACGGATGTTCCGTTTTAATTATTGAATTATGCATCCGATTGACTTGAAACTTGATATCCATGTAGAAAATATATGTGCTTAATGGATAGGCTAATATTTATATGAATGTTGGACTCCCTACAGCAGTTACGTTAATGATGAGAATCTTTGTACGGGGTGAGAAATAATAATGTTAATTTTAAATGCCCAGCGGGCGAGTACGGCTAGTTATCTATAGGTATATTATTGCTCTAAATTCAAAGTGAAATAAAAACCTTTTCCATTTTCTAAACACAAATTTAACTATTTTTTAAATATCTTTTTAAATATAAAAATTTTTAGTGCTCAAGCTTCACTGAAAACCACTACCATATATTTTTTTAAAGTAAACAAAAGATATGTACAGATATATCGTAAAACAAACAAAGCGAATGCTAATTAAAGTTTATTATGCCACCTCCGTTAATTATTGGCCTGTTTAGCGTCACAGTGCGACAGCTGACAGACGGCGCGCCAATTCACACAGACCTGAGTTATAGGTGGGAGTTACAAGTCAAATCATTAGCAGCCCAAGCTGGGTGAAGGATTGAAGATTCTTGAAAGAAAGATCTTTTTTTTTTATTGCTTAGATGGGTGGACGAGCTCACAGCCCATCTGGTGTTCAGTGGTTACTGGTTGACATCTACAACGCAAATGCGCCGCCCACCTTGAGATATTTGAACCCCTTAACACCAGGAGGACTGTGAGCTCGTGCACTAATCTAAACAAAAAGAAAGACCGTCTTTCGTATACTATAACTGAACTTTATACATCAAAACGACTAAGCAATTCGTTGAATATTCATTATGTATTCATGTTTACCTTCCACGTTTTCCTAAAACATCCCTAACCCGTACATCAGCCCGCTGAGTTTCTCGCCGGATCTTCTCAGGGGGTCGCGATTCCGATCCGGTAGTAGATTCATTCGCGAAGCAATTGCTCTTAAGTTGTTAGGTCTCCCTCGGAGGCGCTCGGGCAGTTGTTAGCAAATCCCACCCCTCCTGGCTGAGAATTTGCTCGCCCACCTGTCCTGGTGAAACTGGAAAGGGCTTCGGGCCACTAGTAATGTTTCAATGATAAAAAAAAAAAAAGTCCTTTTGGGATGTGATTTACACAGATTAAACAATAGAATTAGAGAGTCACAAATACAAAATAATTGAACTCAATAAACCTACTACTTCGTCGCTCTTACTTGACATTGTCGTTGTGCTGTAAAACTCGAACTCATGTTTGATACATGAGCACACAGCGGTGGGTGACAGCGTTTATGGGCTCCGGTAACCACTTAACATTAGATGGGCCGTTAGCTCCTCCTGAGACCTTAGAACTTATATAAGTTCCAAGGTCTCAGAATAGTTACAACGGCTACCCCACCCTTCAAACCGAAAAGCATTACTACTTCACTGTAGAAATAGGCAGGGTGGTGGTATCTACACGTGAGGACTCACAAGACGTCCTACCACCAGTAATTACGCAAATTATAATTTTGTCGGTTTAATTTTAATTACACGATGTCATTCCTTCACCGTGGAAGTCAATCGCGAACATTTGTCAAGTACGTATTTCATTAGAAAAATTGGTACCCGCCTGCGGGATTCGAACACCGGTGCATCGCTACACACGAATGCACCGAACGTCTTATCCTTTAGGCCACGACGACTATTAGTTTCGGGCGATGGCGGCTTTGCGTTAACCCAAGTTAAGAACAATAAAGAAGTACTTATATCGCGTTCTTCTATTACAGAACCAGTTCATCGGGCGGTATATCTCTTGGAGCGCATCTCGTCTGCGCGAAGGCCCCTGGTCTGACCGACAAACAACGCGCCATGTGTCGGTCTTCTCCATCGGCTATAGCCGCAATCGGTGATGGACTTAAGTGAGTGCTTAAACTTAAATAACATTAGGACCACACGTCATTAAGGATACTCCCGATCCACTAACGGTGCTTTTAGGTACCTCAGGCACCGGTCATCGTTCTCGTCGAACCTGTCGCTTGCGACGAAGGGCTCGACGAGCGAATTAACCCATAGACACAGCCCACTGAGTTTCTCGCTGGATCTTCTCAATGGGTCGCGTTTGCGATCCGGTGGTAGATTCTGCGAAGCACGGCTCTTGCTAGGGTTCGTGTTAGCAACGTCGTCAGATTTGAGCCCCGTGAGCTTACCTACTAGTTAAAGCTACGCTGAAATAGCCTCTCAAAGCTACCAGCATAGGCAGGGAAAAACAAAAGAAAAAAATTAGGACCATACATATATTTTTTTTATTGCTTAGATGGGTGGACGAGGTCCACAGCCCACCTGGTATTAAGTGGTTAGTGGAGGCCATAGACATCTACAACGCAAATGCACCACCCACCTTGAGATATAAGTTCTAAGGTCTCATGTATAGTTTTACAACGGTTACCCCACCCTTCAAACCGAAACGCATTACTGCTTCACGGCAGAAATAGGCAGGGTGGTGGTACCTACCCGTGCGGATTCACAAGAGGTCCTACCACCAGTAATTACGCAAATTATAATTAAATTACGCAAATTATAATTATAAATATTAAAAATGTGTTTATAGGCCATTCGACCATTGCCCATCATTCGACTACACCTCATTCAATTTCTTATACAAGGTTCAAGATGCGACTAATTACCTAAGAGTGATACCGAGACCTTAGAACTTATTTCTCAAGGTGGGTGGCGCATTTCCATTGTAGATGTGTAACAAATACCGTTACATACATACATAGCAATACGGTGTTACAGATGTCTATGGGCTCCAGTAACCACTTAACACCAGGTGGGCTGTGAGCTCGTCCATTTAAGCAATAAAAAAAATTACCACATAATAGTTAACATGCATAACAAACTGTACTACAATGCTGTTTTTTTCATTACCAGGATGGCATATGAAGAATGCCGGGCTCAATTGAGCGGCCACAGGTGGAACTGCTCAGGAGTGGGAGACGGAAATCACTTCGGGCACGTTATGCCGTTAGGTTGGTTTTTAAATTACTTTTAATTTTATTACGACGTCGTCGTGGCCTAAAGGATAAGACGTCCGGTGCATTCGTGTTGAGCGATGCACCGGTGTTCGAATCCCAGGCGGGTGGGTACCAAATTTTCTAATGAAATACGTACTCAACAAATGTTCCCGATTGACTTCCACGGTGAAGGAATAACATCGTGTAATAAAAATCAAACCTACAAAATTATAATTTGCGTAATTACTGGTGGTAGGCCCTCTTGTGAGTCCGCACGAGTAGGTACCACTACCCTGCCTATTTCTGCCGTGAAGTAGTAATGCGTTTCGGTTTGAAGGGTGGGGCAGCCGTTGTAACTATACTTGAGACCTTACTTAAGACCTTAGAACCTATATCGCAAGGTGGATGGCGCATTTACGTTGTAGATGTCTCTGGGCTGCAGTAACCACTTAATATCAGGTGGGCTGTGAGATCGTCCACCCAACTAAGCAATAAAAATAAAAAAATAAATCTATGAGACCTTAACAACAGGAATATAAATCGGTTGCCAATCATAATCATCATCAGCCCACAGATGTACACCGCTACATATAATCCTACCAAAGTTTTTCTATCAACAGCAACATAATATCCACTCTGAGTTACACATACTCTGTGACTTATGGAATACCACAGTATAGCGTACAACAGTGGATCAACAGTACTCTCCGTTATAATGAATTGCACAACGATGCCGCAATGCTAGCAAATCACGAAATATCCATTCTCATTTCTGGTGGTAGAACCTCTTGTGAGTCCGCACGGGTAGGTACCACTACTCTGCTTATTGCTGCCGTGAAGCTGTAATGCGTTTCGGTTGAAGTTAGTCTAAAACTATAATATGTTATGATTTAATAAACGATCGTGTCCACCCCTAAACGTAAATATATGCGTGAATATATTTAACTTTGTCGTGATGTAACCCACCCACAAGGAGCGCTAGAAACTCGCTACAAAATCTATAGTCAATACTTTATCCATTACCGTTCACTTAAAAAAAACATGTCGGCAATTATGTGTTCGGAAACTGTAATTTTCTTATTGCACGAAAACTTCGAAGTATTGTAAATAAAATGGATACAAATGCTGCAGATGACTTAACGTAATTCAGTAGTGATGGCCGCGATTTCCTCAAATGCTTCAACGATGAACAAATGAGTCGACTATTATCAAAGGCGGCAATCTGACTTTTGGACAATGATTGGTAAATCAGAAAAACGAATTATTGACTTTGTATTAAATTGGCAGTCACAAAACTCTTCGGAACGACATCTTAGATAAATAACAGGTTAACTATTAACCTTTATTTAATGCAGGTTTTGAACCGTATTTTTTGAAGGAGACGATTATATTCAAATAAATCTGTATTGACATATCAATAAAAAATTTTTGTCCAAATGTACAGATTGCCACCTTTGATAATAGACGACTCAAATAATCTATACTAATATATAAATCTACAGTGGTTTTACGGATGTTCCATTATAACTACCGAACCATGCATCCGATTGACTTGAAACTTAGTATCCATGTAGAAAATACATGTACTTAATGGATAGGCTAATATTTATATGAGTGTTGAACTCCCTAATAATAATGACAATAAATAATATTGTTAATTTTAAATGCCCAGCGAAACGGACGAGTACGGCTAGTATTTGATAAACATAGTTCATAGCTGAAAGCTGAGATCTCGCGGTATCACCATCTTGCCTATTTGTGCCGTGAAGCAGTAATGCGTATCGGTTTTAAGGGCCGGGCAGCCGTTCTACTGTTAAAAGTGAGACCCTTACAACTCATGTCTTGAGATGGACGGCATTCACGTTGTAAATGTCTAAGGGTTCCGGTAACCACTTAACACCAGGTGGGCTGTGGTAGCTCGTCCAACCATCTATGCAATAAAAAAAATTTAAAAAAAGGTGGCATCATGTACTATTTATATTGGAAGCATAGTTCGTTATTTCTGGATTACAAATTTTTAGAACAAATCCAGGAATCATGTCAAGTACTTATGTTTGTGAAGTATAAACTATAATTCCGCTCTCCAATCACAGAAAACCAATAAATTATGTCGATAAATACGACTTTTTGTTTTACGTCTATTGACAGGAGGTATAAATTTGCATTTAGTTAAATAATTGTGCTCTTTCTCACATATACCGTGGTATCTCAATTGGGCTCATTGAAATAACAAATTAAAACTTTACAGATAATATTGTTAATTTGAAATTAAGTTTTTTTTTTATTGCTTAGATGGCTAGACGATCTCACAGCCCACCTGGTGTTAAGTGGTTACTGGAGCCCATAGACATCCACAACGTAAATGCGCCACCCACCTTGAGATATAAGTTCTAAGCTCTCAAGTATAGTTATAACGGCTGCTCCACTCTTCAAACCGAAACGCATTACTGCTTCACGGCAGAAATAGGCAGGGTTTTCAAACGGGGTTTGTGAGGAGTCTTCAGGAGACGACAGCGACTTGGCTGGTATTGCTAACGTCCGTGAGCGCGGAGACTTCTTACCATTGATATTCTCTCACCTCCGCTAGTAGATACCCGTGCTATACGATTGATTGAAATCGCGTAATATAAAAATGGGTTATAAGAGTACCGTTTAACTGTATATGTAACAGTAACTAACAGTTCGGTACTTATTAGGACCGCACTCTGGTCAAATGTCGCAGACGTAATGTGCGAAAGAGATAACGCTGTACAAAGCCGAAATAAACCGATTGTCTCTTTCTAAAGATCGATATGCAATATTTATCGCCGGATACTGTATTATCAACACTTGGCAGATGTGGCAGATGTGACAGTAGAACATTTTATTTATTTATTCCATAGATGGGTGAACGAGCTCACAGCCCACCTGGTATTAACTGGTCACCGGAGCCCATAGACATCTACAACGTAAATGCCGCCACCCACCTTGAGATATTAGTTCTAAGGTCTCAGTATAGTTACAACGCCTTTCAAACGGAAACGCATTACTGCTTCACGGCAGAAATAGGCAGGGTGGTGGTATCTACCCGTGCGGACTCATAAGAGGCCCTATCACCCGAAAAAACATGGTAGGCTAATACAGTTAAAATAATGTATTATGAAGTCTAAACTAAAAAACAAACTGAAGTTTAAACACTTTTAAAACAACGTGAATTAAAAATTATAATAACCTAAATATCGCCAAATGACAAATGTCTTTGACAGGCGCGCAAATTAATCGAACGCCTTGAAGTGTATATAAATGTCATGTCAATCAAATTCGCGCCATTTTGTATTTCATTTCTGTACCAAGAATCTGCTCACATATCGCTTTATTTTCCCACCTGATCACAAGCTATGTAGATAAGTCGTTAGCTTAGGTGACCTACCAGCAAATCCGAGTTTGATATTCAATAGACCTGTCCCTGTCCATCCGAACTGGTGAGAGTCGCAAACATAACCTACACCCACAGCGGAAGCCTTGATTTATGCTCGATTTATAATTGGCGCCATGTTTATTTATCTGTCAGATTGTTGTTTTTTAATTGCCACACTAGACTCGGTTATGTTAAATCGAATATTTTCATAGGTAATACCTTGGATGTATAATCGATACATTAATACGTGAAGCAAAAACTTTGTACCTATTTTCACGAAAATTGCGCGGACGGAGGAGTATGAAATTTCCCACACATATAAAGAATATAGAGAAGGAGTGCAGAATTCTATTTTTTTTTTTTAAATTATACCTAAAAATATATTAAACCAATATAAAAAACATTACACACACTACCATGTATTTGATACAACACATACATATAATTAAACTCTTTGTTTATAGTCAATTGTCAAACTTTTGTTTTTGTTGAATATCTGTAGTCAAATCGAGAATAGATTAATATTGTTTGTCTTTAATATTATTTATCTATAGTGTAGTTTTGGCGAAATCTGTGATTATATTATAGAAATATAATAGTATTTGACAGTAGAACCATAATTATGTTTAAGCATAAAACTTCAATTAATTATAGTTGAATTTCGACTACTGCGGGACCACTAGTATTGCTTAAATGGTCTGTATTGGTCCGTAAGATAGTTCTCACACACAGACACAACCCACTGAATTTCTCGTCGGATCTTCTCAGTTGATCGCGATTCCGATCCGGTGGTAGATTCTGCTAAGCACTGCTCTTTCTAGGGCCAGTGTTGGCCAGAGCGTAGCTGGGATAGGCCCTTAGGTTACCACGGAATAAGTAGAAAAGACACAGAAAGCCATTTGTGAATATGAAAACTGTACTGTTACGCCGGTAAGAGTAACATCATCTATTGTGGAATAGTCGAACGAATATCGAAGGATCTAGTAGCACCTAGAATGCTCGAGAAGTACAACGCCATCTATTGTCAGATAGCGGAAACACAATACTAGAGATGTGTGGAATATTCTCGATAATTCTAGGGATGAGGTATTGACTATAAAAGCGTTGCAGGGATGGCACGCAGTCAGTTAGTAATCGGAACTACGCGAAGCGAAACAGCGAACGGATCACCTGAAGCGTATCGGAAGAAGCGAATTGAGAGTTTTAAAGTGTTTGTTACGAGTTTTAAGTGTTGAATACAGTCTTTAAGTTTTACTTTGGTGGAATTATATTTATCCCGAACCCCAGCGCATAACAATATGTTTCTAATATCGTTTATATTCGTATTATTCTGTCATCTTAAAAGCTTAAAATCGCTACTTAAAATATGTTTTTCGTTCGTTTGTTTCTAGGAACGCTCTAACTGCATACAAATTTGAGTTAACTTTTATGTGATCGAGAACTTTTCAAAACTCGCACTAAGCCCACTGATCTTCTCTTGCAATGCGGTTGCCAGCCATGTGCCAATCAAACGCGATCAATGCTGCGCTCGACTCCGCTTCTATCAATGAAAGTGGAATCCAGCGTTGCCAACTCTACCAGCTTTTCGGTAGATCTACCAACTTTTAGTGTCGTAATCAAACCTACCACTTTATCTACCAACTTTTGAAGTTTTCACAAAGCTCAAATCGTAACGCGATTCAATTAACAAATAAGCAGGTTCGGTAGGCAGCGGCTTGGCTCTGCCCCCGGCATTACTGAAGTCCATGGGCGACGGTAACCACTCACCATCAGGTGGGCGTATGCTCGTTTGCGTACAAAAAAAAAACTGATTGTAATTTTTAAAACGTTTCAATTGAACACTATCAAAATGAGTGAAAGCGAAAGTGAAAAAGAAGAAAATTCTCCTCCTCGAAAATTAAAAAAGATTCATTACAATCAAAAATATTCTCAACTAGCGACCCGCCCTCGCTTCGCTTCGGAAACAATAAAACACACATGAAACCAAAAAAATAAAATAAAAATAAATAAATAAAAGTAGCCTATGTTCATCAGGGACAATGTCGGCTTCTAATGGAAAAAGAATTTTTCAAATCGGTCCAGTAGTTTCGGAGCCTATTCGAAACAAACAAACAAACAAATCTTTCCTCTTTATAATATTATAAGTATAAGTATAGACTAGGGAAAAAGAAGAATATTAGCGGCCCGTAATTCTGTTTTATCATTGTATTTCTAATAAAAATAGTTCAAATAGGGGAGCGAGGGGCTTGTTGTAACAGTTTTCATGAAAACTAATATATCTTGAGATTCATTGATTAAATTGCTACTAAATAAAGATGGACGGATGCTGTAACTCTTCCTCTACCAAATCAAGTAAAAATAATAACATAACTGTTGGTCATTATTTTACAATTAATTATTTTCTAGAAGAAGTGCGGTGTTACAACTTACCTCGTGCTTGGGGCAAGTTGTAACGTCTACCGGGGCAAGTAGTAACGATAATTCTTTGTTTATTTTTAACAAAATTGACATCTTTCTAAAGTAGGTATTATGTAATTGTTATCAAAAATCAACTTAAATACACTTTTTAAGTAATCTACATCTAAAAATTAAGTAATTAACAATCTTATTTAGTCAAACACTACTTATAATCATCATGGCACTTTTAAGTCACAGTAAGTATATAATTAAATTATTTATATCTAAGCTATGCTTCGTAATTATCTCTTTTTAATATTTATCTAACAAAGTATTGCACTCATATCAACATTTGGTGGGTTTCATTATAATTGAATTCAGTCTTCATCTGAGCTACAATTAATACAAATAAAACATATAGTGGCTTCTGTAACATATTCTACAAGTGCCCACATCTTACAAATGATACAATCTTCTTTATTTGAATCTGTGTAAGCTTCACCACATACCAGACCACTCTTCTGATTCAGATTCTGAAACTGAACATAAAATCTTTTTTTTAACTCTGTTCACTCCGGTTTTATTTTGTGTTGATTTACCTTTGCCTTTCCCTTTCCCTTTTCTTTTACCTGTTTCTTTAATTTTGTCATCTTTTTTCTGTTATTTCTTTATCTATTCCTCGTATTCCTTTTGTAAAGCTTGTTCTTCAGGAGTGTCCGTCAACACTGGTCGTCAATTCACGTCAATTCTTGGTGGCGCCTTTCGTAGAGGTCTAATCTTCGATAGCGAAAAAGTTTTTTGGAGACTGTTGTAATGTGTTACAACAAGCCCCGGGGTTTTGTTACAACTAACCCCATGGTATGATTTTTAAAATTTATCAAGATAACTATAACAATGTAGCGATCTTAAAAACTGTTACACATTATCAGAGATAGATAAATTTAAATGGTAATAAGATATAGAAACTTTAAAATTGGTCGATAATAATAACGTAGACCAAAATTTTACGACAGTATAATTTTATATAACCTGCAAAAATGAGGCACATGCGCATTTTCGCTCATTGCGCTGGCCGGCGGGACATTTGGCTATGGTAACATGATGCGGTGCGGCTTATAGGTCAAATCGAGTCAAAGAAATACGCTAATATTGTTTAAGATCCTAGTGAAAAGAGCCTGTTACTACTTACCCCTGTTACAACAAGCCCCTCGCTCCCCTACGATAAAAATAGTTCAATATATTTTATCCAATCGAAAAGTAAATTAAGGATGCCAGATTCTTATCGGAGGGTCTCTAAAAGACTTGAAAAGTTTTCATAGTAGGGTTTGTTGGAAACTACCAACTTGTAGAACCCTATCTATATATATATATTTTATAATTGTTTATGTCTACGCTCCCCACATATGTGTAATTGTTTGATGTGTTATTTTTATTACTCAAATTTTTTTATTATCTTATATGTTAAATCTTGTATCGCATGTTTTTGAGCGTAATAATTATTAATAATAGTGATGTCGTTTTGAGGTCAATTATATATATAGTAAATCGCATTTTGGTCCTCACGATACAGGCTATGCCTAGTGTGAGGATCATTGGTTAATTTTATATTGTTGATGCCATCTGCGTAATCTCTCAGTTTGTTAAATATGTAAATAGTATTCTAGGTCATGATTTAAGAGTTTATGTAGTAAATAAAGAAATTATTATTATATTATTATTATTATTATTATCTCCCACCTTGACGAATTTCGAATTGGCAACGCTGGTGGAATCGTTAATTAAGTTCGCTAATTATTATTTTAAAACTTCATCGTTACTATTTCATAAACCATTCAAATGTACACACAATAAATCGTTAAAATAAAATATTCCCACATCGTATCGCGACATTGTTTGTTTGTTAGTGCGTCTATCACTTCAATTAAACAACTCTTGTTTATTTATTTTATTAAAGTGTTAATTGAGTGTTTCTTCCCGTGTCGAGAGAGTTCGGCCACGCTCGTTGTAAATTTTTAGGTTATAAAACGTCAGACGTAATAGTGATGTGCTTCGTTGATTTGTATCCTTTGTGATAGTAATTAACGTCATTTCAGAACTTCAAAAAGACACTATTGATAGCTTTTGTTACACGGTAAGTGAATACCGGAATCCATAGACACAAGCCGCGAATGGCGCCAACCACTTCACATTTGAAATGTTTTTCCATATTTTTTCGTATATGTGAAATTCAAATGTATTTTTTGTTAATTTTTATATTTCTTCTGTATTCTACATATACAGTCACTATTCAGTCCACGAGTCGTGAAGTTTCAAATTATACCAACGGCATAAAAAGCGAATGCACATCACGAGCCACAAATATTTTATTAAATTAACTCAAATTACAACCGCAGGTTGTCAATATCATTGAATATCGATCAACAATAGAGTCATAACGACGTATTGTGAACATTGTGTCACTAAATAACTCACTCGGACTAGTTTAGATGAATTGATTCATTTCAATGATATAGTTCATTGCACAAGATTGAAAAGTACACTCCTTGAATAACTTATGGAACTATCTATACATTTTTGATAAAACACCGCTATGAGAAACTTTCAATGACTAACACATGAAACTTAAGAATAATCAAATATGTCAGAATCACTATTAGTCTTTTAGATAAGTTTTACATCGACAAGTGAATGACTGACTTAAATAAATGACTCACAGCGAAACTAGCTCCGTGTCTAGTGCAATAAAAAAAAAACTAGTTTGACAGCTATGTCAAGAGCTGTCAAAACTTAACGCTACCGTTGAAACGTAATAAATAAAATCTGTTGAAATGTTATTTACGTTTAGGCGTTTGAATTAATCTCGTATTGAAGGTTTTATACCCTTTAGAGGTGAAGGACGTTATAATTGAGTAGTACATAATATTATTTCACAGTCGGAACCAGTAATTGTAACATTAACGAGATATTTCATGTACATTCTGTGAAATAAGTCGATGGACATTAGTTTGAAGGTTGATTTGGTAATAGTAAGTGGACTAAGACTGCATTGAATGTCTTCCTTAGTACTCAAATCAATGGATACGTAATACAGAAGGATAATATGTGTTTAACACAAGCAAGTCACAGCAATTCGCAGCCTGACTTATAATCTTAACTAGACTGTGTCAAAAAAGTATACTTAGTTATGTTTAAAATTTTTGTATATGGCAACTATATTCATTCGTTAAATTTATTAAACAAATTTTATTTATTCCACAAGAAAGCAATTCTTTTTGAATATGAATACAGCCAAGTTTAAGAATGAAAAATTATTGATAAAAAATATACGTAATGTGTTCTAATTTAGTGTATTATTAACCACACCCTGTATATGTTAATAAATTGTGTAAGCTATCCCTTATCACACTCTAATAATAATCGGATTAGAACAGATTTCAATTTTATTTCGTACCTCAACGCTAATCATAAAATAATGTGGTAAAACAGTCATAAATCACGACCAATGAATTCTAATTAATGTATACAGCGTGTTAATTTTGGTCCGTTAATTCCGTGTGAGTTTTATATTTTTTTTTTCCAAAAAACATTTTTCCAGGAGTGTGCGATCCTTCTACGAAGACGAAAAAGCAATGCACCTTCCACAGCAGTTTCTACATCAGTTCCCTTGGTTGACTAGTAAACAATGCATCATTAAGTTCGCTATTTTACTCCTTCGTATAAGTTTTAAATAAATAAATAGAAAATCAAAAGAGTAACGCTTCTTTCACGGAACGTTCGAGATTAATTTAAAGTTCCAAAGTTCTAGAATGTTACGTACCAGACAGAAAAAGAGCGAAGAAATATTCCATCGGTTCTCAAATGTTATGTTCTTAAATCAAAACCTTTCTTACAGCAACGCGTGAGGCGGCTTTTACGTACGCCATCACATCGGCGGGGGTCACCCATGCTTTGAGCATGGCCTGCGCTCGTGGGGAGCTGCCTGGTTGTGGATGTACAGGAAATAAGTAAGAAAAACTGCAAAATTCAAACAGTTTACAACATTAATTCATTCATCTTAGGCCTTACAGCCTGGTCCAGTATGTCTCTCCAGGCTGCTCTGTTCAGAGCTTTCTCCTTCCAGTTCTTGACACCGATAACTTTGAGGTCTTGCTCTATGCCATCTAACCATCGGAGTTTAGATCTGGCACAACTTCTGAAGTCCTCTGGCTTGCTTAGCCCAGCAATTGTCTTAACATTCTGATCTCTTCCATTCGCACTACATGTCGCACCCATCGTAGGCGTCCAATTTTTATAGTTTTTATGTTATTAGAAATTAATTAATTTAACATTAATGCCGAAACTTAATTGCAAAATGAGGTCGCAGTACCATACATTAATTTAATATGTTGTTTTTTTCGGTACGTAATCGTTGATAGCGTATGGGGGGGGGGGCTATTCCAACAACGCGGGGACGCTAAGGTGAGCTTACGGGGCTCTACCACTGGATGGGAATCGTGACCCACTGAGAAGAAGACGAGAAGCTCAGCCTTTCAAACCGGAATAGCTGTTTTGCGGCATCGTTGAGATAATAGCCGTACTCGTATGGATTCCTAACACCAGTAACTACTACATTTATAACCCGTTTTGATTTCACAACGACACTCCTGGAAGCCGTCCTTGAATACATTATAATCATGAGCTGAGCAGAGGATCTATGAGTTCGTAGAGACGAGGAACGCGTACCGTTTTAGCAGACGAATATCAGAGATTAACAAAGTCGCGAAAACAGAAGCTTTTAACCGAATAGAAATACGATATTATACGAACCCTTATTTCCGTGACAAATTTTAACTTTTCAGCACCCCATATATCGGCAGCCTGTTATTCTACCCGCTATATTTGTTCAATAAACCATTACCTTACTTATGTTGATCTTTAGGAGGCGTACGATAAACACAATCGAGCAGTTCCAATGGGGCGGATGCGGTTCCAGTGCGTACGGCGCTAGGTTAGCCCGGCGGTTTTTGGACGCGAGAGAATTGGAACGAGACGGCAGAACCCTCATGAACCTCCACAACAACCGGGTCGGAAGGAAGGTGAGCGAGGTACAGCATATAAACTATTGCACGGCATGAAACCATATTCAAGGCAATAATAAGCTTGAATAATGAATAGATTTTGCGATTGCATGCAGCAGAGATGCGAACGTTGCGATGGATGTGTGGAGTAACGAGAATGGATAGAATACGGAATGAATATGTTAGAGGAAGTCTGAAAGTGGCACCTGTGACAGAGAAACTGAGAAGTGCGCGTTTGGGATGGTATGGACATGTTATGAGACGAAATGAAAATGAGGTTGGTAAGAGAGTGTTAACTATGAATGTGGAAGAACATAGAGGAAGAGGTAGACCTAAGAAGAAATGGATGGATTGCGTGAAAGACGATATGGGTAAGAGGGAAGTGAGCGAAGAAATGGTATATGATAGAGGAGTATGGAAGGAGAAAACATGTTTGCGCCGACCCCAGGTGACTGGGAGAAGGGCAGGGTAATCATGAAGAATGAATAGATTTTGTTTGCACTAACATTTCTTCACTCTACTAATTCATTATCTTTTTGTTCTTGTCCTTATCCCACATTAGGTGGGATCGGTGCTGCATGTCCTTTTAGCATGCTGCATAGGGATTTGGCATGAGTTTTACGAGCAGTCGCCTCTATGACGTCAAACCTCCTTGGATTATATCATAGTTTTTTTTTTTTTGCTTAGATGGGTGGACGAGCTCACAGCCCACCTGGTGCTAAGTGGTTACTGGATCCCATAGACATCTACAACGTAAATGCGCCACCCACCTTGAGATATAAGTTCTAAGGTCTGAGTATAGTTACAACGGCTGCCCCGCCCTTCAGACCTAAACGCATTACTGCTTCACGGCAGAAATAGGCAGGGCGGTGGTACCCACCCGCGAGTCCGCGCGGGTGGGTACCTCAAGAACCTACCAGCAGTAATTACACAAATTATAATTCTTATAAATTATAATTTTTAATAGTATATCCTATGTAATGTGCCATAGACCCTTTGTGTCTCCTCTTTTGATGTTTCGTTAAACTTCATCCATTTTTTGGTTTTCTGCTTAGCATTTTACCATTATGAAGATTGATACGAAATTTGGATTTTCGTATATCAAAAGAAAAACAAAATCACGTTTTTCTATATTTTCGTAATGATTTCAACAAAAAAAAACAAAATGTGTGCAATTCACACGTGGTAGAATTGAAACCTTCCAAAATTAAAATACAATTATCCTAAACGTCTTAAGTATATGTAAAATTTTGTCATTAGTTAATAATTGTAAGGTAGCGCCCTCTGTGAATTGATATTTTAATATCACGTATAATCCTAAATTAAAATTCACTACAAGAGCTTTCATACACACATTAGTATTAAAAAATCTCACAGATGGCGCTGTATTAAATAGTATGTATATTTCTGTCTCATTCTTTGCTGGCTTCATCCTACACATTTTTGTATTTGTGTCTCTTACCTGTCGTTTTTTCCGTTGCATCCGGTTTGAAATCACAACGATTCTAAAGAAGTTTTCACTTCAAAAAATCTATTGAATTATGTACAATTTAAATATTTATTTTTTGTTATACTTCTTCTAGTGTCAGTACACGCATGTATTGTAAAGAAATAATTGTTGCTATATCTGCTTTTAATTATTTTTTTTGTATTTAGTTATTAGTTACTCTTAACATTTAAATTTACTGTATGCATGTTGAAATTAGTTTTAATTCGGTTTAATTCAAATTAGGTTTAATTCATTATTATTTTCATTACTTACCTGAATAGCTGCTCAATTCGAGTGACTATAAGTGCATAGACAATTAAATGGCTTCACTTAAATTGAGACGATGGTGTCGATAACTCATTTTGCGTTGGATTAGGACGCCGTCAAGCCGGATAGCTTTTTTGCTTAGATGGGTAGACGAGCTCACAGCCCACCTGGTGTTAAGTGGTTACTGGAGCCCATAGACATCTACAACGTAAATGCGCCACCCACCTTGAGATATAAGTTCTAAGATCTCAGTATAGTTACAACGGCTACCCTACCCTTCAGACCGAAACGCATTACTGCTTCACGGCAGAAATAGGCAGGGTGGTGGTACCTACCCGCGCGGACTCACAAGACGTTCTACCATCAGTAACAATAGCTGGAATAGCTCTTTAGGCTAATTGGTGTTCAGATTTTTTTTTTTTTTTTTTTATTGCCCTTGTAGGCAGACGAGCATACGGCCCACCTGATGGTGAGTGGTTACCGTCGCCCATGGACTTCAGCAATGCCAGGGGCAGAGCCAAGCCGCTGCCTACCGCAAAATGCTACGACATTCATATATCCAAAATTTCATTTAAATTCTACGTGGTTCAAAAGATAAAAATCACTGCCATCAGCGCCACCTATCCGAATCTAAGGTATCTAAATGTTCGTCAGAGTGCTCATATCAGCATTTATATATGTGCAAAGATTCATATCAATTCGGCTAACGGTTCTCAAGTTGAAGGTGAACACACACACACAGTCTCTTTTATTTATAATATAGATACAGTCAAAGACATTTTGAAAGTTTCACGAATAACTCCACAAAGTTTTGGTGCGTCTTGTTTATAGAAAAGTAACAAACTAACTGAAGAAATATGAAGAAGCGGGCTTTGACTCTACCGCATGCACGTGTTTTGTTTCTAAGAATTAGAAAAGACCCTACACTAAACTAAATCCTATTGTTTTCTTTCCTGATTTTAATAGCCATTGAAGACAAATGTGGATACCTATTCAAATTGCTTACAATACAGCTTAGCCGGTCGTTCTAACAGATTTAATTCTCCGAAATATTAGTTAAATGTGGTCGTTTTATGAGGTATGTCGTTATTACCAATGTCGTATAAAGCAATGTTTTTAATAAGGCGGTCATATAGCATTCAGCCGGGACCTTTATTCTAGGTTATTATAACCGGCAGGTTGTTCTAAACGATGTCGCGGTAAACGGTTTTGACTGTAGTTCACTTTCCTTCGTTCCCAAAACATAAATCAAAGCCCATTTATTATTTTAAGACATTGAATGATAGAGCAAAGCCGTGAGTAGCAAAGCGATGTAATTACACAATAATACACCATTAAAAGTACCAATCATAGGTAATTACTGAGAAAACTATACACGCGGGTGTTTCTAAAGTTACTCAAGACGTTTCTAGAAATGATTGTCCTGGGTTGCCCGCTCTGAAAAATAGTATTTAATGGTAGAATTTCGGAATCTCATGGAATGGTAGAATTCGGATCATGATACCCTAAAAAATTATGAAATATAACATGGCGTTTATATTATTATATTATTATTTTTTCATAGCCGCTATTGTCTTGCACTCTACCTAATCGTGAATGGTTACCGTCATCCAAGCACGCTGACAATAGCATGGCAAAATATAGAAACAAATGCGATTACAAATTATCGGAGAATGTTTTCTGAGTATAGCATCAGCACACTCCGACCGTCACTCGCGACCACACGGTGGCTACTTATTTTTGTTGCGAACCAATCAAGCTTTGAAGCTTGAAGGGTGTGACAGTCTATTTATATTATAGTACACAACTGCGAATTCGTCCCCCGGTGACATTTACGCATTCACGTTGCCTGAGTATCACCGGTGGTCTATGAGCAACAGTGACAGCTTAACTCCAGGTGTGAGGAGAACTTGAACGTGAGCCTAACGGTATCTTTTTAGAATGCATTTATAATTTGCGTAATTACTGGTGGTAGGACCTCTTGTATGTCCGCACTGGTAGGTACCACCACCCTGCCTATTTCTGCCGTGTAGCAGTAATGCGTTTCGGTTTGAAGGGTGGGGCAGCCGTTGTAACTATATTTGAGACCTTAGAACTTATATCTCAAGGTGGGTGGCGCATTTGCGTCATAGATGTCTATGGACTCCAGTATCACTTAACACCAGGTGGGCTGTGAGCTCGTCCATCCATCTAAGAAATAAATAAGTAAATGCATATTTTCAGCCAAGCGTTTATCATCAGCCTCTACCAATTTAAAGCAATAAATAACTTAGTGTTTGTATCAAACATTATTTATTTTATGAGCACATTTCTAATGTTTGTCCCTTAAAAATTCAATATCCGGTAATAAACCGATTTCAAACTATTTTAGTGGACTCGTAATGTGGCAACACCACGCCACCGGCCCCAATTAGGGTATTGTGCAAAATGACAGGTTATAGCGCGTTCAGAAGCGCGTATTACCCGCCGGCATTCTTTCACGTGAGCATACGTCGGTTTTCGAACGCACTTTTAGAGTTCCGTTCCAAAAATTTACAAGCCTTTAAATCCCTCATAAATTTTTTTGAAATTATGTCTAAAAGGACGAGCAAAGGGAATTACAAGGAAATCCGCCCGCCAGTTGACCAGGAAATATGGGTATGCGAATCAGTCCTCTAGATTTGAAATTAATATTACTTCACCCAGCCTTTACATCTAAAGGATTAAGCATTTTTCTCCTACCTACGCCGAAAGTTCGGTTTTCCTCCCGCTGTACAGGGAAGAAAGTGTAACTTTTTCTCCCTGTGGACAAGTGTGCATGCGCGTTAGTGTCTACGTCTGCTCTCACGCACCTAAAATTCTCCGCCATTTTTGTGCTCGGGTAATTTGCAATATTGTGTTTAGTGTAAAAGTGAAATAAACAAAAGGCAATAAAATTTAATAGTGAAGTATTAAATAAAGATGAGTTCTTCGGACAGTTCTTATTTAATTAGTAGTAGTTTATTTAAAAATTAAAAAACAGTTAAATTGTTTTTATATGACATTTTTATATGATATTTATTAAAATTAAACTTATAATCATAAACTTAATGTTTAATTTAGCTGTGCCCGCGACTTTGTCCGCGTGAAATTTAACAAAATAGAAGTTGCTTAAGCTACTGCTTGTTACATCAGCTATCTTCCAGAGAAAGTCCTGTCAAAATCGGTGTAGCTATTCCAGAGATTAGTCGGCACATACAGACAGCAGACAGACAAAAATTATAAAAAAAAAAAAATTGTTATATGCACCGTATTAAAAAGCGGTTATTATAATATTACAAACAGACTTACAGAGAATTTTATTTATTTGTATATATTTTAGGACGTATGTACAGAACCTAGTTACTATATAAATTTTAAAACGGACATATCTCTTGATATAATGATAGAACAACCGAACGTCTCATTACATTACGTTTCAACTCACAAACTCACAATTACGGTTTTTGTTTTACGATTTCGAAACGCCGGCCATTTTGAAATTTATATTTAGTTTAGCTTTTGTCCAATAGCTCGTTAGTTTTTATAGATAGTATATATCTATCTTATCTTATATATATATAAATATATAAAGATAAAATTGCTGTTCGTTAGTCTCGCTAAAACTCGAGAACGGCTGGACCGATTTGGCTAATTTTGGTCTTGAATTATTCGTGGAAGTCCAAAGAAGGTTTAAAAGGTAGATAAATATGAAAATGCTCGGAATTAAATAAAAATAACAATTTTGTTTTTCCTTTGATGTGTCCCCCATCGGACGGATTCCTTTTGTTTGTTTTAAGTTTATTTTATACAAACGTTTAGGTCTTTTATTTATCGGTTGAGGCACTACGAAGTCTGCCGGATCAGCTAGTACATGATAAAACAAACAGCTTAGTTTTATTCTTCGTTTGGTTTAGTAAGCTATATATCTCTTAGATATCATGTGTACATAGTATTGAAGCCTATTTCTGAAGCGAATCAATCATGCATAACCACTTTAAACAAACCCTTAGTCTAAAATATTCGAAATTTCGACCTCATAAATTAGCAATACTCGACCGAGAAATGGCGGTATAACCATACACACCCGTCAGGGCAACCTGTACGGAAGAGGGGTCAGAAACCTTGCGGATCAAATACCCCCTAAAATGCTGGTGCAGAAAACAACGAGAAACCACTGCACTAATTTCCCACGTGAGTCATGAGCAGGTCGTATATCCGACTGATGAATGACCACGACCACTCTGTCAAGAGTGTACGACTAGGAAGAAGAAATTACCAATTAACAGACGAGCCGACGTACTGCACCTGTCATAAAATTCACGAAAATTATTCCCCTTCGTTTCTTTAACCACATGACTTTCAACTACAAAAAGATAAATCTGACTGATTTGATGATCTCACCATTTGTAGGTTGTCAGTTATTTCTTTCACCACAGATATTTACTCATGCGAGGGTCCATAGCTGCTAGCATGTACTATGAATACATGACGATGTGTACAAATATATTGAGGAGTCCGAAGAACGTAGTGTCCTGGCGTGAATTTCACTCCAATTTCAACCAAATGAACATAGGTGGTGGATCACGTGCAATGTTGATACATATTCAAATATCTTTCTCAGCACAAAGAAGTTCTATAATAGCATTGTGTAGATTTATAATTCCGATCACTTACCTATCTATACTTCTATACTAATATTATAAAGAGGAAAGATTTGTTTGTTTGTTTGTATTAAATAGCCTTCGAAACTACTGAACCGTTTTGAAAAATTCTTTTACTGTTTGGAAGCTACACTATTCCCGAGTGACATAGGCTATAATCTCTTTTGAAAAAAATTTGGGATCCAACTAAAACTCCAATAATGTAACCCGAGGTGTAAAAAAAATTACCTAAAATATTCTTTACATCGCGTGCCCTTAGAAAACTATTGATGATAAAATAAAATAATATACTACGACTTTGTAGAGCACATTATTATTTACAAAAAGTGTCGCGACAGCATATGTTTAACTATTATAGTTAAGCCGCAATAAGTGTTATTTTATTTAAAAAAAATTAAACAACGTCAAATATCGTTGAAAATTTTGTTAAAGACCCGAGCGGAGCCGGAGCGGGCCGCTAGTCTGAAATAAACAAAAACAATTTCTTATTTTATATGTCAGTGGTCACATTGATTGTGTAATCACAAATTGATTCTGTAATTAAAAGAAAGTCTACTCGTCGACCAGGTGGTAAAGGACCTAGTTCATCGCGAGTGCAAATGCCACGGCGTCTCGGGCTCCTGCGCTATGAGGACTTGCTGGCGGGCGCTACCGCAGTTCAGGGCTGCGGCTGCCACCCTGCGGGACAAGTATAAGCGAGCGAAGCTAGTTATGCCGCACCCAGCAACGAATCCACAGGACATTAACGTTCGAACACACCTCGTAATAAAACGGTAAGATTTTATGTTTATTACTAGCTGACCCGGAAGTCTTCGTAGTGCCTCAATCGATAAATAAAAGACCTAAACGTTTGTATAAAATAAACTTAAAACAAACAAAAGGAATCCGTCCGACGGGGGACACATCAAAGGAAAAACAAAATTGTTTGTTTGTATATAATTCCGAGCTTTTTTATATTTATCTACCTTTTAAACCTTCTCTGGACTTTCACAAATAATTCAAGACCAAAATTAGTGAAATCGGTCCAGCCGTTCTCGAGTTTTAGCGAGACTAACGAACAGCAGTTCATTTTTATATTTATTTATTTATGTACACACAAAAAAGAAGACATAGTACAGAGTAATAGGAAAATTATATACAAAGTTACTGCTTATTTCTTTAAAAAATCTCCTCCAGCAGACCTGCGAGAGGATTATGAGAATAATAATTAAAGTGATGAGTGTGTGTAGAACAACTAAAATAACAAATACAACATGAGAATTATTGTAATGCACATACACATAGCAAATATTGTTAAACTTGAATACAAAATATTATAAGTAACACAGTATATACGAAGAGTATAGAACAATGATCATTCGGTTGATGAGGGATAGAATTGTTTGACCTTGTATTTAAAAACTGAAACAGACTTGCAAACTACTTTAATTCACATTGCACAGCAGATTGCCGAGATAAGTTAATCATCTTAAGCAATGAGCCACCCGGTAAGGAAGCAGAGCTTACAAAATTTGGAACCACTGTTTCCCGTACGGCGCGATTTCAAGAAATCTTTTATAGTGTATTTCCGGAACGCTTTCACATGCGCTTTCTGGTGGTAGGCACTCTTGTGAGTCAACACGGGTAGGTACCACCACCCCGCCTATTTCTGCCGTGAAGCAGTAATGCGTTTCGGTTTGAAGGGTGGAGCAGCCGTTGTAACTATACTTGAGACTTTAGAACTTATATCTCAAGGTGGGTGGCACATTTACGTTGTAGATGTCTATGGGCTCCAGTAACAACTTAACACCAGGTGGGCTGTGAGTTCGTCCACCCATCTAAGCAATAAATAAATAAAAACCATAGTATTACAACTTACGATTCCGTTGGTAACAGTTTTTTTTAACTACCCTTCATTGTAATAATGATTGTTTATTCTTAAATAAAACACGCGTACGTGCTCTGAGAATCATTGTGAGCTATTTACTAGGCGAGATCTTGTACCTTAATCGGCGGAGCATTCGTCTCTAGCCAAAACAAACTCCGAATGTTCACGTTTTTAATACGCTTTTATTAGCTTCAGACGTATGTATGTTTGTAACGGAATCTTTGAACACGATTTTGACCCCCTTCAAAACGTCGGATTAACTCGAAATTTGGTATACTTCTTAAGGACTGATGACAATTAAATATTTAAAAAAATATGAAAAACTTTAAATTACAACTAAAAAACTGAAAAATAAATAATAGTTTAAAAAAGCTAACAAAATACGCTTTTATAGAAAATCCAACTAAAAAATAGAAACAAAATCTTAATAAATTTGAATTAAAAATAGTGTAAGAAAAAATGATTTTATTGTAAAAAAAAAGCGTGGGGTGCTTTTCAGGATATTATCAAAATAAGCCTTCTACTCATATCTTTCCATAAAATATTTATATTATAGCTACTGATACCATCCAACTCCGAGAGAAATAAGGGAAATAATTGAGCTGTTCTTTTGAGGGCAGTTCCACAATTGCTTGATAGATTATTCATTCAATTTTGTTCGAACCATCGATATATATCGATCGGTCGATCGATCGAAAGATTAAAAATGTATGTAATTTAATCTCAGACCGTTTTTATTTGCAGTCTCAAATCTAGTATATAGCTAAGTTCAGCCTTTCACATTTAACATTTATATTCTATTCCATCAACCCCAAGCCACAGACGTCCACTGCTAGGCATTTTTTACTGGTAGTAGGATGTCTTGTGACTCCGCGCGGGTAGGTACCTCCACCCTGTTTCAGCCGTGAATGCGTTTCGGCTTGAAGGGTGGGGCAGCAGTTTTAACCACACTGAAACCTTAGAACAGATATCTCAAGGTGGGTGGCGGCATTTACGTTGTAGATGTCCACCCACCTTAGCAACAAAAAGAAAATATAGGCCTCTCCTGAGCCTCACCACAAAGATCGGTCCCGCGCTGCTTGCATCCAGCTGATCCCCGCGAACCTCAATAAGTCGTTGATCCATCCTGTGGAAAGCCTACCCGCGCTACTAAAAGCAATCGAAACATGGAACTGGGTCTACGTTCTCGTATCTTAAGGTCCACTGACAGCAGACTATAATTATTTCCATTTACTTCCTTCTAGACAAAAGCACCCAGGTCTCGGTCGACAGCCCAGGAAATCGGAGCTGGTGTTTCTCGAACAGTCACCTTCCTACTGCGAGCCTGATACTGCAGCAGGATCGTTTGGAACTCACGGAAGGATATGCAATAGGACGTCAAGAGGTAAAATGAACAAAATAATACGCGGCATATTACGAATTGACTATGATGACGCGTCCAGGAGAATCTCAATGGGAGTACTGGAACTGGCGACGTGAGCGTCGCTGCTCAAGTTGACAATGACCTCACGAAGTTCTTCGAAGTAAATCACGTTAGAGATACCATTACACAGGTCATGCTAATAATAGAATATGCAATTTTGAAAAGGGCACATGTCGCATATTTTGTCAAATACGTTTTTTCATATACATGTAATTTTGAGGCTTACCTACACCCATTTTATAATAATTCCAGTAATTTTCAATTGCTAATTAACACTACAATATATCTCAAAAGTTAATATTTTAAATTTTACACTGCTTTAGAAAATAATCAGTTTTTTTTTTCATTTCCTGAACATTTTACATTTTCAGAGATGTGCCCTTTTCGAAATTGCATATTCAAAAGAGATTTAAAAAAATCGTGGAAGTCAATCGTGAACATTTTTTAAGCACGTATTTAATTGGAAAATTTGGTATCCCCCTGCGGGATTCGAACACCGGCGCATCGCTCAACATGAATGCACCGGACGTTTTATCCTTTAGGCCACGACGACTTAATATAGTACATCTACCTATCCGATTGGAGTATAACCTCTATTATTTAGCGAGTTTGTGGCGAGCCCGAGTGCGGCCCTGCGCTGAGTACGTTCTTACCATGATATTCACATATCTATACTAATATTATAAAGCTGAAGAGTTTGTTTATTTGAACGCCATAATCTCAGGAACTACTGGTCCGATTTGAAAAATTCTTTCAGTGTTAGATAGCCCATTTATCGAGAAAAGCTATAAATAGGCCAAATAACATCACGGTAAGACCGAACACGGTGAGTGGAGCACCAATAAAGTATGTTTCAAAATAGGGGTTTAAATAGCTCCTTAACATTCTGTAATTCAAAAATATTTTCACTTTCTACGTAAATGAAGTGGGGGTTAAAATTTACCGTTATACCAAAGTAACTATTCCACGCGGATGGAGTCGCGGGCAAAGGCTAGTTTAGTTTATATTTCGACTGTAGCAAGCGCCATCATTACCGATAGACTAAAAAAAGGAATTAAAAGGAGGGTAGGCATATTTGTCTGTTTACATCCTACCCGCAGTCATCAGTCTACCCGTGATGACGGTGTTTACCAAACGTCCAAACATCGGGAACTAATCGGTAAGCAGACTTTGAACCTTCGGTCGTCTCTTCCAGGTGAGGACGGCTGCGAGACCCTATGCTGCGGACGCGGGTACAGCACGACCCGCAGCGTTGAGGAGACAAAGTGCCGCTGCCAGTTCCACTGGTGCTGCAACGTCACGTGCAGCAAATGCGTGACGACAGTGGAAACGCACCTTTGTAATTAGCTCCCGATTAACAAAGATAAGAAACACACAACAACGCTACATCATGAGACTTACGCGCTGCTTATTCGGTGGTAGATTCTGCGAAGCACTGCTCTTGCTAGGGTCAGTGTTAGCAACACTCCGGTTTGAGCCCCGTGAGCTCACCTACACACGTTAGGGTGAAGCTGAAATAGCCTCTCAAGGCTATCAGCATAGGTAGAGAGAAAGCTACATTATACTTGCCAATTTACTACGCAAAATCTAGTTACGATCATGTTCAACATATGGAGGGTAGAAGAAATGAAGGGCATCATCTTGTATAGGGGACAAAATGTTAAAGTGTCCACTTCTAAGTTATTGTTGGAAGACTCAACGAAATTGGGCTAGTGTAGGAAAGATATAGCAGATTTAAACCGAGTGAAGTGTTTTGAAGTTTGAAAAACTTTTAGTTTTCTTAAATTATGTTGTTAAAAATTATGCAGTACCTATTTAAAATCGCAACTATGTATTTTTATTACTATTTACTGTACAGGAAGAGATTATTTCCTTCTGAATTTAATATCCTACTTTAATAATGTTGCTTAGTGACAAAGTGTTACTCTGGATTTCATATTTCCTGAAAGTAGGTACTCATTGTATTTTTACTTTTCTAATTTCAAGATGTTGTCAACTATTGCACTGTCGATTGCACCTTTAATTAAGGTGACATCTGTCATGATACTTACTGTCAATTTGTCAATGTTTTGTATTGATGATCACTGTTGGTGCAACTAAATAAATAAATAAATAGTTTATGAGGCTCTTTTTAAAATCTTTCCACTTGCTACTATGGCGCCACTTAATTAGCCCTCTTACAACGGAAACTTTTTAATATATTTAGACGGTGATCCTTACTTCTACCCTCCATATTTTAACGACTATGACCCAAAAGTATTGTGTTAATGGCGTACGAATTGACATTTACGTACCTATAAAATTTTAAGACTTAGCATTTTAAAAAAACGCCATATTGTAAAAAAAACTTGCCAACAAGTGTATTAGCTTATAAGTAAATTGTAATGTTGTAACGAACCGCTATTTCCAATTCTGATAATAAACGTCGAAATCTATAATATTGATTTAAAAAAAACTTCATTTCCCAGATTAACTCAATACTCGAAGTAAGCAGCGTATTTGCAAATACTATGTCAGTAACATAAACTAACCTGTACTCTGATATTTATACAGAGTAACAGGTGAATGAAGTTAGGCCCTCAAAAAAAATTTTTTTTCCTATTTTATACTTATTTTCTATTAATTCGTTTGTTCATCATTTGTTCATGATTGTTCACTGTTAAGAACTGTTTGTTCTGCATTTATTTATTTAAAAAAAATTATTAAAAATATACCTACAAGTTAGCCCCTCTAATGCAATTTTTAATATTTTTTCATCCTTAATGACTCGTAAATATTCATTTTCGATTGTTCTTATATAAAACACGTTTGTTCTCTTTCGAAATTACTCGTTTTTTGTTTAATTTACTATTTTTATTAGTTGAATAAATGTATGCAAAATATGTGTACTGCGCATGCGTCAACTATAATGCCTAAACTTTCTACGCGGTTTTAATCGTGAAAAAAAAACAAATATAAATCCTGAAGGAGCAATTAATTGGTATACAGTTTAATTAAAAAAATTAAAAAATAAATAAATTAAATAATGTGCATTGGCGTTAAGTTAGACCAAATACATTTTTTCCATTCTCCTACTTATCGTTATGAAAGTATAAAAAAGATAGGGAGTTCACATAGGTAATATAAACAAATAAGTAAATATGTTCATTATTTATCTTTCAAGAGATAATATAGGTATACATTATAATAAGTTTTTTACACAGTCGAAATTACATTCCTAACATTAGTAAAATAACATTTTAATACGATAGGTAAGAGGATGGAAAAAATGTATTTGGTCTAACTTAACGCCAATGCACATTATTTCATTTATTTATTTTTTAATTTTTTTAATTAAACTGTATACCAATTAATTGCTCCTTCAGGATTTCTATTTGTTTTTTTTTTCACGATTAAAACCGCGTAGAAAGTTTAGGCATTATAGTTGACGCATGCGCAGTACACATATTTTGCATACATTTATTCAACTAATAAAAATAGTAAATTAAACAAAAAACGAGTAATTTCGAAAGAGAACAAATGTGTTTTATATAAGAACAATCGAAAATGAATATTTACGAGTCATTAAGGATGAAAAAATATTAAAAATTGCATTAGAGGGGCTAACTTGTAGGTATATTTTTAAATATTTTTTTTAAATAAATAAATGCAGAACAAACAATTATTAACAGTGAACAATCATGAACAAATGATGAACAAACAAATTAATAGAAAATAAGTATAAAATAGGAAAAAAAAATTTTTTTGAGGGGCTAACTTCATTCACCTCGTAGACTATCCGTCCCAGTATGTTTTTATTATGGCAAGGGTATCTAGTGAGCCAACACTGCCTCAAAGGCCATGGCGGCATGTGATATGGGCTACGATGTCAACTTTGCACCATAAATAAACAAATCGATCGAGCAGTACATTTACCTGTAGTTACAATTACAAAAGAAATCTCGATTCACATCGATGAATCCAAGCTCTGTGAAAATTACAGCAATTATATTACTATTCGTAAGCCATCGTCGATAGCATTGTAATGAAACTCACACATTCCTATAGCGTATTTATTTAAATTAATGATTTGACGTGTATTTAATTAATGTATTTATTGTGTATTAAAATGTACTTAACGTGTTTACGAGACTAAACTTAAATACATAGTTACTGTTATATTATAAAAATAATAATTATTATTCAGAACTTATTTAAAACCCCCACGCTTCGTTGTGCTTATCGCTAAGCTTCAATAAATTCATCCTCTGTTGAAATTTCGCAAGCACCACGTATTATTAAATAACACAAGTACAAAAAAGTTCACTGAAAAGCTTACGATGACGTCCAAAGCTAATACTCAATTAAAATAAAGTAAAAAAAAACATACGAAATACTAACAAAGAACGTTATTTTAAATCAGGGTTTTCATGTCCGATATTAAGGTCTTCAGATTACACAAGAAATTAAGATTAAAATTTAGGAAGATCAATCTTATAACAATCTTAACTTTTAGTTTGGAAGTTTTAAAAGTTCAAAAATAACTGTACGCTAAATGTTACCAGCAATCTGTCCGCTAGTTTTTAGTTCTGAAGTTAGTATTTTAATACTAACTGATTTTACAATACCATACAATTGGTACATACTTCAACCGTATTTAATTATTCACGCAATAAAAACAAAATATATTCAAACATGGATTTTTTTATGGCAATAGTTTTAACTATATGCCATTTTCATGTAAAAAATACATGGATTTGTAAAATGGATGATCAATGACAAATTTAATCAGTGAACCCTGTTTAAACAACAAAAAAATAGTTGTCTAAGTGACCACTAGATGACGTAAAAATGTTGTTGCCTAATTTCTCAATTGAATAACAGATGGCGATAAATACAATTTTTTTTTGTAAATAGCTTCCTCATTAATTCACAAAGAGCTACGGTTCTTTGAAGTAATTACGGCTTTAAAAGTATTAATATTAATAAGTTTTTGAATTGATATAAATGTGAAATGTATTCTTGATAATGAATTTATGAATGGAAAAATCGATTTGCATTCGTTAGGTACTTCGTCCATTTGCTCCTATTTTTCATGCCTTAATTGTACATAAGTATGTTTAATATTTTTATGTTTTTTTAAAGCATATATTTTATAACCAGCCTGCAATTAAACATTCCTATTATTTATTCACAGCGCACATTGTAATTTTTATAAATAAAAATGTTCACTTTATTAAATGTTTTAATTTTTATCCTCAAAACATGATATTAATTATTGCCTTTAAGGCAATTTTTACATTCCCTTTCGTTCATATTATATACGTATTTAGGGCTTCGAGTAGTGTAAGAAGCCACAAAACCTATTTAATTTCGAACATTAGATACTCTGTGGTTATAACACATAAAATCTTCTTATTTAAATAATACTAAAAACCTTCAAAAGATAGCCTATAATCAGGCCTTTTTTTGGCGGGAACGCGAGGAGTGAAGTTGTGTGATTTGTTTTATTTTGTCTATTTAGTGTTTCTTCGGGTTTAAATGTGTAATAACGGTGGTTTATTAACTGTTTAATATCTGTGAAATTGTACAAATCTGGGAAAATGAAACAAAGCCGCTGGACGTATCTTCTCGGGATCCTCCAAAAAGTTTTATATTGCTTTTTTTATATTGCTTAGATGGGTGGACGAGCTCACAGCCCACCTGGAGTTAACTGGTGTTACTGGAACCCATAGACATCTACAACGTAAATGCGCCACCCACCTTGAGATATAAGTTCTAAGGTCTCAGTATAGTTGCAACGGCTGCCCCACCCTTCAAACCGAAACGTATTACTGCTTCACAGCAGTAATCGGCGGGGTTGTGGTGCCTACCCGTGCGGACTCACAAGAGGTCCACCAGCAGTGAGAGAAAGTCTCAGTAAATTACCACCAATTTACTGAGAATTTATTTCATCCCATATCATCTCATCTCATTTCATTTCATTTCATGCCATGTTGCATAATATTAATCAATTTCATTTCATTTCACTTCATAATACCATTTGTGGAGTTAATTACTACATTATCAAATTATTTTCTCCACCTAATTTACATAAACCATCCCACGCTGCTAATTTAACTCTTACACTGATATTAATAATGGCCAACATGGACAGTTTCCTTCGTTTTTTATTAATCATAAACAGTAAATAATTAAAACTGCGAAAAATATCTTATTACTTGGCACTGGCTAATGCACAAACCGTGCGAGCCACAATAAAAAAAAAACGATAATCAGTGAAAAACAAATTCGCCATAGGTGAATGAAGTTAGCCCCTAAAAAAAATTTTTTTTTCCTATTTTATACTTATTTTCTATTAATTCGTTTGTTCATCATTTGTTCATGATTGTTCACTGTTAATAATTGTTTATACTGCATTTTTTTATTTAAAAAAAATTATTAAAAATATACCTACAAGTTAGCCCCTCTAATGCAATTTTTTATATTTTTTCATCCTTATTGACTCGTAAATATCCATTTTCGATTGTTCTTATATAAAACACGTTTGTTCTCTTTCGAAATTACTCGTTTTTTGTTTAATTTACTATTTTTATTAGTTGAATAAATGTATGCAAAATATGTGTACTGCGCATGCGTCAACTATAATGCCTAAACTTTCTACGCGGTTTTAATCGTGAAAAAAAAACAAATATAAATCCTGAAGGAGCAATTAATTGGTATACAGTTTAATTAAAAAAATTAAAAAATAAATAAATGAAATAATGTGCATTGGCGTTAAGTTAGACCAAATACATTTTTTCCATCCTCCTACTTAACGTTATGAAGGTATAAAAAAGATAGGGAGTTCACATAGGTAATATAAACAAATAAGTAAATATGTTCATTATTTATCTTTCAAGAGATAATGTAGGTATACATTATAATAACTTTTTACACAGTCGAAATTATATTCCTAACATTAGTAAAATAACATTTTAATACGATAGGTAAGAGGATGGAAAAAATGTATTTGGTCTGACTTTACGCGAATGCACATTATTTCATTATTTTTTTTTTTATTTTTTTTAATTAAACTGTATACCAATTAATTGATCCTTCAGGATTTATAATTGTTTTTTTTTTCACGATTAAAACCGCGTAGAAAGTTGAGGCATTATAGTTGACGCATGCGCAGTACACATATTTTGCATACATTTATTCAGCTGGTGGGATGGGTTCGTTACTGGTGGTAGGACCTCTTGTGAGTCCGCGCGGGTGGGTACCACCACCCTGCCTATTTCTGCCGTGAAGCAGTAATGCGTTTCGGTTTGAAGGGTGGGGCAGCCGTTGTAACTATACTTGAGACCTTAGAACTTGTATCTCAAGGTGGGTGGCGCATTTACGTTGTGGATGTCTATGGGCTCCAGTAACCACTTAACACCAGGTGGGCTGTGAGCTCGTCCACCCATCTAAACAATAAAAAAAAAAAAACTAATACAAATAGTTAATTAAACAAAAAGTAAGTAATTTCGAAAAAGAACAAACGTATTTTATATAAGAACAATCGAAAATGAATATTTACGAGTCATTAAGGACGAAAAAATATTAAAAATTGCAATCGAGGGGCTAACTTGTACATATATTTTTAATAATGTTTTTAAAATAAATAAATGCAGAACAAACAATTATTAACAGTGAACAATCATGAACAAATGATGAACAAACGAATTAATCGAAAATAAGTAGAAAACAGGAAAGAAAATTTTTTTTGAGGGGCTAACTTCATTCACCTATTCGCCATATGCATCAAAACGGCACAGACTATAAATAGGTATTTAACCTCAACAATCCTCAATCGTTTTTGTTTACCAACATCTACGCGCGTGGAGTTACAGTTTATCCCGATGACTCAACGATAAACTATCGACAACATGTTTGTATGTTTGTTGAATTGCACGTGAGCAACTGAAAATAGATTTTGAGCACGTGCTATTTTTGTTTACAGTTATACAATGTATTTTGACCCTGAACTAGAACGAGCTGTTTCAATTACATATTTTGAATTGCGACCTTCAACTATTTTTAAAGTACAGATCACTGGCGGTTTGTTATTCACTGTTAACCGACATTACAAAAAAAGGTTCGATTGCATTATTTGTGTTACCTCAGAACTTTTTTAAGTCAAGAATTTTTTTGGGACTTTACCATCTGCAGAGGTTGGGAGCAGACTGCTACCCCAAGGATATCGAAAAGAGCAGTTTGACAAGAAGTCCCGTATGATGAGCACGAGACTGTCCGTCACGCCTATGTTGAACCGTTTGTAAATCAAACCGTTGTGCCAGACTGTCGAATGCTTTTGCGACGTTGAAGAAAAGGGCTCCCGTATATAATGATTTAGATCGGTTAAGCCCTACGAGAATGTTCTCCGTGTAGCGGTGCACCTTTTGTACACATGAGTGATTTGAACGGAATCCGAATTATTCATCGGTGAGAATGCCTTTGGATGAGACGAAGTCTCTGAGACGTTTGTAGAGCAGACGCTTATACAGCTTGCCTAGACACATGTGGAGGCTAATCGGGCGGTAGCACGTCAGATGATTTTTGGGTTAACTGGGTTTATGTATGCTGATAACGTCCGCTTCTTTCCACACGGTGAGAAAGATATAGTTCGTCATAGCGCCATTGAAAATAGATGCTAACATCACGATGAGTTGGGCGGGTAGAAGTTTAATAACGCGGTTAGATATACGTAGGTCTTTGATTAGGTCTTTAAATTCCATCGGGGTGAAGGATCGTAACGCGTCCGAGGGTGGCAAGGACTGCGTTCGACCTCACTATCTACTAATTCTACATGAACAGGGGCCGCAGATTGAGTGCTGGGCATGCACTGGGTTTTCAGTGTATCGGCCAGCAGCTCTGCTTTTTTGTCATCATCGAACAACGCGAGTCGGCCTGAGGGGCCTTCGAGGGGGCATAGTTACTAACGATGGCCTGAGTCTAATTCTGAAACTACTTCGATCGAATGTATTTTAATAATGCTATATCGAGCATATCCGGGCGATGCGCGATATTTAGCGAGTAGTGAGTTGGGATTACCGGAGCGACGATATCGAAAGCGAGATCATCAACTAACGCGTCCAGGCGTCTGCCGTTGGGGGTTGTGGTATGCGAGTTCCACCTGATGTGTTTACAATTTAGGTCACCCCCCTCCCCAGAATGAACAGTATTTAATTTGAACAAATATTCTACTAAAAACTTTAAAGTAAAATAACTACGTAAAGGATTTGTCTCGTTAAAAGTTATAGGCGACTTCGCTAAAAGTTCCATCGTTAACGTTTCAAAAGCTACTTTTACATTCGTACTTCCAACCAAATGTCACTTCGCAAACTTATAATTGGCTTCACACAAAATTTTAACCGGTACGTAATGTATGTTCGCCTAATAATAAGAGAAGGTTATAGATTTTTTTGTGTGGGCAATTATAACCGCTGCTACATAACAGACGGATGAACAGAAAACAGTACATATTCTTCTGTATTCTTATTTTTTTTTATTGATTAGTTGGATGGACGAGCTCACAGCCCACCTGATGTTAAGTGGTTACTGGAGCCCATAGACATCTACAACGTAAATGCGCCACCCACCTTGAGATATAAGTTGTAAGGTCAGTATAGTTACAACGGCTACCCTACCCTTCGAACCGAAACGCATTACTGCTTCACGGCAGAAATAGGCAGGGCGGTGGTACCTACCCGCGCGGACTCACAACAGGTCCTACCACCAGTTGTGCTAAGTGCCAAAATATTAGATAAAACTAGTAAAATATGTGGTAACTTTACCTCAATTAAGCTTTAGTGACAATGAAAAATTATTGCCAGCTCGGTAGGCAATCTACGGGCTAATAGTTGAGCACAGACAATAAATTTTCACACCAGTATCGCTAACCGCCATATTGTGCAATCAGATCCGTCGTAATTCACAGCAAAACGGTTTCTATGCAAATCGGTGCCATCAAAATGATTAAATGCTTTTATCTGAGCATTTGCTATGTTCAAAGATTTATATTGTTGTAGGTTTTTGCATGTAAGTGGAAATGTTTTATATATTATACAAAAAGGAGTCGGCGAAAACTGTGTATATAACTTACAGCTAATTTATTAGAAATATTTTAAAATTGAATTTGAATATCTGACCTGATGGCGTATTAGGGCCTTGAAGCTGTCAATGTGCCTTTTTTTTATTTTTTATTTGAAGGATAAACAGCCGATAAAGAATACAACCTAGCTTTCTGTCTCACGTGTCATGGTTGATAGTGGTGGTAATGAGTCCGCACGGGTAGGTACCACCATCCTGCCTATTTCTCCCGTGAAGCAGTAATGTGTTACAGTTTGAAGGGTGGGGCAGCCGTTGTACTGTAAAAACTGGGACCTTAGAATTGATATCTCAGTGTAGGTTGCGGCATTTATGTTGTAGATGTTTATGGGCTCCGCTAACCACTTAACACCAACTGGGCCGTGAGCTCGTCCACTCACTTAAGCAATAAAAAAAAACGACAGCGTAAATATATTGTCTCTGGTAATTAGTTAAAATGAAGTATGCCATAAATTGGTGCTAGAGAAAAGAATAATGGAAAATAGGGATTATAGTTGCATTAATACTTGTACAGCTTTCTTTGTTTCTAAAATAAACGAGTACAAGTTGCATAAAAATTTGTAAAATTCCAATCGATTCTTTTTTAATCTCTCATTACATGTAGACAGGGAAGGCCTCACACAACAAATTTTGTTTAAATAAAATATAATGGTGAGCGCATTCTTTGAGACTATATTTGAGTGAAGCTACAAAAACTACGAAATGTAATATTACCTACCTACCTAACTAGGTATCAGACATGTTTGCAACGATTTAGACAATTTTGTAGACAGCGCCATCTAGCAGTAATTTTAAACACTAGTAAATTTCCAGTTAGACGCAAACAAATTAGTTTTAAAACTGAAAAGATCAGAAAATTGAGATTAAATTGATAGATTGAATCATTTTTGTTTGCTCGCTTTCATATAAATTTATTTTGTGAAGACATCATGCGTCTATCGATAAAAACTTTAGAATCAGCGGAGCAACAGAACCATGACTTAAGCGAGTGTCAACTGTCAGCTATGTTTTGATGAACATTGAACAGAGTGAACAGGCGATAGATAGATAGACAGACTTTGTTTTGGTTTTGGATTTGAACGCGACGATTTGTTTATTTTAGAATATTTATCTATTTAAATTGAAAAAATACAAACATAATGCCAAAACCGATTTGCAGTCAATGCGGAACCAACGATTCTATGTTATGGCGAAGCGCAGAAAACGGACAAATCTGTAATGATTGCCACTTTTCAACGGTGACACCGAAGGAATCAAAATTGGACAGCAGTATTAAAACCGATTGTGAAGACATTAAGGAAGACAAAGATAATGGTAAAAATGAGGAGTCTACGCCGGCTAAAGCTACCGGCAAGGGCACTAGGAAAAGCACTAGATCAACGAGATACAAACCTAAAACACCTGCTCCACCGCCATTGAAGCAGCCGGCGCCGCGGGGCAGAGGACGCAGGAGTCTATTCAAAAGGCAGCCATTGAAAGCACCAACAGCTACAGCGACTGTTGTTACAAGTGATTCAGTATTTTATCAGGTCTGTTCAATTATTTAATCCAATTAAAATCTGTAGTTAGATATACAACAGCTGTAGAAATATACCTTTTTTTTTATTTTTCAATAATCTTGAGGCTATATCGCATACTAATTATAGTTTAAAAACTGATTAGAGATTAATTTAATTTAAAAAACCCTAACTTATTATTCACAGTAAACATGAAAACTTGAAAAATTACCTCGGTTCTGCTTTGAATAGTCTGTGGTAATTTTTTCAGGGTATGTACATGCAAGTTGGTGATATTGTTTCGATGACTGACATTGATGGTGGCACATACTATGCCCAAATTAGAGGCTTCCTAACTGATGAGTACTGTGAGAAGAGTGCAGCTGTTACTTGGTTATTACCTACAAAAGCGAGCCCACCTCCAGAGAAATGTTTTGATCCTGCTACATATATCATTGGTATGAGCTTTTAATAATATTTTAATTAGAAATACAGATATTTGCAACAGGCAGAAGTAGGTGATTAAAGTATTTATTCAATATCTAAGGCATTTTGGGTGATTTTTTTCATTTTGTAAATTTAGTGCTTTAGATTTTCCACTTGTAATAATAGTGACTCATTAAATGTGTATTCGATCAAAGCTCGTGAATAGCAGAAAACGAAATAAGTCGCTTGACACGGCATTTCTAAAAAGCCTGCATTGTTTGATTTCACTTCCTCTCGTCTTGTTTCAATCTATATCATGTAATTTCATCCCAATATAATGAATATAATGAAATAAACCAACTTAATTAAATTCAGCTTAATTTTTTATTTTTATTTTGTAAATATGATTTTTACTAACTCAATACTGGCAACAATAGCATCACGAAAACTCAACTGCCATATAGCAAAAAAAAGAATAGTGTATATAAAAAATGTGACAGTTAAGGTTAATATTGCTGTAAATTTTCAGGCCCTGAAGAAGAGCTGCCTCGGAAACTGGAATACATGGAATTTGTGATGCATGCTCCATCTGATTACTACAAAGCGAGCAACAGTCCATACCCACTGACTGATAATGAACTGAATAATTATACTGGTTTTGTATGGACTTCGATGGAAGCTAAAGAGAGAACGTAGACTTTTATATTTAAGCAAAGTGAACATTTTGTTACAAAAAAATACTGTTTATGTTTAGTTTTATTACCCCATATACCCCGTAGTTAACATTTATTTAAATTTAGAGCACAATTTGAATTTCGATATCATTCACAGTTATAATTTTTTTTTTTTTTTTCCCTACCTAAGCTGATAGCCCTAGCGGCTGTCAGCGTAACCCTAACTTTAGTAGGTGAGCTCACGGGGCTCAAACCTGACGATGTTGCTAACACGAACCCTAGCAAGAGCCGTGCTTCGCAGAATCTACCACCGGATCGGAAACGCGACCCACTGAGAAGATCCGGCGAGAAACTCAGTGGGCTGTGTCTGAGAGTTAATTTACTCGTCGAGCCCTTCGTCGCAAGCGACGGGTTCGACGAGAACGGTGACCGGTGCTTTAAGTACCTAAAAGCACCGTTAGTGGATCAGGAGGATCCGAGATGACGTGTTTTGGGCGACGTCGACTGCTTTCCATTCTGTCCGCAGGATCGGGAATGTAGTTACCAGCGGCCACGATGAGAGGGTTCTCGTGTCGTGCCGCTTTATCGAAGTGGACAGTTATCAATCATTCAATAACACACATCATTCACTTTAATCATTCAAACCAACCAACATTTTTTTTCCTCCAGAAAATTTGGTATAAGTATTCATAGTAGTAAGTAGTAACTATGCTGTTTCCCTAGATCACTGATATTTTTTTGCCTATCTTTCAATGCCCTTGAAGAAGTGGAGCGTATGGAAGCCCAATTATTTTCAGTTAACCTCTTGGGTATTGCATTTTTACCCTACCAAGAAGTTGTTCAAACTTTGGAAAAAGGATAATAGTAAGTCTGTTGGCGCAACAACTTGTGTGTATGGTGGATGCAAAAACTTCCATCCATACCTCTTGTAGCTTAAAGACGGTCGATTGTACCATATGAGGTTGAGCGTTGTCATATAGGAGAAGTGTGGACAAGCGATTAAGAAGGGCAGGCTGGAGATACAAAAGCTTCTTCATCATTGTATCCTGTTCCTCACCATACACATCTGTAGTAATGATGCTATTTGGTAGGAAGCTGTGATGAATTATACCAGAACAAAGCCACTAAACAGTGAACATGACATATTTAGAGATAGATTTTCATTTGAGGCATTGCCTTTGTACTGAACCTCTAGTCCATGTAATGTCCGAGTGCAATAATTATTCTAGCGCCCTCTAGTAAGCGTGCAATCAAGTTGGACTAGGAACAAATCTAACTGCACCAGGAGGACGGGACGGCGCGTCGGCGGCTGCGGACTGCGATGCGGTCCGCATTTTCGTCGTCGCTGTCGTCGCCGAACATACTGTTGAAGAGCAACCCGGTCGGCGGTGTATCGCGTTCCGACCCGGCAGGCTGGTTCTGGCCCAGCGGGGTATCCCGGAACACCAGCGGCACCACCCGGGCGGCCTGGTAGGGCCGCCGTACCGCGGAGACCGACGTCGTTGGTCGTCGACTATCGCCTCGACGACCCGTCGGTCGGGCGTCCTCGGGGTGGCGCCGCGTGTCTGGTTGTAGTGTTGACCGCGGGAACCCCCCTACACTGAACGGGTTCTGACCCCGGACGGAGATCGGACGTCGGGTGTAAGAGTGCAGGGGAGTCGTTTGGTGGGTGGGCCCTAAAATCCTTGGGCCCGCGATCTGCTCTCAACACCTGCAGATCGCTGAGTCTCACATACCCCGCGCGCCCCCTAGGCGCGGGGACCTCGTAGGAGGTTCGGCCCCCGGCCCGAAAAAAAAAAAAAAAAAAAGGAACAAATCTAACTGATTCATTAAGAATGCAGAGGCCGGTGCACCCTAAAACCGCAGCGCGCATCTGCAACTCACACACACCTCGCACCATAGGTAAAGTCGCCTCTAGTTCTGAATCAGGGTGTGTTTGCAACCCGCTTGATGACCGCTTATGATTATAAACAATAATCCATTTTTCATCGCAAATGACCAGCTTGATGTGACCGCTTATGATTATAAACAACATAATTCATCGTAGATGACAATATGCTTCAAGATACCCTAATGGGGTGACGATCGTTCAGTTCGTGTGGGGGTGCCACATATCAAGTTTTGCCCACCAACTTGACCCAAATGAACTAATATTCTTCTGATCCTAACGTTGAAAGCTGCAAAATGTTTTAAATCAAAACTTCTGTGCTGAACCGTACAGGCCAATCGTGCGTTCTTTTGTAGTGTTCTTTCCGTACATACACATTATTTCTTAAATACCAAACATAATATGAGCCGTTTTGCGGCATTGCCACGGCGACGGAACTCTCCATATTCACTCTTTTCTATCGTGTACATATTGATGTAAGATACATTATATTACAAATGTAGTGAAAACAAAACACTAATCAACAAACAAATAACTGGATTTGAAAATAGAATGTCAAACTTCTCGGCATCCTCCAAAAAGTCCACTGAAAAAGTCTCAGTAAATGACCACCATTTTACTGAGATTATTTTTCATCTCATAACATCTCATTTCAATTCATTACATTTCATTTCATGCCATGTTTCATAGTAATCAACTTCATTTCATTTCATAATATTAATACAATTTTTCATTTTAAAAAATTCATTAAAATTAAAATAAGACGACCTAAAGGTATTAGATACCAAGTCATAAAAACCTTTAAAAAAAGATCAAAAGTAATCAAAACACCCGCTTTGACCAATTTGAAAATTTTTAAGTTTCATTTAATGTATTTCGTGTCTTCAATTTCATCAGAATAATAAATAAACACAAAAAATGAGTCGTAAGGAAGCTTTGTCCTCGTTTATACAGCAGATTCACGGTCGCCCAGTTGTCGTTAAATTAAACAGCGGCGTTGACTATAGAGGTTTGTTTTCCTTTCAAATTTTATTTATTAAGTTAGTAATAACAATCACTTCGTCTTTTAAGAACCACATAGCTCTAAAATACAATTTAAAAAAAATGATATCATCTGTTTAGTTTTATGAGATATAAAAATGGATTTGTTGGTTATGTTAAGCGAATTATTTTAATTTGCGATTGAGCTCTCAATAATGTGCGTTAAATTAATGAAATTTAAACATTAAAAAATTTATATAGACTTTGAAAAATTCAAGTGCATTTTAAGGTTAATGTTAATCATACTTGATTTTTCCTAACTCAATTAAAATTGCTGTCATAAGTGGAAATAAAAGATTCTCTTAGTAAACGTGGCTAAAAACTGATGCCCAATGCCTATAAATTTAATTAATATAATACACAATAAGTCTTAAAGTATTTATTTTTCATAACTAATTAGTTATTATTTTAATGCAATGTGTTGCATTTTCTTAACTTACCATCTAATTCAGTTAGTTTTAACAATTTCATTTTGTTTGTCATTATGATGTTTGTCAGATATACTGCACTATAACAACACTAGAAATAACACAACAGTAACTTATATACACACCTCTAGTCCTGTCTGAGGTTATGATCGGGATACTGTTGGAAGTATCAACCATAACTTAAAAATCAGACTCTCTCGCTTTTGTGTATTGTATCCTAAAGCTGTCCAACAGTATCCTCAATGTGACATATATATACTAATACATAAATCTACAGTGGTTTTTACGGATGTTCCGTTACAACTGCTGAACCATGCATCCAATTGATTTGAAAATTGGTATTCATGTAGAAAATACATGTACTTAATGGATAGGCTAATATTTATATGAGTGTTGGACTCCCTACACCAGTGCCGGGGTCGTTAAAGCTGAGAATCCTTGTGGGGTTGAGAAATAATTTTAATTTTAAATGCCCAGTGAAGCGGACGGGTACAGCTAGTTGTGTATAATACTTAAATAAAGCTCTTACATATCTTTAAAAATTAATTATCATAAAAACTACATTTTTTTTTATTTATTGCATTGATGGTTGGATGCGCTCACAGCTCATCTGGTGAAGTGGTTACTGGAGCCCATAGACATTTACAACGTAAATGCGCCATCCACCTTGAGATATAAGTTCTAAGATCTCAGTATAGTTCAACATTACACACAGTTAACAATATTATTAGGTTTGAATGTTGTAGCAAGTAAAACACTTAAAACTTTTACTTCTAGGTGTTCTAGCGTGTTTAGATGGATACATGAATATAGCCTTGGAACAGACCGAGGAATATGTAAACGGACAGCTGAAAAATAAATATGGCGATGCATTCATACGTGGGAATAATGTTCTGTATATAAGTACACAGAAGCGAAGAATTTAGTTAAGAAAATACATGTTAGATTTTAAGGAATAAAAATTAAGTTTCTTTTGTAAGATTTTTTATTATCTGCTTAATTAAATCCTTACTTAAAAAACCTCCCAATTTACCAAATAATATTCAGATACGCAAATCTAACATTAAACTCAAGAGCTTAGCACGTAAAAGTATAAGCGTGTAATTTTTTTTTAATATAATGCTACAGTGTTGAAATTTATGTAAAGTATTTTTTGGAAGTTTCAATTATTACACTACAATTACTGAAAATTGAAGAGATGATATACAATATACATAAAAAAAAAACTTCACTTTGGTTCTGGTCTGGTACGTACCAACCATGAAACCAATATCTGAATATAAAACCACAGATTATATCTAGTGAGAACAAATGAATACTTATTCAATTATGTGCTCCTCTATAAGTGTAATAAACTGAAACTGGTTCTTGTATCTGAAAAAGAAATCCTCATTAAGAAACTGCAATAACGTAAGAAAAATATACATGAATAATGCTCTACCTATTCAAGGCGTACAAGTTCATAAATGTAAAAAAAAGTTTTGTCTATGAATAAATCACGGCAGATAACATTATATTTTGACGAAATTACGAGCATATGGCCCTCCTGATGGTGAGTGTTTACCGTCGCTAATGCACAATAGCAAGTTTAGGGGCACAGCAAAGTAGCTGCCTATCGCTGATGACTTCAAATTGGCAGGATGACAGGCATTCTGAGAACACTGGATGGGCATTCAAGAGCCAAATGGCATCTGACAAAACCATAAATTGAAAATTATTGCGTATGAGCAGTGGTTCCAAGAATAAAGTTGCTCCCCTAGCTGGTGGTACACAATGTAAACAATAATTCCTCACAAAACAGCGGATAGCTTGTACATTAGAACATTTTTCCATTAGAAAGTGTTAGGTAACGTCTTGACTATTATTAATTAACCGAGGATGGATCCTAACCATTTTTATATTCAAATTACAATTATGTATCGTGGATTGAACGTAAACAATAATTAAATAAAAATATATACAGAATGAAAAAATATATATACCAACCCCATTTTGCATGAAGTTGTTAACTCCTTTGCCGTTACCTAAATTAGCAATCAATTTTTCACTTCTATATCCATTGACATTTTTATATTCATCTATCACTTTTTTGTCCAAATTTGGTTCGAATTTTGCATTTACGCGGTGATTTAAAATAGTAGGGTCGTACAATGGCGCCCAAAAACTAGAATAGCCATTCACGTAATTAAAAGAGATTAAGATAATAAATCCATGGAGAATAAAACACAGATTATGTAAAACAAATGTTTTCAACATTTTGAACGTTTAAATTCTAAAGGGGAGTTTCTTAAATTGAAGTATTTTGTTTGCATGCACTGTTTGCTATGATTTGTTTAAACAAGAATAGTGGGTAATTTCGTAGTAGATCAACTTAATTACTAAATCGACATTTTTTTACTAACTTAGACAGGCAGATGAACCCAATGCCCTATTAGATTCCAAATAATGATTGGATCCTATCCCAGATAGGCGTAGATGCCGTCGCCTATCTGTTAAGTTTTCACGCATTTCTTAATCGATTCTGATAGAATTCGGTATGAATTTAGTTTATACCGTATGAAATAAAGTAGGCTATCTTTTGTCCCGATGCTTAGCATGGATCTTTGCCAAATCGATTTTAAACGCACTCCATCCAAGCGATACTGGGAGTTATTTAATTATACCAATCGCTCGGTATCTGCAGACTTATTACCAGACTGCAGTATCTCAAGATGAAAGTCTTTGAGCAGTAATTAAATAGGGCAGTAAGACATGGTCGATGTGCCTCAGAGCAGTAATGAGGGCGGTTCTTTAGCAGAAAAACTAGAACATTCATATATGTAAGAGCTGACCGTTGGCAATACATCGACACTGCTTACTGCAGAGACACTCATTCTGTAGAAGAACTTCCTTCTACGATGCTTCCTATGAAGCTTACTCAGCGATACGCAGTGATGTGTCTGTGCCCTTAGAATTGTTGATCTCCATAAGCCATGGTGACCAGTGATCTCAGATGGGGCGTATCCTCTCGTCTGCCTAGAAAGGCCATAATATAAACTTTTTTCGAAATATCTGTTCAATTTCTAACTCATATTTTTTTTATTGCTTTGATTTGTGGACGCGTTCACAGCCCACCTGATGTTAAGTGGTTACTGGAGCCCATAGACATCTACAACGTAAATACGCTACCCACTTTGAGATATAAGCTCTAAGGTCTCAGTATAGTTACAACGGTGTACAAGTGCCTCACCCGTCAAACCGAAACGCATTACTGCTTCACGGCAGAAATAGGCAAGAGGTCCTACCACCAGTATTAATTATCACTTAGCACTTGATTCGCTTGAAGTGATTTGTACTATGTCTCGCCTACGATGTTAGATAACAAACAAATAATATTTACCTATAATGACCGTTCAAGGTTCCTAACTTACAACCTTACGTTGTGCTAATGTTATGGTCATTATTTTTACTAGTAATGAATTAAAAAAAACAAACAGGTCTGGCGAGACTTTAACAAAGTCTGCTGGGATTTACTTTGTTTAAAAAAAATCACTTTCTTCGCATTCAAGCTGTTTAATTACGAAATAAAGAAATGAAAATGAGTGATACTGAATATATTACTAATATTATGAATATCGATAAGCCAATTGCAAAATTTAAAAATAATACGAAAAGCGACATGGACATTCTCTGTCTTGTTGGAAACAGATTTAACAGCAGTTTCTTGTATGTACCAATTGAGTTTTGTTACCACGTTGTTACCCTAGAAGAATTTTCATTTATTTAAATAAAACATTGCTGTAGATAACTTTTCATTTTTTTATTAAAATATAAACAATTCAACATGATACAACTGATGAAAGTACCTACCGTCCCACTTACTAACTGCTTATGATAATAACTACATACTTAATGATAATAATATATTTATCAAAAATAATAGATAGGTATTTACATAATAAAAATATTGTCTATTGCAATTGGATATTTTGTAGAATGAATTGTCAAATATACAATTAACGATTTTGTTTTTATGATAAACAAACATATGATTCATGATGTTGAGAACACATCGTCGCTCACGGACATCAGCAAAACAGGGATAAAGTCAAGCCATGTCTACCGCTATGGACTCTTCTCAGACCTCGTTTGAAGAAGGGATGTCATCGCGCTCAGGAAAAACCATGGTTCATTCCAAAGCCGAATGGTACGCAGCAAAAAGGATGTCTAGAAGCTCACTGTAGATGATATCAGTGGTTCTATTATAAAATTAAAACTAATACTTTCTTCTGCATGAACCTTAATAAAATTATTCGGAAAAAACTACGCACATAATATGGTTTATTAAGCTTAATTACAGACTACCAGTTTATAATATTTCGTATCCTATTATTTTTGGAGTGTTAATGTATGCCTTCAAGGGGCGAATAGGATTTGTATTGGTACAATTCTGGTCCTCCATATCCGTACAGCAATTTTCCTTTGCCGTTTTCGTCGTAATAAGGATAGCGGTAGTTAGGCCTGAAAAAAAAAAAAAAATGGCTAAATTTTTTTTTCCCGCGTTAGCGAGTCGTAACGTCGACTTAATCTAGTTTAATGTAATCTTGAAACGAAATATAATACTATATTTTTTTTTTATCTTCTTCAGTTCCTGAGTTCCATTCACTGAGATCCTCAAACGCTGGCTTAGTTTCCTCTTGTGAAAATCTAGGTAACCATATAATGATTGTTGTATGGAATAAGGCTATATTTTATATTCATAGTGGTATTTAAATATACTTACATAACAGCAAGATAACTTTATATAGCTGTTATGCAAGTGCTGCTGAGCTCACTGGTCGTAGGGTGTTAGATGACCTGAGTGCTTAGTGCGAGTTTCTTAACGTTCTCGATAGCGTAAAAGTTAACCCAATTTTGTATGCAGTTGGAACAGCGCCCTTAGCGGCAAATGTACGCAAACGATTCCATTCCATACAAATATGAGCTAACTTTTACGCTATCGAGAACGTTAAAAAACACGCACTAAGCACACAGATATAACGAGATACCATATTATGTATATATATATTGTCTATGGATACATGGAGTTTTTTTTATTGCTTAAACGGGTGAACTAACTCTCGGCCCTCCTGTGTGCTTCCCTTCTTCTGCCGCTAGGGGCGCTGTTCCAACTCCATACAAATCTGATTTAACTTGTACGCGATGAAGTTATAAGACTGTGGTTGTATTTTCTAAATTAAACTTTTTATGATTACCTTTCAAAATATTGGAAATTCGGCGCCCTTGGTTGCGGTATCGTAGACTCTACAGTGATCAGAGAAACGATCAAAATGAGCTGGAATATAAACACAATCCGTTAAAAAATTTATTATGTTTCACATTTATTATGAGAAGGTAACTAATTAAAATCCATTTTAGAATTCGGATAATAGAATTTACTGCCATCTATTGACGTGCAGCATTAAATAACTTATTCTAGCAGATTATGACATTAGGAAACTCTCTATAAGCGTTAATTTTTTAGTGAATGACTCTAAAATAACACAATTTTCAAATAATATTTTTAATTGTAAATCTTTAAATTTCCGTATAATAATCATGTGTATCTCTACTTCAAGATCTAATCGAATATCTATCGAAATAATTCGATTTCGATCTATCGAAATAAATTGATACATCCCTTTTATATCCCTCGAACACGACACACAGCTTTGAAGCAAATTTGAAAAACATTAAATTAACACAACAAATTATTGTTCAAATTAAAGTTTATACACACGAGTTAGACAGTAAGATTGTGGCAACGTAAATAAAAGCATCATTGACCTACTATAAAAACAGTTAAAACCTTAATTGAAGAAAAAGCTGTAAATACTAACCATTGCAAAGAAATATTTCACAAACTCCATCTTTAATTTGATTTGATTTTCTTTTAAATCTGGGTTATTTTTGTAGCAACCGATAGTGTTGTGTGTACGTGCGTTATTCACGTTGATTATTACAAAACTAAGTTCGTGGTGGTGGTAAGTGAAAGCTTGTATTGAATCTTAATGACCGCTCGCTTGTGACCCAGTCGAAGAGACTCGGAAATGGTTCGTGACAAGTTAGTCTATTTTGAAATGGCAGCTCTTAGTTTTAAAGATAGACGTTATCATTTTTGATAAAGGCGTTTTGTGTTACAACATATAGAAAAATGTTTTTATTACGCGCACGCAGAGGAAAAAAAGTGGTTAATGTAATTAACTTTAACTGTATACTCATCAAAGATTTCAAATAATAAATTTTTAGAGCGCTTTTTTATATCCGACCTCCTAATATATATTTTTATTTATTGCTTAGATGGGTGGACGAGCTCACAACCCACCTGGTGTTAAGAGGTTACTGGAGCCCATAGACATCTACAACGTAAATGCGCCACCCACCTTGAGATATAAGTTCTAAGGTCTCAAGTATAGTTACAACGGCTGCCCTACCCTTCAAACCGAAACGCATTACTGCTTCACGGCAGAAATAGGCAGGGCGGTGGTACCTACCCTCACCTTGTGGACTCACAAAAGGTCCTGCCACCAGTATTCGGAAGTCGATAAATTTAATTTATATTCCGGAACTATGGAAATTTAAGGTTGACTGACAACTTGGATTACTAGACTACTGACAGTTGTTTGAACTACGTAAAATAGTGAATTACATCATAAATTCGACAATAAACAAATGAATCATTAAGTAATAGCATACTTGCGAGCGTCTTCAATAGAGCCATTTATTTCTTGCGACAATTAATTTACAATAAATGTTGTTATTAAAATAGCTCAAAGTAAGTTTTTTTTTTTGCTTTGGTGGGGGAAGAGCTCACGGCCCACCTGGTGTTAAGTGGTTAAGAACTAATAGACATCTACGAGGGCTGCACTAAAAGTATCGGGAATGGAATATTTCCACTGTTCCTGTCATATTAAAATCTTTTTAATTGAAAACTCCTTGGTTTTAAAAATCGAATACCATTTATTTATTTAAAAAACGATTCTCGGTCTTGTCACGAGGTTTTGTCAAACTTGTTCAGTCGTTGAGAAAATGGAATTGACTCGAGAAAATTCAAGAGCGATGATTTATTATGACTTTCGAAGTGGTTTAACACAAAAACAGTGTGTTGACCGGATGATTTCTGCATTTGGTGATGAAGCCCCATCCAAAACCACAATTTATCGCTGGTTTGCTGAGTTTCAACGTGGACGTGTCAAGCTCAGTGATGATCCCCGTCAAGGTCGTTCAAAAACTGCAGTCACCTAAGAAAACGTTGATGTTGTGCGTAAGCTGATTGAGGAAGATCGACATGTGACATACCACGAAATTCAGGCAACTTTAGACATTGGCATGAGTCAAATACAAATAATCTTGCATGAACAATTAGGTGTAAAAAAGTTGTTTTCCCGATGGATACCGCATTCGCTCTGTGAAGAGCAAAAAGCGGCTCGCGTTACTTGGTGCGTCAGAACTCTCAAAAGATTCCACGCAGGATCCTCAAATGCTGTATACAACATTGTATCAGGTGACGAATCGTGGATATACGCGTACGAACCCGAAACAAAAAACCAGTCACGAGTTTGGGTGTTCGAAAATGAGTTAAAGCCAACAAAAATTGTTCGTTCACGGAGTGTTGCAAAAAAAATGGTGGCCGCGTTTGTCTCCAAAACCGGCCATGTTATGACTATTCCTCTTGAGGGACAAAGAACGGTTAATGCAGAATGGTATGCTAGCATTTGTTTGCCACAGGTTGTTTCTGAACTCCGTAAAGAGAACTGCAACCGCCGCATCATCCTCCATCACGACAATGCGAGTTCTCACACTGCGCACAGAACAAAAGAGTTTTTAGAGCAAGAAAACATAGAATTATTAGACCATCCGCCATACAGCCCCGACCTAAGCCCTAATGATTTCTATACTTTCCCTAAAATAAAGAATAAATTGCGTGGACAGAGATTTTCATCACCTGAAGAAGCTGTGGACGCCTACAAAACGGCCATTTTGGAGACCCCAACTTCTGAATGGAATGGTTGCTTCAATGATTGGTTCCATCGTATGGAAAAATGTGTCAAATTTCGCAGAGAATACTTCGAAAAGCAATAAATACATTTTTAAATAGTAATGTTGTGTCACTTCGTTAATTCCCGAAATTTTCAGTACCGCCTATGTACAATGTAAATGCCTCCACCCACCTTGAGACATGAGTGGTACAAAAAACGGCATATATATATATGCGGTAACAGTACAGCGGCTGCCCCGTCCTCCAAACCGAAACGCATTACTGCTTCACGGCAGAAATAGGCAGGGTGGTGGTACCTACCCGTGCGGACTCACAAGACGTCGTACCACCAGTAAAAATGAAATGAAATTACATGAAGGTCTCATTTAGAGATGAATTAATGTTTAGATTTGGAATTTACGTTATCTTTTAAACTATTTCTATGTATATATATAGATGGAGGTGGTCAAGACCCTTAAACACGAGGAGCACTACAGCAGCAGGCTATGTCTGTAGTTAGAACTGATTAAAATCAAACTATTGCTGTAGATAAAGATAATGAACCACACGGTTTTTTTTCCTACTTAATCTTTGGTAGCCTAGAGGTCACTCCAACAACGCGCGGACCAGTGTGCTTAGTGCGAGTTTTTTAACGTTCTCGATAGCGTAAAAGTTAACTCAATTTTGTATGCAGTTGGAACAGTGCCCCTAACGGCAAAGGAAGGCAAAAGATTCCATTCCATACAGATATGAGGTAACTTTTACGCTATCGAGAACGTTAAAAAACTCGCACTAAGCACACGGGTGTGCTCGCGAGCCCAACCTGAGAGTTCGCTAACATTGGCCATAGAAAGAGCAGTGCTTCGCTGAATCTCCCACCGGATCGGAACAATGAGAAAATCCGGCGAGAAACTCAGTGCGTTGTGTTTATGGGCTGGTTCACACGAGAGCGGTGACTAGAGATCTCAAAAGCATAGAGTGGATCCGACAAGAAGACATGTTTTGAGTGACGTCGACTCTGCGATACCCCTACTCTAGTCCACTTATATGTATATAGAACAGAGGTCACAGCGCATAAAATAAAATTATTCCACTGTCCCAAAATATTATGTTAATATTATAATTAAAAATTATCTAACACATTTTTCCGCCATAACCGTCGCCATCTTCCCCCTCTCTAATAAGTCTTTTATTTATGCCCTGTCCGTCATTATTTTTCCCTTTCTAACCGTTTCCTCTCACTCACACTTTAACGCTCCGTTTCACTCTTTCCTACGTTCCGTTCTTACCAATCTTACATGTTTAATGTCACAGCGTAAAAACCGCAACCCTGCTTGAGACGTGACATTCGCGACATAAATAAAATTATGGAGGGTAGAGGTAAGGAGAACCGTCTCATATGGGAGAAGCTTGAAAGTGTCCCACTTTCAGCACTAAATAATAGTTCAAAAATCCTCCAGAATGGCGCTAGCATAGGCACAGGGCATGATATGAATTGAGCAGTTGTTAACTGATTGAAGTATGCTGAGTTAGGAAATTTAATATATTTAATGACTAGAGTAGTTAGTGACAGTGTAATATGTTTACGTAGTCCAAACTAATTTCGTCAATATAACCTAAAATTATTGCTGTGGTAAAACGTGGAGACATCGATTGCATTTTCTTATCAGCTTTAAATAATATACTTTTTGTGATTTTGTAGTGCTTACAGTTCTTTCGTCCTTTTTTATTTCTTTATCTTATTCTAATAACTTTCAGCGCCTTTTTTTAAATTTACCCTGTTGCTACTGTAGCGCCACCCTTATTTAGCAGATGTTAACGGACACTTTTTCACACACAGAGAGGGTTCTTACCTCTACCCTCCATAAAATAAAACAAACAGATTAATTATTTTCATTTATTAATTTATCACAGCTATAAACAAAACTACAAAATCTACATTCAATAATCTATTCGTATCTACATCTAAATTTAATTTAAACTTAACAAGGAAAAAAAACAAATTTTCAAATCATTCGCGTATCACGATATTCTTCAATGACAAACAATAATAAAGTCGTTATTGTTTATTCATTTTTAAATCGATTCAAAATCGATTATTCGTTTTACACGTCACTGAAGTATGAGCCCACTATGTATTATTTATTGAAAGGCTGTAAAGAATCGTGCCCAAAACAAAGGCAAACACTAGATGATTCCTTTTACGATGGCAACAAAAATATAGGGTTGTCAAAATTAGAGTTTGCAATTTTCGTAGTACCTACGTCTGTATGTATGCATTTATGTACCGATACGATACGAATACGTTCAGAGTCCAACTGATGCGCTTAGTGGCCGACGTCCTTGCATTAGGACTGACGGTCCACGAAAACAAACATATTAATATATATATATATATATATTTTTAATCTATAAAAAATTAATTTCCCTTCTAAATAAAGGCACTCCACCTATTCATTACGCCTTTTGTCTTCAGGGAACGAAGTTAGTGTTTGCAATAAACTGTTCTACTTGATTAGGGATGACTCATAAATGTTTTTTTTATTCACTCAAATAAACATGCACATATATTACCTATTTTTTTTAAATCAAAAATTATTCGAATAATAAAATCACTATCACATTTGGACTTATTCTATATGGTTGTCAGCCACTGACCATTCTTTTTTTTTATTGCTTAGATGGGTGACGAGCTCACGGCCCAACTGGTGTTAAGTGGTTACTGGAGCCCATAGACATCTACAACTTAAATGCCGCCACCCACCTCGAGACATGAGTTCTAAGGTCTTACTTTTACAGTACACCGGCTGACCCGCCCTTCAAACCGAAACGCATTACTGCTTCACGGCAGAAATAGGCAGGGTGGTACCTATCCGTGCAGACTCACAAGACATCCTACCACCAGTAAACTTGACTATCTTCTGTTTAACTTGATTCAAAATATAAATCATCTATACAATATCCCAGGTCTTACCCAGAACTGCAAGCTATAATCTTAAAGTAGATAAAATTCTTTAATAAACATTAACATTTACATTTTAATTAAGTGCTTAAAAAGCGCGCTTCGATGTTCGTTGATAAATATTAATATACGCGAAAAATAACAATAATAATGTTGCTAGCTTAAAAACAAAAAAGTATTTTATATTTCTCAGTTTCCACAAATTTCCGAGAACAGTATTGCCAATTACAAAGGCGGTTTTACCGATAAACAATCTAAAGACTAGTTTCATAGGTTTGCCAGTAATTTGAAAACAAAAATCTCCCATACATATTGGAGTATGTATAGTGTAGATTCTAAAAAAAAGCATCTATTCATTTATATATAAAACAAGCTACGCTCATTAAGATAGGTTTTAAGTATTATTATTTTTTATTGCCCTTGTAGGCAGACGAGCATACGGCACACCTGATGGTGAGTGGTTACCGTCGCCCGTGGACTCCAGCAATGCCAGGGGCAGAGCCAAGCCGCTGTCTACCGTCAAAAGTTACATGATATGAACAAAATATTACAATTTCATATCGACGCTTGAAAGGCAAACGTGACTAAGCGACAATAACTGCTTTATACATAAATGATAGGCAATAACCATATTCGATGCGCAAAAAATATATATTTTTCTAGGTCTATTAAAATCATTTCATCCCTACGGCTATATTTATTAAAATATATTTTTTTCAGGTATTTCAACTTTAAATTAGTCTACTGTAAAGTTCACGCATTGTCGCTTAGTCACGTTTGCTTTTCAAGCGTCGATATATATTATTATATATATATACCTAATATCTAATAATCGAGTTTTTATTACATGACTAGAAGGAGTACAGACAGCATCAAATGCAAACGAAAAATGGCATTTTTTTTATTGCACTTGATACGTGCCGGATGCGGTAGACATCACGGCTTGAGACTTGAGGTCCGAGCCTCAATAAGTCTCAATCGTATGACGGTTTTCCCGACATCCGAACCAAAGCAACGGTGCATTCTACCATCAGAACGTCACAATACCAATTTAAAAAGCTTTAAGTTTAAATATCTCTAAAGAGGCGATTGTTCTTTTTAATATCGCCTTCAGTGTGCTTAGTGCGAGTTTTTTAACGTTCTCGATAGCGTAAAAGTTAACTCAAATTTGTATGGAGTTGGAACGTTTGCCTACGTTTGCCGATAGGGGCGCTGTTGGCGCTGCGGTAGGCAGCGGCTTGGCTCTGCCCTTGGCATTGCTGAAGTCCATGGGCGACGGTAACCACTCACCATCAGGTGGGCCGTATGCTCGTCTGCCTACAAAGGCAATAAAAAAAAAACTCCGTACAAATTTGAGTTAACTTTTACGCTATCTAGAACGTTAAAAAACTCGCACTAAGCACACAGATGTTCAATTAACAAAAACGTCATACGAATTTGACAATAATCTCGTGTCGTAATATAAAATTCTCGTGTCGCGTTGTTTGTTGCCAAAATCCTCTGAAATGGCTCAAGCGATTCTCGTGACATTTTGTGTGCACATCAGGTCTGAGAATCGGTCATCATTTATTTTTCATACCCCTAAATATTATGGAGTGATCTTTCAAAAAAAAATTTTCCTAGGCAAACTGTTTATGGGAAAACAACGTTTGCCGGGTCAGCTAGTAATAAAATAAAAATGGTGTCTGTATTGCCATCGCGGACACAAGGAGAAGAGAAAGATTTTTAAAGTCAAATTCAGATATAAGTGTGGAAAGGGGTACAATAAGTAAGACTACATAACTTATACAATAAATAATGAACACTATACGTAATAACAAACAGTCAAGCGTACATTGAATTTTTTTAGACCTACCTACATCTGTTCCCTTCACTCTCGTCGGTCCTCCTATAACCGAGAAAGAGACAGGCTATAGTGTATCCGTCGCTCAAGCAAGAAAGAGACAGACTATAGTGTGTCTGCTTATGTCCGCGGCTCAAGCGAGAAAGAGACAGGCTATATAATAGAGTGCGACAAACCCTATATTGATCTGTGTCGCAACAACCTCACTGGCGACTCGTTGGGTTTCCGGCCGTGCGCGTGAGGTCGGGCGACTGTCAGTGCCCCTGGACTAGGCCCATGATCTGCCGCTTGTGCCGCACGTAGTCTGCCGCGCGCTGCACGAGGCCGCGCTTCCGGGTCAGCATCGCGGCCGCGCGCTCGAACTTGTGCTGGTTCCGTCTGGGAAGGGATTCGAACTTTTAGAAGTGAAAAGGCCGAACTCTTTTTAACTCTGCTGTGTAGGTCACCGGTGCCCTTGTACTACTAAGGCGCCGGAATGTCTAGTAGATTTTGGAAAAGACGAATCTGAGGATACTGACAATGAATCTATTCCTAACAGACCTAAAAGACTAAAACATACATTACAACGAACAAAAAAGGCAAAGTTAGGCAGTCCAGGCGCGTCAGTAACAGAAATCGACACAAGTAAATTACTTCAGTGGGCCGCGTAGGGCACCGGTGACCTACATGACAGTTAAAGGGTTAAAAAGGCCACCATTTTACAGGGGTAAAGGTAAAATGACCACCATTTTATAGAGATTATAATAATATTACAACGCACATCATCTCATCTCATTTCGTTTTCATTTCATTTCATGCCACGATTTCATATTAATCAACTGCATTCCATTTCATAATATCATTTTTCATTAAAATTAAAATGAGACTTTACTTAAAGGTCTTAGTTACCAAGTCATAAAATCCCTTAAAGAAAAAAAAGAGCGTTTCTCCCCGACTGGGTCCTGGTGTGAGCACGGGGGTCCGTGGCCACGTGAGCCACCCCTCACCTGATATAGTCATTGGTGTCTGTGAGCAGACTGGCCAGTTTCTCAGGGTCGATCTCGTCCATAGCGCACTCCTGCATCAGCGGGGGGTTGAAGCGGTAGTAAGAGCCCGGGGGCAACAGCTCGCTCACGACCAGGTGCACTCCTGACAACAAACCGCCACACTCGATTTAAAATCAATTCTTCAGCTCTCAAAATCACTTTTAAATTTCGATGAATGATTTGAATAATTTTTATTATGATTTACGTGTTAACTGGTGGTACCACCCTGACTATTTTGGCGGCGAAGCAGTAATTTTGATTAGAAGATTTTGTTTGAAAGGTGCGGCAGCCGTTGTACTGTAAAATCGTAGAATTTAAAAGTCTTGTTGATGTCTATGGGCTCCACGGTAACCACAAAACACGACAACGCCCACGTGGGCCGTGATCTCGTCCAACGGTTTAAAAAAAAAATTAACTTTCAATTGACAAGAAAAACTCCAAACTAGAAAATAGAGGGTAGTTTAATACAACTAAAGTATTAGTGACCGATCCCATAGATATTTTTTTAGTACAATTTTTCCTTATTAGCAAAGGCAAGGGGATCCCATAGACACAGCCCACTGAGTTTCTCGCCGGATCTTCTCTGTGGTAGTAGCTCTACGAAGCACTGCTCTTGCTAGGACTAGTGTTAGCAAATTCTCTCAGTTGAGCTCACCTACCCGTCCGGATTTAGTAGGAATAGCTTCTTATGCTATCAGTGAATAAGTAGGAGAAAAAGTGACCAACCAAAATAATAAAGTAAATGAACAAAATAAAACAATTGACAACTTCACTTCTCGTGTCCCGCTGAAAAGACTCCGCTATTGTGAGAATGAGTCATCAGGAGTCTCCGGTCATCGTTCTCGTCGAACCCGTCGCTTGCGACAAAGGGCTCGACGAGTAAATTAACCCACAGACACAGCCCACCGAGTTTCTCGCCGGATCTTCTCAGTGGGTCGCGTTTACGATCCAGTGGTAGATTCTGCGAAGCACGGCTCTTGGTAGGGTCAGTGTTAGCATCACTGCGGTTTGAGCCCCGTGAGCTCACCTACTAGTTAAGGTTACGATGATATAGCCTCTCAAGGCCCTCAGCTTAGGTAGGAAAAAAAGGGCTATCACTCGTACCTTCGGTATCAGTGGCGGACTCCAATATCTTGTTGAACTTCTCCTTCCAACTGGTCCCTGCAGGGTCCTTTGGCGCGCCCTTACTCAGACCCCTGTTCTCCGCGTGTTTGTTGAGGGCCTTCCCTGTTCCTACAGATATGATGGTGCCCTTCCTTAGGGCATCCGCTCCGTATAGTAGCCTGGCTTCGTGTATCCCTACCCCGGTAGGATTGTTCACCATAATACCACCATCCTGTGAAGGATACATCCTTATATATTCACAGTATTAACAAATAGTCTTTAAGAAATAAGTTACTTATGACAAATATTAAAATAGGACATTTGTTGATAGAAAAGTGACTGACCGATTGTTTTAATTGATGGGATGTTTGAAATAATAAGTAAATTGAATTACATATAATTAAATACTTAAATCATAAAAAAACCTATACTTAATATATCTATTTGATAGTATTTGTATAACAATTGAATAGAATCACATTATACTGAAAATTTTGATTATATAAATTGTTGGATATAAAGGCCACGATTATAATGTACATCTGAAAAATACGAAATATGTGATTGAAACAAACAGACAGCCTTTATGTTATAATTAGATAAACGATATGCTCTCGATAAATGGGGGCCAATTAAAGATTTTTAAAGGTGTCTTTTGGATAGACAATGAAAATGTAATTCCATTGAGAACATGATTTTCAGGTAAAGTACCTAATTGCCTTTAGTGGCTAGTGCATATCATTAAACAAAACAATATTTGCAATTATAATGTTGGTTTAGGATTTTTTTAAATAATTTGTTTTAATTGAAGACATGAGTGGATGAAGGGTTTAATAGTATCATTTTTAAGATTTTTGAATTTTTACATTGAATGAAGGTGTTATGTGCCTATAATGCCTATAAACCATATTAGACCTTAAAAACCATATTAGAATTAAAACTCCGGGTTTAAAGGCTATTTTTAGAAATTGCATGTAGCGAAGAAGTACATAGCTCCTAAGACAGAAAAAGTACAAGTAACAAAAAAGCTCGTTTTCTCAAAATTAACAAATTGCAACATATTATATCCCCTTCATCCCAGTCATATCTTCAATTAATAAAAAATAGGTACAAAAGAATGGGTTTTAAAGCAATTTTAATGCATGTCGAATTAAAGATTTCTTAAAATGAAAAAAAAACGCACGCACGCACACATGCACGCACGCACGCACACGCGCCCGGCCGCACTCACCTGGTGGATGAGTCCGTCCAGCGTGAACTCGTGGAAGTATGTGGGCGCGGCGGCGGAGGCGCGCACGGCCTGCCACAGCGCGGGGCGGCCGCTGCCCGGCAGCGCGGCGCGCACGCGGAACCCGCACGAGTACGAGCGGAACACGTACGGGCTCAGCCCCGCGCCCGGGCGCACCACGCACGACACCAGCGCGATCTGGGGGGCAGGAAGAGAGGGGTGGCATCACTGCTTCACGGCACAAAGAGCGAGAGTGGTGGCACCTAATGTTCTGGTCATCGACGAGGACGACGAGAAGCTCATGTCTTATTTTAATTTATCTTATTTTCATGAAAAATGTTAATATGGATTGAAATGAAATAAAATCAAATGAAGATGATTAATTTGAGGCATTAATCAACTGGGATGAAATTAAATGAAATGAGATGAGATGATATGGAATGAAATATATCTCAGTAAAATGGTGGTCATTTACTAAGATTTCTCCAGTGGACTTTTTGGAGAATCCCGAGAAATTACGTCCAGCGGTTTTGTTTCATTTTTCCACATTTATCTACTTTCACAGATATTAAACAGTTAATAAACTACCGTTATTACACATTTGAACCTGAAGAAACACTAAATAGACAAAATGAAACAAATCACACAGCTTCACACCCGCGTTCCCGCCAAAAAGTCCCCACAGGGCGCTTTACACATAAAGTCGCGACCAGCCAATCGAGCCGCGACTAACGGCCGACGTACGCGCCTCTTTATACCTAGTCAGGTCATAAATTCTGTCACATGTTTAATGTAAAATAATTGAAACAAGTTTATTCATTATGTAACCATTCATATACCAAAATGAACTTAACAAAACATAGATTCTTATGACACTAAAGTTTATCAAAATGACCTCCGTGATTTTGAATTCAGGCCTTCAATCTGCGCGGCCAGTCGTCTATCGCAGCACGAACGATGTCCATGTCAATATCGGCGGCTGCCTTAATCAAGGATGTCTTGAGTGACTCCAAATTGGGATGAGGCTTTGAGCACGCCTTTTCCTCCAAGTGTTTCCATATCTTGTAATCTAACGGATTCAAATCTGGACTGGAGGAGGGCCAGTCTTCGTGCCGGATGAAGTCGATTTCACGCGCCGCCAGCCAGTCTTGTGTGCTCTTCGCTCTATGAGCTGGCGCCGAATCTTGTTGGAATACCCAGTGCCTGTTATTGAACATGGTATGAAAAACAGGTTCCACAAGGTTCGTCAGGACTGTATTTTGATATACAACTGCATTCGTTTTTACACCTTTCTCACAAAAATGTACCTCTGTTAAGCCCCAATAAGAAACTCCCAACCATACCATGAGCGAGGATGGAAAATGACCTCGTTGGACACGCGGAATACGGTTGCTCGCTTCTTCACTACTGTGTGCGTACACATTATCATTTTGTTTGTTGTAGTTCTCTTCTACGGTAAAAAATTTTTCATCCGAAAAAAGAATTTCCCGATATTTTTTTCCCGCGTACCGCTTCAACAAAGCGCGGCATCTCTTCAGTCTCAGGTCCATTAAACGAGCATTCAAACGATGTCCTGTTTTTCTTCGATATGCCCGAAGCCCTAAGTCTTCAGTTAACACCCTTTTCACCGTGGTTCTGCTTAACCCCATCTGAAGGGCCAACAGTTTCTGCTTACGTTTGGGATTTCTTTGAATTCGCGCCTTCACAGCTTTTATCACTGTTGGAGTCCTAACAGACCGAGGGCGACCACTTCTTGACCTGTCATCTACACTAGAGTCTTCATTGTATCGTTTGATGGTACGATAAACGAATCGTTTGGTTATATTCAAATTTTTCAGTATGTTAAAAATTGGAATTGGCGCGTAACCGCAACGATGCAACGCAATAACTGCAACACGGTCTTCTTTAAGCGTCCACTCCATTTTTAAAAATTATTAGTAAAATTCTAAAAGTATACATTTTTATTTTCATGAACAATTCGAAATTCGAATTCAATAAACTTTTTTGTGGCCAGCATTCTAAAAGAAAAGTTTTTACTGTGTGACAATACTTATGACCTAACTAGGTAGATAAGGTAAAAGAAATAAAAAAGTTAAGCGTTAGTCCGGTTCACGGTATAAACGTGTTTTTTTTTTTAGTTTTCAAACCTACCTACATGTGTTAAATTTATCTTTAAGAACATGCATACAATATAAATTTGAGATTGTTCAATTATTATTTTTTTCGAAAACATCGCCCATATTTTGTCTCTCATAACCAAATTTACATATCAGAGACAGGTGAGGAATTACACTCTTAATGGTAAGTAAGAATTAGAGCCCTAAATTACCGAAGCAAATAACATCATGGTTCTCCTACGAATCACCTCATTCCTGATTCGATCTCACAGGGAAACTCAGAGCATAGCTTTCTACTTTGCTTATTGGATGACCTTCAGATAAGATCGCCAATAATTTACCTTCGGCCTGTTGTACCGGTTGCACTCGGAGAGCGTACAGTTCCTGAGATTCTCCTGCAGCATCTTCTCCCAGGCCTCGGTGTCGTAGTACGAGTGGGTCCAGACCAGCCTGGAGGTGCCTGTGCAATCAACGAAGGGAAACGGTCATTCATTTTGTTTTGTATTTGTTGTATAAAGCCGACCCACATGGGAGAGGTTTATGCGTGGTGTGAGCAGTTTTAATTTCTATGTTTATTTATATGTAAACGTTCGATGAATATTGCTGTAGCGTCTGGTGATCAAGTTCACGTCCCACCTCGTTTTAAGCCGTAGGTATATTATATAGACATCCCAAAGGGAATTCTATTGACCAGCTTGAAATGTTTTTCGCCCTGACTGATGGACGAATTCACAGGGTTCAACCTGAGAAACATTGATGACATTGGTCTTAATCAAGAGCATTACTTCGCTGAATCTATCACCGGCTCGGATCGCAACCCACTAAGATTTTTTAAGGGATTTTATGACCTGGTATGTAAGACCTTTAGGTCAAGTCTTATTTTAATTTTAATGAAAACTTTTTTATGTGAAAAATGATATTATGAAATGAAATGAGATGAGACGGGATGAAATATAATTTCTATATCTGTCTCTATAAAATGGTGATCATTTACTGAGACTTTTTCAGTGGACTTTTTGGAGGATCCCGAAAAGTTACGTTCGGCGGTTTTGTTTCATTTTCCCACATTTGTGCACTTTCACAGATACTAAACAGTTAATAAACCACCGTTATTACACATTTAAACCTGAAGAAACACTAAATAGATGAAATAAAACAAATCACACGACTTCACTCCTCGCGTTCCCGCCTAAAAGTCCCACCCACTAAGAAGATCCGGTGAGATACTCTGTGGGTTTATTTCTAGCCAGTTCTAGTTCTGTTAGTGCCTACCTCCGATGACCGAGGTCTTCCCGAACATCTCCTTCGACAGCGTGCGGTACATCTGACTCGCGGTCTCGAGTGACCCGATTCCGCTGCCTACAAAGAAAAAAAAAGTGTTTAATTTTTTTTTTTAAATTCGAATACACATTTGTTTAGTGACGAATGAAACATAAATTTTGAGTAGGTACATTTTTATTTTTAAATTCGAATCATCCTTTGTTTAGTGACGAATGACAGATAAATTTATGGTTTAATTTTGTTTTTTGTTTTACAATTCGACTCGAACCTTTTGTTTAGTGACAAACGAGTCAATAATTGTTTTGTGTAATGGTAAACTTACTGTTGAACTTATTCACAGTACGATGGAAAAATAAAGACGCTGTCTTTAACAGTGAACCGAATTAACAATGATTTTTATCGTTTATTTTATTATTCCTTAGATGAGTGAACGAGCTCACAGTCCACCTGGTGTTAAGTGGTTATTCCTTCACCGTGGAAGTCAACGTGGAAGTGAGGTTCAAAGATTCCGTTGCAAACAAACACACATAATTGCGTGTTAATTACAACATTTTTTAATGACGTTAGGGCTGTATCAATGTATTAGGCACCATCATTCTGTCTATATCGTGCATTGCGGTTTTAAGGTCGACACAGCTGTTAGAAGATTTGAGACATGGGCCTCCCAGATCAAGGCGGTTCCATTAACGCTGTGACGTGACTTAAAATCAGTGAAATCGACATCAGTCATGAAAAAAAAACAACAAAAAACACCCCAAAATACCGATAACAGCAGCGATGATGGCTCCCGTACTAACGCCTATAATGTAGTCGAAGAGCTCGTGCACTTTCCTTCCCGTTATCTTCTCGAGGTGCTTTAGGATCTCTATGGCTATCAGACCTCGTATTCCACCTCCGTCCAGGGATAGGATGTTAGGGCCCGGTCCTTTAGTGGGCCCCGTGTAGCCCACCAGAGCGAGGGCCTGTAATGTGAGAGCAATGCTTAACTATAACGGTGTGTCCAGCTAACGACGACACGAGATATGTGACCATGGACAACTTCCATCTATATGCCAACTGAGTTTCTCGCCGGATCTTCTCAGTGGGTCGCGTTTCCGATCCGGTGGTAGATTCTGGAAGCACTGCTCATGCTAGGGTCAGTGTTAGCATCACTCCGGTTTGAGCCCCGTGAGCTCACTTATACGTTAGGGTCAAGCTGAAACAGCCTCTCAAGGCTATCAGCATAGGTAGGAAGAAAGAAAAACGAATCCATCTATTACAGTTCATCCTGCGTAACTCACTGGTCATTCATTTATCGTCAGCGCTTTTGATAGGCACAGCTAGGCATGGGCCCTCTCCTTTTTATGCCCTATGATCGCCCCCCGGCTATATTCTCACCCTCGGCTACCCCGCTGCCCTGACCATGTCATCAGTCCACCGTGCCGTAAGTCTTCCGGGATCTCCACGACCTAATCTTTGCCACTATTCCGATACTGTTACTTCATTTATTACCATTTGGCCTTGCCAAGTACACCTATTATTAAAAGTAGATGATTGGGATGGGTGGATATGAATAGCGGGCGTTCGAACATTATAGCTTAAAAAAGAGGCCTATGCCCAGTAGTGGGTCCCAAAAGGCTAAAAAAGGCGAGAGAGATAGTGAGAGAGAGATAGTGAGAGAGAGATAGTGAGAGATAGTGAGAGAGAGAAAGAGAAAAAGAAAGAGGAAGGAATGAACGTTTACCTCATTAACGACTCCTTTTACTTGTTTATCAATTTCAATTTCATCGTTTAATTTGTTTTCCACGCGCAATAACGCCCTGACCGCACCTTCCTGAAAAGAAAACCATATCAAACCTGACCTTTAAGTTTGGCGTTAGACAATATTTTTTTTCTACTACCTACGCCAAAAGTTCGGTTTTCGTCCCGCTGTACAGGGAAGAATGTCTAGCTTTTCCTCCCTGGGTACTGACAAGTGCGCATGCGCGTTAGTGTCTACGTCTGCTTTCACGCACCTAAAATTCTCCGCCATTGTTGTGCTCGGGTAATTGCTTCGGCTCGGGTGGCAATTTTACACGCGGGAGGAAATGTCCAGCTTTTCTCCCTTGCTGCACAATGTACTATATGATTGCATAGCTGAAGTCTAATGGACAATCACACGAGTCCGCCTTCTCAGATAAGGCGGAAATCTCGATTATATGTTAGTGCTGTTCCACCCTACAAACTAGAACGTATGCCTGCTTCGTGGCAATAGGCAGGACGTTGGAGCCTATCCGTGGTTGGAATACAGTTGAGAACTAGTAAAAAACGGTTCAAAAATCTATATAATTAAAAATGAATTGCTGTTCGTTATTCTCGCTAAAACTCGAGAACGGCTGGACTGATTTGGCTAATTTTGGTCTTGAATTATTCTTGGAAGTCCAGAGAAGGTTTAAAAGGTAGATAAATATGAAAATGCTCGGAATTAAATAAAAATAACAATTTTGTTTTTCCTTTCATGTGTCCCCCGTCGGACGGATTCATTTTGTTTGTTTTAAGTTTATTTTATACAAAAGTTTAGGTCTTTTATTTATCGACTGAGGCACTACGAAGTCTGCCGGGTCAGCTAGTAAATAAATAAATAAATAAACATTGGAGAATAGTCATTTTGTTTTTCATCAAAATGGCAATACCTATATTTTTTTGTTTCCCTACCTGATCTTTGGTAACCTAAGGGACTATTTAACTACTCTCGGACGGGTAGGTGAGCTCAAGGGACTCAACCTGAGAGAATTTGCTAACACTGGCCCTAGCAAGAGCGGTGCTTCGCTAAATTTACCAGCGGATCGGAATCGCATGTCAGTAAATAGAGACAATTTGATGCAATAAATGAATCTGAACTTTGACGTTGCAGTCATTATGATCGAATTTCGATCGTTCGGTGAATTTCTAACAGTCTTTAAACTGCGACCAATTTTAGAGGAACGTCCAAAGTAGTTTTAATAGATCTTAAAATAAGGTCTAAATTTCTGAATCATACATTTAGAATTTTAACTAGTTTATTTATTGTTTGGTAAACGATGCCGCATTCAATAGTATTTTCAAGTGATTCTCACAATATAAACTACTGTAGTGTGAGCACTGTATTTGTTCAAATTTTAATTTAGTTTCGGTAACAAATTATTTTGTATATCAATTAAAAAGACTATCAAACGAGTACTTTGGGCCCCGATGACGTCATACGTGGTTAAGAATCGTGGATCTGTATTAGGCAAAGCGCGAGCGGCATTTTTCTTTATTTAATACCTTCAATACTTAAAATCCTGTAGAGATCTTATTAGTGCCTTTACCTTGATAGCGTAATCTCTGGCTTCAGGATACTGCGTTAGGTGATCTATGAAATGTTCCGTTCTTTTCATGAGGCATTCTGAAGTTTCAGCAGTTACGATCGCGGATATGACGTACGCAGTCCGAGAATGAATCGATGTCTGAAAGGGAAAGGTGATAATTTAGCTTCTTAAGTCTTCTTCTTAGTCTTCTTAATAGTCGCAGAACCGTCTATGCGTTCTAGGTTGCACTTAGAGGACTAATAGCAATAGCAGGTCCAAAACGCCTGTCTATGGCAAAGAAATCTCTTCAAACCTAGTTCGATAAATATCATTAAAAAAAAGCTCTCCAAAACGGAGTGCCAAATTCGCCTCTGGAAACGCGCGACGTGCGCACATGTATGCGTGATGTGGGCGATCAGTATTATTGGGTCAGCTGGGAAGTTCACTTTCAATTTACGTCGAGAGAGTAGCTAGGTCTATTTTGATGCGCTTACTTTTCATACGATCCCAATAAGCAGACGATAAGACACCTCTTACTCTTAGGAGGACTCTTACTGGTGGCAGGACCTCTTGTGAGTCCGCACGGGTAGGTACCACTACCCAGCCTATTTCTGCCCTGAAGCAGTAATGCGTTTCGGTTTGAAAGGTGAGACAGCCGTTGTAACTATACTGAGACCTTAGGACTTATATCTCAAGGTAGGTGGCGCATTTACGTTGTAGATGTCTATGGGCTCCAGTAACTAATTAACACCAGGTGGACTGCGAGCTTGTCCACTCGTCTAAGCACTAAAAAAAGCTGCATACCAAAAACGGAAACATACCTTCGTAACAGTTGGCTTGTTAGACTTCCAACTTGGCTCCGATAGCTTGCCGAAATGCAAATCCTTTTTCAACTTCAACCCTTGAAGGAAGCTTTCGAATGTTATTTCCTTTGCCTCTGAGCCGATGCCGAGTCCACCGGCCTGCCTCTCGTCAGACTTTTCGGTTTTGTGAGTTTCCTCGATGGCGGTCGCTTTGACTCTAATGTCCTTTAAATTTATTACTTCTTGACTTTTATTTTGTTCTATTACTTGGACGGACAACGCTTTTTCTAGTTTCGTCAGGAACCCTAAAAGCGTAGATTATCAATTAGCATTCGTTAAAAGCGTGCTATTTTTCAGCTATTCGTTATTTGTCTGTGCGAATACGTATATAAGGGTTTTTTTATTGCTTAGATGGTTGGACTGGAGCCCATAGACATCTACAACGTATCTGCGCCACCCACCTTGAGATATAAGTTCTAAGGTCTCAGGTATAGTTACAACGGTCGTCATGGCCTAATAAATAAGACTTGTATCGAGTGATACGACATTACCGATATTCAAATTCCCCAGACGTGTTGCAATTTTTCTAAGAAATAATTTCCAAGTTGAGGGAATATTATATTCTAAAACCGGTAATATACATTTTGATTATTTAAGGTCGGGCGTACTCTATAATCAAATACGGGAAGGCACTACCCTATCTGCAGCAATGCATTAATGCAATTCAGTTTTTTTTTCAGAATAAGAGAAGGGGACAGAAAGCATGTGAAATGATTTTTTTTTAATTATTACTGGTCTAGATTAAAGTTCTTTAACCAAACTTTCATGTATTCTTAAATACCATTTAAAATATTATTTGGAGCAGAATGGAATGAGTGGCGTTAAGAAAATGTTCCAGTAAAATTACGGGAATTTACTGAGAATTTAATGGACAGTTTAGTAGAACCTGAGAAGAGATTGAGCAGAAGCCACATACAGCGATATTAGTTAATTTTCAAACCACCACCCCGCCTGTTTATAAGCAGTAGTAGTAGTAGTGAGACCTTAGAACTTATATCTCAAGATGGGTGGCGCATTTACGTTGTAGATGTCTATGGGGTCCAGTAACCACTTAACATCAAGTGGGCTGTGAGCTCGTCCACCCATCTAAGCTATAGAAAAAAAAACAATTTCTTTTCCAGTTCCCGCCACATAAAAAAGTGTCAAAGATTACTGTTATTAATGCACTATATTTATTTTACTTTCAACTGTAATAACTAGATGTAATCTGTAATCATCTAAGTTCACCTGGGCCTTTGTTTATTAAATTAAATAATACTCTTTATCTTCTAAAAAGATAACAGTCGTCAAATATTTTTGAATGATGATTAAATACATTTTCATATCCAAAAGGTCAACACGAGAAAATGTCAATATTTGATTATAACGTAACGCGGTTTTTATATTATTTATCTTATCGTATGTATACATACGGTGTGACATTTATTTTCTTATTGAATAAAAACATGCTGTTTTCGTGTGACAGCCACTTATTAGGTTATCGAAGACTTTTACTTTCTGCAATCACTGATATTTTTATCATAATCGTAAAATTAAATCAGTTCAATATTTCATATACAGAGTGGAACATAATATAAATAATTTGATATCTATAAAAAAAAAAATTGTTTTTTTTTTATTGTATTTTGTAGTGTATTGTTTTGTATTGTATTTGTATAAAAATGTTGTTATATTTCAAATGATAAAAATTTTAGCACAATGATCTCTTTCAGACTTGAAAATAAATGAGCTGCTTTCATGATGTAACATATTATATTACATTGTAACTTATCGGATCGAGTGGTACTACTTGGCGCGTTTTCACAAATGATTTCCACGATCAATAAACAACATCATGTAACAAAATGATCAATTAATAATTTCTTGTGATATCCTCTGATAAAACAGCCATGCATTTAGTTTGAAGGGCAGGACAGCCTTTGTTTAACACAACGGTGACTTGGGCCTTACATCTCAAGGTAGGCAGAATTGTAGGATTGTCTGTGAGCTCTGGCAATCACCATAGTCTTAAGGTGGTATATGAGTTCTTTTAGTGGTCACCATCAACCTTTCTAATTATGATTATCCATACAATAGAAAATCCTACAGCTCTTAAATTTAAAATGTTAGGACATTTCAAATTTATGGTAAGTGCCTGCACTTACCATAAATTTAATATTACTAATACACAAAAACCAATTATGACATCACACATTGTGATCTGTGATTTCATATGATGGGAAAAATATATTAAAATAATTAGTTTTTATTTAGTTTAGTGTAGAGTACCATTACCATTTCACAAAAAAAAAAAAAAAATTAATGTTTAATATTATTGTATTATCAGACTTATTACATTACATTATTTTATTAAGATCATCTGAATAAAATTAATAGACTATTATTGTTATTTTATTAGTGTCCTGTTACATATTAAGACTTTAACCACAACTCCCACCACTCTCGAGGTAGGTGATAGATTTCATGTTGTGATGATCTATGACTTCGGTAGCCACTTAGTATTGAGTGACCCATGAGCCTCAATACAGCAAAACTTATTCATACCAAGACCTGATTGACATGCAATTTGGAATATATGAATGGACCCAGAATTTTGTATTTAAGGCAGACAGTGGTACCACCTCAACATGGTCCGGCAACAGTAATGTCTCCAAAAGAAGCAATATGTTACTATTTAATATGTTTTATGTTACTATATTTAATTCAGTAAGTACATCAATGCTTTCAAGGCAAACTTATCTGTAGATATATTTTTTTGTGTATTCATGACTCTAAAGATATGATATAAAAGTTTTACATTTTTAGCCCATAAAAGCTCTGAAATATGAATAAAATAATTAAAAGTTTCAACTGTAAAACTGTTTTTTAACTTCATTAAAATAACTATACCTATCTAATCTCATATTATTAGCATTCTAATTGATAAATTAATCACATTTTTATAGAACACTATGCATTGGCATTTGTTTAATTGGCATTTGTAGGTGCACATTTATTTTGTCATTTACTTCTACTTAATATAGGCTAAGAAATGTTACGAGGTTACACTTGGTCACATCTATTGTGGCTCTTTTTATTTCTAAGTAATCAATCAATGGGGCTTTGGCAATCAAAAGAGCAACTATGCTGATGCGTCCATGTTTTGTATTGTAAAAAATAAGCAGTATGGTGATAGCCTGTGAGAGCTGACCGCTTGATCTAATGATTGTCAACAGATGGTGATCAGTGTGCTGATGAAATTGCAGATGTTTCCACTCCCCATTCACCTAATATTATCTCTGTTTCATTTGAGAATATTATCATTTATGCCCTATAAAAATTATGACTAAGGTCAGCTGTGGATGTCTAGAATACAATTTTGCAACTCAGTTAACACATGGAAAAGTTAGTTGAGCATTAAACAAACAAAATAAAAAATAAATCTTTTTAATTTTTTCATATTTGTTTTTATAGTTCCACACTTTTGCAATGCAGCACATACATCTGAATTAAATGCTAACAATTCGCTTCCCAAGCAAAAGAACTAATGATAAGCACAATTTGTAAAATATTGAAATTTAAAAAATTAATAGTTGAAACTTCACTTTTTTCAGCCATGATTTTTTTAAAGGCTGCCAAATGAAAAGATTTATTCTGCATGTTTAATTTCAATTGTAAATGATCAAAAAAAAAGGTATTTCACAAATATAATTAATTTAATGGATTAACTTGCAAATTGTTGTGATTAAAAAGATTTTTTAGAACCCCATTTATGCATTTTAATATAATTAGAAGTCCAATGAATTTAAAGAATGTTCATAAATTGTTTATGCTCTGGGTATGTAGTGTACAAAAACAAGAATTTACCAATTATTGAGAACCCAGAAAACCTTTTCTAATATGTCAACGATTTTTTTTTTCGTTTTAAGAAGTAAATTCCAAAAATAGATAAGACATCATGATTCTAAGTTTAGAAATAAATAGAACAAAAATAACTTACTTTCCCATTGTTCTGGTGTAACTGGTTTAATTTTTTGAATTAATTTTTCTGCTTCTGCATTCAAATTTGTTAGAGACAAATAGTGTCGCAGTACGCGCCACTGACCTCCGAAAGACATATTTTTCATTTTTAAATACACATCTGTAGTAAATGAAGACAGAAAAATATCCAAGAAAGTTATTCCAACACTCCACTAAAGAATAAATAGCAAAATATTTAGTCTAGTTCTTCTAAAATATTGTTTTTATGGTACACCACAATCAACAACAAATTTGACAAAACTAAAAGGAGTGCGTTCGCTTCACAACGTTTCGTGTTAATAACATATTTACGCGGAGTGCGAGAGCAAGCTCTCAAAACAAATATTTGCAATACGCAAAATTAAAATACCTAATCAGAGTCGCAAAATTTGTCAGACTTAAAAACACTGTGACGTCACTTGACGTCAAATCGTATGATCTTTTACTCTTAAATATTTTTTTGGCAAAGGTTTCATGGTTGTCCTTGACCCAAAAAAATACGCAAATAAATACAAGCTATTTAATGTGGTGTTACACAAATGGCCAATATCAGGGATTAAAGTATGAAATTGCCGATTTGTGCTGAAAAATTTAAATTCGTTTTTTTTTCACTTAACATATTTATTTAATCAAAATATCTACCATTATTAACTATACATTGCTGCCATCTAATAGGAAGGTCATTTATGCTTTTGCGATGGAACTCTGGTGATCTAGATTCCACAAACTGTGTAAAAACATTTCGTACTGCCTTTTTTTATAGCTTAGATGGTTGGACGACCTCACAGCCCACCTGATGTTAAGTGGTTACTGGAGCCCATAGACATCTACAACGTAAATGCGCCACTCACCTTGAGATAAGTTCTAATGTCTCAGTATAGTTACAACGGATGCCCCGTCCTTCAAACCGAAACACATTACTGCTTCACGGCAGAAATAAGCGGGGTGGTGGTACCTACCCGCGCGGACTCGCAAGCGGTCCTACCATCAGTAAAATTGCCTCCTGGGAAGAAAACTTTTATCGCGTAGAAAATTGTCCAAATCACGAAAAAAATGGTAATCCGTTGGAGCAAGTTCTGGCGAATATAGAGGGATACGAATGGTTTCTAATTGCAGTTCCTGTAGAGTTAAAACGGTTTCTCGTGCTGTATGAGGTCTTGCGTTATCATAGAGCAATAATGGACAGGTAATGGTCTTCATAAATCTATGAACTTTGTTCCCTTTGCTTTTCACGGTGGTTAAAAGAAAATAAAAAAATAAAACTTTCAAAACACCGATTGTTGGAAATGTTGGAATATTAATTCAAGGAATATCTCTAAATTCATAGCGCTAATTTAATTTATAATCAGTAGGTATGTACTGTATTCATATTTTTCCTAGAACTCCTTTACATTAACAATTTACAAAATAGATAAATACACAAGGACTTTTGGCAATATGAACTGATATCCGGAATCTAAATATTAAGTCGAACTACATATTTTAAAAGAGATCAACTTAACTAAAAACTATATATTTAATTGAAAATGAATCTTGTAAAGGTTATTTTTCCTCGAAATATCGTAAGTAATCATTTTAACTCAGAGCTCGCCAAATGGGTAAAATAAATCAGGACCTATTTGACGTGCGTTTGAAAAGAAAAAATTCAATACAACAAAACCACAAAAAAACTTATTCGTTATTACACAAATGACTAATGCTAACACAAAGTGTTGCTTGTTTAATTATAACAGGGGCACCCGGCACGTTACAGGGTATTTTAAAAATTCTTGAAGTACATAGGCCTATCTGTAGTTGCTAATATTTTTCAATAACATTTTTTTTATTTCAATGAAGATTTTTTATTGAAAATGAAAGAGTGAACTTTCTTTACAGTACAGATTTTACTCCATCAGGATGGAGCTCTCAAATTTGTTTCACTCTTTACCATGGTAAGTTCCTGTGAAAGTTTTTTTTACTTCTCAAGTTGTGTAAACGATCTCAGAGACCACTTGGTGCTAAGTGGAACCAAAAATTCATTATTTTCTGGTTTCTAATGTATTTTTACACTACTAGTTGCACACAAACAGCCCACAGGTTATTACCACTTCTGTATATTTCAGTTGTATATTAATCATATAGTAAGTGTAGATTAAAACATACCATAACTATTATTTTATCTCAATGTTTGTAGGCAATCATGTTTATCGGCTTCAGTAACAGCTCTGAACCGGACACAGTGGGCATGTAGACAACTGCTGCAAATTTTTGAGATAACGTTTCCATTAAATATAAACTATTTTTATTTCAGGTATAAACCAGACTGGTGCTACCCAAGTATGAGTAAAGAGAATTACGAACTGTTAAAACAATGCAATGATTTGCCCAAAACTGAATTCTCAGATGACATTGAAGATATCATTAATAGGAGCAAGAATTTCTCAATTCCATTCCCGATTGAAAGTGTCAGGTAAATTATTATTAAAACTAGAAATTTTGAATACTTACTATTATGATATCACAAATTGTCACCTCTAATTTATCTTTCTATTTAAGACTACAGATGTATTTACTTCTTCAAAAGACTCAACATTGAATCAAAATATAAAAATAAGTATTTCCACCAAACCCAACTATAATAACTGAAAGTATCAGAAATCAAGGCAGATTGTTTGTGAATTCACTCTGACTACACCCAAACTCTTGCCATAAGATTTTACATGATAGTGTAAAAGATGCAATTCTTATTTGCAAATTGTTATGTCATAGTTGAATTGATTAAAATGTTATTATCGACCAGAAGTGAGGTAGTTAACAAAAAGAAATAAATAACACAGAACTGGCCTAATTATATTTCACTGAATTAACAAAACTTCTAACAAAATTATTTCAATTTACTATTAACGAAAACTGTTAAAATTACATAAGTCCCAAACATGTTTCAACAAGAACCGCACACACGAACGCCACGCACAAAAAGAGGCAAAGGCGCAGCGAGGGATCGTTTTTATAGTTTTAGCGCTGGCTCTCGGTCGGGGGTTGCCTGGACTTGGTAACAATGTGGTATTTTAAAGATGAGATATTTTATAGACTAGTTTTTAAACTACAAACCCTTTATCTATGGGTGTTGTGAACCATTGACAGAGCTTTTTCTCTAAAGCAAGTGGGAGAAACATTAACCACCATCATTTAGGATTCTTTGCCATTCCTAATATCCTACTTGCCCAGGCAAATAGAACCCTTTTTGTAGGTTTTAAAAAATGTACAAATTCATCATCATTCTTCTTACAGAATGTAGAAAATAAATACACTTCTGTTTCAAGGGCTGTTATATCATTATCATTGTATTGCTTTGTTTTGGACAGTCAACTTGTAAATAAAGATCTGTAGGAATTGGGAGGTATATGACGAAGGCAAGATCTTCCTGAGAGAGTGATATTGCTAAGTATACTGACGGTCCGAATTAATGTTCGGAACTTGTATATATGCATGCTTATTTTGAAAATGTCAATCCTTTAGCTCACAAAAATGAAAAGCTGCTGTCCATAGCAATAAAAGTCTTATGTTGATAGAATTTCTTATCAGTACTTATAGCATTTGTGAAATAATTTGTTTAGGTTAGATAAACTGAAAAAACACCGACCCATTGATAGACTCAAGAGAAATATCTCAGGAACCTACCCAATTATACACGAGAGGATCTTGATGCTTATGACGCACTTCCTATTGTACAAACGGTAAGAATGAAAGGAAGAAGATGTATAATAAAATAAATTGTATTGAAATTATCCACAACTTTCATTGCTATTCAGTCAAACAATCGTTTATCGCCTAACTTAGTATTAAGTGCCACCGAATCTGTTCTTGGCCTATGAGGTTTCAAATTTAATTGCACATTGTAGTGTCACGTACTATTATCTGGAATTTGTGAATGCTTTATTGTAACAGTGGTACACTGTGAACTTAACAATACATCAAAATTTATCTTGCATTTATGTGAACTTTTCTTCTATACTATCTATACTATCTACTATTTTTCTATCCGGAGGTCTAAATATTGTAGTAATATTTTTTGGAGACATATTATTATAAATTACAATGCTTTTAATTGAACTTAATTTGAAACATTTATTTTTCAGTGAATTTGGTAGTAGCATAGAGAAAGCATTTTACAAGGACATGACGATTCCGGAACTCATAGACAGATTGTTGCTGAAAAGAGCAGTCTCGTTCATGGGTGAATTAGACAGTTATTTATTGCTCAGTGGAGAATCTGGGTGAGAACATATTTTAATATATTACACAAAAACAGCAAGTTAAGTTGGAACACTAAAATAAAGTTAAGTGTTGCCACAGCAAAAAAAACAGTTTTAACTTATGTTGCCATACACATTTTTAGCACAGTGCTGGTGTTGAGACTCCACTTTTAGAATAAGGTGAGGCACTCTTAGTAAAAAGAGGAAGTTTTTTGTAACAGGGAAATGGCTGGCAAAGAACTGAAGATAGGATAGTAAGTTACATCCCATAATCAAACCATTTTTTGGCAGTGAAGACGGATGGGAAAACGTAGGGACACTGCAGCAACGTCCACCATTGCTGCTGGAGAATGTATTGAGCTACGATGAGATGAAGCTATCAGCGTTTCTTTTCGTCAGCGGACCAACTGAATGTATTAACGACGGCTCCAGACATAACTCCGGTGTAGTTAAAGATGACGACATCGAACAAGAGGCAATTATTATAGGTATAATTATTTTCTTCTATTCCCCTGTGGCATCTCAGCATAGCTATATTTAATGTGACATTTCAGGCGCGATCGGGCCGCGTTTCGAACGTACCAATCGCATGGACTACGAGGACATCGTGATATCGAGCACACAGAACAGTGAGGAGCGCGGCTACGGCGAGCACGTGACGCCGACCACGTGTCTGCACGTGCTGCGACACACGTACACGCGCGACGCCAGCCTCGCCAAGCACGCCTGGAGGCAGCTGTGGGCCGAGCTGTACCAGGTCTGTACCGCTGTGACGTCAGCAGGTGCACGGACGCGTGACGTCACACTGACCTGCCCCTACAGGTGCACAGCTACACGTACGAGGAGCTGAGCGCGCGGCTCGCGGGGGCGGCCTCGGACCGCTACGTGAAGCTGCCGCGGGGGGGCGCCTGGTTCGACAACGAGGTCTACTACAAGCGGATCTGCATCCTCGCGGAGACCGTGCTGCTGGAGGCCGAGGGGCGGGCTCGAGGCCGGAGCGTGTTCCTCAACGTGGTGGGCTGCGGTGAGTGCGGGGGGCGGGGGGCGCGGGGACCGGGGGGTGCACGGTGTGAGGTGTGACTGTCTGCTGCAGGACTGGGAGTGTGGAAGATATCCCCTCACCAGACCGACGTGTACGTGCTCACCTTCCTCGAACGCATCCGCGCCATGCTGGACGAGGAGGCACTCGATCACATCACAGACGTCAACTTCGCCTACATACGTGCTTCTGATAATGTCACTGGTAAGTACTGTGTATTGGAGTGTTGTAGGTTACAAATATAAGGTTAGGCGAGCTGCACACTACAACTGCTCATAGTCGTGTGGGTACCAGTGGCAAATTGTACCATGTTAGTTATTGTGAGTTCATAATTATTGTTTTATTTTTCACAATTGATTTGCATTGCTTGATTTTCTTTAAATGTTTACAGCGTTATTCACGAAAACAAATGAAATTGAAAATTCAACGTCAACTGTCAAAAGTTTGTTTGTTGCCAATAAAAAACACCCTAAAGGTAAGTTATTTGATCATTATGATATTGAACCGAAAGCTGCTGAAACTCTTTGAGGTTGGTAGCACTAAACAGCAATAGAACTAAGCTTTTTGAAGCTACAAGCCTTGGGAACAAGCAGCATATCTTGTGAATTATTAAACAATGCTTGGTGTAAAATACCAAGTATTATCTATACTTCTCTATACTAATATTATAAAGAGGAAAGATTTGTTTGTTTCTTTGTATTGAATAGGCTCCGGAAGTACTGAACCGATTTAAAAAAAATATTTCACTTTTTGGAAGCTACACTATTCCAGAGTGACATGGGCTATAATATTTTAAAAAAAAATTAGGGATCCTTACTAAAACTCCAATAAAGAAGTAAAAAAATTACCTAACATATTATTTACATCGCGTGCCCTGCGAAAACTATTGATGATAGAATAAAATAATGTATTACGACTTTGTAGAACACATTATTATTTACAAAAAGTGTCGCGACAGCATATGTCTAACTATTATGGTTATGTCGCTGTAAGTGTTATTTTATTTAAAAAAAATAACACAACGTCAAATATCGTTGAAATTTTTGTTAAAGACCCGAGCGGAGCCGGAGCGGGCCGCTAGTTAACAAATATAGGAATTATATCACCTATGAAATTTTCTTTGAATCTTGATGGTTTGTACTGTACGTGCAGGCGGCGTGAGCGTGCAGCTGGAGGACAGGGAGCCGGCGAGCAGGCTGCACGGGCGGCACCGGGGCAAGCTGCTCGTCCTCATCTACCCCTGGGACGGGAACGCGCACCCGGGGAACGAGTTCTGGTACGTTCTGTTATAGCGGGATTCGCTACGTAGATTTTAAAAAATGAAATACGGAATTATGGAGGTCCGACGACAGTCACGCGCACTGATTTAGAATAGGATAAGAGAAGACTTGACCGTTCGGGTCGAGAGATTGTACCAGAGAGAGACTGTCCGTTTGCGGGGCGAACGGAACAGGAGAGCTCGAGAATGCTGATCGGGCAGCTTGGTTAGGGCTGTCAGCCAAATAGTATTCATACTAGGGTTATAACAGTTCGTTTGGCTCTGTATGACGGGGCGTTCTCCCCGTACATTTAAAACTACCAAGTAATCCGAAATAATTATTTTCTTTCAATACCGAACAAAGCTTAATGACTCGTATTTAGATAATTGTTTAAGGACCGGGAATTCTAAATATATCCCCAATTATAAGAAATTTGAAAATATGGACACCCAAATTTCACACGGAAATAGTTATTTATCATTATGTATGACACAAACAAAATAAAGTTATAAAAAAATCTGTATTTTTTAATGCCCACTGATACCTGTTGATTATCTGTAAAATATGCGCCCTCGGTGATTTTCAAATTTAGTGTTGCGCCCTTAAGGACAAACAGGTCGCCGACCCCAGATTTTTTGTTTTGACTAGATAATTGTGACGTGAAGACAAATATAATGATTGTAGGTTAGGTAGTTTGACGGGCTCGGGCGACCCGGCGGCCGCGTGCTCCACCCAGGTGGCGGAGCTGCACAACGCGCACGTGAACCCGCGCGTCGCCGCCGCCAACACGCGCGTCGCCGCGCACGCCGCCGTGCTGCCGCTGCGGGACTGCGCCGAGCGACCCTAGCGCCGTCCGCCGCGTCGTCCATTGCGCCGCGTTCTCCGCTGCGCTGTCCAATGCGTGCTCTGGTGGATAAGCGGTATTGAGGTAATTAGGGTTTCGCTGAAACTAACGTCAGGTCTCCGTAGTATTCGTAACATGCATGTAGAGAAGGCGTACCTTTAAACCGGCTCCACACGTTGGCCCCAACGTTGCTACCAACGTTGAGCGGCGGAAATTAGGAAATGTCCACACGTTGGCTGTTATTGTAGTTCCCTTTCGTCAGAGCCAATGCGAATATGCGCTTTTACAGTACCGAGTGTGTATAATTTTTATTTGTTATTGAAAAAAAAGAAAAAGCCACATCAAAGGAGATGGTGGATAACATCGTGACAAGCACACTAGACGCGTGTTGCAACAGGACTGAGCAAATCGCCAACATGTGGACGGATCGCGAATGTTGGCACCGATTCCTTTGAGAAAACCAACACTCGACGGCCAACTACCAACGATCTCCAATGTTGGGGCCAATGCTGGGACCAACGTGTAGAGCCGGCGGTATTGGCGGATGGTGAACGTATTAACATCTTCATGAGTTCTGTGATATATCTAGTATTTTAATGGTTTTATTTTATACAATTATCATTAATGAAATATATATATACTGATTGGTAAAATATATAGTGTAGAATAAAACGTGAAGATTGACGTTTAGTTTTTATCATACGTCATATTTATTTAGTACATACATTTCAATAATAATAATAATGTCTCAACACGTTCGAGAACCATTTCGAATAAATAGAAATACAGCTTTATTTCTGAATTTTTTAGCTTATTAAATGCATAATTAATTATTCTTTTTATCATTATCTGGTTGTTATAAACCGTATCTCGAATATTTTTATAGCAGTATCTCGAATATTTTTTAGTTTAAATAGTTTTTAGATCAACTTTCAGATTTGTTCATCGGGTAAATCTTTAGTAATGTCGTTCTTGACAATAATGTGGAATCTGTTAACAATGTGAGATCAGGTGAATATTTTTAATAAAAGTACATGGTATGCAATGAAAGATTTTTATTTATTTTAATGTCCTAAGTCTTGTTTATGATGAACAAACATGACTAAGAAGTCTTTAAACTACATAAATGCTTATTAAAATCAGGTAACAGGAATTTAAGGCATGAAAAGAAAACAATCATTTATTTATTTATTTGGGAAACAAACAGTTCAATACAAACATATAATATTTAAAACAAAATATAGCTAAAACAATAACCAAATATGTTTCCACAATCAAAATCACATATAAGTAGAAAGTGAACAAGAAGAGAAATTTAAATTACAAAAAAACCAAAAGCAACACAATACGCACATATTATTTTATACATTAACTTACACTATAAAACTAATACTTATCGGGCTAAATCACCTTATAAATATTTTAAAATAGATTTTCTATGTGCTACAAGTGACAAGTAAAACATGTCAGCATTAGAGAACTTAGCATCATACAACCTTTTTTTTTTTTTTTTTTAACGCTGGGGAATCCATTTACGGATACCCGGACGAGGGGGGTAACTGACCGGGTTATGTCGGACTCCGGCGCCTCCTGAGAGGAAGAAGGGGAGAAGAGAAGGGCCGAGGTCCTTCACCTCCCCCAATTTCTCACAGGAGAGTACGCCTTGAAAAAGGCGCGCGAAGCACTTGCCCCGCAGAACGACTACCGACTAAACCCCATCGAGCTCCACCACACCGACTCCACGAAACTTACGGTACCGCGATGCGCGCTGAAAGTCTCGCCTTAGGCGGTACCCGTACTAATGTTAAAACGGGATTTCATCCCCGGGAAAATCCCGTAGAACCTCGTCTCGGGCGACACACCGTGAGCGGCGCACAGGAGCCACCTTGCACCGCTTCACCACCGGACCAACAGTCGAGTGCCGGGCGCCCCCGCACCCGGCACTCGATAGTCCCTACGAGGGCTGAGCGGCGGCCTCTCGCACGCGCCGTCCACCCCGCCTTCTGCGCTGAGGAGCCGAAGAGGGATCCCATTCCCTTTCGCGCTCCTCAGCCTCACGAAGCGCCATGACCAAGTCACAGAACCCAGCCATGGCCTCCCACGAACTCCGGTCCTCTACCATACGGGCGACGATAGCCCTCAAAGAGAGGTCCTGCCCCAACACCGCGACGAGGTTTCGCCGCGGGTGCTCCCACCGTGGGCACGCTTCTAGCGCGTGCTGAGCGTCATCGTTCGGGTGCCCGCACTGGTGGCAGCCCGGATGTGGCTCCCTTCCGCAGACTCTCCACAGATACCTCCCGAAGCATCCATGCCCCAGCATCATACAACCTACAAGATCTGAAGTCGTCGTGGCCTAACGGATAAGACGTCCGATGTATTCGTGTTGAGCGATGCACCGGTGTTCGAATCTCAGGCGTGTACCAATTTTTCTAATGAAATATGTACTCAACAATTGTTTACGATTGATTTCCACGGTGAAGGAATAACATCGTGTAATAAAAATTAAACCCGCAAAATTATAATTTGCGTAATTACTGGCGGTAGGACCTCTTGTGAGTCCGCGCGGATGGGTACCACCACCCTGCCTATTTCAGCCGTGAAGCAGTAATGCGTTTCGGTTTGAAGGGTGGGGCAGCCGTGGTAACTATACTTGAGACCTTATAACTTATATCTCAAGGTGGGTGGCGCATCTACGTTGTAGATGTCTATGGGCTCCAGTAACCACTTAGCACCAGGTGGGCTGTGAGCTCGTCCACTCATCTAAGCAATAAAAAAAAATAAAAAAATCTACGGACAAAAGAGTTAGAAGCATATTTGGTTCATCATATTATATTTATTTTATTTATTATAGTTATATCATGACACACATACTTCCTATCTGAATGTAATATGTATGTATAAATCAGACAATATTTGTGTTTTTAAAGGTTGATCTCATAAATTAGATAGACACATGAATAGATAGCTGTTCTAATGTGAATGATTTAAAATTGGGATTTGGAAATTTTTAAGATTTTTTATTGCCTTTTTTGTAGCAAACTGCCCACCTTTTTTTTTATTGCCTATATGTGTGGACGAGCTCACACCCCACCTGGAGTTAAGTGGTTACTGGAACCCATAGACATCTACAACGTAAATGCGCCATACACCTTGAGATATAAGTTCTAAGGTCTCAGTATAGTTACAACGGCTACCCCACCCTTCAAACCGAAACGCATTACTGCTTCACGGCAGAAATAGGCGAGGTGGTGGTACCTACCCGTACGGACTCACAAGAGGTCCTACCACCAGTAACCTACCACCTGGTGGTGAATGGTTACCGTCGCCCGTAGACGTCAGCAATGCCAAAGGCAGAGGTCCCAAGGAGCTGCCTACCGTTAAGTACTTTCCACAAGCTTTGTTTGAAGGACAGTTCTTTTTACAGAATTAGTATGGGGATACTATTAAAACATTATTATGATAACCTTATAAAAAAAATGTGAATTATATTGCGTGCATAGATTAAAGCATTCCTAAAGATTAAACCCTAGTGAGTTTTTAGTGTCTTCAGGGCATGTAATTCTCTATTGTTTAATAAATAAATAAAATATAACAATATTATGAATAAATATACTTTATTATTAACATATTCAGTAACATTGTAAATATAATTATACTCTAATAATTGTACATATGTAAACAAATGAAATGCATTGAATAATATTCACAAAAATATATTTGATACTTAAAGTACAGTAGATTGGAGGGAATAGAGACTAGAGTTAGAATAGGGACAAATCTGGGATGTCACAATACTTTTGTTGAGTTGTTAGATTTAACTTTATTGGGCTGAAAATTACTTTTCTTTAGTGTTTAAGATTATTAAATAGTTTAATTTTTTCAAAGTCAAAGGTTCGTAAGTCATTAAAGATATTAAAAAGTTAATTACCTAAAGTTAGGTACCTGCCTAACAACTAAATAGTGCCTGTCGTATCGAAAAACTATTGTACCCATACGTAATCTCATTCACCCCAGAGCCAAGGTGAATCAGGTCAAGCTAGTTTTTTCAGTTTTTGTGTATATTTTGTAATGAACTGTGTATAATAACGCATCGTATATAAAAAATTGAAGCCTCCGGAACCATTTTAATCTCAATTTTATTGGTATTACCCTAAAAAGGCTACATAAGATACGAAATTCATTCGGGTGTTTGTCTGTGCGCCTGTACAACAAAATCTCACAAGATGTTCAGAACCTGCATATACATAGGTTTAAGAAAACTATTAAAGAACATCTGTGCAATAAAGCTATAAAGTCAATGATTATCTAGAAGATTGCACAAAGTGGGAATGAGTTGCTCGCTCCGGGCATTTCAATATTGCAATAATTGTTACGTTATAATACAACTTGTAAAAATAAATATTTAAAAAAAAAGACATGCCCGCTGAGTTTCTTGCCAGTTCTTCTCAGGACGGAGGCTAGTTTTTGTGAATTGGCCGTAGTTCTTTTTGACGTTCAACAAGTATGTACTTTCATTTATGTTGATTTTTTTTTTTTATTTGATTTGATTTGAAACAAAAACCATTGAAAATTCGTGTTGGGTTTGGTAATGGTCACTGTTCCCCCCAATCTACGGTATATCTACTACTATCACAAGTTTACATTTAGAGACCGCATTGCTAACCAAGCGACCTCGCGCGTTCCGCTAGCGGCGCCCCGCGTACGTCCGCAGCGGCAGCACGGCGTCGCGCGCGGCCACTCGCGCGGTGCGTGAGGCCGCGCGCGGGTTGACGTGCGGGTTGTGGAGCTCCGCGACTTGAGTCGAGCAGGCCGCGGCCGGGTCTCCAGAACTTTTCAACTTGCCTTTCCTAAAATTATATGTAGAATAAAATAATTTGACCGACTTTAAAAAAAGGCGTACCTAATTTTAAACGTATTTATAATTGCGACTAATTTAAGAGGGTTTTTCCCTTCGACAGTAAATCACAAACGTTTTATACAATTACAGAAGTTCATTTATGCGCGAAACCCTTAATTATGTATAAGTTTTTTTTTATTGCTTGGATGGGTGGACGAGCTCACAGTCCACCTGGTGTTAAATGGTTACTGGAGCCCATAGACATCTACAACGTAAACGCGCTACCAACCTTTAGATATAAGTTCTAAGGTCAGTATAGTTACAACGGAGTAGTAGTAGTAGTATAGTTACTACAACAGAAATAGGCAGGGTAGTGGTACCTACCCGTGCGGATTCACAAGAGGTCCTACCACCAGTAATTACGCAAATTATAATTTGACGGGTTTGATTTTTATTACACTATTTAAGTATGTATTTCATTAAAAAAAATACTCCATAGCCTCTTTTATCTTATCAAAAGAACCAATCTTTTACTTATGAGAAGGAAAGAGAGATACAATTTGTTAAGTAAAGATAGACAGGACGTATGTCCTGTGTAGGGTAGGTAATAAAAACAAAATTATGTTTAATTTTTTATATACAAATATTATATTTTAGTTTTCGTATACATTCGTAAAACGATAATCTATAGCCATACAATAATTTATTCACGCTGCTTACAAATTTAAACATATTCACATATTTTAACTGAACAATAATACTAAAATTATGGGACAAAGTCACTGTTGTTCAGATACATTTTTTTCCCTACTTATTTACTGGTAGCGTAAGTGACTATTCAAGCTACGCGCGGACTGGAGGTGAGCTCACGGGCTCAACCTGAGAGAATTTGCTAACACTAGACCTAGCAAGAGCAGTGCTTCGCTGAATCTCCCACCGGATCGAAATCGTGATCCAATGAGAAGACCCAGTGAGAAACTCAGTGAGTAGTGTCGATGAGAGACACATTATTAAAATTGTATTTAGATTACAGTACAGTGTACACATATGAAAAAAAACATTAATTATTCGAGCAACAAATTATAGTGTACATTCTAATATCCTGTGAAATTTTTCAAACGAATTATGTAACAACGGAGTCATATTTTAAATGGAATGTTAAGGATTCAACACTGCAGATAAGAGACGTTTAAAAGGTGGGTAGTAAGAAAGTGTACACTATTCAACTACGTCATTTGGAGTTCATCCATAATACCTAGAACCGCTGCGATTGTCCACAGTTCGTCTCCACGCACATTCCGACTCTGGAACGAGCTCCCCTCCACGGTGTTTCCCGTACGCTATGACGTCATGTCCTTCAAACGAGCCTTGCGTGGTCAACGGTATTTCCGGCGTCCATGACCGACAGAGACCACTCATCATCCAATGCCGTTTCACGCCTTCAAGTCTTTTCCATTGTCCTAAACGTATCGACGCTTGATAGGCAAACGTGACTAAGCGACAATAACTGCTTTATACATAATTTGCGGAAAAAATATATATTTTGTAACGCAGCGTTCCGTTTCGCGGGGCCAAAGGGGATGTGACTCAGGTCCGTGCCGCGACGACCCACCCCGTGCTACTCGCGCCCGCGCATCTATTGCACCCCCTGGTAGTGCGCGCCAGACTTTGAAGCGGCAAACACGCGTCTCCGGCCGATACCGGAACTGACAACCCGAAAGTCTCATGACAGTCGGGCACCCAACATAAAAATTTCTAGGTCTATTAAAATCATTTCAATCCTACAGCTAGATTCGTTAAAATATTTTTTTTTTCAGGTATTTCAACTTTAAATTAGTCTACTGTAATGTTCACGCATTGTCGCTTAGTTTTGCCTTTCAAGCGTCGATATGCTATATAACATCCTCTGTGGATTCAATCCGCTCTGATAAACTAAGGGACTTTTTGGCGGGAACGCGAGGAGTGAAGTTGTGTGATTTGTTTTATTTTGTCTATTTAGTGTTTTTTCGGGTTTAAATGTGTAATAATGGTGGTTTATTAACCGTTTAATATCTGTGAAAGTGCACAAATGTGGGAAAATGAAACAAAGCTACTGGAAGTAGCTTCTCGGGATCCTCCAAAAAGTCCAATGAAAAATCTTAGTAAATGACCACCATTTTACTGAGATTATATTTCATCCCATAACATCTCATTTCATTTTGTTTAATTTCATCCCAGTTGATTAATGTCTCAAATTAATCATCTTCAGTTCATTTCACTCCATAATATCATTTTTTATAAAAATATGAATATAAATTAAAATAAGACATGACTTAAAGGTCTCAGTTACAAAGTCATAAAATCCCTTAAAAAAAAATTATAAACTAAGCGACACAGGTGTGAGCGGCCGCGCGCGGTCCCGGAGCGCGTGCACGCCGCCGCGTGCGGCTACCCGCACCGCGCGCGTTGTGCAATTCCGACACTTGCGTGGAGCACGCGGCCGCCGGGTCGCCTGAACTCGACAAACTTTCCTCCCTAAAATATTGCGCACTTTTTGTCCTACCCTTTTTTTATTGGTTAGTTGAATGGACGAGCTCACAGCCCACCTGGTGTCAAGGGGTTACTGGACCCCATAGACATCCACAACGTAAATGCGCCACCCACCTTGAGATATAAGTTCTAAAGTCTCAAGTATAATTACAACGGCTGCCCCACCCTTCAAACCGAAACGCATTACTGCTCCACGGCAGGAATAGGCACAATACGTCCTACCCACCAGTAATTACGCAAATTATAATTTTGCGGGTTTGATTTTTATTACACGATGTTATTCCTTCACCGTGGAAGTCAATCGTGAACATTTCTTGAGTACGTATTTGATTAGAAAAATTGATACTCGCCTGAGATTCGAACACCGGTGCATCGCTCAACACGAATGCACCGGACGTCTTATCAGTTAGGCCACGACGACTTCAGGCTACCTAATTGCTTGTAGCTTAAAGTAGCTTCCAGATACTCACGCACCGGTAGGTTAAATCACGGGCTCAATCTAAGCGGATTTGGTAACAACGGTCTCATCGAGAGCAGATCACTATCGCGACCCACTGAGAAGATCCAGTGAGAAACTCAATAATGTCTATAGGTTAAGGTTGGACGCCAAACTTTAAAAGTTCGACAAGAATAGGTGTGTGGACAGCCTAAAAGCACTGAGAGTGGAAGAGTGGATGTGGGGATCCGACAAGACGATGGGCGACGGTGGCTCTGGTACCTACTGTCAAGAGTGTATAGTGGTTATGCCTTAAGAGTTGAAGTATTTAAGCAAGACCGAACAAGCAAGTCCAATAACAATACTAAGATTATCCGGTGTTGATCTACCGGAGTCTACAGTCATCACAGAGTAACTACTATACTATATTAGTCGTACTGTACTATATTACTACCACCTATACTATAATACCCCTACTATGACTAACACCGTCGGTTCTAGCCAGAGGCAACTAAGATTGATTTCCACCTCCATATGTGAGGTGGTTGTGTGTGTAATGATGGTAGGCAGCGGCTTGGCTCTGCCCCTGGCATTGCTGACGTCCATGAGCGACGGTGACCACTTACCATCAGGTGGGCCGAATATTCGTAGGCCTACAAAGGCAATTAAAAAATAAATAAAAAATGAACATACCAGAACTCGTTCCCCGGCTGCGCGTTCCCGTCCCAGGGATAGGTGAGGACGAGCAGCTTGCCCCGGTGCCGCCCGTGCAGCCTGCTCGCCGGCTCCCTGTCCTCCAGCTGCACGCTCACGCCACCTGCCGGCACAGTACATATGATATTTTCTTGCCTACCTGTGCTGATAGCCTTGAGAGGCTATTTCAGCTTTACCCTAAAGGCGGCTCCACATTCGCGGCGCGAATATCCGCGAAGGGCACGAACCGGGAGTGTGGATGGTTTCGCGACTTCGTGGCGTTCCCCGTCCGGTGGCGGTTTTTTGGCCCGCGACAAAGGGCCTGCGAAGCGCGAACGCGAAGGTATCCACACTCGAGTATGTTCGCAGATGTGTGCGACACGCAGTGACAAGCGGACGTCATGGGTATCGAATGGAGTAACGATCGGCGACTAACGTTCCTGGAATGTTATCAATGCTGAGCAAGCGGTTTTGGCAAGCTCAACATGGAGATCATAAAAACAAAAATAAAGTACATGATGCATGTCTGAGAATTAATGCAATCATGGAAATTCCTGTGCCATATTTAGAGAAAAAAAAAGGATTCCTTAATGTCCAGCTACAGAACATATAGAAAAAAAGTTAAGGATTGTTGCGATGGATTTGTGTCATCCACCACCTTCTTCTCCATTTATTTTTATTTGTTTTTATTTTATAAACGCATAATTGTAACACGCTAAGGCGCACAATGTCGGAGCAGCAGCAACTTTAACGTCCATTCAGTCAAATGCGCGAACGTAAATGCGAAAGGTTGCATGTGTAGAGGGCTATATTTTTTACGTCGTGTTCATGCGCGAACCGCGGCCGTGGTTCGTGGGCGAATGTAGAGCCCGTATAACGTGTAAATGAGCTCACTAGGCTCAAACCGGGAGTATTGCTGACAGTGGCCCTAGCAAGAGCAGTGATTCGCAGAATCTACCACCGGATCGGAAACGCGACCCACTGAGAAGATCCGGCAAGAAACTCAGCGGGATGTGTCTATGGGTTAATTTACTCGTCGAGCCCTTCGTCGCAAGCGACGGGTTCGGCGAGGACGGTGACCGGTGCTTGTCGTACCTAAAAGCATCTGTGCGATACGTTGTATCAATTTATTTATATATCATTGGAAATGTCCCCACCCGCCCCCCACCTGTGAGACTTGAACCACGGCATGATTACCACACTATACGAATGCTCCGGGCTTCTTACCACTTAGACCACCGCTTCATGTACATAACAGACTCCTAAGACTTTCCTTTCATTCAAGTCACTTGTTTAAACTGGGGAATCCCACGAATTAGGGATGTCAAAAACGAAAGAAAAAATAAATATTATACACGTATAATAACCGGCAAACTTCTTGAGCATTTGTTGACGTAGTGGGGGTAAGTTTGCGCATGGTACACTCACGTGCAAAAACATTACTCACTCTGCGTCATAATGCTATTAAATTATTAAAATCAACATATGTATTTATTTATATATTTATTAGAACATCAACAAAACATATAGGTTAATAATTGTAATAATTTAATCTTGGGGTAAAATAGATATTCCTTCTATTAAGTCAAAACTAGAGCTGTTGCCAGGTCTTGGTTCAGTTAAAGCGAAGCTGGTATTTGTAATTTTTTTTTCGTTATCATAATCTTGACCATCATCATCATCACTGTTTTCATCACCCGAGTCGCTATCATCGTGATAGGGCTCATCGGCGTAGTTTACAACTCGGTCGATTCGGTCTTCTTTTTTGTCTATAATTAATTATTTTTTGAAGATATTCGATTCGTAGTAATCGAATGTTACTTTTTTCATTTACCAGCTTCCGATTATTTTCTGTTCTTTTTTTCCATCTGAAGCCTAGCTCTTTCATAATTCGTCGTAAGCTTCGTTCCGAGCCATTAAAATTTATATCTTCTTTAAATTCTTCGAAGCCTTTCTACGGTACGGAGTTTCGCTGCTTGTTATGTAGTTATTATGATTACATCTTTTTATTACAGATTGAACGAAACTATCCATTCCGGTAACTTTCTTCTTCCCTGATCTTTTCTTACCTGGAGTACGAAACACGGCGAGCAAGTTAGAGCCCTTCGCTTCATTAATAATACGCCTAACAGTACTGACTGATGTTTTTGTTGCCTCTGAAGTCTCTTTTACCGTTTCCATATCATTATTTCCCTGCTTTTTAAGAAAGCAATATACGTCGTACACCATTTTTCTAGCTTGTCTTTTTAATACTACACCAGTTTGACGTGGCATAGTATATTTTTTATAAAAAATCAAGAAACACTCAACAAATAGCAATAACAACAAAATCAACAAACAATAATAATTATAACAAATAACTTCAACGATTAATATTAATAGACTTTTCACTGTACGCAAGCGTACCTTTGGGAGCAAGCGGAACGAAGGCGCGGTGCGGGACGCAAGGTTCGACTGATCTACCAGATTCTACCAATAACGCGCTCGATACGATTTCCCCTGCCGTCGCGCCTCACCCTCACCACCAAAGTGACCTAAAATTCGGTTCTGCGCAGTCAAGGTCATTTGCTCAAGAAGTTTGCCGATTACTATACCCTTCGGATGTCTCTCGTTCTTCAGAAACATTATCTTAGCGGCACTCTCTTTGTCTTCACTTCGATCCGCGAATAAAGCTGCACAATAAAACAATCAGTGAATTAGTACAGGAAGTGTGAAAACAACCCTACATATAAAGTTTTGAACGACTCGCATCTGCGTAATGAAACTATACACTCGATGACACTTTTCCGAATAAATAAATATAGTAAAAAAAAATATTACAATAATAAGACAGTGTGTGTGCGTGCGTGTGTGCTTGCGTGTTTGCGTGCGTGTTTGCGTGCGTATTTGCGTGCGTGCGTGCGTATTTGCGTGCGTGTGTGCGTACGTGTGTGCGTGCGTGTGTGCTTACGTGTGTGCGTGCGTGCGTGTTTGCGTGCGTGTGCGTGCGTGTACGTGCGTGCGTGCTTGCGTGCTTCTGTATTTATATTCAAATGTATACATATAAGTATGTACACCAGTCTCTAGTTCCCCTGGTACAGATAATTCTAGTTTATATCTAGAAGATAGCGTGCGCATCTATGAAATTGTATTCAACGGTTGTTTTTAAGAACCGTAAAAAAATATGATTATTACATTGAAGACACTTAAAAAACATTTTCTTTTGTGTTTATTATTAGAACTTTAGGCTTAGACATGAGTTAAATTCAGTGTTTAGTGTAGAGCGAGTTAAATTCTCAAAGTGAATAAGATTTCAACGTACCTGTAACACTCTTTGAAGTACCAATATAGGCGAAGTTGACGTCTGTGATGTGATCGAGTGCCTCCTCGTCCAGCATGGCGCGGATGCGTTCGAGGAAGGTGAGCACGTACACGTCGGTCTGGTGAGGGGATATCTTCCACACTCCCAGTCCTGCAGCAGACAGTCACACCTCACACCGTGCACCCCCCGGTCCCCGCGCCCCCCGCCCCCCGCACTCACCGCAGCCCACCACGTTGAGGAACACGCTCCGGCCTCGAGCCCGCCCCTCGGCCTCCAGCAGCACGGTCTCCGCGAGGATGCAGATCCGCTTGTAGTAGACCTCGTTGTCGAACCAGGCGCCCCCCCGCGGCAGCTTCACGTAGCGGTCCGAGGCCGCCCCCGCGAGCCGCGCGCTCAGCTCCTCGTACGTGTAGCTGTGCACCTGTAGGGGCAGGTCAGTGTGACGTCACGCGTCCGTGCACCTGCTGACGTCACAGCGGTACAGACCTGGTACAGCTCGGCCCACAGCTGCCTCCAGGCGCGCTTGGCGAGGCTGGCGTCGCGCGTGTACGCGTGTCGCAGTACGTCCATGCACCTGGTCGGCGCCTCGTGCTCGCCGTAGCCGCGCTCTGCAGTGTTCTGCGTTTTCGATATCACCATGTCCTCGTAGTCCATTCGATTCAACCGCTTGAAGCGCGGCCCTATGGCTCCTAAAAAATATCACAGTTTGAGCTGCACACATACCATGGCCTCGAGAGATTCCCTCAGGTCGAGCAGTTCTCATACTCGATTCTGTAGACCGAATGGTAAACAGTCGACGTCGCCAAAAACACGTCATTACGGATCCTCCCGATCCATTAACGGTGCTTTTAGTACCACAAGAACCGGTCACCGTCCTCGTCGAACCCGTCGTTTGCGACGAAGGGCTCGAATTAACCCATAGACACAGCCCACTGAGTTTCTCGCGGGATCTTCTCAGTGGGTCGCGTTTACGATCCGGTGGTAGATTCTACGAAGCACTGCTCTTGCTAGGGCCAGTGTTAGCATCACTCCCGTTTGAGCCCCGTGAGCTCGCCTACTAGTTAAGGTTACGCTGAAATAGCCTCTCAAGGCTATCAGCTTAGGTAGGAAATAAAAAAAAGCAGTTCATCGGACTTCACAGATCCTGCAACTTGAACGCCTTGATAAATGTAGCATTTGTTTTCATATAACGGCTACCCTTTATAGGTGCCTGTTTCACAACCAGAATCAATGCCTCCTTTGCATCCCCTGACTTTAAACAAAACTAGCAAAAGTACTAATATATTCTAACAGTTGTTGACGGAGAAATCTGAAAGTTACAGAGACAATTAAGAGTAGAAAGGTTCTGTGATATGGGTGTATTGTGTGAAAGGGAAAATGAGCATGTGGAAAAAAGGCCTAGGGTATGACATTAGACAGTAATGTGAGGAGGGGGCATGCTAAGAAGACTTAGACTGTGTGAAAGAAGATATCCCAGAGAAAAGTGTGAATGCAGTGAGATAGGTCTGAACAGAAAAAGAGGACATGTTGCACCGACCTCACATAATGCGGAATAAGGTCAAGAAGACTAATTGTTGCTGAAGAAAATCTGAATAGATTCAGTGGTACAATAACTATATCTGCCATGTTTTAACTTCCGCTGTTTACAAATGTAGTTGAGATTTTACTCTCTGATCTTAAGGTATCCACTTATCTGATATTTGAAAGACTGGGCGGACGATCCTCCCGGTATTTCGACCGAAGAGTTTTTGTGATAAACGTCTGATCCTGAAAACATCTCACAGATGGCGCTGTATTAAAAATAAAATACTATAAACGTATGTTTTAAAGTATGTAGGAACTGAGCATTCTGTCTCACTTTTTCTCTCGATCTTTCTCACTTGTTTGCTCCCTACTCTTACTCCATGGCTAGTTGCTTCATGCGACGTTCGCCCTGTCTTACTCTCTCTCAATCGGTCTCGATCGCTCTCTCTCTCTTTTTCGACACTTCCGTTGCATACCTGCGTGACCTAACATCTGTAAAAATTTAACCCTCATGCGCTAAAGAAGTTTCACTTCAAAAAACGAACCTATGATAATGGCTTCCTTCTCGATGTCATCGTCGTCTAGAACGCCGCAGTTCCTCCTGGAGCCACTGTTGATGCACTCGGTGGGTCCGCTCACGAACAAAAAAGCAGAGAGCTTTATCTCATCGTAGCTGAGCACGTCTTTCAACACCAGCGGCTCTGTTTCCGCCGGGGTCCCCACGTTCTCCCAACCATCGACGCTACGAAAACGGAAAGGTTGCTAAGATACTTAGACTAAGATACTTTACTGGTGGTAGGACCTCTTGTGAGTCCGCACGGGTAGGTACCACCACCCTGCCTATTTCTGCCGTGAAGCAGTCATGCGTTTCGTTTTGAAGGGTGGAGCAGCCGTTGTAACTATGTTGAGACCTTAGAACTCATCCACCCATTTAAGCAATAAAAATAAATAAAAGATGAAGTAATAAGAATTTCAGAATTGAATCACGAACCAGATACGCTGCTTTGTATTAGCGTCTTTAAAATACAGGTTTTTTTTACATATATGGATGGACGAGCTCACAGCCCACCTGGTGTTAAGTAGTTACCGGAGCCCATAGACATCTAGAACGTTAATACCGCGTTATGAGATATGAGTTCTAAGGTCTCAGTATAGTTACTACGGCTGCTTCAAACCGAAACGCATTACTGCTTCACGGCAGAAATAGGCAGGGTGGTGGTACCTACCCGTGCAGACTCAGAAGGGGTCCTACCACCAGTGTCTACATTATTTAATTTAATACGGAACCCTCACGGTACGCTTCCTACTTTCTATCTGTCTCTACGATATGTGGCATAGAACTCACCGAACAATTTTCAGCATAATCTTGAACTTAAGTATTTTATTGAAAAACAAATATTGTTTGGTAGGTAAGGTAGGCTATGAGGATCGAAGACGTCTCGAGCCCATATAGCATCTGTGTCATTACCCCATCTAGCCCCCTCTAGTAACCGCAGGGACAAAATAGAAGGGGTACAAATGTAACAGGTTCATTGAATGTGCCATGGCCGACGCCGCCTAACACCACTGCGCCCACACCCTGCACCATAAGTAAAGTCACCACTCACAGTCGCATAATAAATCCAAAATTTGCTTGTTTGAATCAGCTTATATTGTAAGAGCCGTTGCTATTAAATATATAATTAGTTTACCATAGGCATCATTGGTAAAGGATGTACATATTTCGATATCGATTTTTTTGGGAGTCACTTGAATACATCAGGTATCAGCTATTAAAGAACATCTGTGCAATAAAGCTTACTATAAAGTCAATGATTATCTAGAAGATTGCATAAAGCGGGAATGAGTTGCTCGCTCCGGGCATTTCAATATTGTAGTAATTGTTACGTTATAATACTAATTGTAAAAATTCATATTTAAAAAAAATCTAATATTAAAAAAAAAAAAAGACATGCCCACTGAGTTTCTTGCCAATTCTTCTCAGGACGGAGGCTTGTTCTTGTGGATTGGCGGTAGTTCTTTTGACGTTCAACAAGTATGTACTTTCATTTATGTTGAATAAAAAATTTTGATTTGATTTGACTTATTATCAAACTTTCATTTGTATCAATTTTTGTATCTGATGATTTTCTGAACCAGACTTTCTTTTAACTTAAAGACTGCTCAATGTATTTTTTGTTCTTATAAATGTACTAGAATATGTACATCTAACACTTACCCCTTCTTGCCACTCATTAACATATATGCATCGCGAGCTCCCATAAACGATACGGCTCTTTTCAGTAATAATCGATCAATAAGCTCTGGTATGGTCATGTCTCTGTATAATTCTTTCTCTATACTACTGCCATGTTCACTGCAACAATTTGTTTTTTCTATTAATTCCTTTAAAATACTAGTTATTACATTAATTATGAAAATTAGGGATTTTATTTGGATGTGAGCTTCAGCGATTACTCAAATTAATAAAAAAAACTTACCGTTTATATATTAAAAAGTGTGCCATCAGCAACAAGACCCTCTCGTGTATAATAGGATATGTCTCTGAAATATTCCTCTTTAATCTGTCTATGGGACGATGCTCCTTCAGTTTCTCCAATCTAAGCAAAATTATTTAATTACAATATCAGTAATTTAATACAATTTAGAAGACAATTTCTATCTACTGAGCTATGTATGCAATACAAAACAATAATAGGACAATCCTCTACTAGTCGACGTGAATGTAGTGGTGAGATCTTACCAGTACCATCCCAGCCCCTCCAATAGGTAAACCTGTATGAGTAGCTTCCCCACATAGTTTCCCTACAAAGTAAGGGTCAAATAACTTTTATACTATACAATTCAGATATAGACCATTTAGTGATCCTCTACATACCTTAACCCCGATGGGACACTACAAATTCACCATTTCCTCAGGACTGGTTAACCAGTGGAACAAAACCATGTCGCATAAAATTAGGATCAAGAAGGACATTTTAACTGAGAAATTTATATCCAAAATCATCATAAATTCTAAAAAGTTGTTGACCAATTTTTTATAGGTTTATTTCTACCACAGGATTTAATATTTTGGCACCTACAATTATAGAAATTGAGAATGAACAAATATTGTTTTATTTAATATGACTGCTCATAATGCAGGTGAAATATTTGATTAAGCTTTGTGTGTTACAATGAGCTTATATTAAGCAGTATACGTATATAATTTTTATTATGCTCAAAGACATAGCTTTTGTAACTTTTTTGTAACTTTAGTTTTTTTTTTGTGTAAATGAAAAATTAATAAAACACAGATTTTACCTCACAGTCTGAATCGGGAAAGGTATAGGAAAATTCTTGCTTCTCTCAATAATTTCATCAACTTCAGGGTCTGGTTCAATTTCAGGTATTTCAGTGCATTTCTGAATAAGTTCATTGGTCTCTTGGGTCATGCTCGGAAAACACCAGTCAAGTTTTATCCTACAATTTTTTAATAGTTACCATTGTATGAAAAAAAAAGATAAATTTATAATAATGTAATCATACCAAGGAAGATCTTCTAATAATTTTGCTAAATCCATTTTAAAAATATTGGTGCCTGCAACGAAAAATATAATTTTTAAACATTTTTCCTCATAACTGAGACTTAAAACTCATATCTCAAGGTGGGTAGCGGTATTTATTATGTAGATGACGATGGGCTCCAGTAACCACTTAACACCAGATGGGCCACCTGAGTTCGTACACTCATCAAAGCAATAAAAAAAACTATATTATTACTTTCACTATTAGGTATTTCACAATATATGAAAAGGTGTGCTCACAAGAGGCAGCGGGATGGTTGTACCCCTGATAATGTCAATGTCCATCAGCAATGGACATGTTTATAGTCATACAATAATTACTCTTCATACCTAATCTAATCAGTGGTTTTTAGTTTACGGGGGAATCTCAAATTGCAAAAACGATTTGTTTCTCAGTTGCGCGAAAACTAAAACGAACACACGATATTTTTAAATAATTTATGTTGTATTTTAATAATAAAATTTGGCTTTAAAAAATACTAATGACTTATTGCTTTTCCATATCTTACATAGGTAATTTGTAGGTCTATCTAATTATTTATTCAGCAGCAATTAAAGTTCTATTAAATTTATTACCTACCTTATTTGGTGGACTTTTAAAACTTTAAGGATGTTTGTAGATTTCTTAATAGGTATTTTATTTTAAATAAACATTTCCTGTGTATTTATTCAACAAGCGAGAAAGTCAAACTGAAATAAATATGAGCGGATTTTAGTTATAAACATATGTTGTGTTCAATCGTTCGTCAGCTTAAGAAGCGGGAATACCCAAACTCCAAACGGTAAAAATGTAAGCAATACATATTATGACGCAAGAATCCGATTACCGATTAGTCATCTTTTTAAAAATTACTCAATACTTTTGCTTGTACTGCTTGTAGTACAAGATAAAATTGATAATCATAGTACAGTACACCACTTTAAAGAGTAGTTTTAATATTTTTTTGCTGTCATTAAACTTTAGTAGGTAGGTACAAGGTTGTAGGTACGTAATAAAATTTGGATCAAATCATTGATATGTTATTTTAATCTATTTTGAATTCTATTAGATTAGAGTAAAAGTTTTATCAATCTTTAGAGGAGGCCTTTGTCGAGAGACAAGCTGTTTTTAAAACCACGCCGAACGTCGAACGGAATAATTGATTATAAGTTCACTTAAATTTAATTTATTATTAGGTAATGTATTAAGTTAGTAAAACAGCAATAAAGGCTAAAAAAAAAAATACAATACAATCACTGACGGATAGGTCTATGAATACAATACAGTTTAATAAATATTTCTGGCTGTATTGCATAAATTTATCTGGCTGGTTTTGATTAGTGTTTTGATTCCATTTGAAAAATGTATTCCCACCATTTTTCTTTTGCGAAGAATCTGCCGCAACCACGGTACCGTACATCCTTATATTATGACACATGCATTTTGAAGTTCTCGTGGCCTAAAGGATAAGACTTTCGGTGCATTCGTATCTTGCGATGCATCAATGTTCAAATCCCGCAAACAATTTTTATAATGAAATATGTTATTTTATCAAATGTTCACGAAGTTATAGACTTCCACGGTGAAGGAATAACACCGTGTAATAAAAATAATTGCACTACTGTAAAAACTGAGACCTTAGAACCTTAAGAGACCTTATATTATCTCAAGGTATAGGTCCATGGACTCCCGTAACCACTTAACATCAGGTAGACCGTGAACTTGTCTACCCAGCTAAGTAATTAAAAAATGCATTTACATTTTCGTATTACAAACGGCTTCGACCTATCAAAATAAAGTACAAGGCTAAAAGTCGGATTTATGGGCTATGTTTCCTTTGCTTGTCTAATTGGATAAACAAAAATAAACATGCTTTTTAAAATTTATTTACTAAAAATATGTGATTTTGTTTACAAAAAATTTGATTACCTATAATAAAAAAGTATGGAATCGGTACGTGCAGAAGTTAACAATGCATTTAAACTTAGTGGATTTACTATACGCAAAGAAGCTAGCACTTACGTTGCCGATCAAATAACTTCAATGACTCCACATGAACGACGGGCAATTCTTGACAAGTTAACTTCACACATTTTAAAACAATGTATTTCACAGCCCGTATTAGAGAAAGAACACCTGGAAATCGCCTTCAAAGAATGCTCTGCATCGGGTCTTGAAGAGACCGAAACTGTTTTAAACGTAATCGACGCTTTTAACATTCCCAAACTGAGTTACGACAATGAGAGAAATAAGTTCGTTAAATCTGTACATAAGAACAATTTATATCCAGAACCGAAGTGGAAAGCGCAATTCTTGATAGACAGATACGAAATAATATGGCAAAGAACTGTTAGGAATAAATTGTTTGCTCAAGAAGCCTTGCCTTCATTGGCCGAGGAGAAATATTTCCAATTGCGCAAAATCGAAGCGCTGCTAAGCTCTTCTAGTCGAATCGATGATGTGATTGTGCTCGGTCTTTTAATACAGTTGACAGAAGGAAAATATTACTTGGAAGATCCAACTGGCAGTGTTGTTCTCGATATGTCACAAACAAGGTACCACTCAGGCTTATTCACTGAATATAGCTTCGTTTTAGTTGAAGGTTATTATGATGACAAGGTATTAAATGTTATGGGCCTTGTGCTACCGCCGCCGGAAAGCAGAGCCTCGTCACTGCCATTTTTTGGTAATTTAAATACATTTGGTGGAAATTCTAAGACTTTACTTAAAAACTCTAAGTCATTGCTAAAGATTGAACAGGAAAATAAAGAAGGAATGATTATATTCTTATCTGATGTTTGGATAGACACATTGAAAGTTATGAATAACTTAAGAACATTATTTAGTGGCTACAATGATTTTCCACCTGTGGCTATCGTGTTCATGGGTGAATTCCTCTCGTGTCCGTATGGTCAGGAGCATTGCACACAGCTACGAATGGCATTATCAAACTTAGGTGAAATAATAGCTCAATTCAAGAAATTGAAAGATGAATGCAAATTTATCTTTGTACCTGGCAGATCGGATCCTTGTGCTGCCAATGTTTTACCAAGACCAGCAATTCCAAGTTCCATAACACAAGGTATAAGAGAAAAATTAGGTGATGCAGTCATTTTCACAACGAACCCATGCAGAATACAATACTGTACACAAGAGATAGTAGTTTTCAGGCAAGATTTAGTAATGAAAATGTGTAGGAATTCTGTACATTTTCCGGAGACTGGTGATATTCCTGATCATTTGGTGAAGACTTTGTTTAGTCAATGTACACTGTCACCATTGTCATTAGCTATACAACCAGTGTATTGGAAGCATTCGGATTCTTTAAGTTTGTATCCGATGCCGGATTTGGTAGTGATTGGCGACCATTTCCAACCTTATACTCGCTCATATCAAAACTCGCAGATTATGAACCCTGGGTCTTTTCCGCGAACTGAGTTCTCATTTAAAGTGTATGTACCAAGTACGAAAACAGTTGAAGATTCACAAATACCGAAAGATGATGGATGAAATACCTGGTTAATTAAAAATTGGCTCAAGAACTGAATCATAGTTGATAAGTAAATCAAATTGTTTTACAATCTAATATTTTATTTTCATACCCATTTTCAAATAAACAATTTTCTACAGTTACATTTAAATAATGAATTTATTAGGGTGCAAAATCCATTAAGCCACCCCCCTGTCTTGTGACAACTTCTGAGCTTGCCCGATACAGGACCCAGGAAAGGTAGAAAGGGCACAGAGGTCAACACAGAACCACCCTAAGTATGCCTGGCTGACTCATTAAGTATGCATGACTGGCTGAAAATTACTTGACGTTGGGTGTCGCGGTTAGTCAAGCAGTGCTGCTGCTATTCCAGATACTCCCTGGACCATCCTACCGGGGTCTATATAGATGTTATTTAATCACGTTTATTAACAGATGAGTAAAAAGCCCACATCATGATGAGTGGTTACCCTTGGCTAGCCATCATATAATATAAGATATTTGACAGATGCCTGAATCTCGGTTACGACATTTTCAAGATAAGCTTGCATATATTATACAAGTTTAACAACGTTCGGACCGTCGATCCACCTGCAACATCACCCGCTCAGTGGAAGATCTTCTTTTTGTCGTAATACCTCCACACTATCGCTCATAGACAACACAAAATATTGGCCTTGGCCTTTTAGTTACATTTTTGGTAGATAACATTTTCCGATATTACTCCTTCAATTACTGAATCATAATAGTTCCTTATCCGTTCGCGACGGGGCAACGTCGCCCATAACATGTCTTGTCGGATCTCTCGAATCTCCTCTCGGTGCTTTTAGGTCTCTAAAGCACCGGTCACCGTCCATTTTTTTTTTATTGCTTAGATGGGTGTTAAGTGGTTACTGGAGCCCATAGACATCTACAACGTAAATGCGCCACCCACCTTGAGATATAAGTTCTAAGGCCTCAGTATAGTTATAAGGGCTACCCCACCCTTCGAACCGAAACGCATTACTGCTTCACGGCGGAAATAGGCGGGGTGGTGGTACCTACCCGTGCGGACTCCCAAGAGGTCCTACCACCAGTGATTACGCAAATTATAATTTTGCGGGTGTGATTTTTATTACACGATGTTATTCCTTCACCGTGGAAGTCAATCGTGAACATTTGTTAAGTACGTATTTCATTCGAAAAATTGGTACCCACCTGCGGGATTCGAACACCGGTGCATCGCAACAACGAACGCACTGGACGTCTTATCCTTTAGGCCACGACGACTTCAATTGTCCTTGTCGATTACGACGAAGAGTTCGACGAGTGAACTAACCCATAGACACAGCCCACTGAGTTTCTCACCGGATCTTCTTAGTGGGTCGCGATTCCGATCCGGTGGTAGACACTGCGAAGCACTGCTCTTGCTAGGGTTAGCAAATTCTCTCAGGTTGAACCCGTGAGCTTAATCAGAACATACAACACAAATAAATGTGTTACTCATAACAATGAACAAGACTAAATTATTTTTAAATACTATTTTGGGTGAATTGGATGTAACACGAAATAAAATAAAATAAACTTTTAGTTTTAAATTTATTATTCAACTATATTTACATTAAAAATCTTTTATCTACAAACTAAACGATTTTATTAAATTCTGTTGCGATTGTTTGAATTATCAATGAATCTCTTCTTGAAGACTTCATGTATATAATAATATATTAGCTTTCGGATAGACGTTGGGGAAGGGAGTGCAATTGAATAACCCGACAAAGATAATCCCTAAAAAAATTCACAAATGGGATTATAGGTTATCAGGTTAAGTTAGAATTATAGGTTATATAATATTATTATATAAGGAAAACAAAAGAAGTAATAAGCAAAGCAGAGATGAGATAATCACGCTACACTATGTAGGTTAAAAGTAAAAATAAAAACACACTTTAATAGTCCTGTTGCTACTGAACAGGACATTAGAACGAAGTTATTAAAAATTTTGCATTGCGTTACGTAATCGGACGTCTTGAACATGACGTTCAAAGATTCTGTTACAAACAGGCATATAATTAAAAATACTAAGCTTTTAGCAGCGTGTTTAATATCTAACTATAAATAACTAGTGTGGCTTAAACAATGCCGTGAGAAAATTCGTTCATTGAAATACAATTTTGGACTGAGAAGATCAGAGAACCAAAGCCATACACAGGTCAACGTCAATGCCTTACAAATATGAACGGATGCGGGCTTACAAAAAAACTTAAATATATAGTAGTACTATTACTAGTGGCTTCGCCCGTACTGTCAGTGTATTGATTGATTGATAAGTCAACAAAATGCTCAGTGTGCTTAGTGCGAGTTTTTTAACGTTCTCGAAAGCGTTAAAGTTAACTCCAATTTGTGTGGAGTTGGAACGTTTGCCTACGTTTGCCGCTAGGGGCGTTGTTTCAACTGCATACAAATTTTAGTTAACTTTCACGCTATCGAGAACGTTAAAAAACTCGCACTAAGCACACAGGCAATATACATTTTCGATTGAATATTAAAATTATGTTATTATAAATGGACGGTATCAATGTAAACCTATACTAATAACAGTTCAAAAACATTGAAGATTGTAATTGTTTACCATAATTATAATTATACCATAGAAAGTGCATTTAAAAAGAAATCTTTTATTGCTTAGGTGGGTGGACGAGCTCACGACCCACCTGGTGTTAAGTGGTTACCGGAGCCCATAGACATCTACAACGTAAATGCCGCCACCCACCTTGAGATATAAGTTATAAGGTCTCAGTATAGTTACAACGGCTGCCCCACCCTTTAAACCGAAACGCATTACTGCTTCACGGCAGAAATAGGCAGGGCGGTGGTACCTACCCGTGCGGACTCACAAGAGGTCCTACCACCAGCATGAATACTGACATCGAAGCTCGCGTGTGCTAAACGAATTAAACACTAATATTAGCTTTGCTGGAGTATTCCTTGTCAAAAACATTAAACACTTACATCTACATATTTACCTTATTAGCCGTTTTAGATTATACCTCTAATTAAACAATTATTATACAATTAATAATATTATTCACTAAACCTAAGTATATTGGTTTTAATAAATACCACCCCTAACAATTACCTTAAATAGTATAGGTACATATTTATTTCAAATCTACATTTGGATACAGATTATAAAAAAACATATTTTGGAATACTTAATACTTTAAATATTCACGGCAACTCTAAAGAAATTGTGGTTGTTTTTGTGTAGTCATGTGAATGTAATAATCGCATACATTGTTTTAACGATAGTAAAGGGTTTTTTTCTTCTTCATAATATTTAAAATAATTTAGGTTTCCTTCTTATATAATTATGATGCATAATTAGGCTCCCATAATATTGTTATAAGTTTCTGTGATTGGCGCCAAAGCTACCAGACATACGACAGCCAGCGCGAACAGCAGTACAACGGGCCCGTATATACCTAAAAGTAATCTTCTGAAGCCGGAATACTGAAAAAAAAAAAAAACTGATTACTAACTCGAGAATAAAACCTCGTCCAATTTCTGCAAAGGAAGTAATCCTCAAAATCAGAATGCTAACATCGTCTACAAGTGAAACCTTCAGAACTATTCTATCGCATTCTCTCGCAGCAAATCCTATTTTTTTGTTATTGCTTAGACATTTTTACTATTTATAGGGTGGACGAGCTCACAGCCCACCTGGTTTTAAATGATTACTAGAGCCCATAGACATCTATAACGTAAATGCGCCACTCATCTTGAGATATAAGTTCTAAGGTCTCAGTATAGTTACAACGGCTGCCTCACCTTTCAAACCGAAACGCATTACTGCTTCAAAGCAGAAATAGGCGGGATGGTGGACTCACAAGAGTCCTACCACCAGAAAAAATATCTCTCTCTCTCTCTCAAGCCTCGTTTGAATAAGGACATGTCACCGGGAAACACCGTGGAGGGCTCATTCCAAAGCTGGATGGTACGTGGCAAAAAATATCTCTGGAAATGCACTGTGGATGACCGCAGTGGCTCCAGGGAGTATGGATGAACTCTACTCCGGTGACGGGCGGTGTGATGGTAAAAACGAGATGATCGAATCATCTAGATGATGGAATCATCTCAAACAATTCCTCAAAGCAGATCTATTAACGAATACACTACCGGTGCATCTCCAGTCCGATCTATCTGCGTGGGTCGGGTGCCACCGAGCATGTCTTTCATAGGGAAGGCGTTGACTCGCGCAGAACCTATACTGCCGTCCGATACACAGGCTGTCAACTGTAATTAAACAAAAAAAAGTTCACAACCACTTTGTCTATGGATTTTATTATCTGTGCTACCTTGTTCCAATCAATTAAGGATGACTTTTGGCGGGAACGCGAGGAGTGAAGTTGTGTGATTTGTTTTATTTTGTCTATTTAGTGTTTCTTCAGGTTTAAATGTGTAATAGCGGTGGTTTATTTACTGTTTAATAATACCTGTGAAAGTGCACTCATGTGCGCAAATGAAACGAAAACGCTAGACGCAAAGACGTAACTTCTCGGGATCCTCCAAAAAGTCCACTGAAAAGTCTCAGTAAATGACCACCATTTCACTGAGATTATATTTCATCCCACATCATCTCATTTCATTTCAATTCACTCCTTATTATCATTTTTCATAAAAATAAGAACATAAATTAAAATAATACATGATTTAAAGGTCTTAGTTACCAAGTCATAAAATTCCTTAAAAAAACAAATTACTTAGGTTACAGAGCACACTCTGTGTATAAGAAAAAGTGTCCGTCGTAAATCGACCTAAGGACATTAATATAATACAATTTTTTTGTTGATCATTAAGACATTAGCAATGTCTCTAAAGCTGAGCCCCGTCAGCACGCCCACCAATCAGGGTGAAACCAGAATAGCACCTCCATGCTACTGGTAGTTAGGTAGGAAACGAATATTTTCTAATGACAATCCTTTTTACATCTACCCTCGTTACAAAAAACAATGAGTTAACAGTTGAACGTTTATGAGATATTTACCAAGATTCAATGTGTACGATATTTCAAAACTACTCTATTATCTATATTAAAAAAAAAAAAACAAAAAAAAAAATCTCCTTTATAAGCTGATATTTCAAGTCTGCTTTTTGCAAACAAAGTATGCACAAATTGACGTCCTGATGGCAAATTATGATCTAAAAAAAAGTTAAAAAAAAAAACAAAAAAAAAATGCTTTTATAGAAAATCCCACTAAAAAATAGAAAATAAATCTTAATAAATTTGAATTAAGAATAGTGTAAGAAAAAATGATTTTATTGTAAAAAAAAGCGTGGGGTGCCATGGTATCAGTAGCTATAAATATTTTATGAACAGATATGAGTAGAAGGGTTATTTTGATAATATCCTGAAAAGCACCCCACGCTTTTTTACAATAAAACCATTTTTTCTTACACTATTTTTAATTTATTAATATTGAATTGTCATCGGTCCTTAATAAGTATACCAAACTTCGAGTTAATCCGACGTTTTGAAGGGGGTCAAAATCATGTTCAAAGATTCCGTTGCAAACATACATACGTCTGAAGCTAATAAAAGCCTATTAAAAATTCATACCGTTAGTACGAGGTGCATGACCACGTGGAATGCCACGAAGGCTGCCAGGACGAAGGTGGTCCACGCCGGTAATTCCGCCTTTTGGAGGTACACCGCGAAGAATATTGTTACAACTGAAAATTGAGTACCACAAAGACATTACAAATAAAAAAAATTAATCGGCATCAATCATCAAATTGTATATTTAATTTTGTGCGGCTTCATTTTTATAAGCCTGCAATAGGTATGTAAAGAAAAACCTCATTAGTTTTATAAAGATTTTGTCAAATTTGACCACGAACCGACAAGGATCGAGCTCGGTGTGTTTAGTGCGAGTTTTTTAACGTTCTCGATAGCGTTAAAGTTAACTCAAAATTGTATGGTATTGGAACGTTTACCTAAGTTTGCCGCTAGGGGCGCTATTCCAATTGCATATAAATTTGATTGATGTGGAGCAAAATACCACCCATAGACACAGCCCACTGAGTTCCTCGCCGGATCTTCTCAGTGGGTCGCGTTTCCGATCCGGTGGTAGATTCTGCGAAGCACTGCTCTTGCTAGGGTCAGTGTTAGCAACACTTCCGGTTTGAGCCCCGTGAGCTCACCTACATGTTAGGGCGAAGCTGATATAGGCTCTCAAGGCTATCAGCATAGGTAGGGAAAAAAACACAGTCTCTGTTTACTTACTGCCCAAGATGTGAGCCGTATTCCCGGCGAGCCAATGCGTCCAGTTGAAGTAGATCCTCTTATTAGTACCGGGGTGAGGTCTGAAGAATGCACCTGAAAAATAAAAACAGGATTTTTTTTTTCTTTCTTAATTAATATTTTTTTTAGGATGTTCTATTGTAATATACAATTTTATCTGTGTGTGTTTTTTTGTTCGTGATTTATGTGTCCAGCATTGTGTGAAGTGGTTACAGGGGTCCAAAGGGATTACAATGTGAATATCGTCATCAAACTTGAGGTCTATGTCCCAATTTTATGATAAATAGTAATTACAATTCAAATTTTTGCAATTTGATTACTATTGTACCACGTTATTTATTTATTCATTAGAAACGACCTTCAGAAATGCAGAGAGCGACTAAAGAAGAACTCATTCACCACGGAAGACTTTTTTATTGCCCTTGTGGGTGGGTAGACGAGCATACCACCTTTTTTTTTCTTTTTTATTGCTTAGACGTGTGGACGAGCTCACAGCCCACCTGGTGTTAAGTGGTTACTGAAGCCCATAGACATCTACAACGTAAATGCGCCACACACCTTGAGATATAAGTTCTAAGGTCTCAGTATAGTCACAACGGCTGCCCCACCCTTCAAACCGAAACGCATTACTGCTTCACGGCAGAAATAAACGGGGCGGTGGTACCTACCCGTGCGGACTCACAAGAGGTCCTACCATCAGTATACCTGATGGAGAGTGGTCACCGTCGCCCAAGTTTTCATTAAAATTAAAATAAGACTTGACCTAAAGGTCTAAGTTACCAGGTCACAAAATCCCTTAAAAAATGAATACCGTCTTAAACAACTGCTTACATCCCTTGTACATAAAATAGTTAAGCAATAATCTTAGCATTGAGGAAATAGTAAAAGTTAATTGATTTTAATCAAATAGTACTGTTGCGCTCATAAATACATATTCATCACTTTGTTTCTTTTGCTTCACTCACCAATGGGCTGTAAGAAGCAGAGAACAACCGTTATGATCCCGGTGATGGCGTGAGGGTTGTCTCCGGTGTCGGACCAGCCTCTAGCCTCAATTAGGATCAGGACGAAACCGGCCATTGTCAGCAGCCACGTGGTCATCATGAAGATACGATGATACTGCCAAGAATAGATGCGTTTCATGCGTATTTAAGGCCTTTTCGAATCATGAATGTGTTTAGTTCAAAATATATGTAACGATCTATAGGTATATTAAAATTATGTTATACTGGTGGTAGGACGTCTTATGAGCCCGCACGGGTAGGTACCACCGCCCTGCCTGTTTTTACCGTGAAGCAGTAATGCTTTCGATTTGAAGAGTGGGGCAGCCGTTGTACTGTAAAAGGTTATGTCAGAATCCATGTCTCAAGGTGGGCGGCGGCATTGACGTTGTATGGACTCCGATAAACATTTAACGCCAGGCGGGCCGTGAGGTCGTCCACCCATTTAAGCAATAAATAAAAACTTAGCCCAAGCAAAATTAAAAACACCTTAGATATAGCTTTTACCCTTGGAGTGATACCCCAAATTATTCTTAGCACATCTACTCGCAAGGGTAGTTCCAATTTCGTTGCGTTATTAGTGCTAAACCCACACGGGTTGATATCACCATCACTCTTATTAGTGCCACGAAGCGTATGCCCTCCTGTATGAGACAAGTGTTTCCTTGCATACGATGAGGGGACTAGCTTTAGAGTTATGTAGTGGCAATTGCGATATAATTTTAATATATTTAATCGTTAAGACCAGATTGAATGAGTGCTGGGCGGTAGAGTTAGGCAGGCAGCTACCCTCGCAGGCTTACAATACCTCTTAATACGTACTGGTTGGTTAATGCAGTGGTAATAGAGATTAGTGTGTTGCCACACAGAAATAGATATGATATGAAAGCCTACTGCTATTGTTATAGAGTTCAATTAAGACTGTCGAACTTCATCTACTTACGGCAAACCATATGTCCTTCCCGCCGAGCTGCCTTCCCACCCAGGTCTGCCTGTAGTACCTGCACGAAATTACTAATTAGTAATTAACAGTCTAATGAGAATAGTTTGGCGGAAGGGAATAGTGAAAATATCTTCACTGAACACGTGTGATTGCCAGGGCCGGATTTAAAGTTAATGCCGCTCCTGGGCACCGGAAAAAATCCGCCCCAATACTGAAATTTTACCTAAACTTACAGTTTATATATTTTATTTTTCAAAATTAAATTAACTAATTTATTGCGGAAACTTTATCATTTGTCATATTCATCATATTCTAAAAACATAAATAAATATTTGTTTTTTTTTTTCTAACAATTATAAATTTTGACTAAGGGTGACTCATAGTTATATGTATTACATCCAAAGAAAAAACTAATTAAATTTCTTTAATTGCAGAAAATAAAAGAATCGATTATTATTTTAAATCCCCAAGGAAATAAATTGATTAAATCATTTTGATTATTAATTTTTACCAAAAGTGCCAAAATTGAATGCAAGAAATTCAATTCATCCATTATTTGTGATATATCACTGCAATATGATCAGATGAATTGAATTTCTTGCATTAGCAATTAAAATAGTTTAAAAAAACTAACAAAATACGCTTTTATAGAAAAACCAACTAAACTATTTTCCAATTTTTTAGTTGAATTTAAATATTTCCAAAATTTTTTTTTTAATATTTTTTTAGCATTGAATTGTCATCGGTCCTTAATAAGTATACCAAATTTTTAGTTAATCCGACGTTTTGAAGGGCGTCAAAATCATGTTCAAAGATTCCGTTACAAAAATACATACGTCTGAAGCTAATAAAAGCGTATTAAAATGGTTAGACCTTAGATTAATTCGTACCTGGCCAGTATGATTCCCAGGGACGAGGCTCCCAGCCAGGCGGCCACCATGAAGCAGCCGTGCAGTTTGAGCAACAGTTTGGAAGCGCCAGCCGCTGTTCCGACACTGGACAGCGCCAACGGTTCGCCTGATGATTCATAAGCTATCGTATGGAAGCCTACGCGTTCTGGATCTAAAATGAAGAATGTATTCAATTATTTTTTCCTACCTAAGCTGATATATCTCCATCCTTCAAGAACTCGGCATTAAGCAGCGTCTTTCGGCGCTCGTGCATGGACGCATACTATAATTTTTTGGACATGTCTCCCGGCGAGGAAATGACTCTATAGAGCGCCTTGTCGTTCAGGGCAAAGTAGAAGGCACCAGACCGCGTGGAAGGTTGCCCATGCGATGGACCGACCAGATCAAGTCGGCTGTTTGCATGAGTGTACCAGCCTCACCACAAATCGGGAGGAGTGGCGATTGCTCGTGAGGCGCATAACATCTGCCCACAGCAATGATACTGGATGACGACCACGACCGCTCTGACAAGAGTGATACGACATACGAAAGCTGATAGCCTTGAGAGGCTATATCAGCGTAACCCTGACGTGTAGGTGAGCTCACGGGGCTCTAACCTGAGGACTTTGCTAACAGCTAGCCCTAGAAAGAGCAGAGACAGTTTTTCTTGGTATAACAGTTGATTCCAAGCTGCAGTGGGGTCCTCACATATGCAAGTTAGCGAGTAGGCTTAGTTCTGCAGCGTTTGCGGTAAAAAAAATACGAATGTATATTAATGAAGATACGGCACGCCTGGTTTATTTCAGTTATTTTCATAGTGTTATGTCCTATGGCATTTTGCTATGGGGCAATGCTGCCGATGTCGAAACGATTTTCATCCTGCAGAAGAGGGCTATTCGTGCTATTTATAATATGCACCCGAGGGAATCCTTGAGGGACAAGTTTAAGGAAATCAAAATTCTAACTTTAGCGTCCCAATACATTTTTGAAAATTTATTGTACGTGCGTAAAAACATTGAAGAATTCCCCAGAGTCTGCGATTTGCACAATGTGAACACTAGGAACAAACATAGGCTTGCGTTGCCGGCGGCTCGAATTAAGAAAATAAGCAACTCTTTTAGGGGGCTGGGTGTACAGCTTTTCAACAAGATCCCACTAAACGTTCAACTACTACCTGTTCATAGATTTAAGAAAACTGTTAAGGAACGTTTGTGCAACAAGGCATATTATAAAGTTAAGGATTTTTTACTAGATGGCACTACGTGGGAATGAGGCGCTCGCTCCTGGCCTTTTCATTTTTCATTATTATTATATATTTTTTTAATTGTATATTTTTGACTTGTTTTTTCTTTTATTGTGAATATTTCTATTTATTTAAAAAAAAGAAAATATTTGAGAAAAAACAAAACAAAAAAAAAAAGCCCGCTGAGTTTGTTTCGCCGGTTCTTCTCAGGACTGTGGCTTTTTTGGAACCGGTGGTAGAGTTAACATTGTTATTTCTATTTTGACATTCAACAAGTGTGTCATACTGACATCTAAGTTGAAATAAATGATTTTGAATTTGAATTTGAATTTGAGTGCTTCGCAGAATCTACCACCGGATCGGAAACGCGACCCACTGAGACGATCCGGCGAGAAACTCAGTGGGCTGTGTCTCTATACATTTGAATCTCGTTTTTATTTTTATTTAAATAAATGTTGGCGACGATCGTGTTGGAACATATTGCTATATTTTTCTGTTACTGAGATTTCAAGGGCAATGACGTCATAAACTTCATTTTTTTGGTTATTTGCGTACCGCTCGACAGATTTAAAAGGTTTTATTTGCGCTGTAGACTAGAATGTTAATAAAAATTGAGTCAACCTTATTTGTTAGTTATTGTTTTGTTTATGGACTGATTAAAACGAGGGTGTTTGAGAATTGTTCTAATTAAAATAGTTATTTTATTTACGCTAAATAGAGTATGTAAGGTTAAATATCGAGAAAACATTGATATAATAGCGGTTTAGAACCGCTTCGAACAGATTGCATTGAGAAAGCGGCCCGCAATGTGATTTAATATTTTGGAAACGGGCATCGTTCGAGGTCAAAGACCGCGCGTGATTTTTTTTTTTTTTTTTTTTTTTTTTATTTTTATTTTTTTTTTATGATTGAAGGATTACTGGTGGCCCGGAGGCCTTTCCAGTTTCACCAGGACAGGTGGGCGAGCAAAGGCTCAGCCAGGAGGGGTGGGATTTGCTAACAGCTACCCGAGCGCCTCCGAAGGAGACCTAACAGCTCAAGAGCAGCTGCTTCGCGAATGAATCTACTACCGGATCGGAATCGCGACCCGCTGAGAAGATCCGGCGAGAAACTCAGCGAGCTGATTCATGGGTTAGGTTGCACGGCGAACTCTTTGTCGAGTTCGACGAGTACGGTTACCGAGGTCCCTAAGCCTGCTCCTAGAGCTGAAGGCGTCTAGTGCGAAGGTTATTGGATCTGATGGATCCGTAAGGACGTGTCTAGGGCGTCGACGGTGACTGGCTCCTGCATGATCAGGATTCGGTGAGTAGTCAGCGGCGGCTACGATAAGGCGATTATCATGACGCATAGCCTTATCGAAGTACCGTTCCGACGCTGACTTCATGTATTTCTGTATAGATTCGAGGCCCAGGTCGTCGTGTAGGTCAACGTTCCTCACGAACCACGGAGCTCCGACGGCTAACCTGCAAAAGCGGGATTGTAGAGATTGAAGGGTGTCTATGTGCGTGCGGGCCGCGTGAGCGAACACCACACTCGCGTAAGTCATGACGGGCCTTATGCAAGTTTTGTAAAGTGTCACCTTGTTCCGAAGGGACATTTTACTCCGCTTACAAATCATGGGGTAGAGTCTACCGAGAATAAACGCGGCACGGTCACGGACTGATTTTATATGCGGGCGGAATGTCATCGATGCATCCAGGGTAACGCCCAGGTACTTGACCTTCCTGGCCCAGGGTATGGATTGACTAAAGAGAGTAATCGGGGGTGTGAGATTCCTCCTCCTAATACGGGAGGAAATCCGTGTGGAGCTTCCCCTCTGAAAGAGCACCGCAGTACTTTTCGCTGGGTTGATGTCTATGCGCCATTTTCGGAACCACTGTCCTAGGGCTAGGGCTGCGCTCTGAAGCTTCTTCGCGATTAGGGACTTGTTTCTACTGGAATAGTAAACAGTCGTGTCGTCGGCGAATAAAGCTAAATGGGTCGGCGGCGACCGGGGAATATCGTTAACGAATAAGCTAAATAGGAGGGGTGAGAGGACAGAGCCTTGCGGGACTCCAGCTGTGAGAGGTCGTGGGGAGGAGCGGGTTCCCTCGACTCGATATCGAAAAGAGCGGTTCGACAAGAAGTCCCGTATGATGAGCACGAGACTATCCGGCACACCCATGTTGAATAGTTTGAAAATCAAACCGTTGTGCCAGACTTTGTCGAACGCTTTTGCGACGTCGAAGAAGAGAGCTCCCGTGTATAACGGTTTTAGTCGATTAAGCCCCACAAGAATGTGCTCCGTGAGGCGGTGCACCTGTTGAACGCATGAGTGATTTGTACGGAATCCGAATTGTTCATCGATGAGAATGCCCTTGGATGAGACGAAGTCTCTGAGGCGTTTGTAGAGCAGACGCTCATACAGTTTGCCTAGAGACATGAGGAGGCTAATCGGGCGGTAGCTCGTCGGATGATTTTTTGGTTTACCGGGTTTATGTATGCCGATAACGTCCGCTTCTTTCCACACCGCGGGAAAGATACAGTTCGCCATAGCGGCATTGAAAATAGATGCCAACATCACGATGAGTTGGACGGGTAGAAGTTTAATAACGCGGTTGGATATACCGTCGGAACCGGGAGCCTTGCGAGGACGTAGGTCTTTGATCAAGTCTTTAACTTCCATCGGGGTGACGGGTGGTAACACATCAGAGGGTGGCAAGGAGGCTCTGCGTTCTACCTCACTGTCTACTAATTCTACATGCACAGGGTCCACGGATTGAGTGCTGGGCGTGCACTGGGTTTGCAACGTATCGGCCAGCAGCTCTGCTTTTTCGTCATCATCGAACGCCGTGAGTCGGCCTGAGGGGCCTACGAGGGGGGGCATAGTTACTACCGTATCCGATTTGAGAGTACGAGCTAAGCGGTAGTAAGACCTTTGGGAGGGCGCGAGTCCTTCTAAGAAATCAGACCATCTGGCATCTCGGACTTCGGCGATGCGAGACTTTACGTCGCGTTGTAGGGCACGCATTCGAATACGATTTTCCGCGGTAGGATACCTGTCGTAGGCGCGTATCGAGGCGTTCTTAGCTCTAAGGAGTTCCCTAATATCGTCGGACAATTTGAAGCGGTGAAGGAAGTCCTCCGCTACAACTTGTTTCGATGACCTATCTAATGTCGAGGTGATGTGTGACGTTAAGATGTCTATGGCTTCAGCGGTATCCTGAGGAGACGGGGTAGAGTCCGGGCTAAACGGTAGCGATGGTGGATCAGATTCAGCCAGGCTGATGCCCAGCGTGTGCCAATCCACCACAGTCCTCGTGACGGGAACGGAATCGGGAGCGCGACCGAGCTTCATAACGACGGGACGGTGGTCTGAATCTAACTCTGAAACTACTTCGATCGAGTGTAAGCGCAGAGTTACGTTTTTTAATAACGCTATGTCGAGTATATCCGGGCGATGCGCGATATTTAGCGGGTAGTGAGTCGGGATTAGCGGAGCGACGATATCGAAGGCGAGATTATCGACTAACGCGTCAAGCCGCCTGCCATTCGGGGTTGTGGTGTGTGAGTTCCACCTAATGTGTTTACAATTTAGGTCGCCCGCCAGAATGACAGAGCTCCCCATGCCGAGCAGCGCCTCGATATCACTGCTTAGAACGATCTTATCCGGTGGAAGATAAACGGACGCGATAACGATCGGCGCGTGTCCCGTCAGTGAGATTCGGCACACTGATGCTTCGATATTAGCGAGCGCGGGAGGATCGAGTGGGACGCAATGCAGGGCTCTTCTATAGTAAATGACGGTACCACCACCACGAGCAGAGAGCCTGTCGTTCCTGACCATGTTATAGTTCGCGATTTTAGGGTCACGGCGCGCAGGCTTAAGTAGGGTCTCCTGCACTAAAAAGATATCAATTTGATGGTCACGCAAAAAGTCAGAAACCTGATCACGCTGATTTGCGAGACCGTAAGCGTTAAAAAATCCTATCGTTACGGATAGGGGCTTTATTCTACTTATATACGCCATTGATTACCGGCGGAGTGAGGGGAGGACGTACGTATTTAATGACGCGTATACGTCGGCGTATTCTTGCACAACGGCGATAAAGTGTTGTGCAGTGGAGGCAGAGCGAATGGCGTCGCCCAAAGCGTTAACGCGCTCAAAGTTGATCGACTGAAAGAAGTCGATCGCTAAAGCGAGATTGTCGGACGCGGTCGGAGGGCAAGTCGCGGGAGAGGGACGAGTCGCGGGGGCGGGACGAATCGCGGAGGAGGGAGTTGTAGCCGTGTTCATGTACGGCAGCGGTTTCGCCCAGGCCGAGACACTGGGCACCGGCGCCGGAACGAACGCTGGCTTAGCCTGCGACACAGAGGGTGCCGAGGCTTTGATGTCTGGGCCGGAAGCTCGGAGGCGGTTTTGGCGGGCGACGCGGCGATTTATTTTCGGGGCTCGGGGGCATCCGCGGTAATTTGCGGGGTGACCCTGTGTTCGACACAGGACGCAGCTAGGTGGTTCTGTCGCGGTTTTTTGATCGCGAGTGCATAGGGCCGTGGCGTGATCGCCTAAGCACTTGACGCATCGGGGGCGCGCGTGACAGTTACGGGAAGAATGCCCGTATAATTGGCAGTTATGGCACTGGCTAGGTGTGCCTTTCTTGTGTGGGGTTTCGACTGCGATTCCGGAAAGGCTACAGACCGTTCGGATGTTGAATATTTGCTTACCCTCGGGGGTAGGCTGGAGGGCGACGAGAACCATATTATATGGCTCCCTTCCGCGGCCTGTGTGCATGCGGTGTACGGAGTTAACCGGTAGGCCTTGTTCGAGAAGGTCGGCCTTGACGAGCTCGGCATCCAACTCTTTAGGGATGCCACGTATAACGGCACGGAGTTCGCGCTCCTCCTGGAGCGTATATGTGTGGAAACTTATACGCTCCTTACGGAGGTAAGAAGAGAGGGCCCTATGGTCGTCGGATGTTCGAACCTTAATTTGAATGCCGTTCGCGAGGTTACGGGCATTCGTAAAATTGATATTTTTGGCCTTAAGGGCCAGGGAAACTCGTTCCCAAGCTGCCTTCTCTTGAAGGATTACCGGGGGAGGGGTCTGGGCTTTATTTTGTGCCACCGGACGCGGCGACGGAGTGGCACGGGCTGGAGGCGCAACGGGAGTCTGAGGGCGGGGGCGCGACGCGTTCGCGGCTTTGCTAATTTTAGCGGCCGCGGGAGCTCGAGACTCCGCGGCACGCTTCTTACCCTTTTGCACCAGGGTGAATCCATCCGTCGATGAGGCGGGAGCGAGGTCGACCTCCATCTCCGAGTCAGAGTCGGAGGACGAGGAGGCGGGCGCAGGTGACCTACGAGTAGGTGTTTTAGACGGCGCGACGGAGGCCGCGGATGATCGCGCTGCTGGAACGGTGACCACGGCGGACGACGCAGCAGTTTTACTCGCCAGTATAGGCGACGCGGGAACGGCAGGCACGACGGAGGCTGCGGTGCTCGATGCAGAAGCTTTGCACGCAGGTACAGGCGACGCAGGAGCAGCGAGCTCGGTGGAGTCCACGAGAGGGCTCGCAGTGTGATCGGCCTTGAAGGCCTGAAACTCGGAAGTGAGCTTTGGGTAGCGAAGCCGGAGAAATTCCGCAAATACAGCGTCCATGATGTCTACGTGCCCAGGTGGGGCTACCCTGGGTCTTAGAAAACACTCGCCTTGCGGCGAGGCCCCAACTTCTCGGACCTGAGCGGTTCTATTGAACACAGGTGGCGATGCGGCACGATTACTGCAGGACAAAGAAAAATCACAACAAAACGGAAATAACAAAAAGAAACAAAACAATTAAACACTTCCAGGAAGACAGTTTGTCGGCAGATGTACCACGAACACAGAAATAACAAAAGGAAACAAAACAAATAAAAACTTCCAGGAAGAGCACTTAGTCGGCAGATGAACCACGAACACAGGCCGCGCGAACAATGGCCGGGCTAACAAAAGCCGGGCGAACAAAGGCCGGGCGATCGAGTGGTCGATGAGCACGTCCGCGCGTGACGGGTGCCTCTATCGGAATGACCGCGCGTGATGTGAGATAGAGTTCACCTACCGTCTTTGCTTTACATTGAGTGTTTGCAATAATGAATTTACACGATATGATTCAAAATTGTTCAGCCGTTTTCAGGTTTTTTATTTTTATTGCCTTTATAGGCAGACGAGCATACGGCCCACCTGATGGTAAGTGGTTACCGTCGGCCATGGACTTCAGCAATGCCAGGAGCAGAGCCAAGCCGCTGCCGGAAGTGACTAGTAAGTTTGTATGTTTGTTACATACCAAACTTTCACAATTATAATATTTGCATAGATTATTGTTCATAAGAACATTACGTTGAAGTATAGCGAAGAGGTAACATCAATATCTTCCAATTTTACTGGACTACTAAAAATTAACAACTCTAAAAATCGAGATAAAAAACATTTAAATTTACGTTGTAGATGTCGATGGACTCCTGTAACCACTTAACATCAGTGGGGCTGTGAGCTCGTTTACCCAACTAATCGATAAATAAAAAGAATCAAGACTTGACACTTACCTTTCATGCCGTCACCGGAGACAATCATCAGATTGTATTTTTTGTTCATCAGATCAAACTTTATTCCCTTGACAGTCGAGACCGCGTCTCTCGTGAACTTACAATAAAGTTTTCCATCGATCGTCGAAGATTGGAGCAACTGCACTATATCTTGTGGAGAATCTGATCTATTAACATAGGGCTCCACTTTCGGGTATGTCCAGGAGGTGTATAAATTAATGATGCCATTGTTGTTCCTGACGCACTCCATAGCGCTGTCGTCGCCCATTTTAGTGTCCAAACTCAGAGCAGCCGCCACGTATTTCGGATTCCCAGTGCCTTGGACTTCGAATGTGTAAACGTCTCCCGCGACGAATACGGCCACAATGGCTTTGCAATCGCCTTTCTCTATGCAGTTTTGGGGTACGCCAAAACACAGTTTAGTGTCGGCACAGCCTTGGTAGATTTCGTCTAGTTTTTGGGTCGTTAGCTTCGGCTAAAAAATTCATGTAGAATTAAAATAAAACTTCCGCAGTGTTCCAAAATTTTCTGTTATAATATGTTTTTTACTGGTGGTAGGTCCTCTTGTGAGTCCACGCGGGTAGGTACCACCGCCCTGCCTATTTCTGTCGTGAAACAGTTATGCGTTTCGGTTTGAAGGGCGGGGCAGCCGTTCTAACTATACTGAGACCTTAGAACTGATATCTCAAGGTGGGTGGCACATTTACGTCGTAGATGTCTATGGGCTCCAGTAACTACTTAACACCAGGTGGGCTGTAAGCTCGTCCAACCAACTAAGCCTTTAAAAATAAATTAAAAATTAATTAACACTTTTATTACGCCTTGCTCATTTTTTAAGCGTCTTCGCCATCTTCCTTTTCTCTGTCAGTCTCTTCTCCCTTTCTTTCCGTTTTCTCTCACTCACATCTTAACGCTCCGTTTCACACTCCTTTCATACGTTCCGTTCTTACCAATCCTACATTAATATTAAAATATGTGGTGCATAGTTTACGAGATTTTTTTTTTTTAAGATAAGCGTATTTACTATTTAGTCATAAGGACTATTGGGTGGAGCGATATATAAGTTTTTAATTTGAAATTAAATTTTGTAAATATATAATTTAATCCCTATTCCAAGGTTAGTAGTTTATTTATTTATTATTATTTTAAAATTAACAAAACTAAAAATAAAAAAAGAAGATGAAAACCCAAAATGACTTGAAGACATTTAATTATTATAACATGTTTTTTGCGTTTTTTTCTTTTCAATTTTAAAAGAATAATAAAAAAAAAAACTTCTAGCCTTGGCATAGAAAATGAACTTGATGTTTTATAACATTAAATTTGAAGTTGAAAAAATATAGATACAGAGGGGACTCTGTATCTATATTTTATACCGGGACCGACCGACCGGGGGCGACCGGGAGGTCGCCTTTAAGTTCTGCAGATACATTCCTCTACCTTTCGCCGTCCCGATCTATAATTTTAATAGCAAACAGTTTGAATTATCTTTACTACACAGGTGCGTTCGTATTCATTTAAATCATGATAAATAGGTACCTTATTTTCCATAATCACAGGCGGTGCACGAGCGGTAGTTGTAGAAGTAGATTGTGCCATTTGCGTCGTGATTTCCGTGTTCGGAGTGACCACTTCGACTAGGGGAGATTCGACGCCCTTCCAGAATGTGGCGTAGCTCTGTGCTACGGTCGCTCTGATGGCAAGAGCGAGCGGATTACTCTTAAGTCTATTTCTTATCTATATACTAATACGTGAAGGAAAAACTTTGTATCCCTTTTTACGAAAATTGCGCGGACGGAGGAGTATGAAATTTCCCACACTTACAAAGAATCTAGAGAAGAGCAGAATGTTAATTTTTTTTTAAATTATATCTAAAAAATTAATTAAATCAATAAAAAAAAACATTACACACACCACCATGTATTTGACGCACACACGCATGCATACTATTTATTTATTGTCAAACTTTTGTTCTTGACATCTGTTGTCAAATTGAAAATAGATTAAATATTGTTTGTCTTTATTAATATTTTTCTATAGTGTAGTTTTGGCGAAATTTGTGATTATAGAAGTATAATAGTCTTTGAAAATACAATCATAATAGTGTACAAACTTACAATTTGAATTAATTATACTGCGGGACCTCTAGTATGTTACAAAGTGTGCGCAATGTTCCGAACTTCAAAAACTGTACGTAAAATAATAACTGTCCCGTCTGTCCCATATTTAAAATTGTATCGCATGTATGGTGCGCGACAGTTTCTGCCGGACGGGATACAAAATGAAGTTTGAAAATGAACTGCACTTGAAATAAAAACCGGTTGTGTCATTTACAAAAAAAAAAAACTCGTATTCATTATACGTAAATTCGTTTAACTAGTATCAAACTTATCAATGTTTTGTTTTAATTAAATGGAAGATCGAGTGACGTAAAAACAAAACATGTTAAATTAATGTAATTGTTAAGTTATAGTTTATTTTTATTGCTCAGATGGATGGACGAGCTCACAGCCCACCTGGTGTTAAGTGGTTACTGGAGCCTGTAGACATCTACAACGTAAATGCGCCACCCACCTCGAGATATAAGTTCTAAGATCTCAGTATAGTTACAACGGCTACCCCACCCTTCGAACCGAAACGCATTACTGCTTCACGGCGGAAATAGGCGGGGTGGTGGTACCTACGCGTGCGGACTCATAAGAGGTCCTACCACCAGTAAAAAATAGTTCGCTAACTACTACATTATCGATTTACTTGGTGGTGCAATAGTAATCAGTTTGCTATTTCTCGTCTCATGTATGCTCTTCCGAAACACAGCACAAAAGGGAAGCTTTGAACTAGAGACAATGAATGTTTGAAGTCGTCGTGGCCTAAAGGATAAGACGTCCGGTGTATTCGTATGTAGCAATGCGTCGGTGTTCGAATCCCGCTGGCAAATACCAATGAGATACGTACTTAACAAATGTTCACGATTGTCTTCCACGGTGAAGGAATATACATCGTGTAATAAAAATCAAACCCGCAAAATTATAATTTGCGTAATTACTGGTGGTAGGACCTCTTGTGAGTCCGCACGGGTAGGTACCACCACCCCGCCTATTTCTGCCGTGAAGCAGTAATCCGTTTCGGTTTAAATGGCGAGGCAGCCGCTGTACTGTTAAAAGTGAGATCTTACAATTCATGTCTTAAGGTGGCGGCATTTACTTTGCAGATGTCTATGGGCTCCGATAACCATTTAACACCAGGTGGGCCGTGTGCTCGTCCACCCGTATAAGCAAAACTTGTACTTTCTCTTCGTACATAACTACTTCATCACATGAAATTTCTAAAAATAGCCTTTAAATCCGTCGTTTTAAGGTCTAATATGGTTTATAGGTATTATAAGCAAAATAAATAATACAATACCTGAATTCAACGCCTCCTAAGAAATCAGTTGGGGCTTGCCACCGGAACGATAAAGCTCCTTTGTCCGCGGGTGACGAATGCGTGACCGTATCATTCGGCTTGGCGCATGTCGTCACGTGCGTTTCAGTGGCGGGAACCGAGACAAATTTACCGACAATCGCATCTGGATTCTGCAACGGAAAACGCATTAGATTATAGAACACGTTAGGTTGGGTTCACACGGCATTGTCCTGCACGTTTATTTGCAGTATACGTCTTAACGAATGAATAGTGGCACATACATTGTACATAGAAGCACAGAGGGATGACATTCCGTCCCCACATCAAAACTGTACCGTGCCGCCTTCATATTAGGACGTCTCTAACCATTGATTTAAAGCCCATGGTTTGCAAGCGTAGCAAATTTTCCCTTCGAAATAAGGTGACACTCTACAAAACTTGCATACGCCCCGTCGTGACCTATGCAAGCGTAGTGTTCGCTCACGCGGCCCGCACTAATTTGAAGCCCCTTCAAGTCATTCAATCCCGTT